>NC_143029.1:53002500-53658500 GCF_057628025.1 Oncorhynchus mykiss
GTTCTTCCAGGATGCTGTGTCTGAGGCCAACCTGGACGAGATGGGGGCTGAGATCATGAGAAACAAACTGTACAAGGTGATGTGGCATCAAATCAATTGAATGTAAAAACATCTCTGCATTTCCTCACATTTTGAGCACCACCATACACAGGCATGGATTGAATCTGGTCTCCAAAATGTCATGTAAATCAAATCAAATGTTATTTGTTACATGTGCCGAATACAACAATACCTTACAGTGAAATGCTTACTTAACCAACAATGCAGTTTTAAGAAAAACAAATAGAAATAACAAATAATTAAGGAGCAACAATAAAATAACAGTAGCGAGGCTATATACAGGGGGTTCTGGTACAGAGTACATTTATTCGAGACTTAAATGGTACTGTTGACTGATACAATACAACTGTGATACAATGCTCGAAGAGTGTAGAATGAACACAATGTATTTACCGTATGTACATGTATATTGTATGATATTTGAATGCGTACATACCATTGTGGAGGTTCTAATTGAGGTGGTCAATGTACTGTTGAGGGATGGAGCAGTTGTAAAGGAGGACATTGAAAAATGGTCCCTGGGTAGAGAACTTTTGCCCATTGGGGTCTGGATATCGTAGTATTTTGCGCTAGGAAGGGCCAACTTTCATCTTAGGTAAAATAGTCATTGCGGATTCCGTTAGCCATTTTGGTCCAGGGAGATCACAAGGCCATTGACCTGTTGAGCAGCTGCTTCTAGGAGGGACCTCATATCATCTGTTGGTTTCAGACAGGTTGAAATGTGACCATCATGCTTGCAGGAGGTTCGATACCCTTGTTGCTGGGAGGTCCATTGGTCATCTTTCATGGTACTATTGTCCAAGGAGGTCAGAGGGTTGTCTACCAGTGGAGCAGGGAGCAAGGAGGTCCAAATGTCTTCCACTGACTGGGATTCCATGTTCCAGAGTTTGGTTGTCCTGTCAAGATGGTTGGTCTTACCAGGGGAGCTTGTTGTTTGAGAGAGGTCTGGATGACACCCACAACTGGAGCTGTGTCCTCGAACAAGGCCGGGATCTCATCTGCCAGCAGAACAACTTCCTCCAAGGGGATCAAAACAACAGGAACCTGTAGATGTTCTTGGGCCAGAGTCTGAGTAGCTTGCTGGTCTGGAGTCTGAGTCTTGTTGCCCTGTGGAGATGATTGGTCCAGAGTCTGAGTAGCTGGCTGGTCTGGAGTCTGAGTCTTGTTGCCCTGTGGAGATGATTGGTCCAGAGTCTGAGTAGCTGGCTGGTCTGGAGTCTGAGTCTTGTTGCCCTGTGGAGATGATTGGTCCAGAGTCTGAGTAGCTGGCTGGTCTGGAGTCTGAGTCTTGTTGCCCTGTGGAGATGATTGGTCCAGAGTCTGCTTTTCCTCTACCAGGGTAGATGGTTGCTGGCTGTCTTAGCCAGGCTGTCCTTGCTAACTGTAATGAGAGAGCTCAGTATTCCAATTTATTTGTTAATCAGTGGGTCATGGCATCAGGGTCACAATTCTGTATTTGACTTCTAAGGTCATAACATCACAGTGTCTGTGAGATCTGAGAAAGCCATAACTATCAATACATAAAAATATATATATTTTAAACAAACGTAAAAGAATAGAATAGACAAACTTTGTTGGGGTGGATCTAAAATAAACAAATGTGGCAAAAGACAAAATACTCACACTAATAGACAGAAATGTTTCACAGAATCTTAACCTTTATACAGGGCTAGGAATGAGCCTGTTCCCTCTAAAAACATGCTGCCAAACAAGCTATTTAATAAGGTCCTGTTGTCACATCATAACATTTTCAATTCAAAAACCTACAGTAACCTAGTAGATACATCTCTGTGTGTGTGTGTGTGTGTGTGTGTGTGTGTGTGTGTGTGTGTGTGTGTATGTGTATATGCTGCATGTAAAATCAAAGTTGAAGCAAAGACATTTTTTTAAGCATACACTCAACTCACTGTTCGCTCAATTTCAGTTTATGTGATAAAACAAGCACTGAATAGTGTAAGGAATCATTGTACCATCTAAATCGATGTGAAATACTGTGTTTTTTTAATAACAAAGTGATGCTGGTGAGCCAAAAGTAAAAGGCTAGTCTTTGCTATGTTACGGGGAAGTGTTTGCTGTTGCAATTCACCTAGCTTCCACATAGGGGAGAAACTCTAGGTGTAGTACCTTTAACTCATTACCAGAGTAAACACAAAATGGGGGTGGGATCATAAAAACCCCAAAATAGTGTTACATTTGACTCCATGGGGGTTAAATTAACTCTTGCAATTGTACTGTGTAGATCCTAAACGTTGATTTGATTTATAGTCCAGCACTGCTAAAATGGGGATTGCTCTTTAAGCTTATTTTCCTGACGGAGATCATGTTTATCGTTCACGTCATCCTTTAGAAAAGTGAATGAAAGAAACAGAAACGTTTGTTTCTAGGGTTTAGATCTGAAAGTGGCTTTTCATTTTAAACAGGCTTATTTGGAGGCATTCTACAAATTCTGTCAGGAGAGTGGAGGAGCCACAAAGAACATCATGTGTCCTATCCTGGAGGTATTCTAAACCATTCGTTCCTCTTACCTGAGACATCACCAGTTACAGTTTGAATGAGTCGTTTTATGGTGTGTGTCTGTGTGTGTTTTGAGAGTGTATATGTACTGTAAACTTATACTGCATGTGTTTACCCTCTCTATTTGTCTGCGGTCTATTTGTTTAACCTTTACATGTGACCCTTTATATTTTCTCTCTCTCTCTGTCTGTGTTTTATATGTGTGTGTGTGTGTGTGTGTTTGCCAGTGAGCTTCTATGTGTTACCCCTCTGTGGGGATTTGTGGTTTACTTCCTGTGTGTATGTTGCAGTTTGAGGCCGACCGGCGTGCGTTCATCATCACAGTGAACTCGTTCGGGACAGACCTGAGTGGGGTGGGGAGGAGCGCCCTGTACCCCTCCTGTGGGAGACTGTACCCAGAGGGGCTCCGTCTCTTGGCCAGGGCAGAGGACTACGAGCAGGTCAAAGCTGTGGCCGACTACTACCCTGTGAGTTTCAAAGCAATGGAATAAAATGTCAATAAAATGACAATGGAAACCCAAAACTAGGCATTACATATAGGACAACTCTAGGCAGTCCCTCCGTGTTTCAGGGTTCTTCTGTTCGGTGCCTAATGAACCCATCAGTTGGACTACTACTGTATAATTAAAGTAAGATTTATAATGCAGGGTTTAACTTAACTCGAGAATTACACCGTTTCTGCTTTCCTGGACTTCTGAATATTTGTTTTATTTCTATACTCTCTGTGCTGCTGCGTTTTGTATGACTACTCCCTGTTTATGCAGTGAATCAGACCACTGCAGCATGGTTTAAGCTGACTACAGTCTGATACTGTTGTATTAGATACATCATGTCTTATTATAGTTATTACGTCTTATTAGTTGATATGATTTTTGATATCCTCCAGGACTATAAACTCATATTTGATGAACCTGAGGCAGGGTCCTCCAGAACCCTTGAGGACAGATTCTTTGAGCGGGAGGTAAGATTCATCTCATGCAATTACATTCAGACTGAGGATGTGGTCTACATGCATATTCTACACTACCGTTCAACAGTTTGGGGTCACTTAGAAATGGCCTTGTTTTTTAAAGAAAAGCCCATTTTGTCCATTAAAATAACATCAAATTGATCAAAAAGACAGCATAGACATTGTTAATGTTGTAAATGACTATTGTAGCTGGAAACGGATGATTTTTTATGGAATATCTACATAGACGTACAGAGGCCTCATTATAGCAAGAGGACAAGTACATTAGAGTGTCTAGTTTGAGAAACAGACACCTCACAAGTCCTCAACTGGCAGCTTCATTAAATGGCACCCGCAAAACACCAGTCTCAACGTCAACAGTGAAGAGGCGACTCCGGGATGCTGGCCTTCTAGACAGAGTTGCAAAGAAAAAGCCATATCTCAGACTGGTCCGTAAAAAGAAAAGATTAAGATGGGCAAAATAACACAGACACTGGACAGAGGAAGATTGGAAAAAAGTGTTATGGACAGATTAATCTAAGTTTGAGGTGTTCAGATCACAAAGAAGAACATTCGTGAGATGCAGAAAAAATGAAAAGATGCTAGAGTACTGCTTGACGCCATCTGTCAAGCATGGTGGAGGCAATGTGATAGTCTGGGGGTGCTTTGGTGGTGGTAAAGTGGGAGATTTGTACAGGGTAAAAGAGATCTTGAAGAAGGAAGGCTATCACTCCATTTTGCAACGCCATGCCATACCCTGTTGACGGCTCTTAATTGGAGACAATTTCCTCCTACAACAGGACAATGACCCAAAGCACAGCTCCAAACTATGCAATAACTATTTAGGGAAGAAGCAGTCAGCTGGTATTCTGTCTATAATGGAGTGGCCAGCAGAGTCACTGGATCTCAACCCTATTGACCTCACAGGGTAGTAGAAGTGCCCATCAAGCCAATCCAACTTGTGGGAGGTGCTTCAGGAAGCATGGGGTGAAATCTATTCAGATTTCCTCAACAAATTGACAACTAGAATGCCAAAGTCTGCAAGCCTGTAATTGCTGCAAATGGAGGAATCTTTGACAAAAGCAAAGATTCAAGGACACAATTATTATTTAAATTAAAAATCATTATTTATTACCTTGTCAACGTCTTGACTATACTTCCTATTCATTTTGCAACTCATTTCACGGAAAACAAGGACATCTCTTAAGTGACCCCAAACTGTTGAAAGGTAGTGTACATTCGACATGATTCTCTCTCTCAGGTGAAGCTGAACACGCTGGCCTTTCTGGAGCAGTTCCATTTGGGCGTGTTCTACTCCTACCTCAAGCTGAAGGAGCAGGAGGCTCGCAACATCGTCTGGATCGCAGAGTGTGTCACACAGAGACAAAAGTCTAAGATCGACAACTACATCCCCATCTTCTAAAGGACGAACACACTGTCTGTTGGAGCGGTTTACACACCTTTTTTGTAGTAGTAGTAATATTAGCAACGGTTGTCAAAATTGATAACAGGTTCAAAAAAATACAGTTCTGATAAATGTAACAGCTGCATAAGTACTCAACTTATACTTTTTATAAACAAAAGGCTTCAAATATTGACTGTATTATAGCACATGAACAATTGTATAATGAGAGACAGAACAATCTATGGAATCCAGACATTTTGGTGGGACTTTAGGTGTACAATTGCATGTCAAATATATAAAAAATTAAAATTCTCAAATCCAATCAAATTGTACTTGTCACGTACACAGCTTACGGCAGGTATAAAAGGTGCAGTGAAATCCTTTTTTCCTAACTCCCTCAACAATGCAGTACGTTAGTACGTTTGTGTGTAAGGGTTGGATGTGTGGGTAGTCGGTGCCAATAATATCTAGGTGTAGAAGGTCTCGAAGGTGTAGGTCTCTCCAGGGAGACAGCTAGGGTTAGCTCGGCAGTCTGATGGCCTGGTGGTAGTAGCTGTCTTGGAGCCTGTTGGTCCGAGACCTGATAATCCGATACCGCTTGTCAGATGGTAACAAAGTGAACAGTCTCGGCTAGCTCGGGTGACTGGAGTCCTTGACGATCTTTCACACCTTCCTCAGATACCGTGTAGATGTCTTGGAGGGGCTAGGAGCTCACCCCTAGTAATGTATTGGGCCGTCTGCACCATCTTCTGTAGAGCCTTTCGGTTAAAGACAACGCAGGTGCCGTACCAGGTGGTAATGCAGCCGGTCAAGATGCTTTCGTTTGCGGTGGACCCGAGGGCCCATGCCTAATTTCTTCAGTCGCCTGGAGGTTGAAGAGGTGCGGTTGCGCCTTATTCACCACGGTGGTGTGATTGGACCATGTCAGGTCATCTGTGATGTGCAACCCCAAGGAACTTGAAGCGTTTGACCCGGATGCAGTTTCAGAGGGAGGTGTTCATGTCGAGGGTCTTGAGCTTAGTGTTTTTTGAAATGACAGATATGCAGTGGTGGAAAAAGTACCCAATTGTCATACTTGAGTAAAAGTACAGACAACTTAATAGAAAGTTACCCAAGTAAAAGTGAAAGTCACCCAGTAAAATACTACTTTAGTAAAAGTCTAAAAGTATTTGGTTGTAAATATACTTAAGTATCAAAAGTAAAAGTATAAAACATTTCAAATTCCTTATATTAGGCAAAGCAGATGGCACCATTTTCTTGTTTTTAAAATGTACGGATAGCCAGGGTTACACGCCAACGCTCAGACATCATTTACAAACGATGCATTTGTGTTTAGTGAGTCTGCCAGATCAGAGGCAGTAGGGATGACCAAGTGTTCTCTTGATAAGTGCGTGAATTGGAACATTTTCTTGTCCTGCTAATAAGCACTCAACGAGTACTTTTGGGTGTCAGGGGAAATGTATGGAGTAAAAAGTACATGTTCTTTAGGAATGTAGTGAAGTAAAAGTAAAAGTTGTCAAAAACATAAATAGTAAAGTACAGATACCCCAAAAATACCCACTACTTAAGTAGTGCTTTAAAGTATTTTTACCTAAGTACTTTACACCCTTTTATATGTTTTGTTTTTATATTGATAGAATAATAACTCATTTTCATGTGGGCATAATGTAATAAATCAGTAAAAAATGACTCTCTATCCAGCTAGCTCTTTCTAAGGGTCCCCCACCCCCACAGAGAGAATTTGTAACCACCCACTCACAATCTCCCGTCAACCTTCACCCTTTGTATTTGTTAGGGATCCCCATTAGTTCCTGCCAAGGCAGCAGCTACTCTTCCTGGGGTCCAAACTCATTAAGCCACTTACATCACACATAAAACAAAATGTAAAACATTACATCATGTAACGCTAATACACCACTACATATCTACAATACAAAATGTATAGTACCACCACACAACAATATTACACCACTACATATCTACAATACAAAATGTATAGTACCACCACACAACAATATTACACCACTACATATCTACAATACAAAATGTATAGTACCACCACACAACAATATTACACCACTACATATCTACAATACAAAATGTATAGTACCACCACACAACAATATTACACCACTACATATCTACAGTACAAAATGTATAGTACCACCACACAACAATATTACACCACTACATATCTACAGTACAAAATGTATAGTACCACCACACAACAATATTACACCACTACATATCTACAATACAAAATGTATAGTACCACCACACAACAATATTACACCACTACATATCTACAATACAAAATGTATAATACCAACACACAACAATATTACACCACTACATATCTACAATACAAAATGTATAGTACCACCACACAACAATATTACAATGTACATGTGTGTAGAGTGCGTGTGCTAGCATGTGTGCGTATGCATGTGTCTGTTCCTGTGTGTGTGTGTGTGTGTGTGTGTGTGTGTGTGTGTGTGTGTGTGTGTGTGTGTGTGTGTGTGTGTGTGTGTGTGTGCGCGTGTCTTTTTTTGCCTTTTTATCAGTTTTCTAAAAATCTGAATCTACTGCTTGCGTCAGTTACCTGATGTGGAATAGAGTTCTATGTAGCCATGGCTCCATGTAGTACTGTGTGCCTCCCATATTCTGTTCTGGACTCTGGGATTGTGAAGGGACGTCTGGAGGCATGTCTTGTTGGGGTATGCATTGGCTGTCCGAGCTGTGTGCTAGTAGTTTAAACAGACACCTCGTTGCATTCAGCATGTCAACACCTCTTACAAAAGCAATGAGTGATGAAGTTGATCTCTCCTCCACTTTGAGCCATGAGAGATTTACATGCACATTAATGTTACGTCCCCGTGTACATTTAAGGGCCAGCTGTGCTGCCCTGTTCTGAGCTAATTGTAATTTTCGGAGGCCCCTCTTTGTGGCACCTGACCACATGACTGAACCAGTGGTCCAGCTGCGACAAAACTAGGGCCCGTAGGACCTGCCTTGTTGACGGTGCTGTTACAAACGGAGAGCAGTGCTTATTATGGACCTAATTATTATCATTTGCCTCATCCCTCTCGACCCATACCATTTGTCAATTGCTCGTCAATTCACAGGGATTTAACGGTTTTTACAGTCCTTTTCTTAATGGGTGCGTGCTTATTGGTAGCTGGAATAAGTCTTTTCAAAACAAATATCTGTGAAGTGCAATATCGCCTCATTTACACACCACAGAACAGCAAGTATTCTTTACACAATCAACGTAGGAATCACTACAAAACATATTTTATGACCTCTTAAATCAAATCCAATTTTATTTGTCACATACACATGGTTAGCAGATGATAATGCGAGTGTAGTGAAATGCTTGTTCCGACAGTGCAATAATATCTAACAAGTAATCTAACTCCAACAACTACCTAATACACACAAACCTAAAGGGGTGAATGAGAATATGTACATGTAAGTATATGGATGAGCGATGGCCGAGCGGCATAGGCAAGGTGCAATAGATGGTATAAAATAGAGTATATACATGTGATATGAGTAATGTAAGATATGTAAACCTTAAAGTGGCATTATTTAGAGCGGCATTGCATAAAGTGACTAGTGATCAATTTTAAAAAGTGGCCGGTGATTGGGTCTCAATGTAGGCAGCAGCCTCTCTGAGTTAGTGATTGCTGTTTAGTAGTCTGATGGCCTTGAGATAGAAAAGTTTTTTCAGTCTCTCAGTCCCAGCTTTGATGCTGTACTGACCTCACCTTCTGGATGGTAACGGTGTGAACAGGCAGTGGCTCTGGTGGTTGATGTCCTTGATGATCTTTTTGGTCTTCCTTGACATGGAGGGCAGGTAGTTTGCACCCGGTGATGTGTTGTGCAGACCGCACCACCCTCTGGAGAGCCTTGCGGTTGAGGGCGGTGCTTTTGCCGTACCAGGCTGGGATACAGCCCGACAGGATGCTCTCGATTGTGCATCTGTAAAAGTTTGTAAGAGTTTTGGGTGACAAGCAACATTTCTTCAGCCTCCTGAGGCTAAAGAGGATCTATTGCGCCTTCTTCACCACGCTGTCTGTGTGGGGGGACCATTTCAGTTTGTCTGTGATGTGTATGCCGAGGAACTTGCCGAAGGGAGGGCTTTGTATGCATCGCAGAAGTTAGAGTAGCAGTGGTAGAGGTTTATAGCCCATGCGTGTAGCGCAATCAATATGCTGATAGAATTTAGGTAGCCTTGTTCTCAAATTTGCTTTGTTCAAATCCCCAGCTACAATACATGCAGACTCAGGATATATGGTTCCCAGTTCGCATATAGTCCAGTTAAGTTCCTTGATGGCCGTCTTGGTGTCTGTTTGAAGGGGAATGTACACAGCTGTGACTATAACTGACAATAATTATTTTGGTAGGTAAAATTACCGGCATTTGATTGTAAGCAATTCTAGGTCGGGTGAGCAGAAGGACTTGAGTTCCTGTATGTTGTTATGATTACACCATGAGTCGTTAATCATGAAGCATACACCCCCGCCCTTCCTCTTCCAAGAGAGGTGTTTATCGCTGTCGGCACGATGCATGGAGAAGCCCGGTGGCTGAACTGATTCCGACAACATACCCCAAGAGAGCCATGTTTCTGGTGAAACAGAGAATGTTACAATCTCTGATGTCTCACTGGAAGGCAACCCTTGCTCGAATTTCGACTACTTTGTTGTCAAGAGACTGGACATTGGCTAGTAGTATACTCAGGAGTGGTGGGCGATGTGCACGTCTATGGAGCCTGACCAGGTGGCCGCTTCGTCTGCCCCTTCTGCGGCGCCGTTGTTTTGGGTCAACTACTGGAGTTAGATCCATTGTCCTGGGTGGTGGTCCGAACAGAGGATCTGCTTCGAGAAAGTCGTATTCCTGGTCGTAATGTTGGTAAATTGACGTTGCTCTTATATCCAATAGTTCTTCCCGGCTGTATGTAATAAGACTTAAGATTTCCTGGGGTAACAATGTAAGAAATAATACAGAAAAAAACAAAATACTGCATAGTTTTCTAAGAGTCGACCATCTCTGTTGGCGCCATCTTAGGCCCAACCGTTGGAACTTTGGTTTTCCTAGATGTGTCACGGATCCCTCCGGAACTGTGTCATTACGCACACCTGTTCCCCATTCCCACTGATTGTATAATTGTTTAAATGTGCCCTTTGGTTTCCATTGGGTGGTCGATTATTGTTCCAATGTCCGTTGGTTGTGTGAGTACCAGTGCTGTGCTATTTTGGCTTTCGTGCCGCTTGTATTGCGCAGATGATTACGGGTCTCGTCCCGTGTGGTATCGTTGTGTGTGTGTATGTTACGTGTCTCGCCCCACTGTATTTATTCGAGGTACTCCTCCCTCTTTTGTTTGGGTTTCAACCCTGTGTTTGTTTGGTCTTCGCCCACATGCCTTTACATGGCACGCTGTAATTTGGGTCAATAAAAAACCCTATTACGCATTCCTGCGCCTGTCTCCCGATCCCTTCATACCAAGACACTACATCCAATGGATTTGGATAGTGCTTTTAATGGGTCAGGTTCAAATGGCGACATACTGTAATTCTGCTGTATGAAGGTGGACTAATTGTTGAACTTCCCCACAAAAAAATATTCTGCCCTCTGTTTTATGAATGCTATTCTACACATTTGTCCCTTGGTAGTAGTTTGTGATTCCATTGCCCGACCTATGTTAATTATCTTAATACAATATACTAGGGGATATGGGTGCTGTTTCTGTGTTCCCAAAGGGCACAGCTGTAGAGACAGGTCAATGGTACTCTCGTGTGTATTCCTACCAGTCAGGTTTTGAACCCAGAACTGAAATTCAGACAAAGCGCTCCGTTAAGGAGCTGGAGCGTTAAGGAGCTGTCTGTTTTGCGTGTCCGATTACATACACTCAGTTCTTCTTGGAGTGGCAAGAACTATGATGTCGTTGTGGGTTAATAGTAAGTACCACAAAATGCCTGGGTACATAGAGAATGTGTCATTCAATATCCTTATCTGCCTTCATCTGGCCCAGAATGTGAGGAACTGGGTCTTATTGTGGGCCCATTAAGCTTTTGTTTTTGAAGCATACAACAGTAACTTGGTTAATATGATTAAAAGCACTCCGGACATGCCCATGAAAATGTGCAAATCATTTTGGTTGGAGAAGGCACTACCACTTTACAGGAAATAAATTATGGAAAATGTGATGTTTGACTGTAAAGACACCTTTGAGGCTCTGGTGAAACCCAAACACACTGTAAAACATGTTGCAAGATCTGAGGGTGTGAGTGCTTTAGGAAGACCACTCATCAAAACAGTAGAGGAAGCTGATTTCCTTGCGCTGCATTAATGTGACTCTAAAGAGACTAAAATACACTCTCACAGAGTGCGGAGAACAGTACTTTCCCTGTAAATAGGTTAATTGTAACAGATGTAGGAACTGGTTCCAATTTAGTTTTTAAAGCACACCTACTTCTCAGCAGTCCCAATCCCAGATAATTTCTAACCTGTGGGGGAAATCCTGGGACATATTACAGCCATTCCCAGCTTCTGAAATAAAACAAAAGTGTTTGTTTTTATCTGTGCGAAATTTACGTGTTGACTATATTGTTTGATTTCTCAACCACTGAGGTAATCACATGATTGAGATTTAGGACAACCGTACAACAGCGTGTCCATGGCGTATGACCCAAACGTGAAGCAGAGCTCGAAATTAGATTGTCTTTTTTTCATTTCTCTTTACCATTCTTCCAGAATCTTCCCAAAGGACATTTTCAGCCGTTCCAAACTGTGCATGAACCGTCTGTTGTTTACTTTTTCAACATGGCTCTAGAACCTAGGTCATGCACAAAGCTTTACAAGTAGGCTAAGTGTAGACCTATAGGCTGAGCTGTTAACCGAGACAGAAATTTACATTGTAATATTTTATCTAACTCATTGTGTGCATTGCGGCCTAAATAGCTCAATTGATTGCTTCCTGTGTTTGTTTTTTTACCCATTGTCTTTAGAAGGTCGTATCTCAGCCTCAGAACGTCATAGAGATGAACCAAAGATATCCCCGTGTGCATAAGAATCTTTATCGTCTTTCTCTAGCCTAACGCATTGTAGCGTTAAGCATCATTAACATGCTTTATATTATCAGGAGCCAATTTTTCCTCTTCAAAATCTTAAACTAACAAGGGGTATGCTTTTTGCCCTTTTATTTAAGGGGAATTGCATACCCTCCACAAGCCCCTTCCATTTGAGCCATGGTAGTAACACATTTTCTGAAGTAATAACACAATCCTGTAGTAGTATTAGTAACACACTTTTTGTAGTAACTTAATACTTTTATGGTTTCTATCTTTGGACATGTACTATTTGGTGCAAACATTGATTGAAGTGCAAATTTAGATTATGAAAATCTGTCACATTTAAGTGCAATTGACCTGTTTGCAACCAACTTTTAAAAATTCACAGATGACGATACAACATTCTGGTTTAGAGATACATTTACATTTACCATAAAACATGTAATATCCAACAGATTAAGGTTAAAAGGGGCAATCTCTGGTGCTATTTTTTGTTGTTATAAATTAATGATAAACACATTGATTGTTGAAGAATATAACACCATCAGAACCCATAAATATAAGCTTGTTTTACTCCAATGTTTTGTAAACATTGTCCTTTCATCCATATAGCTCTGTCTATGAATTTGAGAGTAGTTATATTTCTCCATCCCATCCCTCAGCTTTTTACAGAAAAATAGATTGTCACGTCCTTAATTCCTTTTTTATGTCTCTATTTTAGTTTGGTCAGGGTGTGAGTTGGGGTGGGCATTCTATGTTTTTGTTCTATGTTTTGTATTTCTGCTTTTGGCCCGGTATGGTTCCCAATCAGAGGCAGCTGTCAATCGTTGTCTCTGATTGAGAACCATACTTAGGTAGCCTGTGTTCCCACTATGATTTGTGGGTAGTTGTTTTCTGTTGTGTGTCTGCACCAGCCAGAACTGTTTCGGTCGTTCTCTTTGTTACTGCTGTGTTCATTAAATAAATATGGACACATACCACGCTGCACCTTGGTCCTCTCCTTCCAACAGCCGTTACATAGACGGGTAGAACACTTTGTTATTGTTTCAACTGATGATTGGCCCTTTAAGGAACAATGTTTAATACTCCTTAGGATTGTCCACTTTATTCACACATTGACGAAGGTTTCATAAATGTTACTATCTAAACAAAAATGACTGTACATATTAATTATCGAAGGTACACAAAAACATCAGCAGTTTTACAAGGCAAAATAACATGGTAAAAATATTTTTATCCAAAACACAATTGCTTAAAGGATGTTCAAGTGGGGCGTCCAATCAAAAACATATTTCGACCAATGGGTAAAATTATGTTATTGTGTCTCTATCATAATCCATTCAAAGTTATTGGAGTTTTTACTCTTGTAGGATGGCCAGAATTAGTGTGACTAAATCAATGGTGGCCAGAGGGAAAAAAAGTGGTCAAAAATCTGGAAAATTGCTTTGCGTTAGCTAGGCTGGATTCTGTGAAAGAATTAAGGCTACTGGCTACCTGAAAGGCTCACTTTCACGTTAAACTTGTCATCTCTCTTCTGAAATCCGCAGGACATAAACCACTATAGAGGTGGCAGGTAGCCTAGCAGTTAAGAGTGCTTTGACAGTAAACCAGAGAGCGCTGGGACAGTAACCCAGAGAGCGCTGGGACAGTAACCCAGAGAGCGCTGGGACAGTAACCCAGAGAGCGCTGGGACAGTAACCCAGAGAGCGCTGGTTAGAAACTCAGAGTCGACTCTGTGAAAAATGTGCGCTTGAGCAAGGCACTAAACTTTAACTGCTCCTGTAAGTCACTCTGGTTAAGAGAGTCTGTTAAATAACTGAGATGGATATCTATTTTTGTTCTTAAAAAAAAAAAAAAAAATCTCACAAAAATAAGTGTATCTCGGTGAAATGTCAATCAAGCACTGAGCGTGTGCCAAGCTTTTTTTATTTTCAAAGCCTTTTATATTTACTTTAGCTCGTGTCATGCTCATTTATTTTTTTGTGACGTCGCGTAGACAACTTTGAAGACGACGCCCACAAAATGTTACATCCTCAAAAGATGTTAAGAGAAACGTGCATCGCTATGTCAGATGTATTAGGTTACAAAATCTGACTTTTGGGATATAATGATATGTTAGAGAAAGAATCCACTGAACGATTCAGAACATGAATAATCATATTTGTCTTGGTAAAATGCATTTTTATGACATAAAGGAGTGAAATTTCATCACAAGTGCATTTTCACCCACTCTGGACACCCTACAAAAAGAAACAAGCATAACTGCAGTACTGTTAAAGATGGATGCCGCAGTGGCGTCTGCCCCACTGCCGTTGTTATTATTTTGTTGCCTAAGCGGAGGTGTGGAGCCTCACACATATTCTGGTGCTCTATCGCGCGTGCAATGATTCCTAAACTCAATCGTAACATTATGGAAGTGCCTCATACTCGAACTGAAAAAAAGAGAAAAGAAACACAAGCTAAGAATAGCATTTCGCAATATAAGGTTATTATGTATGTTATGTATTGTCATAAGACCGTGGTTGCCAGGTTACTCCAATCCCTCGTCACTGCAACTCTATGGAGTTAGCTGTACGTCATACTTACTGCATTGGACAGGGAGCTCTAAGGGGACGTAGTTTCTCTGGCAGAGGTATACAAAAGCAGCAGCTAGCTTACAGGATGCTCCGGAGTGGCCCGAGACAGAGCCACAATGGCTTCTCTCACACACCGATAAGAACTGGCCTGGGTCCACCTGAGAGAGAGAGAGAGCGAGAGAGAGAGAGAGAGAGAGAGAGAGAGAAAGAGCAGATGAGCTCCCGCATTTTTTACCCTCAAATTGTAAAAACATTTTTTGATAAGGCACGAAAAGAGTACAAAATGAAGCTCTTTATGGAAAATCAAGAGACACTTTTTGCTGACTGTTATAAAAATTGGAACATAAGCAAATTCATCTTCCACACAGACCATCCCCTGTCATGGCACAGTACTATATTAACACACTATCCATCTGTTAAGAGGGTGTTTCCGATGGGTGGAAACTCAGGATACTAGACAACGAGGACTCGGAGTCAAAAAATGTGAACGTGTACAAATCTGGAACAGTAATGGTACAGGGAAACCCCAAACACTGGACTTTCACATTATCAAAGAGATAGCTCAACAGGATCTCTTGAGAAAGATACCCCGAGCGTGTCAGACCAGACCTCTTCATTAAACAACCCCACAGACGAGCAACCTCAAGCAGAATGTCAACCTTCCAGCACAGAGTACTACCCCCTCATTGAAATGAAGGATAAATTCACTCAGCTGGGGGTAAGGCGGGTGGAGCTGGAACAGGAGGTGAACACACTTCAGTCAGCACAAAAATTCCTCCAGCTCAACAACACCCCCTCAACCAGACCCGGAGAGAGACATATCTGCACTCTGGACTGTGGTGAGAAAACATCAACAGGAGAAAGAGCAGGAGAAGAACAGAACACTAGATGAAAGGATCAGAGTGCTGGAGGAGAGGGTGAGGTGGGATGGCGTGTGACAGAGAACAACCCATTAGAGAGGTGGCCACCACCGCAGAGAAGCCTGCAGAACAGCCCACCTCAGCTCCCGACGAAAGTCTCGACACCACAGCAGAACAGTCCACCCCCAGACCCTGACCATAGCGTCGACATCGCAGCAGGACAGACAAATGAAGAACCCCAAGCCCAGGGGATCCCACCCCATCTGAGCACCCCCCCACCCCCGTCAGCCACCCTGATAGCGCTCCTGATAACACCCCCCCACCCACGGAGGACATTCACAAGCCACAGATTGTACTCCTTATAGACTCAAACAGGAAATATATACAAGAAAATAAACAGTGTCTAAACTCTGGTGTCCAAACACCCAGTGCGCCCTAGACCTTCTGTCTGAGGACCAACTAGGTTCACCCAGCGCACCCTAGACCTTCTGTCTGAGGACCAACTAGGTTCACCCAGCGCGCCCTAGACCTTCTGTCTGAGGACCAACTAGGTTCACCCAGCGCACCCTAGACCTTCTGTCTGAGGACCAACTAGGTTCACCCAGCGCGCCCTAGACCTTCTGTCTGAGGACCAACTAGGTTCACCCAGCGCGCTCTAGACCTTCTGTCTGAGGACCAACTAGGTTCACCCAGCGTGCCCTAGACCTTCTGTCTGAGGACCAACTAGGTTCACCCAGCGCACCCTAGACCTTCTGTCTGAGGACCAACTAGGGTCACCCAGCCACATAATAATACACACAGGCACAAACAACCTGAGAGCACAGCAAGAAAGGGTGGCCACAGCACTGAAGGGAGTGATTAAAAAAGCTTATTCTACTTTCCCCAACGCACAAGTGGTTATCTCCACCTTGCTACCACGAAAATACTTCCACCCTGCTACCAAACAGCGGGTAAACAAGTATTTCCCGTGACTGTGCCTCAAAACCAAATACCTGGCCCACCACTCCACCCAGGACTTGAACAGCCTTTACGACCAGGTCCACCTCTACAGGGCAGCAGTGCCCACCTTCACCCGGACCCTGTCTGATTAAAGTGTTTGTGTAAAGCTGTCCTCACCACTCTGAAGCAGGAGCCCAGAGGAGAGTCACGGGCAGAGAAGAGAAAGTCACAGCTCAGAGTATCGGCAGTCGTCTTAGAACAGGGCTCTGCTATCTGTGGTACACTGCCACACTCAGGACTGATCTGTCAGCACAAACACATGGGAATGAGAATGAAAAGCACATTCATACATTTTATTATTTATGTAGGCTGCTATAACTGTAAAGCCATAATGTGTCAAATGTGTCTTGTCCTACCTGCCAGCTGTGCATAAAGTCAGCCATGTTGTCAGCCTGTGAGCCATCAGGAAGAGGGAAGTCATTTCCTGCTTCATTGTCATTGGTCCCTAGGACACCAGTGGACACACCTGCATAGACAATCAAAGACAATGAACAACGTTTTACAACTAATTACTTCTGCTTGAACTAAATACTACTACCATACACCGGAATAAATATGACATGGGATTCTCAGTAAACCAAAACAGTCATTATTGTTATCAAAAGGTGTTACGTTCCCCAGTTTCTGTGTTGTAGTTTGTGTATTTGTGAGTGTGTGTTTCAGGAAATGGCTTCCTGAAATTCTCCCCAAGCAGCTGATTGGTCGGCCCCCATTGACGATTGGAGAGCTGGCCCTGTGTTAATTGTTGCTGAGAGAGCTGATTGTTGAAGTTCTGCGTTAGTTTGTTGCTCAGAGCTTCTTTAATGTCCTGAGTTAGTTTTTCTCAGTTTTTGTTGAGAAAAAGTTTGTAATATTCTGTTTCATTTGTTCCCAGGGAGGAAGGGGAAGACACCTAGGGAGTGCTTAGGCAAGAGGCCCGCGGGCATACATATACCCGTAGTATATACACTGTCTAGGCACACTAGGTAAGACCTGGGCGGACCAACCCCTGTATTTTGGTTAGTGCATCAGGTGGTGCTAGGTAAGTAGTGGGTAGGCAGGGAAGGTAGGAGAGGGTAGGTTAGGTAAGTAGTGGGTAGGCAGGTAAGGTAGGAGAGGGTAGGTTAGGTAAGTAGTGGGTAGGCAGGTAAGGTAGGAGAGGGTAGGTTAGGTAAGTAGTGGGTAGGCAGGTAAGGTAGGAGAGGGTAGGTTAGGTAAGTAGTGGGTAGGCAGGTAAGGTAGGAGAGGGTAGGTTAGGTAAGTAGTGGGTAGGCAGGTAAGGTAGGAGAGGGTAGGTTAGGTAAGTAGTGGGTAGGCAGATAAGGTAGGAGAGGGTAGGTTAGGTAAGTAGTGGGTAGGCAGGTAAGGTAGGAGAGGGTAGGTTAGGTAAGTAGTGGGTAGGCAGGTAAGGTAGGAGAGGGTAGGTTAGGTAAGTAGTGGGTAGGCAGGTTAGATACGAGAGGGGGCTTTGACATTTACTTTCCTTGCTTTGGTTCTGTTCAGCCCCTTTTCCCCAACATTACCGCGTGACGGAATAAATTCCTAGTAAACGGTCAATTCTCTGCCTTCTGTCATCCTTACTCGCACCTACAGTCCCATACCTCTTTCACTCCACAGGGAGTTGAGTTGTAGCGGGGTGTTGCGTTCCCTCTTCCTAGAGGCGTACGTAACAAAAGGTTAATGGTGCGCAAATGTCTTCTTTTGAATTTGAATCACGGTCATACCATGTAGCCAGCCATCCAGAGTCAGGCTGCACAGGTCGAGCGATGGGTCACATGACACCCGCGCTCCATTCTGATTGGACACCTCGACAACATTCCCCTCTTTCCTGATGACCAATCCATTATCACTGTAGGATGTCTGTGTGACATGACAATTTAATTTCACCTGCAATAATAGAAAAATAATACATGTTTTATCAAATCATCCTTTCAAAAATGTAATTATTTGAAATACTGTATAGAGAACAGTGTAAAAACAGTTTATTTTAAAGTCCTGTACCTCTCCATTGTGGTGGATGGCAACAGTGCTGTTATTCATCCGCACCAACAGAGTGTGCTGTGAGCTGGAGTCTGAACCTAGCAGCACAGTGAAGGAGTCATCCTGAGTGATATCGTGGGCTAGGATGACTGGACACGGGCCTGGCAGCTCATATAGGTGGCCGTCGAACGACACCACAAACTGGTTGGCCACCAACAGAGCTTCATCTGGTGGAAGGAGGGAGGGACGGAGAGAGGGATCAGCCAATATCACAAAGGATGGATGAGACCAATGATGCATTTTAGAGGTATTAAAACAGCGGCCCAATAAATACACAAATTCTCAACTAATCTTTCTTCAATCCCTCGCGTCCTGTCTCCTCATCTCCTTCTCAACGCTATTGGAGGAGAAGGTCCAAGGTTGGCAAGAAGATGAGGCGAGAGAATGCATGGGAATATACATTGAGAAAGAGCCCACGGCTCCAATCCCTATTCAAAATGGCGGCCTAGCTCACGGCAGAAGGGGCTGTCCGTGATCTTCCGTTTCAGGCGGTAGAGCTCGGCGGTGGGCCTGAGGGAGGTGAGGGCCTGCAAGGGCCTGAGGAGCCACTCCTCCAGAAGGACCTCTACCACCCCGAACTTCTCCATCCTGGACCAAGGGGCCCGCGCCAGGGGCAGGGGTATAGTTACGGACACAGAGCAGTCACTAGGGGAGTAGAATAGAATGAAAGAGATACTTTCTGTGTCTTCTGCCTGTCTCAACAGAAACATGCAACAGTCATGTTCCGTGTAGCACAAGTATATGATAAACCCAGTCCAGGAAATGTTTAAGGGTATTCTTTAATTGAATACAAAAATAATACGGTTAAACAAATAGAAATAGAAGCTCGGGTAGAATTCATACCTTGCGGAGAGTTTGTACACAGAGGCCAATCGTCTTCTGACCCCCGCCAAGGCTACTGCCAACCTCAACTCTGCCCAGTGGCCAGTCTGATGGCTCACCTGGTACAAATATGCAAGCGTAAATTGCCAGAGATACACTCCTTCATTACTCCTACAACCACACCATTTTCTCCAAAATGGCTGCCATACCAATCGATTATTCCCCCTTATCTAGTATGGTGTCTCTCTCAACCATAAACTCACCACATCCAGGATAGTGCTGACGGTAGTGAGGGTGAACTGGGCTACTGGTCTAAGATGAGGGTTCTCCAGTAGGGGGGGTAGGAGCTCCACCAGTCTGTCAGTCCACATGGACACAGCCTCCCTCCATACAGAGTCTACCTTCTGGCCTGTCACATCATGGTACGCCCCGGCTATAGTGGACAGTGGTCCTGGGAATGGAGATAATGGAGGTGGCAAAGTTAGAAGGTGTAGGTATGTACTGTACACGCTTATGCACACACACAGACACAAACACTCATTCACTCACTCACTCACTCACTCACTCACTCACTCACTCACTCACTCACTCACTCACTCACTCACTCAGAGACACTGAACCTCCATAAACTTCATAAACAAGAGTGACATTACCAGACTGATAACATAAACCCTAGTGGTTAGGTAAAGATACGTTTATGACAGGGTTAGACTCCTAACAATAGGTCAAAGGTCACTCACTCCTGAGCTCATGCTGTCCAAGCTGAGAGGCGTGCTGTAATAGGAGGAGGAGGCGTGGCAGACTGTGAGTCAGAGCGTGGCGTAGTCGGCTGGCCCTCCAAGAGCCCCACACTCCTCCCTCTCTCTGCCCCAGCAGGGCCTCTGTTCTCTGGGTAAAACGTAAGGCTGCGCCGCTCAGCTCCTGAAGCAATTCAATGTCCTTAGACTAGTAGCAGGAGGATTACAGGGCATAATTGTCAGAAAGCTGTTAAGAAACATTTGTGGATTAATCTATGGAGTATTAACATTTGATTTTGACAGATGCTCTTTTCCTGAGCTACTTAATAAGACCATTAGGGCATTCAAGTAAGGGACTGTGTATTTAAGTATTCAAGTAAGTCATATACCACGGAGGTAAATTAATTTCCAAAGCAAACCTGCTGCCCGAATTCTGTCAGGAGGTGCTGTAACGTCTGCACTCTCTCCAAGATCTTCCTTCTCATCTGAGAGCCCAAATGGTGGACCTGAGCCTGGAGATGGCATTGAAATAGTGGGATAATCAAGAAACTGGTTTCAGGAAGTCTGACGGGATGTCTCGTGTTTTCATGAGACAGATCAACGGTCGCTTTCTATTGGGTGTAAATATCTTACCTCCACTGCCAATAGGCTCTCTGCACATCCCCTGGCCCGTAACCACAGGCTCTGATTGGCTGTGCCCACGGAGATGGATGTGAGTGACTCAAGCAGAGTCCCGTCCTCTCGTCTCAGTACTTCAAGGGTTAGGCCTAACTTCCGTCGGCCCTCCAGACACAGTGCCACTGTGAGGTCCTGATCTGGTCCTATACCTACACACACACACACACACACACACACACACACACACACACACACACACACACACACACACACACACACACACACACACACACACACACACACACACACACACACACACACACACACACACACACACACACACACCAAAGACACAATTATGAACACCAAAGTAAAGTAAAATCTTAGATCATGACATGATCTATTGAGATGAAAGCTATGCAACGGGCAAGCCCTATATTACCAGCCACAACTTATTTTGTCCTCAATCTTCAAGCCTACTATATATACCGTTTCCATATCCAGCTGTGGCATGTAGACAGCGTCCCTCTAGCGCCCCCCTCAGCCACACCTGCTCACTGCGGTCGAGTCTGACCTGGATCTGAAGCCCAGGACCCAGCAGGGAGGAGAGGGCACTGCCCCCTACCTTCACACTCCAGTTACCCACCTTAGACTACAGCACAGACAGGCGGATAGATGGACAGACACACACACACACACACACACACACAGGCAAAAAGGTAAACACTTTACACGGTGCAGACACAGATGGCTATAACCTCCAATGGTATGAACACATGACCTTGCCCCATGCCCTTGCTATAGTACAGTCATGCATATTACCGTATAATAGACATACAATGCCCATAATGTACATTTATTGCAATGATGGCAGTGCTCACCTCAGTTACCAGTGATATGTTGGTGCTGTGTGCGGTAGAGGAGTTGGTGAGAGCCAGGGTGAGGCTGCAGTGTGGCTGTCCCGCCAGAGAGAGACGGGTCTTGGTGTACAGCAGCTCTGTCCCTATGTTCACTCTGTGGTACCCAGACCAGCCAAGAGACTGACATATAGATAGACACACACAGATACACACACACACACACACACAAAGCTGACTGGTTGTACTAAGTGCTTACTCTGTCTCTGTATAACAGTATAATAATGAAGTTAGGTCGACGATGACCTAACACGATGACATACTCACCAGTTGCGGGGGACAGAGGCCCACCTGTATGTGGTGCTCCATCCTGTCTCTGAGGTTGGTGTGGAACTGGGCCAGCAGGGTGTGTGAGGGACAGGGGGCAGGAGACACGTTCTCTGCTCCAGCCTCCAGCTGGATGGTGTGTAGTCCTGTGGCACTCCACTGCCAGAAACACACAACACACACTCTATAGACTACACCATTAACCCTTTCAATGGAACATGAGGCATCGATGATTTGCGTCCCAGATAACCATGTGATCCAGATCAGCGATTTCTCGGGCACTGATCACCTGATAAAAATAAATGGCGTGCCTTTATTTTAACCGGGGAAGTGACGGAGAACACGTGATCTTTTACAATAATGACCTGAATTCAGTACCTGGTAGTTCATGCTTTGCCTGAGGCTCTTGTCGCCCCACTTCAGCTCAGCATTCTGGGAGTAGGAGTTCCCTTCCTTGGCCATTGAGACACATCCCTCAACAGACACCAGGGAAGGGACCACTTCCTGTAGGTCACACACGCGCACACACTCCAGGTGAGCTCCAGAGGAAAGGTTCGAAAAAGAAGACACGTTTTGGGTGTAGCATTAAGATCCTCTTAAAGTCGATTGTTGTTCGTCCACTGCCTACCAATCTTAGCGTTTTGGGAAATGCATCCCTGTTTCACCTTTATTAACCCGCGGGAACCGTCAACAATAGACGGGTACTAGAGTGGGAATTTGTACCCACGGACTTAAATAGGACATGATATTGTATGTCTATGGTTGTACCTGCGCGGGAGAGAAGCGGGCACAGGCCTGCCCCCTGCTGGAGCTGTCCAGCCACTGCTGGCTGAGGGTGAGGGAAACATTCACAGGAGAGCCACTGTCCCAGGAGACATGGGTCTGAGCTCGCAGAGAGAGAGAGAGAGAGAGAGAGAGAGAGATAGAGAGAGAGAGAGAGAAAGAAAGAGAGAGACACACACACGCGCGCGTCATAAATCAATTAAATTGATACGTGTGTGTGGTGTGTGCACGTGTGTATCTTGCCGGTACCTGATGGTTGCTTCTTTGCTCCGTGGTCGAGGCACGTGAGATCGTGTGGAGGTAGAGTTGGGAGAGTGTTAGGGTGAATGGCTGTCTCAGCTCCAATGTTGTCTCACTACTCTCCCCCTGACCCCTCCACAAGGAGAGAGCTCGAACCTGAACAAACACAGACACCATCAGGTCCACAGTAGCACATTCCAGAAAGACAAAACAAAAGTACTACAATCATCCTACACAGGCACTTAGGATGTGATTGTCTCCTTCGGGCATCCTCTCTGGGGATTAAGGTTGCAGAATTCCCAAAGCTTTCCAAAAATGCCCTGTTATTTCAAGAGTCCCAGTCGGAGGGTTCTCCTGCAGCTTGAAAAAAACCCTACTGGGGATCAAACAGTATACTCTTTCACTCATTCGCTCACTCACTCATTCGTCCAGTATTTATTCATTCATTTACACATCGATTCATTCCAACGATCCCAATACATGGTTGACTCTCAGCTCATAGCTCGGTAGTGCAACCAGTCTCACCTCCTCCTGTCTTCCTTGTCTGTTCCAGCCCAGCACAACACTGCCCAGTCTACCGTGGAGGGAACGCTCTAACGCCACATCCAGACTGCACCCGTGACGCACAGACGCAATCTGAACTGAGGACAAGGAAACACGTCACGTAAGGTAAAGAGCGCAGGTATAATGTTTTCTAAGTTCTTATAAGTATATAGGAGCCTAGATGATGTCTTATAATGAGGCATGATGTTATTATTTATATGTATATTCCAACAGACTCAAAATGGCTGGTATTTAGTCAAGTATTGTTATAACATGGTTATAAGGCATTATGAGCTGGTTATACATGTCTGGGAAACTGGCCCATAGTGTGTAGTACCTTTGAGTGTGCGGTCTCCCTGCTGCAGTCCTGGAGGGGCAGAGTAGAGGCCGGCCATGTTGAACTCCTGACTGCCCCACACGGCCCAATGCTGCAGCTGGTGGCTCCAGTTCCTTGCCTCGTACGACATCCTCACTGCAATGTTCCTGGGCAGGGGCTTCAGCTAACAACACAACCAATCGCATGGTCAAAAACGTATCAATTGAGGAATTAAACTGAAATCCCGAATCCAATTTCGTCTAAGGTTCCAATTACACGGAGGTAAATTTGAATTTCAGTTTAACCTCCTGAATTGACTGAATTGAAATAAAAACTGACCTCGACCCTGGTAATACGTACATTGCAAAGTATTAGTACGACAGCTGTGATGGTGGCACGGTAGGAACGCTTATTCAGAATACATAACTTTATAATTTGAAATATTTCACTGTGTAATTACATTGTTTGCGGATCTGAAGGAACTAGATATCTGAAGGAACCTAGTCTTCCAACAAAAAAAGCTTACACCTATATAGCACCGAATAGGTTTGTTTTTGGACTTGGCCAATGTGTTTAGTGAGTGAACTCATAACTAGGAGACCGCTAGTACAGTGAATGATTGCCTACCTGTGGGTAGGTTTGGTTAAGCTCCAGGGCTTGACGGTAGCCGCCCTCAGTGACAGCCAGCTCCCCCAGAGCCCACAGCTTCCTCTTGCCCGACTGCACCTCCACCATCCCCCTGACACTGGAGCCTGACTGATTAAACTGAACACAGAAACAGGGGAACTCTCTTAGACTAAGCCACATTTGTCAAACACAAGGCCCCGCGGGCCTTCCAAGCCGCCCGCGACACGCTATGCTACAAGTCCCAGCAGGAACGGCCAACGTGCTGCGCACCAAAGGCAGCGCGTTGCCACACACACACACCCCTCCTCCCAGACCAACCCACCCACGAGCCAGCGTGTGCTGTATCATATTGTTTCCTAAACATTTGCAGCATCCCAAGTGTTTAAGGACAGTGCTATCCAGATTCCTTGGGACTTTTCTACCCTAACCCCCCTATTCCCCCTAGTAAGTGGTTCCTTCCAAAGTGCACTGAGGAGCAAAGATACACGACATTACCAAGAGTATGTGGACACCTGCTTGTCGTACATCTCATTCCAAAATCATGGGCATTAATATGGAGTTGGTCCCCCCTTTGCTGCTATAACAGCCTCTCTTCTGGGAAGGCTTTCCACTAGATGCTGGAACATTGTTGTGGGGACTTGCTTCCATTCAGCCACAAGAGCATTAGTGAGGTCGGGTACTGATTTGCGATTAGGCCTTGGTCACAGTCGACGTTCCAATTCATACCAAAGGTGTTTGATGGGGTTGAGGTCAGGGCTCTGTGCAGGCCAGTCAAGTTCTTCCACACTGATCTCGACAAACCATTTCTGTATGGACTTCACTTTATGCACAGAGGCATTTTTATACTGAAAGAGGAAAGGGCCTTCCCCAAACTGTTGCTACAAAGTTGAAAGCTCAGAATTGTCTCGATTGTCATTGTATGCTGTAGCTTTAAGATTTCCCTTCGCTGGAAGGGGCTTAGCCCGAACCATGAAAAACAGACCCAGAACATTATTTATCGTCCACCAAACTTTACAGTTAACACTATGCATTGGGGCAGGTAGCGTTCTCCTGGCATCCGCCAAACCCAGATTTGTCTGTCAGACTGCCAGATGGTGAAGCGTGATTCCTTACTCCAGAGAATGCGTTTCCACTGCTCCAGAGTCAAATGGCGGAGAGCTTTACACTACTCCAGCCGACGCTCGGCATTGCGCATAGTGATCTTAGGCTTGTGTGTGGCTGCTTGGCCATGGAAATCCATTTCATTAAGCTCCCAACGAACATTTCTAGTGCTGACATTGTTTCCAGAGGCAGTTTGGATCTCGGTGGGGAGTGTTGCAAGCGAAGACAGATTATTTTTACACGCTACGCACTCAGCACTCAGCGGTCCCGTTCTGTGAGCTTGTGTGGCCTACCACTTCGTGGCTGAGCCATTGTTGCTCCTAGACATTTCCACTTCACAATAACAGCACTTACAGTTGACCTGGGCAGCTTTAGCAGGGCAGAAATATGAATCAACTGACTTGTTGGAAAGGTGGCATCCTATGAGGCTGCAATGTTGAAAGTCACTAAGCTCTTCAGTAATGCCATTCTACTGTTAATGTTTGTCTATGGAGATTGCATGGCTGAGTGCTCGATTTTATGTCAGCAACGGGTGTGCCTGAAATAGCCGAATCCACTCATTTGAAGGGGTGTCCACATACTTTTGTATATATAGTGTTTGCTAAGCAGAACACTAGATACTGTAGTGTGTGCAGACAATATCAGAGAGTAAGTAATCGAGTGACACACACAGCACTTGATTCAATTGTATCTGCTGGTGATGAGCAGGACTCGCAGGAGGTACAGTATTTTGATCGAGCTATGTAGCCTATTGATTCCTTGATGATGAAAAAATAAAATGAAAATGTTTTGTTGTTTCTCTGTAATACTAGCCACCTAGCAATTTTATGAACTTGGCTTTATCTCGCCGGCTTTATAGGTTCCCAATATCGCAACCTCATAACCAACTACCAAGCCAAGTTAAGACAGGAGACACCACGTAGAAATATGTTGAACCATTTATTAAAGAATTAATCATGCAAGTCTTGGCAATATAGGCTCTGCTCCTTCGGGGTAGCTCATTGCCCAAGCAAAGCGTCAATATATAAAATGACCTACAAGCAGTGAGTACAGTAAGCCATACCAATCCCCCAGCAGGAAAACAGAACCTAACAGGTGGAGTCTGGGTTGGTAGTGGGAGCTAAAGAAGCAAACGCATACTAGCAGTAGCAACAAGCACCAGCAGGATGTGTGAGCAGAACCGGCCAGCTTCAATGGACCGCCAAATATGGTAGGTGTGATTGCTACTGGCATCTAATTGGTGCAATCTCAGCTAATGAGTCTGATCTTAGAGTAGTTTATCTAACTATCTCAGCTGGCATGCCTGCCAGCAAGGTTACTAGACTTTAGAAAATACAAAAATGGCTTTAATTCTTGGGTTATGATACTATATACCATTGTGGCAGTTGTACTAAATGCCTAAGGCATAAAAGTTCTTAAAGAATCAATGTGCATTGTTATTTAAAATGACAATTTAACAGGTCAAGAGGTATGCTTAGATAACCTATGCTGAAAATAGACAGATTTTTTACATAAAATTAGGCACAATGATTATGAGTCTGGATTGCGGCAAAAAGCTGTTTCAGGTGTTTGAAAAATGAAAAATGATCCCAACCAGACCTCTATACAAATTGCTCTGTCCAGATGATCATACAAATGGATCGTACAAGGGGGTCAGGTCATAGGCAAACAGTCATTTCTGGGACTTCACGTGTAGCATCCAACATATGTGCTTTTCATCTAAAAAACAAAAGAAGAAGATTAGGTCTACAACAGCCTCCTACCATCAACAACACTCAATGAGGATTATTTCCAAATACTATTAAGAATTTTACATTGACATTTGAGTCATTTATCAGACCTTCTTAACAATGATAAACATGGCAAAATCTTACCATTCCATTTCCTGATGCGCCAGCAGGATATCTCAATGGACAAGTGTCTTCCGTGAGTAAAGGATTTCTGCTGAGGACCCCTCAACTCTATTTAAATCATTAAAGCGGTCGCTGGTGAAATCAACATGACATGGTTTCTGATGAAGAGGTCTCATCCTTGCAAACAAATGTCAACCATTTCCATTGTGCAGCGGGTAGTCGAGACACACTCCGAAAGAACCAACTCTTTTACAGTTTCCTCTTTGATCAAACCCTTATTTCTGAGCGTATGCCTTACAGAAATGTTTCGATTTTAGCTGGAGTTGCACCACAGAACTGTCTAAACGCAATCTCTCTCTAGCTAGCATGACGGCGGTGAAAATGGCAGCAGCAGGTGTGAGAATTAAAGAACACACACACACACACACACACACACACACACACACACACACACACACACACACACACAGTACCACACACCTGAGATCTGGCGTTGAGTTGAGTGGGCAGATAGAGCAGCAACTGTGGGATATTCTGGACCACCTTCACCATCAGCTCCTTACTAGACACGAGCACAAGCATCAACCAAGCGCATGTTGCTTTGTGTTTGTGTGTCCGTGTGTGTGTGTGTGTCATCATACCTGTCTGGTAGATGATGGCCCTGAATGATGAGGGCCACAGAGGAGCTGAGCTCAGGGTTCACAGCTACAGAGCACCTGAGCTGAGAGTCAGTCAGTCTTCCCCAGGCCTCCACCTACACACACACACACACACACACACACACACACACACACACACACACGTCAGTCTACCTTACCAGTACGTCTGTTAGGGAAGCATTTTGTGTGTGTGTGTGTGTGTGTGTGTGTGTGTGTGTGTGTGTGTGTGTGTGTGTGTGTGTGTGTGTGTGTGTGTGTGTGTCAGCCAGCCTACCTGTAGAATAGGGCTGGTCTGACCCTGTAAGCTGTGTTGTATTGTGGCTCTGGCCTCCCTGGACCCTCCATAGGTTCTCCAGCCCCTCACATCCCCAACAACACGCACCCGTCTCCCCTTACAGTGCAGGTCCACTGACACACTCCTCATGGGCCCTATGGAGGGGAATTAATTAGGGCACTAAGGAGAAGTAGGCTAGTGGAGAAAAGGCATAACTGTGTGCATACTGAACTTCAAGGAGATTCCAGACATGTCACAGATTGGTTAAGACAGAACGTTATTCATAGGACACGTTTGACCGATAGCGCACGTTACAAATAGGGCCACTTTCTGTCATTCCGTGACGTTAGCTGGGTTAGTGTGCTAACCTGTGAATTGGGCGGTCAGGGCGGTGTCCAGACTATATGGCAAGTCTGTACGCGGTGATGAGGGAGGGGTCAGAGAGAGCAGCATGGCTAGATGTCCATCGGCTAAACTGATGTTCAGGCCAGAGCCCAGCAGCCTGTGACCATCCACGGAGAGGTGAGCCCTGGACCTCAGCTGAGACAGCACCCTGTGTGTGGAGCACAGGGCCTGGGAGAGAGGGAGGAGGAGGAGGAGAGGAAAATGGCAGAGGGAAGGGGAGGAAAGACGGTGGGGTGGGGAGCAAGAGAAAGCGGGTTGGATTACACCAAGGATAGATCATCAGACCAAGGATCCTTGTCTTCTTTCCTTCATCTGCACTTGTTTTCAGGGCCAAGTTTCCCGAAAATCATTAAGCATGAAGTTCATTGTTTGTTTTCGGGAAACTCACCCCTAATCAGTAAAGTAGAAGATAATTGAAATGTACTGCAGGAACACCCACACAGCCAAACGCACTCAATTCACTGAAGATATCGCCAAAGATATTCAGACTGGGCATAGCTCTTTACCTCCATCGTCTGTGGAAAACCTCTCTCTTCAAGCCAAAGCCAACTGTGCCACAGGTTGCCTCTCAGTTCAGTAGCCAATGGACTGTCCTTCAGCTGAAGCCCCAGTCCTGCTAGCTGAGCTCCAAATTGGGACTGAATGGTCAGGTTCCTCACCTGCCCAGAACCAAGCTCTAGCTGGAGGCACAGCAAAGGCATCATACTAAATACTTAATAAGATACAGTAGAGAAACAGATCGATATATAAGCCAAGGAATCTAAACCCGCTTTTCACATTATCATGCCAACCTGAACCGTACTGTGCTGGCTTGGATATTGTTTTTTTTTTCACATTGTCCTTTCCAGCCTGGTTCCAGCAACTATGGTCAACCCAGTACAGCTCGACTCAGGTTGGTTTGGCTTGGATCAGCAGTCTGACATCGCTAACCTGGATACTGTTGTTCTCTGGCAGTCCCCAGTTCTTCAGAAGTTCCATCGTGTGATTGACAATGCTCTTCACCCTCACCATCCCTTGACTCCTCTCTACGGTCATCTCCTCAATGAACTAAAAATAAAAGTGTTTACCATAAATAAGGACACATACACATACTAAAGACACGTGAAATTGGATAAAATGAATATGGTGGATAATCATGATATTGCATTCACTATTACATTCATGATGACTGCAAAGAAGGACGCATCTTAGGGTACATCTCAATAGTGTAAAATTGCTTCTTTTGCATTCTTTCCCTGATGTACGCTGTGGTATAAAAAAGAAGAAGATGCAATGTGTTTACAGACCAGTGCAGATGAAGGAGAGGAGTCTAGGAAAGGAAGCAACTTTAGACTATTGCGATGCACCCCGCTCACCCCCTAGTTTACAACAGGGCAGTTTTCTCCGTAGAGATACAACATCATACTTAGGGCCCTGCATTTTGCGCAGTGATGTGCCATGCCTGGATTTGAACCTTTATTTCAAGCTTTTTCATCTAACTGTTCCCTTTTGGTCCAGTACCATCCTCAGACAATTGCTATATTTTTGGGGTGGAATTCGCATTTTTGGATAAGGCTTCAAATGCAGGATCAAATATTGATATGTCACACGATTGCGCAAAGCACAGGGCCCTAAAAAAGTGTTTAATTCTGTGGTTTCCTCTCTAAACAGCTGCTGTCAATCAGGTGACCTGTTGGCCTCCCACGATGCAGTGGAGGAGCCCGTGGTAAGAGCCGTTGCCATGGCTCTCTGAGCGGGTCGTCATGGCAGAATTGGCGGGGAGACCCACCCTTTCTAGCAGGGGCACAGAGTGGTTGAGATGGGCTGATGCTTCCTGCCAACCCTGGCAGACACAAACAGAGGTAGACACAGTACTTGAAATGTATTCATTCATCTCTATGTTTATCAGTCAATGAGCATGCATTGTTCGGAAGAGGCCGTTCGAAACACTGAAATGTTTGTAATTATGAAATGTATGGAAAAAACAGTAGCCTACCTTTGTTGTTTTCAGTGCCATCAAAGCCTGTAGTTTCTTTTCATCCATCGCCATGGAGACATGGGTGTCTAGGAGTGTCTGGGTGATGACCAAGGACCAAGAAACTTTCATCTTAACTGGACTACCCCATTCCTATAAAATATTTGGTATATAACATTATAGACCGGCAAATCAAACATTGGTTGAAAATGGATGAAGAGGTAGTAGTTATTAACATAGCAGTGTATGATTAAGTAGCACCTAAGAGCTGATCTAAGTTCAGTTTCGCACTTTTCACCCAAATAGTTCAGGTTACGACATAGGGACGGGAAGCTGATCCTAATTCTGTGCTTAGGGGAAATCAGTACCCAGTGCGAGACAGTGTCAAAGTTGTTGGTAGTGGAATAGAATAGAATACTTTCATCAAAATGTGCCGGTACCTGTAGTGCAGTGCAGTTGTTGTGGTACACCACTGCCCCCTTCAGGTTGTCCCTTGTCATCACTGTCGCTGAGCCTCTCACAGCACATTCCCCCAGCTGTAGCTCCACCTCTGTTTCGTAGCCCTGTGAGTCTGCCCTACCACTACCGGTCACCACTATCCTACTCTGGCCCGGTATCCCCTCAAGGGCCGTGAGGTTGTGAATGAGGTGTCCCTCTAGCCTCAGCCCAGACCTGGCCCCTGCGATCAGCCTCAGGGAACCCCTCTGTTGCCCCTCCACACTGGCATCCAAAATGGCCACCCAGATGTTGTGGTCATCTGTTCCCACAGAGCCATTCAGGTGGACCTGGGAGGGGAGGTCAAGACCCTGGGGAAATAAAAGGTGGATAGGAGTGTGATTTTGTGATTTAACTGCATGGCTTTCTTCAGGCATGGATATTCAGTAAGAGAGAGACTTACTTGATGTCCCAGATCTGTTTGTAGGTGTTGGCTGTGCAGCACAAACAGATATGGGACCGGGCTAACTAGATTAGGCTACATACAGTAAGTTGGATATGAAAACTACAAACTTTCCACATTAAATCAAATCAAATTTTATTGGTCACATACATATGGTTGGCAGATGCTAGTGCGTGTGTAGCGAAATGCTTGTGCTTCTAGTTCCAACAGTGCAGTAATATCTAACAAGTAATCTAACAATTCCCCAACAACTACCTAATACACACAAATCTAAAGGGATGGAATAAGAATATGTACATATAAATATGTACAGTGCCTTGCGAAAGTATTCGGCCCCCTTGAACTTTGCGACCTTTTGCCACATTTCAGGCTTCAAACATAAAGATATAAAACTGTATTTTTTTGTGAAGAAGCAACAACAAGTGGGACACAATCATGAAGTGGAATGACATTTATTGGATATTTCAAACTTTTTTAACAAATCAAAAACTGAAAAATTGGGCGTGCAAAATTATTCAGCCCCTTTACTTTCAGTGCAGCAAACTCTCTCCAGAAGTTCAGTGAGGATCTCTGAATGATCCAATGTTGACCTAAATGACTAATGATGATAAATACAATCCACCTGTGTGTAATCAAGTCTCCGTATAAATGCACCTGCACTGCGATAGTCTCAGAGGTCCGTTAAAAGCGCAGAGAGCATCATGAAGAACAAGGAACACACCAGGCAGGTCCGAGATACTGTTGTGAAGAAGTTTAAAGCCGGATTTGGATACAAAAAGATTTCCCAGGCTTTAAACATCCCAAGGAGCACTGTGCAAGCGACAATATTGAAATGGAAGGAGTATCAGACCACTGCAAATCTACCAAGACCTGGCCGTCCCTCTAAACTTTCAGCTCATACAAGGAGAAGACTGATCAGAGATGCAGCCAAGAGGCCCATGATCACTCTGGATGAACTGCAGAGATCTACAGCTGAGGTGGGAGACTCTGTCCATAGGACAACAATCAGTCGTATATTGCACAAATCTGGCCTTTATGGAAGAGTGGCAAGAAGAAAGCCATTTCTTAAAGATATCCATAAAAAGTGTTGTTTAAAGTTTGCCACAAGCCACCTGGGAGACACACCAAACATGTGGAAGAAGGTGCTCTGGTCAGATGAAACCAAAATTGAACTTTTTGGCAACAATGCAAAACGTTATGTTTGGCGTAAAAGCAACACAGCTGAACACACCATCCCCACTGTCAAACATGGTGGTGGCAGCATCATGGTTTGGGCCTGCTTTTCTTCAGCAGGGACAGGGAAGATGGTTAAAATTGATGGGAAGATGGATGGAGCCAAATACAGGACCATTCTGGAAGAAAACCTGATGGAGTCTGCAAAAGACCTGAGACTGGGACGGAGATTTGTCTTCCAACAAGACAATGATCCAAAACATAAAGCAAAATCTACAATGGAATGGTTCAAAAATAAACATATCCAGGTGTTAGAATGGCCAAGTCAAAGTCCAGACCTGAATCCAATCGAGAATCTGTGGAAAGAACTGAAAACTGCTGTTCACAAATGCTCTCCATCCAACCTCACTGAGCTCAAGCTGTTTTGCAAGGAGGAATGGGAAAAAATTTCAGTCTCTCGATGTGCAAAACTGATAGAGACATACCCCAAGCGACTTACAGCTGTAATCGCAGCAAAAGGTGGCGCTACAAAGTATTAACTTAAGGGGGCTGAATAATTTTGCACGCCCAATTTTTCAGTTTTTGATTTGTTAAAAAAGTTTGGAATATCCAATAAATGTCCTTCCACTTCATGATTGTGTCCCACTTGTTGTTGATTCTTCACAAAAAAATACAGTTTTATATCTTTATGTTTGAAGCCTGAAATGTGGCAAAGGTCGCAAAGTTCAAGGGGGCCGAATACTTTCGCAAGGCACTGTATATATAAGCAAGGTGCAATAGATGGTATAAGGTACAGTGTATACATATGATTTGAGTAATGTAAGATATGTTAACCTTCTTAAAGTGGCATTGTTTAAAGTGACTAGAGACACATTTATTAAAGTGGCCAGCGATAGTCCCTATGTAGGCAGCATCCTCAGCCTCTCTGAGTTAGTGACTGCCGTTTAGCAGTCTGACGGCCTTGAGATAAAGCTGTTTTTCAGTCTCTCGGGTTTCACTGTGGAAGTCATAGGCCTGCAATGAGGATACTCTCTGTATAACGTGTTGCATTTCAATAGTTGAAAAAAAGAGGATAGCTTACCTGTAGCAACGGACAATCTGACTCCGTAGCCCACTGTGTCCGTCCATTAGACCCCATGTCTCCATTAGCTCTGATATGACACGAGCCAGCTTTAATCAACAGGGCCCCATTCTGTCCGGGGCCCTCGGGGGCCCAAGCCTCTATGCTGGTCTTCAGGGGGAGGCCCCTGGTCCGGAGCCCAGGGAAGGAGTGTGTCAGGGAGCCAGAGAGGTGTGCTGCCGGACTGCAGGACTGGCCCAGCTCCAGAGTAAGATCACGGTTGTCCATCTTTAGAGTACAGTGAACGGCCAGCTGGCAAGGGACCAATGAGAGGAGGCCCTGGAAGGCCAGGGATGCAGGGAGTCCTGTGCTCTGAGGAGAAATGTACATACATGGGCATGCGTGGCTCATGTGCATGTAGACACACAGGCATGTGCACGCGCTCGCACATACACACATGCTGTAAAACACACATAGGCAGTCCCTCGAAGTACATACACACAAACCCTATCTCTAACCACACATCCCAACACTATAAAAGCACTATCATGAATGCACACTTCCAAAAAAACTGCAGTTTTCAATTATTCTAACGACACAAAACCTTTCTATCCATATTGTCAACTCAAGGCAACCCCTCTCCCTTCACTCTCACTTCCCCTCTCCCTTCACTCTCACTCCCCCTCTATCTTCACTCTCACTTCCTCTCTCGCTCCCCCTCTATCTTCACTCTCACTCCCCCTCTATCTTCACTCTCACTTCCTCTCTCGCTCCCCCTCTATCTTCACTCTCACTCCCCCTCTATCTTCACTTTCACTCCCCCTCTATCTTCACTCTCACTCCCCCTCTATCTTCACTCTCACTTCCTCTCTCGCTCCCCCTCTATCTTCACTCTCACTCCCCCTCTATCTTCACTTTCACTCCCCCTCTATCTTCACTCTCACTCCCCCTCTATCTTCACTCTCACTCCCCCTCTATCTTCACTCTCACTTCCTCTCTCGCTCCCCCTCTATCTTCACTCTCACTCCCCCTCTATTTTCACTTTCACTCCCCCTCTATCTTCACTCTCACTCCCCCTCTATCTTCACTCTCACTCCCCCTCTATCTTCACTCTCACTCCCTCTCTATCTTCACTCTCACTCCCCCTCTATCTTCACTCTCACTCCCCCTCTCCCTTCACTTTCACTCCCCCTCTATCTTCACTCTCACTCCCCCTCTATCTTCACTCTCACTCCCCCTCTATCTTCACTCTCACTCCCCCTCTATCTTCACTCTCACTCCCCCTCTCCCTTCACTTTCACTCCCCCTCTATCTTCACTCTCACTCCCCCTCTATCTTCACTCTCACTCCCCCTCTATCTTCACTTTCACTCCCCCTCTATCTTCACTCTCACTCCCCTCTATCTTCACTTTCACTTCCCCTCTATCTTCACTCTCACTCCCCCTCTCCCTTCACTTTCACTCCTCCTTTCTCTCCCCATCCCTCGACGGTAAACAAAGCGAAGCCCTCTGTCCAGCTGCATCCACAAAGCTCTGTCAATCACACACACACACACACACACTGCTCACAATTAGAGACAAGGAGCTCCCGCTGCTAGTACAAACACCACGGGGCACTGATCCAGACAGAACACATATGGTCTCGCAAACCATCCTATGGGCTACGTCCCAAATGACAACCTATTCAGGACACTATTGTTAACCAGTATTCCCTCTGTAGTGCACAACTTTTGACCCTGTTAGGGTGCCATTTGGGGTGCACCCTTGGTGTTCTATCACAGCGACACCCAGTTAAAAATCAGCCCCGAGGTTTGCCTTTGATGAAGACTCCTTCTGAAGTTCTTCAAAGGAGACGGGTGTGTTGATAATATATAGGCAACCCCCTATTATCATCAAAACCATCTCTTAGCTGGGGTTCCAGCTAGCACAATCAAAGTAGTCATAACTCAGATATCAGGCTGTACCACAGTGGTGATTAATAGCTTAGACAATGTTATTGTAGGGCGTGGTTGAAACCGTGATATTTGCGGTAGACAGAGCGAAAGGCTTTGTTGATGCAGCAGGGTTGGCGTCAATTCCATTGAAATTCCAGTCAATTCCGGAAGCGCACTGAGATTCCAATTCCAATTCTCTTCAATTGGGGAAATGTGGAATTGGAATTTGGTTTACTTACTGAATTGATTGGAATTCAAATGGAATTGAACCCGACTCTGCAGTAGGTAGCCGAGTGGTTAAGAACGTCGAGCCAGTAAACGAATGGTTGCTGGTTCAAATACCAGAGCCGGCAAAGTGGAAGAAATCCGCTGTTCTGTTCTTGTAATGTAGTTAACCCCCAATTTCAACTGCTCCTGGCGTATGTTGATTAAGGCAGCCCCCCGCACCTCTCTGATTCAGAGGGGTTGGGTTAAATGCGGAAGACACATTTTGGATGAATGCATTCCGTTGTGCAACTGACTAGGTTTACCATTTCCCCAAAAGCTGGCCAAGGCAGAAACATGCAGGCACTCACAATGGAACTTAGCCCAGCACTAACACATCAGATTCCACTGATCGGTAAGCGGAATCAGAATTGTTTGTGCTCTCCTGGCCAGTGTGTTCTTTACCTGTAGTTCTGGGCAGTAGTGGGTCACATTGACGACCCAGTTAGCCTTATTCTCCCCCGAATCAGCCCTGATCCGGCACTGCCCCAGCTCCAGCTCCACCCCTACCCCAGGGCGTTCACCAGTCGAGATACCCAGGACCAGGGCACTGCGAGGGGGGAGGCCCAGGGCATGGAGCCCCGCCAGGGAGTGACGGATGGAGCTCCTGAGGCTGAGCTGGGGGAGGCAGGAGGATAAGGCCAGGCTGGCGGCCCCCCTCTCCTCTCCCCCGGTGTGGAGGTGTGTGTCCAGGCGCGTGGTGCAGCCGGAGCGGACCAAGGAGCCGTTCACTGAGAAGTACGGAGGGAGGAGAGTCTGTGGAGGGGAAACCAAAAGTCAGCAACAACAACCAATATATCAAATCAAATCAAAGTTTATTTGTCATGTGCGCCGAATAGAACAGGTTTCACCTTACAGTGAAATGCTTACTTACAGGCTCTAACCAACAGTGCAAAAAGGTATTAAGTGAACAATAGGTAAGTCAAGAAATAAAAACAACAGTAAAAAGACAGTGAAAAATAACAGTAGCGAGGCTATAAAAGTAGTGCGGCTATATACAGGCACCGGTTAGTCAGACTGATTGAGGTAGTATGTACATGTAGATATGGTTAAAGTGACTATGCGTATATGATAAACAGAGAGTAGCAGCAGTGTAAAAGAGGGGTCGGGGAGGGGGCACACAATGCAAATAGTCCATGTAGCCATTTGATTACCTGTTCAGGAGTCTTATGGCTTGGGGGTAAAAACTGTTGAGAAGCCTTTTTGTCCTAGACTTGGCACTCCGGTACCGCTTGCCATGCGGTAGTAGAGAGAACAGTCTATGACTGTGGTGAGTATTTGACAATTTTTAGGGCCTTCCTGTGAAACCGCCTGGTGTAGAGGTCCTGGATGGCAGGAAGCTTAGCCTCAGTGATGTACTGGGCCGTACGCACAACCCTCTGTTGTGCCTTGCGGTTCGAGGCAGAGCAATTGCCGTACCAGGCAGTGATGCAACCATGCTCTCGATGTTGCAGCTGTAGAACCTTTTGAGGATCTGAGGACCCATACCGAATCTTTTTAGTTTCCTGAGGGGAAATAGGCTTTGTCGTGCCCTCTTCACGACTGTCTTCTTGTGTTAGGACCAATCTAGTTTGTTGGTGATGTGGACACCAAGGAACTTGAAGCTCTCAACCTGCTCCACTACAGCCCCATCGATGAGAATGGGGGTGTGCTCGGTCCTCCTTTTCCTGTAGTCCACAATCATCTCCTTAGTCTTGGTTACGTTGAGGGATAAGTTGTTATTCTGGCACCACCCGGCCAGGTCTCTGACCTCCTCCCTATAGGCTGTCTCGTCGTTGTCGGTGATCAGGCCTACCACTGTTGTGTCGTCTGCAAACTTAATGATGGTGTTGGAGTTGTGCCTGGCCATGCAGTCGTGGGTGAACAGGGAGTACAGGAGGGGACTGAGCACACAGCCCTAGGGGGCTCCAGTGTTGAGGATGAGCGTGGCAGATGTGTTGCTACCTATCCTCACCACCTGGGGGCGGCCCGTCAGGAAGTCCAGGATCCAATTGCAGAGGGAAGTGTTTAGTCCCAGGATCCTTAGTTTAGTGATGAGCTTTGAGGGTACTATGGTGTTGAACGCTGAGCTGTAGTCAATGAATAGCATTCTCACGTAGGTGTTCCTTTTGTCCAGGTGGGAAAGGGCAGTGTGGAGTGCAATAGAGATTGCATCATCTGTGGATCTGTTGGGGCGGTATGCAATTGGAGTGGGTCTTGGGTTTCTGGGATAATGGTGTTGATGTGAGCCATTACCAGCCTTTCAAAGCACTTCATGGCTAAATAAGACAGTCAATAGCATACAGGCTGTCTAATTTTGTGTGAGTTTTTTGTGCTGAAATCAAATAATTATAAAAGATACATATGAGCTGACACATCATCAACAACATCCCACACCTGTATATAGCCTCGTTATTGTTATCTTATTGTGTTACTTTTGATTAGATTTTTACTTTAGTTTATTCAGTAAGTATTTTCTTAACTATTTCTTGAACTGCATTGTTGGTTAAGGGCTTGTAAGTAAGCATTTCACAGTTTGGTCTACCTACACCTGCTGTATTCGGGCGCATGTGACAAATAAAATGTGATTTGATTTGATTGGACCTGGGTTCTAAATGTGAGACAGCATTAACCCATGTGTCAGCGATATGCCATGCTGTAAAGGAATGCGGAGGCTCATCTTTCTGGTGAAGATTCCTCACTTCCTGCTTCCTGTTGCTGGGAAACATGTTTGAGGTCACTTGTAAAAATCAATTTGGTTGATTGATTTCCTGTTCCCGCCATGTTTCCACCGCTCTACTCATAGAAATAGAATGACATTGATTAGAATGGGTATGCCCGTTCTAGTAATTTTATTTCTATGTCTCTACCTTAAGTAGGTTACAGCGCTGACGGACAACCAGGGTCCATGTCCTTCTGTGTTCCCCTCTATGTAGACTAGTCCAGTGGGTCAGCATGGAACACGTATCACTCTCCAGCTCCACCTGTGCCTGAGTGGGCCCCGCAAACACGCTCAGGGTGGCGTCCTCTGGTATCCCAGCATGCTTTAGGGTGGCAAGGTCATGTTGGAGGACGGCCCTGAGGGCGGCGTTTGGGGATTGGCCGAGGGGCTCCCAAGTTGCCGTGACGTCCAGGTTGGCCGAGTGGGCGTCCAAGGAAACCCGGGCGTTCCCGGAGAGGGAGGCGCGTCGGAGCTGGGCTGACCCGTGCAGGTCAACACTTTCTGGGATGGAGGAGGCAGAGAGAGTGGCCCATTGGTGGTGGAGGGTCCAGCCCAGCTCAGCCTGTCTTTCTCTCATTAGCAAGGATAACAGGCAGTGGAGAGAATCCTGGTTGTTTTCAAGATCCACAGTACCCCTGAGGCCGTCTTTCACAGCGCTTCCTATTATGGTCATAGATGTCCTGCTTGGTGCTAGTGCCCCTTCCCCTTCAGTGATCCGCACCCAGGCCACCCGCACCTCTCCCCCGCACTGTGTCGACACCACCAGGCTGGATCTGACCGAGTCACACACCCCGCTCACTTCCACCCAGAGGTAACACCACCGCTCTGCCCTAACACGACCTCTAACCTCGGCCTTGTGTGTGACATGAGGAGTCCCATACTCAACCAGGCCGTGCCATGCATAGAGCCCTGCCGCCTCCTGCCTCAGCTCCCCACTAAGGTCCACCCTCCAGGGGCCAACCACCGACCCGAATCCCAGGCCCCATCGCTTAGGCCCAGGCCGGAGCAGAAGCCTGAGGCTAGAGTGGGAGGGTAGCCCCAGGGAGAGCTGCAGTAGCCGGGAGGAGTGGGTGAGGTTAGCCCTGAGCTCGGCCTGACCCATGGGGCTGTAGCAGCCTTTGGCCTGTGCGGTGATGCTAGGGTAGGCTAACGCTAGGCCGTAGCAGAGCCTGCTGCTGTGTGGTCTCTCGGAGCGAAAGGCGCGTACCTCCACAGGTCGACCGGCGACGCTTCCGGAGCACTGGGCCGAGAGGCGGTCATTAGCGGCACCGTTGGTGGCGTACCCCGTGCAGCTCATCTGTGAAAACAGAGACCCCCCGTCGACACAGTTTGTTTATTAAAGGGGGAGCAGTGGGAGAAGATGGAGGAATTTAACACAGACAGTATGGCACATGAGTTGGAGCGCACGGTTCCTATTCTTCTTTGGAGTGAAAACAACTGTGATATCAGAGTCTTGTTGTAAATGTGTTTTTGAGCGATTTTCCAATGTACAAATGTGTTAGTCACCTGCAATGATGTAGGTATCATTCCTTTGAGTTGCCTCAGGTGGTGCAATAGAGACACAGTCAGGTTGGCGGCGGTGTTCCCCTTGCCGGCTTCCACTAGGACGTCCACCTTCTTCTGTTCGTCAACTGCTATGGTCAGCCCTGCACTCAAACGCTCTGTCTCCTCCTACAGTCAGAGGTCATGAAAATAATTTTGCTCAGTAAATATTCAACTGAAAATACTGCAATACATAGAAGTAAAGACTGAATTATGAATGTCTTTCATGGCTTGAAACCTGACAATCAAATTCATTTATATTCTTATATTTATAAAAGCCTTAGCTTGAAGCATCGTTGATACATCTTCTTCGATATCTTGATAGGTTATCTCCAGGAGTATGTCCAAAATCAAGTTCAACGCAGCATTCTTAACAACAATAGAGTAGCGAGAAAGAAGAGAAAGGATGAGGAAGAAGAGGATGAAGCTGCACCTGATAGTGCCCTGTAGCCTGGATGGAGCTAGGCAGGCCTCTTTGGACCAGGGCCTTGCTTTGGTGCTGTACCCTGGTTTGGAGCTCCCATCGTGGTGAGGCCCCGCCAGTCCTGGCCCTCTCAAACTCAGCCTTCAGGCCATGAGCTCCGGTCTGTAGTTCTGCCAGCACTGAGAGCCTCCCCTCCTCCTGGGTCCAGCTCACCTGGGCACTGCTGTTACCTGGTATACCTAAAACATTGGTGACAGACAATGGTACACAATGTATGTGTGCGGATTTCTGTAATTTAACAATACTTGAAAGGGTATGTAAGACTTATGATAAACAGGGCATGTGACACATTATTTTTTACAACAGATTACGGTTTCATATTATCATATTTATTGAGGATATCTAAGGAGACAGAAAGTGTGGAGGAGAAAGGAGCATAGAAGGAGGACATCTGAGGAGAGGGAAGAGGGAATGGGGGAGTAGAGACTCAAAGTAACTATAGTATGTGACAGATGGAGGGGGTCACCTGCAGTGTGGAGCCAGCTGGAGGAGTGAGCGAGCTGTGCGTTGACCCCACCCCTCGGCTGACTGCCCAATCGGCGGCTCACATTCACACACAGAGACTCCTCCCCTGCCCGAGCACACAACCAATCACTGGCCGCGTCAGGCTCTTTCCCCAGCATGCCATCCTCTTCCTCCCAGGTGTCTCCTTGGTCCTGTTGATGACTCAGCTCCACACTGTACACAGCCTTACTCACTGTCACTCTCAGCTGCCCTGCAACACACATGTACACTTCATAGTACTGAATAACACATTTGTGTGTGTGTGTGTGTGTGTGTGTGTGTGTGTGTATGCGTGCGTGCGTGCGTGTGCGTGTGTTTCACCATTTATACAGCATTAACATGGAAAATACACAAACCTGGGTTCGCCATGGCACTTCTCGAGACAAGACCAGATGAATGAGTCTCAATCACTTCTTAAGTCAAATAGATCCATACCTTCAGTGAGCCAGTCTGACTGCCCCAGGGCTCCTTCCAGACTCAGGGCAGGAGGCAGAGCAGTGAGGCTGGGTAAGGAGTGCCTCAGGCCGCCGTTGACAGCCATCCGGAGCCACGGGGAACCAGGGGAGTGCTCCAATGAGCCAGCCACCTGGGCCTGCAGGACCTCCCCTCCCTGGTCATAGGCACCATGCATGGAGAGTCTGGAAGGAGATAGACAGGGAGAGATGAGAAGGTATGGAGGTACTATGAACGATTACAATTAGGATACAGAGTGAGAACGCATGGGGAGGGATACAGCAAAACTGTGGCTAAGACAGACAGACCTGTCCTAAGTACACACTGTATGTAGCTACTTGATAGACTAGTATTTAAATATTCTTAATTCCATTCCTATACTTAGATTTGTGTGTATTGGGTATATATTGTTAGATATTACTGCACTGGCGGAGCTAGAAGCACAAGCTCCGATGTTACCTGCAGTAACATCTGTTAACCATGTGTATGTGGCCAATAACATTTGATTTGATTTAGTGAGAATGCACTCACCTATCTGAGGACATGTTGGCAGACATGTTGAGGTGCAGCTGCGTGGCTGTAGTAGGTAGTAAAGTCTGGAGCAGGGTCAGATGTAGACTCAGGGCTCTGGTGTCTCTCTGTAGGGAGTGGGAGAGCTGGGCCTCCAGCAGGGCTCTGTCCTTCCCATCAGCCCTCACACAGAGAGAGCTGCTCACTCTGCCGTCCACCATAGAAGTGTATGCAGTGAGCCGGGCCTGGAGAATACAAAAGAGTAAAGTTACTAAACCCATTAGAAACCACGAGATACGCTGACCAAAAAACAAAAAAGCAACATGTTTTTTTTAAATGTTATATTCCTCGTCAGTTAAGGGATTCAATTGTCAACCTTTGAAAAAGCACATTAGCAACCCACCTCCAATGTTTTAAGGATCTTGGATTGGAAGGGATGTGTGAGCGAGGAATACAGACCAATTCTGTCTGATGAGCCATTCAGATGAACAGAAAACTGATGGAGAAAAAAAAACACATTGTTAATGATTGATAAGTGCTGTAATCATAAATAAGCAATATTTTTTATTTAAGTTGTGAATGAATAGTTACTCTTACCTGACACTCCTGCCGGTTGATTCCTACTTTGCCTCTCACTAGGTAATCAAACACACTGTTATTGTTAGGAGTCCAGGACACATCTCCTTCCAGTATGGCCGACGAAGGGAGCTTCAACTGAAATAGCTAAGAAAGTCATGGGTCCATCACAATAGTTTTTTCCTCTCCTTGTCTCCCTTCCTTGGAAAGGTGAAATCAAATTCCCAGTGGACATCCATCATATTCCCCTATCGTTTTTATCACATCACTGCACACGTGACAAGATGAAGAAGTCTTTTCACACTATTGGGATGAAACTCCACACTTCCTTTCTGGTAATGTCAACACAAACAGTGCATTCGGAAAGTATTCAGACCCCTTCCCCTTTTCCGAATGTTTTTACGTTACAGCCTAATTCTAAAATTAATTCAATAAACAAACATCCTCTTCAATCTACACACAATAACCCATAATGACAAAGCGAAAACAGATTTTTAGACACTTTTGCAAATGATTTAAAAATAAAAAAACAGAAATACCTTATTTATATAAGTATTCAGACCCTTTGCTATGAGACTCAAAATTGAGATCAGGTGCATCCTGTTTCCATTGATCAGCCTTGAGATGTTTCTACAACTTGATTGGAGTCCACCTGTGGTAAATTCAATTGATTGGACATGATTTGGAAAGGCACACACCTGTCTATATAAGGTCCCACAGTTGACAGTGCATGTCAGAGCAAAAACCAAGCCATGAGGTTGACGCAATTGTCCGTTGAGCTCCGAGACAGGATTGTGTTGAGGCACAGATCGGGGGAAGGGTACCAAAACAATTCTGCAGCATTTAACGTCCACTTTTCTGGTAGAGTGGCCAGGCGGTAGCCACTCCTCAGTAAAAGGCACATGACAGCCCGATTGGAGTTTGCCAAGAGGTACCTAAAGGACTCTCAGACCATAAGAAAAAAGATTTTCTGGTCTGATGAAACCAAGATTGAACTCATTAGCCTGAATGCCAAATGTCATGTCTGGAGGAAACCTGGCACCATCCCTACGGGGAAACATGGTGGTGGCAGCAGCATCATGCTGTTGGGAAGTTTTTTAGCAGCAATGACTGGATCGAGGGAAGTCTGAATCGAAGGAAAGATGAACGGTGAATGGAGTAAAGTACAGAGAGGTCATTGATGTAAACTTGCTCCAGAAGGGTGAGGACCTCAGACTGGGGCAAAGGTTCACCTTCCAACAGAACAATGACCCAAAGCACACAGCCTAGACAGTGGCTTCGGGACAAGTCTCTGAATGTCCTTTTGTGGCCCAGCCAGAGACCTGAAAAATAGCTGTGCAACGACGCTCCCCATCCAACCTGACAGAGCTTGAGAGGATCTGCAGAGAAGAATGGGAGAAACTCCCTAAATACAGGTGTGTCAAGCTTGTAGCGTCATACCCAAGAAGACTCGAGGCTGTAATCGCTGCCAAAGGTGCTTCAACAAAGTACTGAGTAAAGGGTCTGAATAGTGTGATATTTGCATTTTTTTTTATACATTTGCAAAAATTTAGTTATAGGGTATTGTGTGTAGATTTAAGAATAAGGCTGTAACGTAACACAAAATGTGGAAAAGGTCAAGGGGTCTGAATACTTTCAGAATGCTCTGTATAGGGCTCTATTTTGGGCTGGTGTTAAGGCGGCACTCGTGTCAAAAGACATTAGTTTGCAATTTCGTCATGTGAAAACTGGTGGGGTGGAAATATTTGAGGTGGTCGAACTGCTGCAAAGAAACCACTACTTAAGGACACCAAAAAGAAGAAGATTTTTGCTTTGGCCAAGAAACAAGAACAATGGACATTAGAACAGTGGAAATCAGTCCTTTGGTCTAATGAGTTCATATTTTAGATTTTTGGTTCCAAACCGCTGTGTCTTCGTGAGACGCAGAGTAGGTGAACGGATGATCTCTGTATGTGTGGTTCCCACTGTGAATCATGGAGGAGGAGGTGCGGTGGTGTGGGGCGGCTTTGCTGGTGACACTGTCTGTGATTTATTTAGAATTCAAGGCACACTTTACCAGCATGGCTACCACAGCATTCCGCAGAAATACACCATCCCATCTAGTTTGAGCTTAGTGGGACTATAATTTTTTCTTCAACAGGACAATGACCCAACACACATCCAGGCTGTGTAAGGGCTATTTGACCAAGAAGGAGTGTGATGGAGTGCTGCATCAGATGGCCTGGCCTCCACAATCACCCGACCTCAACCCAATTGAGATGGTTTGGGATGAGTTGGACCACAGGGTGAAGAACAAGCAGGCAACAAGTGCTCAGCATATGTGGGAACTCCTTCAAGACTGTTGGCAAGGCATTCCAGGTGAAGCTGGTTGAGAGAATGCCAAGCGTATGCAAAGCTGTCATCAAGGCAAAGGGTGGCTACTTTGAAGAATCTAAAATCTATTTTGATTTGTTTAACACTTTATTGGTGTGCTATTTCATCGTTTTGATGTCTTCATTTATTATTCTACAATGTAGAACATAGTAAAAATAAAGAAAAACCCTTGAATGAGTAAGTGTGTCCAAACTTTTGACTGGTACTGTATATATATTTGTTTATTTTTTCTTTACAAAACACATATGAGTGATTGGAAATGTATCACAATCTATCTGGAATATTAAACTACCCTCCCCCAATAATAAAAATAGGGTGTGACATAGCCAAGTTGTTGTTGTTGTTGTTTAGCATTTCATTAGAATGATTCATTCTCTTTTTAGGGCTTATCAATAATTACTTTAATCTTGCTTATTGACCATGTTTGGCATGTCCATGCTCAGCCATAATGCAATTTACAGTAGGCCTTGCCCCTATATCAGTGTGAATGCTATTGAAGCCATGCATTTACTCAGAGCATTGTGGACTGCAAATGGGTTCAAGCTAACCTATTTCGCAAAGATAGGTCTACATTTTGTTCTTTCGTTTCTGTAAGCTATTTAACAAACTATAACAGACTAAAATTGGAATTGGAGTTGATTCCACGGCAATACATAAAAAGACAGTTGAAGCAACCACATATCTGGCAATGGAGCACGTTCTGATTGGTCAGTGAGGGGCCAAGCCTGGACACACCCACAACTTCTTTATTCATCTAAACCTAGCCTTTTCACGCCAACAAGTGCGGCAATAATTGTGAAAAATGAAAAATATGTCTGACACACCCCTGAACCTATAACGCAATCGCCTGCGCTTAGATATGACCATTGCGTTAGGTTTGTTAAAATAGAGCCATTAATAACACTGCTCAATGGAACACAGTACCAGTCAAACGTTTGGACACACCTACTCATTCAAGGGTTTTTCTTTATTTTTTTTACTATTATCTACATTGTAGAATAATTGTGAAGACATCAAAACTTTGAAATAACACATATGGAATCATGCAGTAACCAAGCTGTCATCAAGGCAAAGGGTGGCTAATTTGAAGAATCTAAAATATATTTTGATTTGTTTAACACTTTTTTGGTTACTACCTGATTCCATATGTGTTATTTCATAGTGTTGATGTCTTCACTATTATTCTACAATATATAAAATAGTAAAAATGAAGAAAACCTCTTGAATGAGTAGGTGTGTCCAAACTTTGACTGGTACTGTATATTATATTATAATTATATATTATACTCTTTATATTATTTAATGTCCCTCTGATAGAATCTGCCTTACCTGGAGTAGGTGGGTGAGGTTGGCTTGAACTTTGACCCTGTGCTGAGGTAAATTTGAGGGGTTCAACTGAATTTGTCCAAGGAACGTCAGCCTGTCCTTCTTCCCGATCCGAACACTCCCTCGCACTTCTCTCTGCGTCTGTAGAGAAATATGGCGGCCATAGGATTTTATAGAGAACTTTTTCACCCACAGGATCTCTATGGGTATAGCAGACATAAAATTGGACTCAAGTACAGTGCTACCAACTCATTCTCCACAGGTGCTCTGCTACAAGCCTGTTTTGTTAGACTGAAATTCAATTTAGTCATTTAACGTACCATTGTTTTTATCAAAACAGACTGTACCAGAGGTTTTGTGTTGATGTCATGAAATGTGATGGGTATCAATCACCCTACCTGATTGCTAAACATTGTGACACACACTTCAGAGTCTGGAGGGATGACGTCATAGCTGAACGGGTGGGTCAAGGAGGAACACACCTGCAGAAGATACAAATAGAAGATACCAATAGAAGACAACATCACCGAGAAAGATTGACTAATGACTGTTGTATTAACCTTTCCTATAGCAATTCAGGGCTTGTATTCAAAGAGCGTCTCAGACTAGGGGTGCTGATCCAGAATCCGTTTAGATTTTTAGATCATAATGAGTAAGGGTCGTTCTTGAATTGCGCCGGCATTTTGCCTTGCCTTGCCTTGCCTTTGCAACCATGAAAAAACACTTTAAAATAGCAAATAGTTACACATCATACATGTTTCTGTTTGTATTGAACTGTTTACCAATGACAATAATCCAAGTTGGTTATACTGCAACACTTTATGTTTATGCAGTTGTTAGGGTAGGCAAATTGGCTTGTCCCAGTAGTGATGTGTAGAGTTACAGTGATATTTTGGGGATTTAGAGATATCTACAGTCAGTCAGTCAATTATTTGCACATTTGATAAAGATGAGCAAGAAAGTTTGTATGAAATAAATAATACAAATACTGAGCGCCTGTCACGCCTGCTCCCGCTCTCCCTCTCTGGCGCTGGAGGGCACCGGGCTGCCCTTCATTACGCGCACCTGTCACCATCATTACGCGCAGCAGCGCTCTTTGGACTCACATGGACTCCTTCCTTTTGTCGATTGTCCTGTCTATAACTGTCTGCTCCCCCTTCTGTTCCCTGTATCTGCATTAATGTCATTATGTGTTGATGGCCAGACGCTATCCTGTCCTGTTCCATGTCCGTTGATAATTATATGTTCACTCCCTGTACCTGCTTCTCGTCTCTACCAGCGTCGATCCTTACAGCTACATTGTATTCCCCCCAAAAGAGGGGAAATTCTATTATTTTATGCTAATACAATTGCTCAGAGAAATATATTTTATTTAACAAGTAATAGAACAAAATTCTCAAAAAGATAGGGGTCAAGATTATTGGCACACCTGTTTCAATATTTTGCATCCACTGGTCCTGGGGCCCTTGCTAAGTTCAACGGCATTATGAACTTTACCCAGTACCAGGACATTTAAGTTGCCTCTGTCAGGAGGCTGAAACTAAGCCAGCCGTAAGTTAACTGACCACATGATCAACATTTCAGCAAGTCTCCGGACATGACCCTCCATTGAAAACGACAGCCAGTGTCTTCTTTTTGGTTGCCTCGTGGAACAGAATGCTCAAATGTGCCTGTGGTCGACCAATTACTTTGCCGGCTGTGCTTACTATTCTGGTCAGTTTGCTTTTGCTCCTCACACTCAGATTACCAGACTGTCATATTGAGGATGAGGATGCTCCCCACCAAGCTGCTGTACACCCTCTCCAGAACATCCTGGTTGACCCCAAACCCTTTTAATTTCCTGATTAAGAACAGACTTTGCCTTGCTTTTTAAAATATACACTCTGCATTCTCTGTAAAACTCAGACTGTTATCATTTTATGTCCCTAGGTATTTAAAACACTCAACCACCTCTACTGGTTGGTCGTTCAGAGAGAGCGGTTGCGGACAGTTGTTGCCATTGATGATCAGCGCCTTTGTCTTTTCCACGATGATGGGGAGGAAACTTGACCGGGCACCATTCTGGAACGTTGTTGGTCTGTTTAGTCCCCATCTGACGTAGCATCTTTTAAAAAGATTCCTACCAGAGCCATGTCATCCGCGTACTTAAAAAGGCTTACATTGTTTCCTCTGCTCTTCATCTCGTTAGTGTAGATAGAGAACAACAACGGTGAAAGGACACACCCCTGGGACACACCCCTGTGTTCAGGGTCAGTTCATCAGTTCATTCTGCTCATCTTTATCATGAGTGCCAATCATTTTGGACCTGACCGTGTTTATTACTTTGAAGGCTAGAAAGTGAACAAAATGATTTAATATATTGTATAAATCAATAGAAACAAAGAAGGCTATTATTATTATTTTTTACTAGTATAATGTCTGTCCCTCAGTTTTATGTCATCGGTGTCAACGCCTTGAAAATCACTTATTGCAGTGATATACAAGTACCTCGAGCATTCCCTCCAGTGGAAAACTGTTATCGGGGGAGGGGTATATGTTCAATAAAATGATTAGCTAATCACACCCTTTTAGTATGTCTTCAAATTGAGGATTCCATTGATCATTTGGTGTCTAAATCCAAAGTGTCACTTTCGTGTTGCTCAATTTAAATGAAGGGAAATAACAATGTGAGCAAAATGATTAATCATGTCACTTTAGTAAATCATTTTCAAAAAGGTTAATGACCTTATGTAACTGATGTGAAATGGCTAGCTAGTTAGCGGTGGTGCGCGCTAATAGTGTTTCAATCGGTGACGTCACTCGCTCTGAGGCCTTGGAGTAGTTGTGCAAGGGCCGTGGCTTTTGTGGCGTGATGGGTAATGATGCTTCTGTGGGTGTCAGTTGATGTGTGCAGAGGGTCCCTGGTTCAAGCCCAGGTTGAGGCGAGGAGAGGGACGGAAGCTATACTGTTACACTTACATTTGACCATCTGTGGCCTCCACTTAAGAAAATCCTCAATAACCTAACATTTCTCATGGGTGTTACCATAATTTGTGTTACTACTCCTACTGGTGACACAATGTTATCATAAAGGTCCAAATTATTTAAAGTCATTAATATTAATATTGGTTGATTTAGAATGGGAAGGTGTACCTAAATACATTTAAATAACTACAAATTCAGGAACGACCATATTATTATATTGACATTAGTAGGACCTGATCCTAGATCAGCACTCCTACTCTGAGACCTTTGTGAATATGGGCCCAGAAACACAAGTGGTCCTGGACTCACAAAAGGACTGGGTTGCTGGTATCCCAGGGTGAGAGTATGAATGATGTCTCTGTTGCTATAGAGATGGGCTTTGGATTCCAGGATGTAAAGGCCCTTGTGGAGGTCGACGGTGAAAGTCTCCTGGAGAAGGAAGCTCTGTAGAAAGTTCTGGAACGGCTGTCTGTTAACGGGATGGGAGGGGGAATTATAACTTTATTTTTTTGTCAGGATTTACAATGCAATTTAACCATCATTCTTCATCCTCATCACCATTCTTATCATCAAGTTATATTCAATCACACTCATAAAGAGCACCAGTAAGTGGATACATACCGAAGGAGTAGCAACGCTCTCTTCTGATAAATCTGTTTGTCCTTCCTGAGCTCCTCCACTCCACCCTCTAACTCCAACTCCATAGAGGGGCTTTTGGGCTCTGATAAGGTCATCTTCATCATCACCATCCTCTTCCTTAAATTCTGCAATGAGTCATATGCTATGTTAGACATGCAAAAAAAACAACTGTAGCTTAAAAAAAGATTGCCAAAAAAGATGAGTGGTTGATGACTGTCAATTCTTCTTGTAGAACACTAGCTAACTCAATCCCTGTGATACGGTGTTCCTTTTAGGACACCCTGAGCCTCAAGCCTCACCCCTCATTCAGTGGAGGCTGGTGGGAGGAGCTATAGGAGGACGTCCTCATTGTAATGTCTGGAATGAAATAAAGGGGGCAGGGTCAAATGTGGTTTCCATATGTTTGATGTGTTTGATACCATTCCATTCCAGCCACTACAATGAGCCCGTCCTCCTATAGCTCCGCCCACCAGCCTCCTCTGCCCTCCTGAATCGTCAACCATAAATCAACAAATCATTGCCAAAAAAATATGAATGGTTGATAACTGCCAAAATCAAATTAGCATGACACTATCGAGTTTTACTCACTTACTGTACGCACGGTGCACATTTTAGGACATGCTAATCCTCACACTTCATCCTCTCCGCCTACCTTGTCCAGGGTAGTGAGTCCTGCGGTGAGGCTGAGGTTGTGTTTGCCATAGCTGGAGGCCAGCTGCAGGGTCCTGCCCTGCTTGCTGTTCTCCAGGGAGAGGTCTCCCCTCAGGGCAGGGCTCCACACAGAGCTGATGGTGCAGGAGGCCTTCAGACCCTGTTTAGCCACCATAACCCAGCCAACTGCCTGGAACACAACAGAACCGGCACAAAATCGCTCTTAGGGTATGGGTTCTACATGGAACCTTTTCCCACAAGAACTGGTGAATACAGGTATGCCCCAAACTTGATGACTGTGTCTAGAGATGTAGCCAGTCCAGTAAGGTATCCCTTGCTTTGATATAAATGCCATTGTTGAAAATGTCAAAGACTAGCAGGAAGCTTCATACTTTGAGGTATGTGACAGCGGGTGCGTAGAGGTGTAGACGGGCCTCTCTGTCCTTGCTTCTGTCTCTGTAATAGCCCTCCAGCACGAGGCTACGGACAGTCAGCCATTTGCGGGCAGTGAGTTCAGAGGTCAACTGGTAGGTGTGGCGCTGGGGCTGACTCAGCTTGTGCGTGGTGTACATGTAGAGCCAGGGAGTGTCCATGTTGAACATACCTGGAGACAGCACACTCACAGTTACACGTGCGGACGGCCACGCATAGAGACACACACACACACGACATTGCATACGACAGCAAATAATGCCCTTCGATCTTTCATTACCTTCCCAATTTCTGAACATGGCTTTGGAGGTGTCTTTCCAGTGTAGTCCAGCCACCAGAGGCATCTGGTCGTTGTAGTTCACTTTGAGGTGGGTGCTGCTCTCGGCCCCCCTATGCCTCAGGTGAGAGTGCATGAGCTGGGTCTTGTAGTTCAGCCGCTTGTCAGGGACCTGCAGACTGAACTGGAGGAAAGGTTGGGTGGCATATTGTATAGTGGTGAATTACATTTTTGTTTGTTATTGCCCAAGGACAAGGACAAGCAGCTCATAATCTCAAAGTACAAACACACCAAAAACATGAGGCATTTATCACTCGACTACTCTAGATGGCAGAAACTCTCAATTGTCATTAATTGCGTTAAATTGTCCCCTGATGATTAATATTGGAGGTAGAGAAAAAGAGATGATAGATACGATAGATAAAGATAGCACAGCTTCTATTATCACTATTTATATCTCCAGGGCGCAAACAATGCAGTATGTTACTTGCTGTATTCATTATGGTAAACCTGAAGATATCATATCACAAGATCCTATACCACGGTCATAGAACTAGACGTACTAGATAGTAGATCAATAGAGATAAACCTGTGGTGTGTACCTCCAGGGCATAGCTGGTAAGGTTGTGTCTGGACTGGTTCCTGAAGGACTGGCTGAGGAGGAGGCGGTGCTTGTTGTTGATCTCGTCCCAGTGTTTCCCATAGCTCACATCCACACTGGACTTGGTGTGGCTGGGACTCTCCTCGTGTCTCAGCTGTACCTGGAAGAATAGAGGGATAGGATGAGTGGTGAGAGGAAAGGATTATATTCTAGTCTATTCTATTCCTATCCTTTGACAACTTGAGTAACTAGTGAGTAGATGGTGCATGGCTCCAATAGCTCGGTCAGAGCATAATGTTTGCAACACCATTAACAACAGATAGTGAATGAAAGCGCCTAAACATTTGAGTCCTGCCCAACCAGGTACTGTAAGCCTATGAGGTAACAATTCGAACAAACCTAAAACACGGTATGATATTAAACATGTCCTTGTGGTTATCCAATGGTTACCTTGTGGTTGATGTGGGCTGTGGTAGAGCAGTAGAACTCGTGTTCAGCCCTCATGCGGTACGTCTGGTTGGGCTCCCTCTCACTCCTCAGGCTCTGGGACGTGTGGCACTCCTGACGCAAGTGTCGGGAATCCTCTGTGGAAGGTCAAAGTTCAGCAAACCCCAAAGTGACAGATAGTGGCTTCAGAGCGGAGCTCCACCGTGTGCCTTAGAGAGGCTGCATGGCAAAGTACCACTCACCTCGCAGGCCGTATTTGAGCCTCAGTGCAGAGCTCCACAGTGGGCCCTTCTGCTCCATCAGCCCTAGAATCCTGCTGCCCACGACTCCAGGCAGAAGGAGCTCCGCCTCCACTGAGTACTGTCTCCGCCCATCATCCAGTCTCCTCTCCAAAACCACTGTGGATAGCCAACCAATAATGATGGCTTTACTATGACTTTACAGTTACAGGCTTATGAAACACTCAATAGACAGTATTGGATCAAGTATTCAATAGTCTATAACCTGAGAAGGAGGCAGCTTCTCTGAACACATTCTTCAGAGTGGCAGACAGGGTGGTCTTTCTGCCCAGTCCACGAGTGACATTAGCAGAGAGGATCATGGGAAGGCTTTCCGCACCCACTTTGGCCTCTAGATGATAACGCAGCCTTTGCTCTGAGAGGAAGGTCTGGGAGTCAATCAGTCCCTGTGGAAACCAAATGTACCATGTGATATAAACATTGATAGTGACAACCGCATTGTTTACTTTGTTACCTGCATTGTTGGGTTTAGAGCTTGCAAGGCATTTCACTGCACTCGTGCCCATGACATTAAAACTTGAAACTTGAAAAAATGTTAATGGTTGATTCAGGATGCGCCACAAGACAACAAAATCTCCCAACCTCCTCCTCACCATGATGTAATACTGATGAACGTTGTCTATCAGAAGCTCAAGTTGACCGGTCCATATGTTCCTCACTTGGTCAAGTTGCCCTGACAAAACAACACCATTGGTGTCAAGTTTTGCAATTGCAAGTCAAGTCAGTTTAAGATCATTGTATCTAGTTCAGAACTGGGTTCAAATAGAAATGGAAATGTTTTGCATACTTTAATCGTTTGCTTGAGCCTGCCAGATGGGTATAATTTGCACTTTTGCGACCATTCTACGAGTTTGATTGTGCCAAACAAGCAAAGCTGAAGTACTTGAAATATTTCAAATACTACTTAAACCCAGGTCTGAACTAGTTCCCTACGGTTGACCCTGGAAGAGGATGAAATAGCAATATTCTGTTTAAATACGCTGAATCTAGTTCTCTACCCTGGATGGTGAGGGTCTTAAGTGGGTGTGTCATCTTGAGGAGCAGCCTGTGGGGGCTGAGGGCCAAGTCCAGAGACATGTCCCTGGGGATGGAGGACTGGGGGGTGGCCAGGAGGAGGTGGAGTGAGGCCTCTCTGGGGAGCCAGGAGCCACTCTGAAACATAGAGGAACAACATGATCATTCATCACTTATATTAATTGCCTTTCCATTACAGATGCTATAATTTGTGGTAATAATGTGTTGTAATAATGTGTTGGAATAATATGGTGTAATAATGTGGTGTAATAATGTATAGTAATTGCAGACCTGGGTTCAAATAATATTTTGCATTTGAGTGGGCCAGATAGGCTGGGTTTCTACTTTTGGGACTACTCCATTTGTTCCCTTGTGGCAGGCAAGCTCAATAAAGCACATATTGAAATCTCAAATACTATTTGAACACAGGTCTGTGTAATTTTCATAGCACCCGTGCCAAAGGTTAACAAAGTGTTATTAGATAGCCTCTTTTAACAGAGCAGGACAATTAGCAGGACGTTTAGCAGGTTAATAGGTTGGATTGACAGTACCTGCGTCAACAGAGAGTATGCTGCCTCTAGTAGGTACTGATGAAGGCCTCTGTCTAGCTTCAGTAGCCTGAGGGAGAGGTGCACAGGGCCGGGAGGGAGGAAGGTAAGCCCCGTAGAGGATAAAGGGTAGGAGACATTGGAGCACAGCTGCCACCCCAACATCTTAGACCCTGGGAGAGAATTACAAAATGGCTGCTCATCCTCTTACTTCAATATACAAAATACTGGACATCTTTAAGATAGAATCTAGGCAAGCATTGGCGATAAATACTGGTCTCAGATCAACTAATATCGTTTAGTTATTTCATCCGAAAGGAACTTACTTTACATCCACATACGGCATGACACTAGAATTTTTGCACAAATAGTCTAATTACACACAATTATTTCCAGTAAGGACTTGGACATTTCCAGACTTGACCTTAGATACCGCCCTTGAGCTTTGCTGGGATGAACTCACAGGTCTTTGGCGTGCAGGTGGTCCTCTCCACACGACTCTTGGAGCCTCTCATCTCCTCTCGGTGGTCTCCGTTTACATGGTACATTCTGGAGCTGTGGCACGCAGGGAGACATTGAAAATCAATCAAGTCATTGAATTGGAATTTCAATTGGCTAAATGGAATGTGCTTTTGGCCCCAACCTAGTTACCTAACCAACGAATACAACTAGAAAAGGTACATTTACTGAAGATAATGTGTGTGCTTGTCTAAAAATGAAAATGTAAAATAACAGCAGTGTTCTTTCAGCAAGAACACTAGTCACAGCTCCTCTCACCTGAGAGAGACTATATCCATGAGGTCTTCAGGTGTGTTGAGGGCCACTCTCAGGCCGTGGCCCTCCTGGAGATGCACACTCCCATCCAGACTGCTGGAGGTCCTGAGCTCTGTGGCCCACTCCACCCCAGCCCGACCCAGGCCCCCATCCACCCCCATCCGGGCTGACAGGCCCACATAGGCACTGTGGGAAGAGAAAAATACCATTATATGGGAAAGAAACTGAGGGACATTCCCACAGTGTGCAAAAAGTACAGAGATGTTCACAAAAATGACATTATTATTTCAAATACTTAGCATGCCACTAAGTGGTGACCGCTGTTTGGCTGAAACACAGTCATTGGTGAAACACGAACCAGGGATAAGAAAATGAAGAGGCCGTCAGATCCAAAATGGATACCGACTTACTTGGCCTTGATGTGACCTGCCAGTGAGAAGTGGGACCAGTCTCTGTAGTTGGCACTGCCCTTGAGGTGCAGGGAGAGGAGGGAGGTCATGTTGATGCCCAGTCTAATGGGTAAGCCTGACAGAGAGGGCAGGACCAACTCCTCTGTCATCAACACTGCCCTGTGGTGGAGCTGCACCTCCTGACCCTGATTGAGAGGGGGGGGGGGGGGGGGGGGGGGGAGAGAGAGAGAGAGAGAGAGAGAGAGAGAGAGAGAGAGAGAGAGAGAGAGACCCACATTAGCCCATCCATTCTTTCTCGATACAACATTATACCAAGAAGAGGAAAACATGAAGCTAATGTGTATGAGATTTGCTTAAAGGTAACAGACTAGAAAGACATTACAAAGGATTTCATCAAACTACATTCCTCTGAGATTATCATATGGAGTCATATCCTGTATGAGTCCCACAGCACCACTATCGCAGAGGTCAGAGGTCACAATCACATACCTTCAGCAGTCTGATGGCAAGCCCAGCCATACTGAGTGACAGCTCCTTTATCTGAGAGTAGAGGTCAGCACAGGTCACCACGCTCAACTCATTCCCAAACACTTTGACACCAAGCCAACAACGTGGTCTGGCCTCCTCCAGTTTCCCTCCTGAGAACTACAATAAAAACATCAATCATCATCCATGGTCATTGAAAAGCTATTTACATCTACAATCGGAGGGAAGTGACCCATTATTTAGGCTACACTATGAAACCATCAGATGTTGGTCATCTCCTAACGTAATTCTCTAACTTACACGTGCAAAAATAGAATTGGCACATAGGCTAGCTAGGCTTAGACAGGCTAATGAATGTAGCAATGGTTAAACATTGCTGTGAAAGTCTCACCATAGTCCTGGCCTGGCTGAGGTAACCGTAGTTACTAGGTGAACAACCAGAGCTGTCTCTTTCCCCAGCTTTTCTCCTTCTCCGCTCCTTTATCTGTCCTTTATTTCCTTCCCCTGCTTTTCTTCGTCTTCTCTCCTTCCTCGGAGACTTCCTTCCATCCTCCTCTTCCTCCCGAGTTGTAGGCTCCTCATCAGGAGAAGTTGATTTGTGGCCAAAAATGTGTTTCAGAAGAGGTTCAATGTTTTCCACACGAAGATCGACCTGTGGAGGAGAGCAGGCAATTGGATTTCCCGTTTGATTCACATACAGCGCCTGGTCCTCAGATGTGCTCTCTCGGTAACTCAACGCTTCCGAGCATTGAGGAAAAGCAGAGGATTCCCTCAAAAACGAATTCAGTTGCTCACAGAATGTAAACGATGAGATGTGATCGAGCTACTCACCTCAAGCAGATTGAAAGCTCTTCCGTGGATGTAGACGGTCAGGTTAGCCATGGCATAGCGCGGCACAAAGGACTTGGAAGAGAAAACCAAGACTCCCTCCATGTTTGCAACTCCAAATCCTGAGACACACACAAAAAAAAAAAAAAAAAATTACTGTATTCTTTTGCTCTTCAGGACAACCAAGTGCAAAATGTAATCACTTCTGAAACAACTATCACTGCAAGTAACTGAAGAGGGTTATCCTAAAAAGACAAAGCTACCCTTTCACGGGTAACTTGCTGTACATTATAACATATGTGTGAACCATATTAGCACCTTCATCCAATGTTGCTGATGTTACCACACAGGTACAGTGCCTTCAGAAAGTATTCATACCCCTTGACCTAATTCACATTTTGTTGTGTTACAGCCTGAATTCAAAATGGATAAAAAAAAAAGATATATATATAAATATTCTCACCCATCTACACACAATGCCCCATAATCACAAAGTGAAATCATGTTTTTAGACATTTTTGCACATTGATTGAAAATGAAATAGAGAAATATCTCTATTTTATCTCTATACATGTTAGAATCACCTTTGGCAGTGATTACAGCTGTGAGTCTTTCTGGGTACATTTCTAACAGCTTTGCACACCTGGATTATACAATATTTTCACAATATTCTTTAAAACATTCTTCAAACTCTGTCAAATTGATTGTTGATCATTGCTAGACAACCATTTTCAAGTCTTGCCATAGATTTTCAAGCTGATTTATGTCAAAACTGTAACTAGGCCACTAAGGAACATTCAATGTCGTCTTGATAAGCAACCTCAGTGTATATTTGGCCTTGTGTCTTAGGTTATTGTCTTTCTGAAAGGTGAATTTGTCTCCCAGTGTCTGTTGGAAAGCAGACTGAACCAGGTTTTCCACTAGGATTTTGCCTGTGCTTAGCTCTATTCCATTTATTTTTATCCTAAATAACTCCCTAGTCCTTGCCAATGACAAGCATACCCATAACATGATACAGCCACCACTATGTTGAAAATATGAAGATTGGTACTCAGTGAAGTATTGTGTTGTACTTGCCCCAAACGTAACGCTTTGGATCCAGGACATAAAGTTAATTTGTTCGCCATATTTTTTGCAGTTTTACTTTAGTGCCTTGTTGCAAACAGGATGCATGTTTTGGAATATTCTTATTCTGTACAGGCTTCCTTCTTGTCACTCTGCCATTTAGTTTGGTATTGTGGAGTAACTACAATGTTGTTGATCCATCCTCCATGTTCTCCTATCATAGCCATTAAACTCTGTAACTGTATTTAAAGTCACCATTGACCTCATGGTGAAATCCCTGAGCGGTTTCCTTCCTCTCCGACCACTGAGTTAGGAAGGACGCCTATATCTTTTGTAGTGACTGGGTGTATTGATACACCATCCATACCCAAGTGTAGTTAATAACTTCACCATGCTCAACGGGATATTCAATGCCTGTTTTTTTATACCCATCTACCAATAGGTGCCCTTCTTTGTGAGGCATTGGAAAACCTCCCTGGTCTTTGTGGTTGAATCTGTGTTTGAAATCCGCTGCTCAACTGAGGCACCTTACAGATAATTGCATGTGTGGATAACAGAGATGAGTCATTCATCATGTTAAATACTATTATTGCACACAGAGTGAGTCCATGCAACTTATTATGTGACTTGTTAAGCAAAATTGTACTCCTGGATGTATTTAGGCTTGCCAAGGCAAAGAGGTTGAATACTTATTGACTCAAGACATTTCAGCTTTACATTTTTTATTCATTTGTAAATATTTCTAAAAACAAAATTCCCCTTTGACATTATGGAATATTGTTTGTTGGCCAGTGACACAAAATCTCAATTTAACACATTTTAAATTCAGGCCGTAACACAACAAAATGTGGAGAAAGTCAAGGGTGTGAATACTTTCTGAAGGCACTGTATAAGAGGAACTTAATGTAAATTACCTGAGTCTGCAGTGTAGTCTGAATAAGAGGAGTATTTCCAGGGTTCAGCCTCAAAGTCTTTGGTAATGATGTCATCAGGCAGTGCCTCCATCAGGGCCTGCTTCATGGGGTCCTCAGTTCTCAGGACCTGGGTCAGGTGACTCCACACAAAAGAGCCCACTGAGAATGAAATTCAGAGCAATCATCAATATATCAATCAGCATAACATCTTACTTGTTGGATGTGTAGGTTGAGTCATTTGGAATCTCTCAGAGTAGTGAACCTGTATGACTGATCCCAATTTGCTCCCTATCTCTGCTCTTTGGCCCTAAACCATCAATGTTTGTGGTTCTGAAGGGTCTGGATAGGTATAAGCGGTGTAGAGGTGGAGCTTTTAACATATTGCTTCCACCTTACAGATCTGCAAAAACTGAAGGGCCTAGACTACACTTTTAGAAAAAAATGTGCTATCCAGTACTTAATTTGAGCAGCATCCTGCCAGAACGGGATCTGGCACCTCTCAGTTTTGTACTGTTTAGTTCAGGAACCCATTTTCCAGGATCCGGTACCTCTTGTGGCATGAACAATTATCTTCACTTTTTGCAATGTAACAATTTGAATAAAAGCAATCAGAGTTCATTCAAGTTGACTCCTCTCCTGGCTGCTCCCTAAATAATGTCATGTGAAAATGTGCCTGATATTATAAGAATTGATTCGTGTTGGGCCCGCCCAGGGTTTATGGTTTGGTCAACATTGTAGCCCATATAGACCGACGAGTGGCCATTACTGTGGAGAGAGAGCGAAGCGCGCCTGTATCTCTCACAGAGCTAGAACGTGGTTCACTTTCTATGATCTCTCTCTCTCTCTCCTTCTCCCTCCCTCTCCCTCTCTCTCCCTCTCCCTCTCTCTGCTCTGACAGACATGAGCGGCGGTGGATGAATGGCACAACACTGGGCCTCGGGATCTCACCCCGGTATCTCTATGCGTTCAAATTGCCATCAATAAAAGGCAATTGTGTTCATTGTCCGTGGCTTATGCCTGCTTATGCCTGCCATAGGGTACTCTGTTGACAATGTTGACATCAGCTAACCGCTCACCCACACAACGCCATACACGACGCCATACACGACGCCATACATACTACACTGTCTGCCATCTGCCCGGTACAGCTGAATCCGGAATTCTGTGAAGAGCACACTTCTCCAGCGGGAGCCCTTGTGCTGGAGACAACAAGAGCCATATCAAAAGAAGATCTAAAAAAAAATGTTTGATTAAAAATGTTATTTGGCCTTAGTGCTATTAGCCTAAAAATATGTTTTTGTCATGTTAATTAGATTTACGCAGGGGCACTGACATCGACCTTAGGGTTAATCAGCTTTTTGATATGCCACTCCTGTCAGGTGGATAGATGATCTTGGTAAAGAAGAAAGGTTTTTGTGCATATGGTGTAATTATTAGTCCAACAGTTTCTATTAGTCCAATTATTCGTCCAACGAGAGTTTCTATCGGACAAATTCAGGTATGTTTAACCCTGTTTCCTTCAGTTTGCTTCTGTTAAATAAAGGTTTTTCAACAGAATTTGCTGAATGATTACACCCCTGATCACACGCAAACACCGTTTACTTTCATAGCAGCCACATACAAACAGCATGATCACTTTGAGCACTGTATAATTCCTTCCTGCATCTACGTGCTCTCCTCCTCTCACTTTTTCCCTTCGCTTGTGGACTTCAGTGCACAACACATTAGCTATCTGTGACCAGGCAAAAAAAAACTTTCCAAGCCAAACCTTCCTATCATAACACACAGCCTACATTGTTGTCACCAAATTATCTAACGTCAGTCCACATAGCTACTAGAACGAACGCATTAGTAAACCCGCTAGCTACAGTAATGCAAGTGCATGATTGTAGCAGTTACACTGGCGGGCCCCAGTGGCAATAAATTAATAAAGCCAAAAGCTTGCCTTGACTTGGAAGAGTTCCTGTGTTGGATAGCCAGAGACAACTAGGTAACATAGCATTCACTTATACTGCAGTTTCAAAACTTCAATCTGTTTTGTAATGGATATATATATATACTTTCACTTCCATTACAACATATATATATATATATATATATATATATATATATATATATATATAGCTATCATCTCTCTCTCTCTCGCTTCACCTTCATTTTTGAAGAAATTCATTCAAAACTGTTCAACTATTGTCTTTCTCTCTCTTTGAGTCAACTACTCAACAGATTTGATGCACTGCAGGGCTAGCTGTAGCTTGTGCTTTCAGTACTAGATTCATTGTCTGATCCTTTGATTGGGTGGACAACATGTCAGTTCATGCTGCAAGAGCCGTGATACCAGAGGACCTCGCATGAAATGAATTGCATGAAATGCGTTTATAAAAGGCAACCGTTTTCCCGGAACATAGGCTACAAAAAAAATGTCCTCATGTGTGCAACTTCTGCAAGCGCCTCTATGCTTCTCCTCTATGCTAGTATGCAAACGCAATGATAATCCATGCAATGCTTTATTATAAAGGGGATTTATTTTTCATGTTTTCCAGGACCACGGAGTCTCCTAAGTCACTCTCCTCTCTGGCTCATGTATTTGTTCCGGCACCTTGCAATTTACAAATTAAGCACTGGTGCAATCTAGGACCTAAAATAGAATCGTATGAGGATTCTACATGGAACCCTAAAGGGTTCTACGTGGAACCAAAAAGTCCCTATGGGGGAGCGCCGAAGAACCCCTTTGGAACCCTTTTTTTCCAAACCTTGGCTGGAGGTCTCATGGCTCAGAGTCGTCTTCACTGCTCGAAGCACTTCGGGGTCGGGGCAGTGCATTATCTGCTGGTATGCAGCGATCCTGACCTCCACCTCCTCCTGGTGGTCACGGTAGAGCCGCAGCACAGACCCCCTCTGGAGAAGCAAAGAGCTGTCAGTCACAGACCCCTCGCCCCAAGGTCACCTCAATATCCCCACAACGTCAGCGTGAATCCACGTGGAGAGATCCTTCTGATTACAGAATGAACCACAGGAGGCTGCTGAGGGGAGGACGGCTCAAAGTAATGTCCGGAACGGCGCGAATGGAATGGCACCAAACACACAGAAAATATGTATTTGATACCATTCCACTTACTTCCCTCCACTCATTACCACGGGCCCATCCTCCCAAATGAAGGTGCCACCAACCTCCTGTGGTATGAACAGTATACCGACTGACTTGTTTTAGTACAACAGGATATTTCACACAATTCAAGTCAAATGTATTCAAGTCAAATGTATTCAAGTCAAATGTATTCAAGTCAAATGTATTCAAGTCAAATGTATTCAAGTCAAATCATGTTTGAACTGTAACGTCCTCTTGGACAGTAACGTATTGTCTTGTATCGCATCCCTTGTCTTGTATCGTATCCCTTCCATGGGACCTCTGCTACTTGAAATGATTAAATCAATCAAGGCTTTATTCCGTGAGACACGGTTTCTCAGCTTATTCCAATTAAACACAAACCAGGCTCCAGAAGAAAACAAAATCCTATTTCTAAACCTTGAACTGAGGGAAAACAGTTCTTTGTTTTAAAGTTCAGTTCAATCCCAGAGGTTATCCCTAGAAACGTGACCATTATCTGCCATCCTACTCACGTCAGCATTGCAGGGGATGCGTCTGAAAGCTTGTAGGGCAGTGAGTCTCAGCTCCAGAGGGGTGGAATGGCTCTGTATACAGAGGTTTAGCTGAGGGATGAGAGCTGAAGCAGCCAAGCCCGCATTTCCCACTGCTTTCAATGCGTAGAGCAGCTGTAGGAGGAATCATCACTTTACATCATCATCATCACCCTGCTTGTTGCTGCTATCTTTATCATCAGCAGCAGCAGCAGCAGCCATTGAGATGCTCAGGTTCAGGAGTCAGGTCAAGTATGAACCACACAATACACACTGTAATATCACATTTTAAATACAGCACAATCACCAGACGGTGATAAAAACTCCAATACCAGCATCATAATCTGTGTATATGGAGTCGGATCTAATTCTGTGTCTAGGTACCTCTGTTTTGTCTCCTCCACAGCCCTCTCCCAGGGTGTCTTTCAGTGCCTGTATGAAGCTCTGGACCTGGGGGATGAGACTGCAGGGAGACTGGCTCCTCCGACATAGCAGGTGGACCAGGGAAGAACCAGTCAACAGGGCCTTGGTCCACACCTCAGGTGTCTTCAGCAACGCCTGAGAGAAAAGGAGGGGAAAAACAACGGCCTTATATTATGGACCCATTGTATTTGTATGTTTATCTCTGATTATGTGTTTAATGGGTGACGCCAAAGCATGCGTGGTTGGATGTGACCTCAACAGTGTCGCAGAGTAAAGGTGTCAGTTGAGTTTCCTGCGACGATTTTGAATTATATGTAGACCTATATTGAACATTCTCAGCCATATAATTAATTTGAGATGGCGAATAAAATAGGTACAGCATCTAAACCTCTGTTTTTGTTCAACCCAAAGTCAATATCCCCACAGAACGTCCCTTCAGACCTACGTACGTTGACGGAGCCGACGATGTGTGGTGAGGGGTGAGGGATGAGGGCGATGGTGGTGAGAAAAGAGTGGGCCCGCTCCTGCTCTATCTCCTCGTCCCGGATGAGGTCTGTTAAGAGGGCGATGCATTCCTCTGACCCACACGCTGGTAGGCCGTCCAAGAGAGGCTGCCTGCAACGACAGCACAGTCAACAGAGTAATCAACTGCCGGGAATGGACAGCACCGATTCAGTCACATATTCCCACTTCAGGACAACTCTTATAAAAAAACAATGTGTCAAAGCATTCTAAATAATGATTCATCAAAAGCGTCATTTCAGTGATATACACGATATGTCCAGTGTCTTTGGGTGAGTTATAACGGAAGCGCTTCGTGGCTAATGAACAATAAAACTAATCTCAGCTACAGCGAAGAATATGGCAGAGAGGACACCGTTTTGATTTTGCCTGTAGTTTCAATCAACCTGGGGATGACTAGCAAGTTGTTTCAGGGAGGAGCTATAGATGCAAAGATGGCTGCTGTCCCACAGACAGACTCCTCTCTGTCCATACCCTGCCCCAGAGCTGTGTATTTTTCTCATTAGGGGAACCATAAACAAGCGTTCCTCTACCTCTTTTACATTTAAATTCTGGTACAAGGCTTGACAAGAATCAGCCCAGTCAGTATATTTTAGGGCCGTGTTCAGTAGGGAGGAAACGTTTTGAAACAGAATGAAAACGGGAGGTACTGTCCATGAAGAACACATATGTAAATTTTACACGGCAAAGCATTTTTTTTTATAGTGTGCCCTACATAACACAACCCAGGATACATTTAGGAGAGAACAGTGGCTGAAGGGAACTGACCAGTCGTTACGGCACTTGAAGGAGGCGTCGTGCCACAGTGTTCTGAGCTGAGGCAGGGACAGGGCTCTCAGTTGAAAGGCCAAGTGCAGGAACAGCTCCGACAGCTACATACAGGGAAGACAATATGAAATATGAAATGTTTTTCCTGAATAATAATGTTTTTCCTGAACTTAAAGAATTGTCTGGAGCATTATTGACATAAATGTAGCATCCTAATCCTAATACATGTCAAAAATCCCTCCTTCCTTTAAATTTCTTTGTGCTAAATCTCGTGAAAATACAACTTTTTGAAACTGAAAGACCATACAACAGGGAACTTCCAATTAACATGCCTACATTTGGAAAGCTGCAGCCAGAGTTATGATTTCATAAGAGCGGGACAGCGACAGACCCAAAACAGAACCAGACTCATTGATCTTATCAATCATCTGACAGCCAAAAAGTCATCATAATTTCAAAGAGAGAGAGAGGGGCTGACAGGATGCCAGGTTGGCCCCTTTTTAAATGCCCCCCCCCCCCCCTATCTAAACAGGTAGTCACGACGATTGCCAGATTGGGTTTGACTGAGCTCCTGTGTAAGAGCTGAGGAAAAAGAGGGAAAGGTCCCAGGGAGAGCCAAACCACAGCACACAAACACAAACAAGCCAAATTTGGTTTGGCAGCGAACACACTACTGAAGGAAAGACCTCTGACCTTGGGAAGGGATTTTTCACCTTTATGCAAGTAAATATGACCTTGGAGTACTTAATTATATGTATTACATTTGGTTTATTACATCGCTACAGTGTTGGCATTGCCATAATTTTATGATAAATGTAACCCAAAATGTTAAAGTAAAGAGAGTATTTAATCAATGAAACCAAGTGTATCCTTCTATCTTTGGGACCAGCTGTCATTCTTGCCTCACCACATATGGCGTAAGCATTAGTGACTTTGTGGTAAATAAATACAGATGTTTGTATGAAACGTTGTATGAAACCATCGCTCATAAGTTCCTTACAGGGGAACGTATATATCTTTACTCAATGAAGACAAATAATGGTATAATAATGATTTATGATGTTGTTTAGTTCTAAATGTTTTTCCTCATAATCCTGGACTATCATACCATCATCTTATTACGTTTGAAATCGCAACAAATAATCTGCACAAAACCCCAACCAAGACTTATCAAAAGCCGCAAAATTAATTCTCGGACAACTAAAAGACTCCTAGATGCCCTGACAGACTCCCTCCACCTGCCCAAGGACTTCAGAGTACAAAAATCAGTTAACCACCTAACCGAGGATCTAAATGTAACATTGTGTAAAAATAAATGAGTTCACTGGTATACAGAAAATATCCGTAAATTGGAAAGTAAAATGGCGCTCCACCAAACTGGAAGTCTTCCCGACTAGCTTGGAAAGACAGTACCGTGCAAAATCAAAGAGCCCTCACGGCTGCTTGGTCAGCCTACTTTCCCAACCTGATTGAGGAGAATAAAACAATCCCCCCCAAATGTATACTGTCGCAAAGCTAACTATAAAAGCAGCATTCCACAAGTAAGGATGGCCTTCACTTCAGCAGTGATGAATTCACAAACTTCTTCAACGAAAAGTTCATGGTCATTAGAAAGCAAATGAAGGACTACTCTTTGAATCTGCGTATTTCTCCAAAACTCACTTGTCCTGAGTCTGCACCGAACTGTGAGAACCTAGGATCAATGGAGACACTCAAGTTTTGTAATCCTGTATCTCTTGACACATTCACGAAAATAGTCATGGCATCTAAATCTTCCAGCTGTCTACTGGATCCTATTCCAACTAAACTACTGAAATTGCTACTTCCTGTGCTTGCCCCTCCTATGTTGAACACAATAAATGGCTCCCTATCCTCCGAATGTGTACCAAACTCACTAAAAGTGGCAGTAAGAAAGCCTCTCCTGAAAAAAAAAACGATCACCTAAATCGAATCTCCCTTTCCTCCATTTTTTGGTGTTGAAAAAGCACAGCAACTCACTGTCTTCCTGAAGACAGATAATGTATACGAAACACTCTGGTCTGGTTTTAGACCCCATCATAGTACTGAGACTGCACTCGTGAAGGTAGTAAATTACCTTTTAATGGCGTCAGACCAAGGATCTACATCTGTCCTCGTGCTAGACCTTAGTGCCGCTTTTGACACCACCTATCACCACATTCTTTTGGAGAGATTAGAAACCCTAATTGGTCTACTCTACATGGAAAAGTTCTTGCCTGGTTTAGATCTTATCTGTCGGAAAGATATCAGTTCGTCGGAAAGATATAATTTTGTCTCTGTGGATGGTTTGTCCTCTGACAAATCAATTGTACGTTTCGGGGTTCCGTTTTAGGACCACTATTGTTTTCACTACTTATTCTATCTCTTGGTGATGTCATTCGGGAAAACAATGTCAACTTTCACTGCTATGCGGACAACACACAGCTGTACATTTTGATGAAACATGGCGAAGCCCCAAATTTGTCTACCCTTGGAAGCCTGTGTTTCAGACATAAGGAAGTGGATGGCGGAAAATGTTTTACTTTTAAACTCTGACAAAACAGAGATGCTAGTTCTAGATCCCTAGAGATCTGCTGTTTGATCTGACAATTAATCTGATGGTTGTACAGTCGTCTCAAATAAAACTGTGAAGGACCTCAGCGGTACTCTGGACTCTGATCTCTCTTTTGACGAACATATCAAGAATATTTCAATGGCAGCATTTTTCTATCTTCGTAACATTGCGAAAAATCCTAAACTTTTTGTCCAAAAGTAAAGCTAATCCATGCTTTTGTCACTTCTAGATTAGACTACAGCAATGCTCTATTCTCAGGCTACCCGGATAAAGCACTAAATTAACTTCAATTAAGTGCTAGAATCTTGACTAGAACCATTTCAATCATATTACTCCAATGCTAGCCTCTCTACACTGGCTTCCTGTAAAGGCTAGGGCTGATTTCAAGGTTTTACTGCTAACCTACAAAGCCTTAGATGGACTTGCTCCTATCTCTCCGATTTGGTCCTGTGGTACATGCTGTAAATACACGTACGCTACGTTCACAAGACGCAGGCCTCCTTATTGTCTCTACATTTTCTAAGCAAACAAGCTGGAGGCAGGGCTTTCTCCTATAGAGCTCAATTTTTATGGAATGGTCTGCATTTCCATGTGAGAGATGCAAACTTGGTCTCGACCTTTAAGTCTTTACTGAAGATTCATCTCTTCAGTAGGTCCTATGATTGAGTGTAGTCTGGCCCGGGGCTGTGAAGGTGAACGGCAAGGCACCGGAGTGACGAACTGCCCTTGGTGTCTCTGCCTGGCCGGCTCCCCTCTCTGCACTGGGATTCTCTGCCTCTGAGACCCTGTTTCACTAGTGCTTTTCCATGCCGTCCCTAGGAGGGATTGAGTCACTGACGTGATCTTCCTGTCTGGTTTTGTGCCGCGTCGGACTCGTGCGGTGGAGGAGATCTTCGTGGGCTAATCTCAGCCTTGTCTCAGCATAATAAGTTGGTGGTCTGTTGATATCCCTTTAGTGGTGTGGGGGCTGTGCTTTGGCAAAGTGGGTGGGGTTATATCCTGCCTGGTTGGCCCTGTCCAGGTGTATTGTCGAACAGGGCCACAGTGTCCCCCGACCCCCCCTGTCTCAGCCTCCAGTGTCTATGCTCCAATAGTCTATGAGCCTGGGCCCAGGGTCAGTCTGTCCTATCTGGTGAAATTCTCCTGTCTTATGTGGTGTCCTGTGTGAACTTAAGTATGCTCCCTCTAATTCTCCCATCTCTCTCTCTCTCTCTCGCTCCCCTCCCGGAGGACCTGAGCCCTAGGACTATGCCTCAGGACTCCTGGCTTTCTCCGTCCCCAGTCCACTTGGTCGTGCTGCTGATTCAGTTTCTGCTGTTTTGCCTGTGGCTATGGAACCCCGACCTGTTCACCAGACGTGCTACCTTGTATTGCTGCTGCTCCAGTTTCAACTGTTCTGCCTGCAGCTATGGAACCCCGACCCTCTCTCTCCCTCTCCCTCTCTCTCTACCGCACCTGGTGTCTCAGCCTCTGAACGCTTGCTAAGCCAACTGACATTTATTCCTGACTGACATTCCTGACATTTATTCCAACTAGTCGATCTTCAAGGAAAACCCGTTTTGAACGGTCATCCAACTCGGAATTCCAAGTCGGAAACTCTTCCGACTTTTTGACCTGAAGATCACTGACGTGGCGATTTGACCTCGCCGGCCATCAGATGCAGGTACCATCAGTCCAGCAAAATATCAAAGCAAACGATTTCAATTCATGCTCCACAGTGCCTCACAAGTGCTGAACCAACTGATCTATTTTGTTATCAAAGCTCGAGTTTTGAAATATAATATGGTCTGATTAACAATATTGGCAGGCCAATCATATAGCCAATATGCTGTGATATGTATTACGACTACAGCCCAAACCTCATTCCTACAAAACTGTTTCTGTGAGGTTAACGGTAAAAAAAAAAATTTAAAATCTGAGCAGATCTTAGCGTGCTTTTTGACTGCGAAAGTGATCTTGACTTAGACAAGGTTGGTGACCACTGCTCTACAACCACTGTGATTATTGTTTGACCCTACTGGTCATCTATGACTGTTTGAACATCTTGAAGAACAATCTGACAGTAATGGCCATGTACTCTTATATTCTCCAACCGGCACAGCCAGAAGAGGACTGGCCACCCCTCAGAGCCTGGTTCCTCTCTAGGTTTCTTCCTGAGTTCCTGCCTTTACTAGGATGTTTTTCCTAGCCTAGGCTTTCTGTATAAGCACTTTGTGACATCTGCTGATTTAAAAAGGGCTTTATAAATAAATCTGATTGATTGACTATAATGCATTGTAAGACTAGTCATAAGCGTGAATTACTCCCTTATGATGTCTTGGAAAATTGGGGTCCTACCTGTTGCTGGTCAGAGGTAAGACCACACAGCTTCCTCACGGTGTCCGTGGCCTCTTGGGGGGAGGACGTCCTGCCTCGGACTTGGCCTTCAGCCCCCTCCTCCACAAACTGGAGGTCACTCAGGACACCTGGACCCAGCGTATCTGAGGGAGGGACAATATCATTGAAATTAATATCATATTAGTGAGAGTGGGGCCTAAGTGGCCAAGTTAAATTCATTTGAATAAAAGTTAGACCTTTCAGCCTCTCAATTTGAATGGCTGAGATAATTACATTCTCAAAGAATGATTGAGAATGTTTTTAAGGTTTGCAACAGCCATAGTGGTACTAGCAGTAGTAGTGTGATGAAAGTAACATCAATATGATTGCTTCCTAGCTAATAGAAGTGTTGTTTATTTTGGTAGCATTAGCTTGTACACAGACACACACTACAACACCTTGATGTCAGACGGGTACACAGTGACACAGTCATTCAGGTATACTACAGTATAGCCTATACTCAGCCAGTCCTGAGGAGGGAATCAGAAGCATACACACCCACTCCTGAGGGTGTGCCTTTCTGGGCTCTGAGCAGCGTAAGGGTAGAGACGGTCTGGGTCTTCACCACTCCTGTTGACCCTGACAATGGTACCATGGAGATGATCTCTGTGCAGTTGACCTCCTCCATCACTGTAGTCCCATGCCGCTGGGTACATTGGAGTTTGGAGTCCACTGTCTGAAGTGGACATAAGAGATAGGAACACCCCTTGGTAAAAGTGGAAGTGTTAACTGGATTGAGGTTACACAAGATACTGGTGGAAGGTACGGCATTTTGCTTATTTGACACAAATGGTTCAGCCTGAGTCCCATATCTGTTTGTGCTGTCTTTGTCACGCCATGACAGCAATGGAGTTGGCAAGACAGCACAAAACGATCTGGGACTCAGGCTACCAATTTTTAGATCCATCTGAAACCTACTGACAATCTAACAGATCCTTTACGAACCAAACTTTCACTAGAAGGTTTCCAAGTCACAGAAATGGGCATCAGTCCCTAGCACTTCTGGATTTCATTATGCACTGCATGTCCCAATATCAATGCAAGAGAAAGACATCAGTGATTGGTTGTGACTATGGTAACGATTGACTGTTCCATGTTGAGGGGGGGAGAGGATGGTAGAAGATCTCACCGTGTCCTCTCTCAGAGGGGTGGAATTGGGCCAGAAGTAAGCCAGTCGGTCCTGTTGACACTGCCTGAGGTTCCTCGTCTTCACCAGTAGAGGCCCTCTCCTCTCATACTTACTCGTGCAGGTCCCGTACAGATCCGTCTGAAGAATTGACACGGGAAGGAAAAAAGACAGAGGATTGTCCAATGTACAATATGATATGAAGACCTGGTGTCCAAACTTGGTTCTGGAGAGCTACAGGATGTGCAGGCTTTTGTTCCAGCCCAGCTGTGACACACTTGATCCAAATAATTAATGAATCATGGTATTCAATGCAGATCATAATTACTTAGTTAACTGGGTTAGTGCTGGGCTGGAACAAAAACCTGCACCCACAGTAGCCGTGCAGAACAGACTTTGGACACCACTGCAATATGTCGTCCTCCTACTGCAAATGCATGGCCTATCATGCATGACCTATCCTGCTATTACTCATATTGGGAGACGGATCATTCCCCCCTCACCTCCTTCACTACTTCCTGCTTCTCGGCGGTGCGGGAGGTCTGGAGCATGCTCAGTAGAGCTCTCTTGATGTTCAGAGTCCACAGCTGCTCCCCCTCCTGTGGACAGAGGGCCGTGACCTTTCCCCCCTGGAGGGAGAACTTGAGGCGACTCCTCTCCAGCGACTCCCTGGGATAGTAACCAAAACACCAGATGAGACCCCCAGGACCCCAAGACCCCCAGGACCCCTAGACACATGAATGGTGTTGTCGGAGTATCACATTCTCAGGAATAACCATCTGGAATGATCTGGGACTAGTGTGCTTGTATCATTTCTGCACTATTGTGCTATCAAATCATGCATTGTTGTGGATCATTTGTGCTTTTGTAACTCAAATCCTGCATTATCAATCATGATTTGATAGCAGAAACACTTAAGAAATGATCGATGTGCACATTGTAATATGCCAACTTTTTTGTAATATGCCAACTTTAATTTGGTCTAAGATGCAAAAGGTACGAAGAATAAGCAAAACACATGAAATTTGGGGGGAACCCGCACATGAGCAAGGGAAAGAAAGATCACACACATGTAAAAAAAATAAAAATACACACAAAACACACATAAAACACACACAAAACGCACAATGAAAGCAATATTGATGCTGTCATTTTAGATTACCTCAAACTCTTTAGGCGTTGCACAGAATGTTCCTTCTGGGGAGAAAGACGTTTTATCTGTGGATTCCTGATCTACAGGGAGCATAGAAAAGAACATCACTAAAAAGTCACATATCATATTAATTTCCCATTTTTTAAAATTATATTAAACGCTGGAAATGGGGAGGAACCAGGGGGAACAGGAGTTCCTAAAGTTTTTTTTATTTTTTTACATGTAAACATTTTAAAATAGCATTTTAAGGTGAATTCAAAGGATTTTACATTGGTGGATTTGCAGAGTGACTTTTTTCAACAACAACAAAAATCATATTGGCGTAACTTTTCTGCATATCTGACCTGCATCATGAGGTGACACTTGGAAATCACGTCAATGTCCACCACACAGTCGAGAGCCAGTCCATTTCTGCCCGAGGTAGAGCCTTGTAGAGTCGTGGTTATCGTCGAGCTGTACCTGTACGTGTATCTCACCCCTCTCTGGTACGACTTGTCAGGGGATGAGGAAGCTGTAACCAGCAAATCACATACCTATTTTGAATAATCATTATCTGGTAACACTTTAAAATAACTTTCATGTATAAGCCATTATAAATTATTTATATTATAAAGGTTTACATATTATATTACATTAATTATTTATTAATAAGACTTTTGATCTATTGTCCAATCATGGAAAACAGATACTGAATCTCAACAGAGGTAGCTCTAAAATTCAATTCACAAAATGTAATATGTTTCTGTGAACGCATAAATAAACCACGGTAATATTTATCAAGGGGAAAACATTGTGACTATATCAGAAAATATACATTTACCTCAGCTTGGAATAAGATAGGGAATTATCACTCAATTATTTGCTCTCACCAATGCATTCTGGGCGGCAGAGTTGTTGATCCATCTGAAGGCAATTACCTACTGCAGAAACACATCAAAATCGCAACATCTACACACAAAACCCTTCAAACAAGCCTGAAAACTCACTGACAATCTCCAACATAACTTTTAATTCACTCCATACCAATGTCTAACTTCTAATGAATTCGCTCATGTTCTCCGCTTTCAAAAAGGACCATCAGTTACTGTCCATTATTCACCTGAAAAGCACGGTCAGTTATCCCTGTCTGAAACGAGAACCAACTATGTGAATAAGTCAAATCACAAATCCAGTCACAAACCATAGAGAGCTTACTGTGTAGTGAAATGAGAGCTGTGAAGATAAGAGAGAATAGTAATCCAAGCTGGGGCACGGCCATAGCAGTCTCAAGTCACTGCAGCAGCCCAGGCTTCCAAGACTCCACATGTAAGTAGTTGGGCTGAAGAACAGTCACTGTTCTTACACAGCCAGTGAATGCCTATGCTTGTGCCTGTCCCTGCTGCCACAGTGACCCGCACTGCTCAAAACATCCAATCAGGAAATACCTTCCAGCCTGGAGCTACAAACACACCACTGAGCCAATCACTTGACATAACATTGGGCCCCCACTCAATGCAAAGCCTCTCTATGGTATATAAACCCCCATATGGCGAAAGAAGGGTTCCAGACAGAAAAGCACAACACACTTTGGGATTTAAACGTTTTATATCTGTCACACAATAATTACTCACTAAAAGCAAATCTGACCTCAATAATAGTGGATATCATGCTGTAATAGACTTATAATAGGGCATATAGGCAATAAGATTAATCGGATAGACCTTTATGTACAGCCCCCCCCCCCCATCCTAATGAACCCCACAATAAACATGGGCAACCCTTGCTTACTTACAATGTAATGCGTGGGTTATGAGGACAAAAGTGCATTGCTGTAAGACTTGGGTCACAGAGAAAAAGTCTACTGTATCCATTTCTCACCAGAGAATCAACGATGTTATGGCAACTTGGTTGTCAAAGTGTTGTAAATACGATACAGTAGACTTCTTCTCTGTGACCCAAGTCTTACAGCAATGCACTTTTGTCCTCATAACCCACGCATTACATTGTAAGTAAGCAAGGGTTGCCCATGTTTATTATGGGGTTCATTAGGATGGGGGGGCTGTACATAAAGGTCTATCCGATTAATCTTATTGCCTATATGCCCTATTATAAGTCTATTACAGCATGATATCCACTATTATTGAGGTCAGATTTGCTTTTAGTGAGTAATTATTGTGTGACAGATGGCTTCACAAACAGACAGCCAGAGAACATGGGCTGTGACTGGGTTATGTGAAGCTACAGTATATATGGAGGGTGTCATTGGCTGAAGTAGAGGGACATCTAGTGTCCTTGTCTTGCCTCATCTCTTAGGTAATAGACCTTAAATAGAATAGGGACATTCTCAGATGAATTGAAAGAGGAACCGAAAACATTGATTATTTTTGACAGCGTATAAATGATGATCTACGATGGATGGAATTAAGAAAAAAAAGCATCATACATTTTCATGGTTGTTGAAATATCATATTTTTGTTTTTCATGTACTCTATGTACACTGAACAAAAATATAGACACAACATGCAACAATTTCAATGATTTTACTGAGTTGCAGTTCATAGAAGCAAAACAGTCCATTTAAATAAATTCATTGGGCCCTAATGTATGGATTTCACATGACTGGGCAATGGGGCGCAGCCATGGGTGGGCCTGGAAGGGGAGCCTTCAACACCATAGTACCCTCCAAGCTCATCATTAAGCTCGGGTTCTGGGTCTGAACCCCGCCCTGTGCAACTGGGTCCAGAACTTCCTGAAGGGCCGCCCCCAGGTGGTGCCAGAGCCCTGGGAGTGTGGTACCAGGAAAATAACCTCTCACTCAATATCGACAAAATGAAACAGGCTGATCGTAGACTTCAGGAAACAGCAGAGGGAGCATGCCCCTATCCACATTGACAGGACCGCAGTAGAGCACATGGAAAGCTTCAAGTTCCTTAGTGTATTTTTTTCTTTTATTTGACCTTTATTTAACTAGGCAAGTCAGTTAAGAACAAATTCTTATTTACAATGCCGGACCACACCCGCCAAACCCTAACCCGGACGACGCTGGGCTAATTGTGCGCCGCCCTACACTTCACAGATGATCTGAAATGGTCCACTCACCCAGACAGTGTGACAAAGAAGGCACAACAGCGAGGTTGAAGGAGGTTGAAGAAATTTGGCTTGGCACCTAAAACCCTCACAAACTTTTAGAGATGCAAAATTGAGAGCATCTTGTCGGCTGTATCACCACCTGGTACGGCAACTGTCTGCACAACGCATCACCAGGGGCAAACTGCCTGTCCTCCAGGACACCTACAGCACCCGATGTCACAGGAAGGCCAAAAATATAATCAAGGACAACAACCACCCGAGCCACTGCCTGTTCACCCCGCTATCAACCAGAAGGCGAGGTCAGTACAGGTGCCTCAAAGCTAGGACAGAGAGATTGAAAAACAGCTTCTATCTTAAGGCCATCAGACTGTTAAATAGCCATCACTAGGCGGCTTTCACCCGGTTACGTAACCCTGCACCTTAGAGGCTGCTGCCTATATACATAGACTTGAAATCACTGGCCACTTTAATAATGGAACACAAGTCACTTTAATGTTTACATATTTTTGCTTTACTCATCTCATACGTATATACTGGTTTCTATTCTACTGTATTTTTGTCAATGCCACTCCGACATTGCTCATCCTAATATTTATATATTCCTTAATTCCATTATTTTACTTTTAGGTTTGTGTGTATTGTGTGTATTATTGTGAAACACAAGCATTTCGCTACACCCGCAATAACACCTGCTAAACATGTAATGTTAGCAATAAAATTTGATTTGAACACCTAGGGTAGGTGATGATTCAGGGGAATATGACAAGCCCTAATTTGCAATAAAGCCTAAATCATTATGTTGGATTTTATAATGTACATCTGATGGTGGGGGTGAGTTGGCGGTGTGCCCAATGATGTGGGCTGGTGTGGATAAAATGCCAGAGCCGAATTCATGTTCCAGTCCGCCACTGGCTATGGCTTCCCCATCAACTCAGCCACCACTCCACGCTGTTTGTATCGGTCGTTTGCTTCAACCACGCCCGCCGTTCACGTCAGTCCGTAACGTAAGTTTGTGCGTGGTGCTCTGTACAGGGGGGCGTAGGTTTGACCGGCTTTCCAGAGGCAGACACAATGAACCGTCGGACGATGTAAAGCACGCATGTGGGCTGAAGGCACGGGCAAGTTTGGGCAATATATATTCTTATTTTGTTTTATAGAATTGGATGTTTTCGAAGATACTTATCAGACTTTGTGACGGTATAGGGATAGCTAGAAAGGTCGGTCCAACGAATTAGTCTGCTAAAAACGAGGTCGACATCTCTGGCTCGTCCGCTTCGAAAACGACTGAAAACAAGACGGAATTTTACAAGATAAAGGACTTGCTAAAGTCAACGGTAAAACATTATGTCGATGATGGACTATTCCGATTACTTCGCCGCCGAATGTCTGGTGTCGATATCTAGCGGTCCCGTCTTACACCGACCCACCCCAGTTGCAGCCCAGCCCCCTCCCCAGGCCCTTCTTCCTGGGGAGCCTGAAGGGTCGAACGAGGACAGGGAGGTGCGCGAGACAATGAGACTCGAGGGGGCCAACATGATGAAGGTGGCCGGGATCCTCACGGACCTCCACAGTAAGTTCCGGCCCATGTCGGCCTACTCGGAAAGCAGCAACTCCTCGTGTGGGGAGAGCGGCTACACCACGTTGTCTGACTCAACTACCCCTACCATGACCCCCTCTGCTACTCCAATTCCTGGACAGTACAATGCCACTCAGCAACAGTGGGGAGGAGGAGCGCCTCGGTCCCCAGTAAAACGACACCAGTGCACTTTCGACGGCTGTGACAGAGTTTATGGGAAATCGTCTCATCTGAAAGCCCATATCAGAACCCATACAGGTACAATTGTGTAGCTAGCGCTAACTGTAAAAAAAAAAAAATACAAATGTTTTGGGCATGTAATCTGAACAAACAACCCTTTACCATCCAAGTTGTTCCAGAACTTCTAGTTTGGCCATACTCACTAAACACTCCTCCTTTTAGTGTCACTCTCCTCTCTACATGTATATCACATTTTTCCCCCTGAAGGTGTTTTTCGTTACTGTACATTGGGGTGGTTGTCGTTTACCCGCGAGTTTGTACAATACTCCCCGAAAGAGGGAAAAACTCCCCAACCAGAGGGCTCATAACAAAGAAGTAAACGAACAAAAGAATGGGGCTGGACGAAAAAGCATAGTGACTAGTGACGAACATGTTACATCTAGGCTAGATTTGCATACGACGAGTGAGTTCGAGAGAGAGAAACGTAGCGTTCGGGGGCGTTTGCGCAGGCACCGTGGTTCTTTTAGCTCGAGCTGCCAAATCGTTTAATCCCACCTCGCGTCAATGTGGCCATTTAGGTGAGAGTCAGGTCTTTGTAGAAAAACGCCGTTTTCTTTGTTGGAAACCACCCACGTCTGTCATCGTTTTCCACGTCAAAGTTGTATGTTTAGCGCTGTTACTTTGTGTACATGCATCAGGTGTCCGCACGGTCTTGAGGTTCAGGGTCAGTGAAATAACAGGCGCAGATGGATTAGAAGAGGAAATCGTATTGAAAAGAACAAGTCGTCAGGGAACGCCCACAAAACGGGAGTGGTTTGAGGGGTAGGGATCCCGCCTAGCACAGACCGAGTTGGGCGTGTTGCGAAACGCTGGTCTTCTTTGCGGTCTTGAATATAGCCCCTGGCACCCCCTCGTTTGACTCCTATTACTCGATTACGGCACTGTTCTAGGGCCACGAAATAGCCTTACAGACTTCACCTTGGGGTTATCATTTTAACTAACGTTAATAGTCAACGTAGAAAGTGTCCTCACCCCTCAAACCATTTTACTATAGGTTATTAGCCTGGGTATTACCCATTTGTGGAAAATGGTAGTTTGGGAATGCCTGCTTTAAATGAACATTTTCACACTTTTAATGTGGATAATTCAAAGGTATTTCACAACTTTGTGTCAAGTTAATCACTTTCGAAACAAGGCAGCCCTTTTGAAGGTTTCACATTTCTGAACCCAGTTAGAGCCGTTCCTAGGAGACATGTGGAGGTGTTGAGGGAGGCCTCTTCTATGGCCGCCCACCATATGTTGGAGGTAGCCTACCATATGAGTGTCAATATCTATTGCGGTCTACATTTTGCATTCACTTTTCTAAATGTCACTCTTCACTACCCATATGAACCATGACCCGATAGATTAACGTTTTTCTTTTCAAAATAGGTTGATTTCCTTGCATTAAAAAAGGGTGCTGATAATACTGTGAACTTTTTTAAACCTAAATTGATGGGTATATAAGGGTCTCCCAAGAATTGACCTTACTACCAACCTCTATATGTGTTTCTACCTTAATGGCTTGTGTTAGTGATTGGCACAAGCAGGGCAATGCTTGACCCCCAGTCTGACTGGACTCAGTATTTGAATTCAAAAGTTTGGTGTAGACCTAGACTCTTTCTGTCTTCCTTCACCAGGTGAACGACCCTTTCCCTGCACCTGGTCCGACTGTGAGAAGAAATTTGCCCGCTCTGACGAGCTGGCTCGCCACATGCGCACCCACACGGGCGAGAAGCGCTTCCTGTGCCCACTGTGCGACAAGCGCTTCATGCGAAGCGACCATCTCATCAAGCACGCCCGCCGCCACCCCGACTTCCAGCCGTCCATGCTGGGCCGTAAGAGCTCGTCCTCCGGGAGCCAGGGGGTGTCCAGCCCCGCCATGGGCCAGTAGTGCGGAGGGGTCAGGGGGTTCACTCCCACATCTAGGGCTGGGATCAGCAAGGGTCACAGGGCAATCAGATCCACGAGCCAGGCCCCAGCCTGTCCACCACTCACCACAAACAGGACCTGGATGGGGTTGCATTCACCACCACCCGCCCTCGGTGGACGAAGACGACACTACTCTCAATGCTCAACACAACCTCAATTCTCTCCAACCCTTTCCCCGAAAAGCACTCACGCATGCAGGGAATTCTCAATGTCTTCAGTCCTCAGTCTCCGCACGCAGCAGCCAAATGTTTTCCTCCTTTCTCGGTTTATTTTAAAGAGATGGCGCTACACGTTTTTTTTTTTACTGTGCCCGTTTTCTTTTTTGTTAGCGCCATTTTAGTGATATTTAGCTAGAGGCGTAGCAAGGTAGAGGTCGAGTAGAAGGGGAGCCGCGTTGCTGATCCCACAGCCACAGTTTTAGAGGTTACACATTCCATGTGTTTTTTGTCGTATGAGTTTTTGTCGTTCAAATAAGTTTAGTTGGCTTTAGGTATGTCATTTTAAATTTTTTTTTGCAATATTGTATTTACTGCATTATTATCATTTTAAATTGCAGGCCAGCTTCACTTTCATAGTAATGATGATGAATGGTTTAAACCGCTCAAGACTAGCAGTTTGCAGGCCATCCTTATTAATTCTAGATCAACTGTTTGTTTTTGTTTTCGCCATCCATGAAACGTTGACACATGATACACATCGTATTATGTCTGATACTGATGCAAGTGCTTTAAGCTTCTATTGTAGAGAATATCCTTGAATTCTATTAGAGGAAGTAATGCTTGTGATGAATTGTAGTCCTTATATTAGGGGTGACGGAGTATACGCTTGGATAGGATAGCGCTGCTTGTGAGTGTGTGTGTGTGTGTGTAAGAGAGCGTGTGTCTGTCTCTTATTTCCTTTTTTGTTAGAGAAAGAAAAGACACTTTCTACTATTTCCACTGTCTGTCCAGCAAATGGACATTCTTACTTTGTCTCAGTGAACAACACTTCAGGAAACTCAGAAAGCCTTAAACAATTTCATACTTTTTTCTTTTTTTTAACCATGTTTACAGTTTGAATCAATTCTACAGGTTTACTCATCACAAATACATATGCAATATGACACTTTTTCTTACAGGTATTTTGAACGCTACTTGGCTAATTTGTGTGATAGGTATTCACTGTGTTAATATGCTTCTACAATTGAACACTGTGGAATTTGATAAAGATACAAGTTATCTCATTATATTTATTATAACCAATGGTTAGTAAGCCACATTTGTCCAAGTGCTTTAGGAAGTGCTATAAAGGATGGATTGGGGGTTTATGACGTGTATTTTTGTTTGTTTTACTGGTCATTCCGGTCCTCTCATCATAATATCTGGCTTTTCTCAGACACGATAACACTGTTCCCTGTGCTCTCAGAGCCTTGTTTAAAAACGGCCATTTCCTCCACAGAAAGATTGAAATTGCATGACTAAGGCACCTCCTCGTCGAGTCCCTCCGATGTCTTCCTTCTCTCATGTCTCCACTGACAGACTGACTTTAATTGTTCATTTTTTGCTGCGTTATTTGATCACTGTTCATTCCATTGTAGTGGGATGTATTCAACTTTTTATGTTGGAACGCTTTTGCCATTTGTACACGTTTTCACAAGTTATTACAATCTCTGACAGCTGATGGTAACTGCTGGCAGTTATCTCAAACACACATGGACTATATAACTTCAAAGGCACAATATTACTTAGAAGATACTTCTATGTTTTTGAATGAATTGTGAATGTCTCCATGGATCTCGTCATTTTCGGACATGGTGACTAAGCAAGTCTGCCTCGTCAAAATGATCATTTCACATAAGAGTAACAATAATTTACCTCACAATTTGTTTTGTGTAATATTTATCTTCCCTTGGAAAGTAGTTGGATCAAAATGCTTCTAAAGCCAATCGAGCCTTCGGTTTGAACTTCTTCTGTTCTTCAATTGAAAACTACACTCCGCCAGAGAAAACGTCTCTTTAGTTTGTCTTGTCTATCTTCTTATGTATGCTGTGTGTACAGAGTTTTGATTGTGCTTAACACTTTTTTTCTTTTTTTTTCATAGTATTTTTTACTTACCCCAGGGTGTTCAGTAGTGCTGATCATCAGTTTTGGCATGCGTCTTATACAAATGTGCTGTTGTGTATCACTACCCTGCACAATATTGAAGATTTCAATTTGGACCTACTGCGTTAGATGTATCAATAGATGAGTTCTGTAACCTACATAAGAACTTCATAACCCATACATTTCATAAGCTCTAATGTCAACGACCGCAAATTGACATCTCAGTTATGTCCCTATTTTCCGTTTAACATAGGGATTTATGAAATACTCATTAACTGCTTAATGTATGGGTTATGAAGTCCTTTGTGTAGGTAATCCTTCAGATAAAGTTAACAATTTAATCAATAGAGATTTGACAAACTACTTAAACTGGCTTTGGGGGGGGGACACAATCATATCTCTTAACTATTTAATTCACTTCACTGAACACCTAGGGCAAACAATGCCTATTGTTTCTCACCATACACTAATAAATAAATAAAAATAGGCACAGCTGTATTGTGCATACAAAACCAATGTTTTTAGATTTTTTTAAAGCTACATTTTTACATGAATAATTAATTATTTAAGAAACAGCTTTATTACAGCTTTGTTTTACGAGGAACTGTGGAAATAATTGAATACAGCTGCGACATGCTCTCTGATATTTATACTCTCAGGTGTCTTAAGAATTGAGCGCTGGAACTTCCATATTTCCTGTGCAACACCCAAGTCTAAGCTTGTGTTTCTATTATTTCGCTGATTAATTTATTATGACTTATCATTTGTGTGGTTTCATTCTTTTTTTTTTTTTTATATAGCTCATTATTTTTGGTGATATGGAACAATGCTAATAATTTGGTTCCATTGTTTGCTTGATACAAAACTGCCAGTGCTTTTTTAAAATAATAAATACAAACCTTAAGTTGCATGTTTTGGTTGTGTGGGTCATGTTCTTCTTAATAGGTGACTTAACAGATGCTATTAACTTGAAACTGTATTTAAATGTTCAGTTATACTTGACATACAGTTCATTGTCAATATTGTTAACATTAAAGGGAAGGTTGTCTGAGATGGCATTTAAAGTAAGGAACATTTGATCAATCCCTTTTTGAAATGGATAATTCGAATGACAATATTGCATTGGGTTTCTTACCCTGTAAGCAGTCTATAGACGAAGTATGATATGAAAGGAATGCATGCTTTGGTTGTTTACCTGGCCACTGCTAATTTATTTGCATCTGTGGCACAATGCAAATCAATGGTTCCTATATTAGTATTGTTTACGCTTTGTCCAAATCATCTATAAGTAGTGCCGAGCGATTAACCGAATGTCTGTTATTTTTCGCTTTTTAAACAACTAATTCATGAACATTGGTTCAATTATTAGTATTTCTTTGTTTGTTTCTGTGAGCTCAATGCGCACATTGCACTGCAGTTTCTCTAGAAAGAAATCAAATCATGCCTGTACTGTGCAATGTAGTAGGGAGTTGTAGTTTCCAACAGGCCAATGTTGTACATAGTTTAGCACAGCAAATGTGATCATTGACCATAATTCACTGCGCGGCTATATGTCCAGTCTGTGTTGAGGAGATACATAGAGAGCAGTTGCTTCGTAAGATATTGGTATTCAGCAGTCATAAAAATATGCCTTATTTACTTCGAAGAACTGCTAAAGTAGTGATTTTGAGATGAGATGACTTGGAATTAAATAAGTCATCAAATAAAACAAGTGTAATATACACAACTGAAATATGTTATTAAAGTCATGTGAATAACTGATGGTTAAAAAGTGATCAGCAATCATGGGACTTTTACGAATTATTTTTATTATGTGATGCATGATGCATTTGATGTTTTTTTTTTAAATGATCGAAAAATCTTAATTCTTTTTTAAATAATCGAACCAACCTCAAAAAGCACTAATTGCTCAGCACCATCTATAAGTAACTTCAATGAGTTACACAATACATTTTGGGATGATTGTTTGTGACCTTAACCTTGGCCCCTGGCTCAGATTGTGGGGGCATAGAGCCTGGTAACAATGTGTGACTGTTTGGAACTTTTGACAGAGCCAATTTTGACTTTTGTGGCTGTGGAAGCTAGTGGCAACGGAGAGGGATCGAGCCTGCAATAGTTGCATTAGATGTGACTTCACAATAATATTATTTTGGGGAAGCCCAATTGATTCTGAGTTCGGGCATATAAATGTTTATTTGTGAAAACAATTTCTAAGATGCGTAAGCCTACTTTCAGCTTTTCCAAATTCACTTCCTTGTTTAAATCGCTTGCGCTTTGAAGTCCACAATGTATGGGGTAGGTTGCGCTAGATGGTGATGCTCTGAGAGATCAGCCAATTCAATTTTTTTCTGAATGCTTAAACACCAACAGTGATTCTTGAAGCACAATCTCTGAAACCATTAACACTTGTAGCCAAAGCAATAACCAAGTGTGCCAAACTGAATGCACGTTCTCTGAAACCATTAACACTTGTAGCCAAAGCAATAACCAAGTGTGCCAAACTGAATGCAGTGTTCTCTGAAACCATTAACACTTGTAGCCAAAGCAATAACCAAGTGTGCCAAACTGAATGCACGTTCTCTGCTTTGTAGATTTAGAACACACGTTTTTCAAAGCCGGAAACTCAACTCACTGCTTTACACTCAGTTTGCAATTTAATAACATACCTCTAGCAAAACTGTAAACATTGGTCTCTACATTGCTACACTATTTCGCCAATTGCCTTTCCATCATTGACACGGGAAAACCCTTTTAGATCATGAGTTCACTTACAAATCAGAGCTTGAGCACTAAATAGGCCACAGGTAAACATTTGTTTGGGACAACAATGGAGGCCAATATTAGACAGAGAGTAAGAGGGGGGAGAACTAGAGGAGGACGAGGAGGTGAAGAAGTAAGAGGAGGAGAAGGAAGAGGTGAAGTAGGACGGGGAAGAGGAAGGGGAGTCAGGAACACAAAAACGGATGAAATCAGAGTGACTGTGGTTGACCATGTTGTCAACCATTGGATGAGCATGAGGGAGGCTGGGCAACGGGTTCAACCAAATCTGAGCCGCTATACTGTTGCAGGTATCATCTGGATATTTCGAAATGAAAACCGGTAAGTAACTAAGTGCTGTAGTCTTACTGGTACAGTAATATGTACTGTACTTTCATAATGAGAAGGATCTATCACTGAAACCATTCAAATGTTTTTACAGAAGTGCAAGAAAACCAGTATCTGGTGGAAGAGGTCGACTGTTCAGAGCAGGAGACCCACATTGTAAATATGGTCATTGCAAATAACTGCATCAGACTCAGAGAAGTGCAGGACCACATAATGGCAGATAACACCATATTCCAAAACGTCAACAGAGTGAGTCTCTGCACTGTCTCGTCTACTGAAACACAATATAATTAGGATGAAGCAGCTGTACCGATTCCCTTTCGAAAGAAACTCAGACTGTGTAAATCAACTGAGATATGAATATGTACTGGATCTAGAAGTGTGTGATGCTACATCATATTGACTGATCCCTGTCTTTCCGTACTGTGCTACATTGTTTTGTCTCGTCTCTTTCAGAGAGTCGTGGAGCTAGAAGCAGATTGCAGTGCATGATGAGCTAATATATGTGGACGAGGCAGGTTTCAACCTTGCAAATAACAAGGGGCTGCGGCAGAAATATCATCGGACACCGTGTCATCATCAACGTCCCCGGGACAACGTGGTGGCAACATAACAATGTCAAAACGGCGTCCTTCACCATCATGCGATCCTAGGCCCATACAACACTGCACGACACTCCAGGCGCTACTTTTCACGCTGCCTAGCTCAAGACAACATCGCATGTGATGTGGATGAAGTCTTACGGTCAGACCCACAAAGGCAAAAAAATATATATATATAATATTTTTTTTCTTTCTAGCACAAATGTTTTTGTTTTCTTCTTACTGCGCTTTTGTTGCTTGAGGAGTGTTGGAACATTTGGAGAGAGAAAAAATATATACTTTTGTCCCTTATTTGTATTGATAGTGTGTTATGTTCGGAGTACACATCCATACTTTACACATTTGGATACCTGTGTGTATGTGTGTTTACTACATGTATGACAAACCTTTATTGCAAACTGCCGTGCCCTGCACACAGAAAAAGCCACAAGTGTTTTCCATTTAAGCTATCAGTGCCTAGTTGATGCTTCGTGTGCTTATACAAATGATGATTTGTGTGTACTGTATTGACGCAAAAACACAATTTTCTAAAAGAGTTTGAAGAGTTTTGCAAGAATTGTTTGCTTGTATCATGTTTTGCTGGTTTGGTGTAAGGTGTTCCGGTTAGTGTGTCGAGTTTTGAAAAAAATGCCTGCAGTTTCAAAGATAGTCCCTAAGCAATCAGGGAAAAAACGGTCAAACCGGCGGCTGTTTTTGCAGCTCCTGCCATTAGACTCCCATTCAAGTTCCATTTTGAGGCGCTGTGAAACCAGATGGTTCGAGAGAGAGAGAGCTGGCTGATGGATAGAGTTAATCTCTGTGTATGCTGGCGGGCAAGGGTGGAGGCATGCCTCCTTCTTTTGGCGACGCCCGGGGGGCATAGGACGTCCCTCTACTCCTCTCTGAGGGCAAGGACAGTCGTTTTCAGACGTGCCCGGTCTGAAAACAACCCCTTCCCCTTGTGGAGCAAGGAAACAATCAACTGGAACCATCACCATATTGTTAGCACCGTTTTGGTCACTATCTGGTCTCTTAAAGGAAAAATCCACTCAAACTACTTGGTATTTATATAATTCGTCCATTGTTGATACAGTCACAAAACGCATCACCATGATGATGTGGCAGGTGACACTTTGCATCTTGATAGTCCAATATCTTGACTACTGACATGCAATACATTTTGGGACAGTAGCAACAGTAGACTAATGACAAAATGCCAAAAGATAGTTGTTGAGTGAAGTTTTCCTTTAAGATCAGCAAACACAGGGTTTACACGGGCAAATATCACTCAACAAGCATCTACTTGCTAAATAAGGTGCTTGCTGGAGAAAGATAGTGTGAAAAAGAGTGAACACTGCAGTTAAAAAAGCCTGTATGAAAATATACTTTGTCCAACCACTGGAACTCATCTTGGGTGCTTATTGAACATGAAAGGCAGGTATTCATCCACAGGCAGCATCTTGCAAAGGGCCCCCCAGGAGGCTCTTGCCTCTCTGCAGGGAGAGGGTATAGACCAAGTCCAGTGGGAGTAAACAGGGTGTACCGGGTTACAGACCCCCTCCACCCAGCGCTTTGGCTGCTTCACCCCTAGCCGCTTATGCCCCACATACAGTGCATTCGGAAAGTATTCAGACTCCTCGGAAAGTATTCAGACTCCTCTGAATGTCCCTGAGTGGCCCAGCCAGAGCCCGGACTTGAACCCGATCGAACATCTCTGGAGAGACCTGAAAATAGCTATGCAGCGACGCAACCCATCCAACTGACAAAGCTTGAGAGGATCTGAAGAGAAGAATGGGAGAAACTCGCCAAATACAGATGTGCCAAGCTTGTGGGGTCATACCCAAGTAGGATCGAGGCTGTAAACGTTGTCAAAGGTGCTTTAACAAAGTACTGAGTAAAGGGTCTGAATACTTATGTTATTGAGATATTTACGTTCTTTATTTTGTATAAATTTGCAACAATTTCAACAACAAAAAAATGTTGTTTTGCTTTGTCATCATGGGGTATTGTGTGTAGATTGACGAGAAAACAATTGTAATTGAATACATTTTAGAATAAGGCTGTAACGTTACAAAATATGGAAAAAGGGAAGGGGTCAGAATACTTTCCGAATGCTCTGTAGCTGAGGGAGACGCTTCAACCTTGTTCCATTTGTTTTAAGTATTCCTAGAAAAATAAGCCATTTTAGACTATTGAGCTGCGCTGTCTGTCTATCTGGGTGTGTTCGCATGTGTGTGTGCAGCCAATCAGCCCTCACATCAGATCCCAATCCAGTCCCTCTTGGTCCACATTCTCCATGATGGTCACCAGTCTGCTGCGAAACCGCTGCTTGGTCCGAACATCGTACTCCAGCACCAGCATATGCTGCAGTCCCTGTTTCAACATCTAGAGGGTGACATTCACCACAGGAAGGCCACTGACCCAAGGTTCGAATCTCCAAATGCTTTATACATTAAAACAATTTACATCGCCTTCTACACTATATATACAAACGTATGTGGACACCCCTTCAAATGAGTGGATTCGGCTATTTCAGCCACACCCGTTGCTGACAGGTGTATAAAATCAAGCACACAGTTATGCGGTCTCCATAGGCAAACATTGACAGTAGAATGGCCTTACTGAAGAGCTAAGTGACTTTCAACGTTGCACAGTCATAGGATCCCACCTTTCCAACAAGTCAGTTCATCAAACTTCTGCCCTGCTAGAGCTGCCCCAGTCAACTGTAAGTGCTGTTATTGTGAAGTGGAAGCGTCATGGAGAAACAACGGCTCAGCCACGAAGTGGTAGACCTCAGAACGGGACCACTGAGTGCTGAAGTGCGTGGCGCGTAAAAATTGTCTGTCCTCGGTTGCAACACTCACTACCGAATTTCAAACTGCTTCTGGAAGCAACGTCAGTACAATAACTGTTTGTTGGGAGCTTCATGAAATGGGTTTCCATGGCCGAGCAGCCGCCACAAGCCTAAGATAACCATGCACAATGCCAAGCGTCTGCTGGTGGAAACGTGTTCTCTGGAGTGATTAATCACGCTTCACAAATCTGAATTTGTCAGATGGCAGGAGAACACTACCTCCCCTAATGCATAGTGCCAACTGTAAAGTTTGGTGAAGGAGGAATAATGGTCTGGGGCTGTTTTTCATAGTTCGGGCCCCTTAGTTCCAGTAAAGGAAAATCTTAATGCTACAGCATACAATTACGCTCTAGACGATTCTGTGCTTCCAACTTTGTGACAACAGGTTGGGGAAGGCCCTTTCCTGTTTCAGTGTGACAATGCCCCCGTGCACAAAGTGAGGTCCATACAGAAATGGTTTGTCGAGATTAGTGTGGAAGAACTTGACTGGCCTGAAACAGAGCCCTGACCTCAACCCCATCGGACACCTTTGGGATGAATTGGAAGGCCGACTGTGAGCCAGGCCTAATTGCCCAACATCAGTGCCCGACCTCACCAATGCACTTGTGGCTGAATGGAAGCAAGTTCCCGCAGCAATGTTCCAACATTTTGTGGAAAGCATTCCCAAAAGAATGGAGGCTGTTATAGTAGCAAAGGGGGGACCAACTCCATATTAATGCTCATGATTTTGTAATGAGATGTTTGGCGAGCAGGTGTCCACATACCTTTGGTCATGTATTGTATCCTGTATCTTTCCATCTATCAAGTAACAAACTAGTTGTAGTAAAGTAGTTTGAGCAATGTTACAGATCCTTAAGACAATCAATAAAAGTAGCAGCTATCAATGTTTATTAGGATTTGTATGCAATGTTTTGCAGGTGTATAGAATTGATTTGCATGTATAGACTAGATTTGCACCTGTTTCCAGATGTTGTAGTGACTGAGGAAGCAGCCGAGTCAGGACACCCCCCCCCCCGAATACGAGTCTTTGTACTCAGGCAACATGTCTATGCCCAGTGCCTGCAGCTGGGAGGTGTTCAGAGCTCTGAACAAAAGAGAAGAAAATAAAAGATTAGTAAACATCATTCCAAATGTTCAAACCCAGCCCAGGTGCTTAGGTCTAGATTTACTTCAGGTTTGCAACTGTGCAGCATTGGCACCTGTTCTTTATCAGACAAAATGTAGCACAAACGTTTGAAGAAAAGATCAAAGGAAGATTACGATATAGATAATAAATCGAAGTTTCACGGTCTTTATGAATCCATGCTTCACTAATTGGAGCAATAGTGGAGTGGAGTGAGGATTCAGTATGGATAGCAGGCAATTTATTTTATTCCCTTCTGAAGTAACAGGTGCAGGCGTTACGTAATGTGCTTTTTGGTTGTGGTGTCGTACTTGCCATCCACCACCACTGTCAGTGTAATATGGATGCCCAGAACGGAGAGGGTGCTCAGCATTCGATCCCGCCGCACAAAGCGCCGCTTCGGATGAATCCGAAAGATATAGAATGAAGGTGGGGAGAATAGACAGTTCCATCCTTTATCCCCTTTCTCATGATTCGTATGAAATGAATAACAGTGGATGACTAAAGACACAGTATACAGTGGATGTACTGTAAGGGCATTCTCAGAACCTCATCAAATCCAATCTTTTCCAGGTTTAGGTGTATGGTGCATGTATTTGTAATGCTTCATGATCAACCTTTGAATGCTTGGCTATGACATGTCAACTGACATTTACTCCTGAGGTACTGACCTGTTCCACCCTCTACAACCACTCTGATTATTATTCAACCCTGCTGGTCATATATGAACTTTTGAACATCATGAAGAACAATATAGCCATGCACTCTTATAATCACTACCCGGCACAGCCAGAAGAGGACTGGCCACCCCTCAGAGCCTGGTTCCTTTCTATGTTTCTTGCTAGGCTCCTGCCTTTCTAGAGAGATTTCCCTAGCCACCGTGCTTCTACATCTGCATTGCTTGCTGTTTGGGGTTTTAGGCTGGGTTTCTGTATAAGCACTTTGTGACATCTGCTGATGTAAAAATGGCTTTAGAGAAATACATTTGATTTGAAGAAAAATATATGTATTAGACTCTTATTATTAAATAAAAGCAGATCACACTGTGTTAAGACATTGGCCATCTATGATTTCCATAGGAATTCCTCAGTCTCTCATTAATGACAATTTCGGGGATTTTCTCAAGAGAGGGAGCGTGATGAAGGAGAGAAAGAGATAGCTAGTGAGCTATAACGGAGGAGTGGGCATTCTGACAAGGCTGTTAAAGTGAGGGGAGTCGTAACAGCTTCACAGGCACTGGTCTGTAGGCGTAGGGAAAGCACGAAAGGATGTAGAAGGTAAGCGTGGAGGGATATATTTAAAGATAGTGAGGGGGGTGTGTGTGAGAGAGAGAGAGAATATCCTATACTAAATCAGAATGCTCAGACCTTGCTCGAACGTTTGTGGAAATCATGCGTTAATGTCATTCCAAGATTTGTGCAGAAATGTAAGACAGGATTCGTCTCACTCAGAGCCTCAGTCATGGTGTGGCTAAATCTCTCCACCTCCTCCTAACCTTGCTGTTACTTCGGGGGCCGTGGCAGATACCCATAGTACTCTCTGTTGCATACAGTGCTTTGCGAAAGTATTCGGCCCCCTTGAACTTTGCGACCTTTTGCCACATTTCAGGCTTCAAACATAAAGATATAAAACTGTATTTTTTTGTGAAGAATCAACAACAAGTGGGACACAATCATGAAGTGGAACGACATTTATTGGATATTTCAAACTTTTTTAACAAATCAAAAACTGAAAAATTGGGCGTGCAAAATTATTCAGCCCCCTTAAGTTAATACTTTGTAGCGCCACCTTTTGCTGCGATTACAGCTGTAAGTCGCTTGGGGTATGTCTCTATCAGTTTTGCACATCGAGAGACTGAATTTTTTTCCCATTCCTACTTGCAAAACAGCTCGAGCTCAGTGAGGTTGGATGGAGAACATTTGTGAACAGCAGTTTTCAGTTCTTTCCACAGATTCTCGATTGGATTCAGGTCTGGACTTTGGCTTGGCCATTCTAACACCTGGATATGTTTATTTTTGAACCATTCCATTGTAGATTTTGCTTTATGTTTTGGATCATTGTCTTGTTGGAAGACAAATCTCCGTCCCAGTCTCAGGTCTTTCGCAGACTCCATCAGGTTTTCTTCCAGAATGGTCCTGTATTTGGCTCCATCCATCTTCCCATCAATTTTAACCATCTTCCCTGTCCCTGCTGAAGAAAAGCAGGCCCAAACCATGATGCTGCCACCACCATGTTTGACAGTGGGGATGGTGTGTTCAGCTGTGTTGCTTTTACGCCAAACATAACGTTTTGCATTGTTGCCAAAAAGTTCAATTTTGGTTTCATCTGACCAGAGCACCTTCTTCCACATGTTTGGTGTGTCTCCCAGGTGGCTTGTGGCAAACTTTAAACGACACTTTTTATGGATATCTTTAAGAAATGGCTTTCTTCTTGCCACTCTTCCATAAAGGCCAGATTTGTGCAATATACAACTGATTGTTGTCCTATGGACAGAGTCTCCCACCTCAGCTGTAGATCTCTGAGGTTCATCCAGAGTGATCATGGGCCTCTTGGCTGCATCTCTGATCAGTCTTCTCCTTGTATGAGCTGAAAGTTTAGAGGGACGGCCAGGTCTTGGTAGATTTGCAGTGGTCTGATACTCCTTCCATTTCAATATTATCGCTTGCACAGTGCTCCTTGGGATGTTTAAAGCTTGGGAAATCTTTTTGTATCCAAATCTGGCTTTAAACTTCTTCACAACAGTATCTCGGACCTGCCTGGTGTGTTCCTTGTTCTTCATGATGCTCTCTGCACTTTTAACGGACCTCTGAGACTATCACAGTGCAGGTGCATTTATACGGAGTCTTGATTACACACAGGTGGATTGTATTTATCATCATTAGTAATTTAGGTCAACATTGGATCATTCAGAGATCCTCACTGAACTTCTGGAGAGAGTTTGCTGCACTGAAAGTAAAGGGGCTGAATAATTTTGCACGCCCAATTTTTCAGTTTTTGCTTTGTTAAAAAAGTTTGAAATACCCAATAAATGTCGTTCCACTTCATGATTGTGTCCCACTTGTTGTTGATTCTTCTACAGTTTTATATCTTTATGTTTGAAGCCTGAAATGTGGCAAAAGGTTGCAAAGTTCAAGGGGGCCGAATACTTTCGCAAGGCACTGTATGTACATCTGCACGGAATCACCGGGTCATAATATAACCTAATACATTAGACACATACACGTTACATGTATTGCATGTTTGATTGAGTATGCCTGGAGTGGCAGATACTGTAGGTGGGGTTTGCACATTTGGGACTATTCTGTTGTGTGTATTGTACCAGAAAGAAAGCAGGAAGAAATGCTATTTAAGCCCAGATCTGACCCCCATTCAATATGCAGTAATGAACAGTGCATTTAAACACAATTCCTTACGACTCCATGTCTGACCTACCCGCCGCGCAGAGAAGGCGAACACCATGATGCCATCCAGGGGAAAGGTGTAATCGTGGTGTGGCGGGTGCAAGGCCAGCGCCCGGGCGGCGCCCTGCCTCAAGCCCACCAGGAAGGTAGAGTGCACCATGGGAACACCGAAGCAGCCATGGTTCTTCCCGTTTCTGATGTGGATGTACTCTGGGGTGCACTTGTAGTAAGCCTGAGAGGGCAAGCAGAGACGCAGTAGACTAAATTGAGCATTAAGAAGTGGCCCAAAGGCCAAATCAGGCCCCACTATGACATTTTATGTAGCCCTTGAAATGAAAAAAAAAAACTTCAAAAATATCCTCCCTGGTCATTTGCATATTTCAAGTCTTCAAATACAATGGTGGGCATTGAGCACACATGAAAGAGCATGATGTAATACAATGAATCAAAAAGGAAACACATTTAATTAGCATTAATTGTATAAATTATCATGCGTTACAAACATTGTTGACGTCTACATTAAAAAAAAACACTCGCTAATTGAATTTAATATTGATGTCATAGATAGAAAACGGAATGCAAATCCCGCTGAAGTGGCAAACAAACCAGCAAAACTCAAATGAAACTGGGAAAGGACAGAAGAGCTAGCCATACGGTCACATAACACTGAGGGACAGTGCCAAGGGAGTGGTGGTGTGAAGCAAGATGGCAGAAGGCAAATCATGAAATTGGCTCCATCTGTTTTCCTGCCCTCTGACAATACCCTTACTCATCATAACACTAACAGAGCCAGACAGACAAGTGCAATGCTTCAGATTGAATTAACATTCGGATGGCAACAAACCATAAAGTTGTCTTCCCGAGAAGGGGGCCAGCAGTGGGCCAATAAAAAAGGCGGAGGTGTAGAAATGGTGCCAATGAGTGAAATAAATGAAGATGAATGAAGGATGTACCTGTGGGGGTCATGCCACACCAGAAGTAGAGGGCGCTGAATGGACGTCGCAACCGTTGAGTTCTCTGCCATCATCTCCGTCAGCACCCGCAGGTTGGTCAGCAAGTTGTCAGTGTCCACAAACTGGGTGATGTAGAATTAATCTCAGTGGAAATATAGAACGTTCTGTTGTTCTGGGCTGGTTCAAAAGAAGTGAGGTGAATTCACATTTGGCTATTTGTGGTACTTTCGTCCAGTTACAGCTGTGAAAATGTGTTGTTACTCTTACAGTGAAGCCTAAACACTATGTCACTATATTTTTCCAAAATCTCAAAATTTAAGAGGTGCATGACAACTGAGTGTCGATAACCCACTGTGTTGAGTTATGGGTGACCTCAACAGTTTGTAATGAGCCCAAAGAGCCCTGGCTGATTTGAGAGCAGCCTGCTTTAGCTTTATCACGTGGATGAATCGAGAGTTAGGCACCAACACATTCACATATGATCTCTATATATATATATATATCCTGAATGTCCTGAATGACTGTGCTGTCATGAATTGTATTATTTAATCTTGATGCCCACTATTTAACCACGTAGGCCAGTTGAGAACAAGTTCTCACTTACAACTGCGACCTGTCCAAGATAAAGCAAAGCAGTGCGACAAAAACAACAACAACACAGAGTTACACATGGGATAAACAAACTTACAGTTAATAACACAATAGAAAAAGTATATATACAGTGTGTGCAAAGTAGTAAGATTAGGGAGGTAAGGCAATAAATAGGCCATAGAGGTGAAATAATTACAATTTAGCATTAACACTGGAGTGATAGATGTGCAGATGATGATGTGCAAGTAGAGATACTGGGGTGCAAAAGAGCAACAACAACCAAAAAGAACAGTATAGGGATGAGGTAGTTGGGTGAGCTATTTACAGATGGGCTGTGTACAGGTACAGTGATTGGTAAGCTGCTCTGATAGCTGATGCTTAAAGTTAGAGAGGAAGATAATAGTCTCCAGCTTCAGTGATTTTTGCTATTTGTTCCAGTCATTAGCAGCAGAGAACTGGAAGGAAAGGCGGGCAAAGGAGGTGTTGGCTTTGGGGATCACCAGTGAAATATTTGTAGTGCGTGCTACGGGTGGGTGTTGCTATGGTGACCAGTGATCTGAGGTAAGGCGGGGCTTTACCTAGCAAAGACTTATAGATGACCTGGAGCCAGTGGGTTTGGCGACGAATATGTAGCAAGGGCCAGCCAACGAGAGCATACAGGTCGCAGTGGTGGGTAGTATATGGGGCTTTGGTGACAAAACGGATGGCACTGTGATAGACTACATCCAATTTGCTGAGTAGAGTGTTGGAGGCTATTTTGTAAATGATCGGTAGGATAATCAGTTTTGCCAGGGTATATTTGGCAGCATGAGTGAAGGAGGCTTTGTTGCGAAATAGGAAGCCGATTCTAAATTTAATTTTGGATTGGAGATGCTTAATGTGTCTGGAAGGAGAGTTTACAGTCTAACCAGACAACTAGGTATTTGTAGTTGTCTACATATTCTAAGTCAGAACCGTCCAGAGTAGTGATGCTAGTCGGACGGGCGTTTGCGGGCAGCAATCAATTGAAGAGCATGCATTTAGGTTTACTAGCATTTAAAATCAGTTGGAGGCCACGGAAGGAGTGTTGTATGGCATTGAAGCATGTTTGTAGGTTTGTTAACACAGTGTCCAAAGAAGGGCCAGATGTATGCAAATCAAATAAAATTGTATTTGTCACATACACATGGTTAGCAGATGTTAATGCGAGTGTAGCGAAATGCTTGTGCTTCTAGTTCCGATAATGCAGTAATAACCAACAAGTAATCTAACTAACAATTCCAAAACTACTGTCTTATACACAGTGTAAGGGGATAAAGAATATGTACATAAGGATATATGAATGAGTGATGGTACAGAGCAGCATAGGCAGGATACAGTAGATGGTATCGAGTACAGTATATACATGAGGTGAGTATGTAAACAAAGTGGCATAGTTAAAGTGGCTAGTGATACATGTATTACATAAGGATGCAGTCGATGATATAGAGTACAGTATATACGTATGCATATGAGATGAATAATGTAGGGTAAGCAACATTATATAAGGTAGCATTGTTTAAAGTGGCTAGTGATATATTTACATCATTTCCCATCAATTCCCATTATTAAAGTGGCTGGAGTTGAGTCAGTGTCAGTGTCAGTGTGTTGGCAGCAGCCACTCAATGTTAGTGGTGGCTGTTTAACAGTCTGATGGCCTTGAGATAGAAGCTGTTTTTCAGTCTCTCGGTCCCAGCTTTGATGCACCTGTACTGACCTCGCCTTCTGGATGATAGCGGGGTGAACAGGCAGTGGCTCGGGTGGTTGATGTCCTTGATGATCTTTATGGTCTTCCTGTAACATCGGGTGGTGTAGGTGTGACCTCGCCTTCTGGATGATAGCGGGGTGAACAGGCAGTGGCTCGGGTGGTTGATGTCCTTGATGATCTTTATGGCCTTCCTGTAACATTGGGTGGTGTAGGTGTCCTGGAGGGCAGGTAGTTTGCCCCCGGTGATGCGTTGTGCAGACCTCACTACCCTCTGGAGAGCCTTACGGTTGTGGGCGGAGCAGTTGCCGTACCAGGCGGTGATACAGCCCGCCAGGATGCTCTCGATTGTGCATCTGTAGAAGTTTGTGAATGCTTTTGGTGACAAACCGAATTTCTTCAGCCTCCTGAGGTTGAAGAGGCGCTGCTGCGCCTTCTTCACGATGCTGTCTGTGTGAGTGGACCAATTCAGTTTGTCTGTGATGTGTATGCCGAGGAACTTAAAACTTGCTACCCTCTCCACTACTGTTCCATCGATGTGGATAGGGGGGTGTTCCCTCTGCTGTTTCCTGAAGTCCACAATCATCTCCTTAGTTTTGTTGACGTTGAGTGTGAGGTTATTTTCCTGACACCACACTCCGAGGGCCCTCACCTCTTCCCTGTAGGCCGTCTCGTCGTTGTTGGTAATCAAGCCTACCACTGTTGTGTCGTCCGCAACTTGATGATTGAGTTGGAGGCGTGCGTGGCCACGCAGTCGTGGGTGAACAGGGAGTACAGGAGAGGGCTCAGAACGCACCCTTGTGGGGCCCCAGTGTTGAGGATCAGCAGGGTGGAGATGTTGTTGCCTACCCTCACCACCTGGGGGCGGCCCGTCAGGAAGTCCAGTACCCAGTTGCACAGGGCGGGGTCGAGACCCAGGGTCTCGAACTTGATGACGAGCTTGGAGGGTACTATGGTGTTGAATGCCGAGCTGTAGTCGATGAACAGCATTCTCACATAGGTATTCCTCTTGTCCAGATGGGTTAGGGCAGTGTGCAGTGTGGTTGAGATTGCATCGTCTGTGGACCTATTTGGGCGGTAAGCAAATTGGAGTGGGTCTAGGGTGTCGGGTAGGGTGGAGGTGATATGGTCCTTGACTAGTCTCTCAAAGCACTTCATGATGACGGAAGTGAGTGCTACGGGGCGGTAGTCGTTTAGCTCAGTTACCTTAGCTTTCTTGGGAACAAGAACAATGGTGGCCCTCTTGAAGCATGTGGGAACAGCAGACTGGTATAGGGATTGATTGAATATGTCCGTAAACACACCGGCCAGCTGGTCTGCGCATGCTCTGAGGGCGCGGCTGGGGATGCCGTCTGGGCCTGCAGCCTTGCGAGGGTTAACACGTTTAAATGTCTTACTCACCTCGGCTGCAGTGAAGGAGAGTCTGCATGTTTTCGTTGCAGGCCGTGTCAGTGGCACTGTATTGTCCTCAAAGCGGGCAAAAAAGTTATTTAGTCTGCCTGGGAGCAGGACATCCTGGTCCGTGACTGGGCTGGATTTCTTCTTGTAGTCCGTGATTGACTGTAGACCCTGCCACATGCCTCTTGTGTCTGAGCCGTTGAATTGAGATTCTACTTTGTCTCTGTACTGACGCTTAGCTTGTTTGATAGCCTTGCGGAGGGAATAGCTGCACTGTTTGTATTCGGTCATGTTACCAGTCACCTTGCCCTGATTAAAAGCAGTGGTTCGCGCTTTCAGTTTCACGCGAATGCTGCCATCAATCCACGGTTTCTGGTTAGGGAATGTTTTAATCATTGCTATGGGAATGGCATCTTCAATGCACGTTCTAATGAACTTGCACACCGAATCAGCGTATTCGTCAATATTGTTATCTGACGCAATACGAAACATGTCCCAGTCCACGTGATGGAAGCAGTCTTGGAGTGTGGAGTCAGCTTGGTCGGACCAGCGTTGGACAGACCTCAGCGTGGGAGCCTCTTTTTTAGTTTCTGTCTGTAGGCAGGGATCAACAAAATGGAGTCATGGTCAGCTTTTCTGAAAGGAGGGCGGGGCAGGGCCTTATATGCGTCGCGGAAGTTAGAGTAACAATGAGCCAAGGTTTTTCCACCCCTGGTTGCGCAATCGATATGCTGATAAAATTTTGGGAGTCTTGTTTTCAGATTAGCCTTGTTAAAATACCCAGCAACAATGAATGCAGCCTCCGGATGAATGGATTCCAGTTTGCAAATAGTCAAATAAAGTTTGTTCAGAGCCATCGATGTGTCTGCTTGGGGGGGATATATACGGCTGTGATTATAATCGAAGAGAATTCTCTTGGTAGATAATGCGGTCTACATTTGATTGTGAGGAATTCTAAATCAGGTGAACAGAAGGATTTGAGTTCCTGTATGTTTCTTTCATCACACCATGTCTCGTTAGTCATAAGGCATGCAGAATGGTCTTGTCTGCGTAGAGGTGGATCAGAGTATCACCAGCAGCAAGAGCGACATCATTGATACAGTGCCTTGCTAAAGTATTCGGCCCCCTTGAACTTTGCGACCTTTTGCCACATTTCAGGCTTCAAACATAAAGATATAAAACTGTATTTTTTTGTGAAGAATCAACAACAAGTGGGACACAATCATGAAGTGGAACGACATTTATTGGATATTTCAAACTTTTTTAACAAAGCAAAAACTGAAAAATTGGGCGTGCAAAATTATTCAGTCCCTTTACTTTCAGTGCAGCAAACTCTCTCCAGAAGTTCAGTGAGGATCTCTGAATGATCCAATGTTGACCTAAATGACTAATGATGATAAATACAATCCACCTGTGTGTAATCAAGTCTCCGTATAAATGCACCTGCACTGTGATAGTCTCAGAGGTCCGTTAAAAGCGCAGAGAGCATCATGAAGAACAAGGAACACACCAGGCAGGTCCGAGATACTGTTGTGAAGAAGTTTAAAGCCGGATTTGGATACAAAAAGATTTCCCAAGCTTTAAACATCCCAAGGAGCACTGTGCAAGCGATAATATTGAAATGGAAGGAGTATCACTGCAAATCTACCAAGACCTGGCCGTCCCTCTAAACTTTCAGCTCATACAAGGAGAAGACTGATCAGAGATGCAGCCAAGAGGCCCATGATCACTCTGGATGAAGTTTCTATGCGGGGTGCAGAGCAGTTGGCCGGGGTGGAAAGTATGGCCAGCAGTAGAAAAATGCTCATTGAAATGATTGATTACGTAGATTTATCGGTGGTGACTGTTTCCTAGCCTCAGTGCAGTGGGCAGCTGGGAGGAGGTGCTCTTATTCTCCATGGACTTTACAGCGTCCTAGTGTCTCACCCTCTCTGCTCTAAGACCACTGTTTACTCCTCTCACATCTCTGAATATTTCAGTAGAGGGGCTGAACTTAATCCACTGACAGCAACTGGTATTGAATAGGTTTTGCCCAATGAAAGTCTCCTACATATTGTATTATGACCATTAGCCTATAGGGCTGGATGATAAATAATCTATGAACTCCAGCTCAGTAAAGTGACTGAGGATTGTTTTCAGTTCAAAACTCAAATTTACCAAAAAATACGTATTGTGGTGTCATCTGGAACTGATGGGCACCAATGAGACAATATTATGTGACTGCTTTAGCCTACATCACTCCATACAGTATCCATACTCTAGCTAACCATGGATGTGAGAGATCGTTTTAAGAGTTTTGAAAAAGGGTTCAACTTGTAAAGTAAAAAGCAATATGGAACAAAAGGTTCAAATTCATGCGTTTTACCAGATGGCGATAAGATCTATAGGATACTCTAACCTGTCAACGTAGCCCAAGAAGTAGGGGAGACTGTGCTATGCATTGTGCACCAGGATAGGCTACTGACCAGAACTTTGGGCTTCAGCAACAAAAACTTGTGCAGGACAGGTTCAAGCATAGCCGCGGGAAGTAGGGGTGCTGAGGGTGCTGCCTCTGTAAAATATATATTTTTTTTTTATTTAAAAAATAAAATAATATGCATTTTATGGAAAATTTCACAAAAGTAGTGCATTGGGCCTTTACCAGTCCTGTAATAGCAGTTCACATAGCCACTTGTAGCATGCCAAAAAAACCAAATTATTTTAGTCTACTTTTTTTGTTGTTGACCTTGTAAGCCTTGTTGTAATCTGATAGGCAGGTGTTGTTAATTTAATTGGATATTGGGAGGTGAGGAGCACTCCTTTTTGTTGACCCTTTGAAACCAAATGCAATTTTATTGCTATTAACATATACAGTGCATTCGGAAAGTATTCAGACTCCTCTACATGTTGTTAAGTTACAGCCTTATTCTAAAAATATATATGTTTTATCTCATCAATCTACACACAATACCCCATAATGACAAAACAAAAACAGGTTTTTATAAATGTTTGCAAATGTATTACAAATAATAAACATAAGTATTCAGACCCTTTTGCTACGAGACTCGAAATTGAGCTCAGGTCCATCCTGTTCCCATTGATCATTCTTGAGATGTTTCTGCAACTTGATTGGAGTCCACCTGTGGTCAATTCAATTGATTGGACATGATTTGGAAAGGTGGTCAAAGCAACTGTCCATAGAGCTCTGAGACAGGATTGTGTCAAGACACAGATCTGGGGAAGGGTACAAAAAAATGTCTACATTGAAGGTAACACAGTGGTCTCCATAATTCTTAAATGGAAGTTTGGAGCCGACATTTAATCAACCAACTATTTAATACATTTTACAATAAGGCTGTAACATAACAAAATGTGGAAAAAGTCAAGGGGTCTTATTTCCCGAATGTACTGTAGGTTGTGATAGCTATAAAGCCGAATTGTTATTTTAATTTATTTAGCCCAGTAGACTAGTGCAATTTTATTTGAATGTAGCCTTATTGGTTTGAAAATAAACAACTGAACAACTTGCCATTTAGAACATTTCCCCAAAATACGTCTTGTTTTTGGCTTCATAGACAATAACAATTGTAGGCTATAAGAAATGTGCATTGTCATGCAGTGGCAGAATGATAATTGAGATCATGTAAATAATTAATGATTACCTAGTTGGGCAATTTTTTTTTTAAACTTCTTGCTGTAGGCGTACGTCATCATCGTCTGCCTTCATCCTTACCTGTAGCTTACCTGCCTCTGGTATAATGCATTTCCACCTCTCACTCTTATTCGTCTTGCTTTTCCATCTTCCCGAATTCAAATGTGACATTCTAACAGATCAATCTTGCTGGCAAAACGTCATTAAATATTGCTGCGTTAATTAGCTATAGTGTGGATGTAGGGCTGTTTTTTGTTGTTGTATATATTAAGCACCCAGATGCTGCGTAGGCAACACAATAATATCAGACAGAGACAAGCTTGCCGGGGAGGAAACATTTCGCGGGCCGCCTACGCGTTGGCTATTATGTTGCAATTTTACTAGTCTTGTTTATACAAAAAGTTTCAACATTCTCCCATTCTCCCAGTTGATACAATTTTTCAATATTCTCAGAAACACCTTGTTGATGCAATGCTTCGATATTCGCAGAATGTTTCCCTTCCCTGACAAATATTGCAGACAGGCAAATTTAAAAATGAGCTGGCTGTACACATTATAAGGAACATCTCTGAATGCAGAGCAACAGTTTTGGAGGGAAGCACACGAGACAATGACACTGTCGTAGTACACGTATGCACCGCTCCACAAGGATGACCTCATATAGCCTATGAGCAGGGGGTCGGCCATTTTCATATGAGTGACAATTTACAATTGATCCTACAATTTCTAAGGACTGCATGCCACTTATGATTTTCATATAAGCATTATAGTCTACTCAACTGTGCCCAGAAAATGTCGAAAACCTGTCGAAATTTTAGCTGGCTACACTGTAAAACCGAATACGTTCTGGCTACTCAAACATTTTGAGGAAACCTATTACCTAAAAAAAAAAAAATGTTAAGAAACTTGAGCAGTAATACCTTCATATTAGTAGTACAAATGCAATAATTTCCTAGTGTGCCGTGCCTTTTCTAATCAAAATCAGATCAGATCAAATCAAATGTTATTGGTCACATACACATATTTAGCAGATTTTATTGCTGGTGTAGCGAAATGCTTGTGTTCCTAGCTCCAACCATGCAGTAAGATGTCACAATTCACAACAATACACACATCTAAAAGTAAAATGATGGAATTAAGAAATGTATAAATATTAGGACGAGCAATGTCAGTGTTATTGACTAAAATACAGCATAGACATGAAATGAGTAAAGCAGTATGTAAACATTACTAAAGTGACACAGCAAGACAGTCGTGAAGAGGGCACGACAAAACCTTTCCCCCACAGGAGACTGAAAAGATTTGGCATGGGTCCCCAGATCCCCAAAAAGTTCTACAGCTGCACCATCGAGAGCATCCTGACCCGTTGCATCACCGCCTGGTATGGCAACTGCTCAGCATCTGACCGTAAGGGGCTACAGAGAGTGGTGTGTATGGCCCAATACATCACTGGGACCAAGCTTCCTGCCAGCCAGGACCTATATAATAGGCGGTGTCAGAGGAAAGCCCATAAAATTGTCAGAGACTCCAGTCACCCAAGTCATAGACAGTTCTCTCTGCTACCGCACGGCAAGCGGTACCAGAGGGCCAAGTCTAGGACCAAAAGGCTCCTTAATTTAGGGATCCGATCCCGTTACCGGGATCAAATTCGACAACATCCGGTGAAGTTGGAGTGCGCTAAATTCAAATAACAAAATTGTAATATTAAACATTCATGAACATACAAGTGTCTTACATCATTTTAAAGCTTAACTTCTTGTTAATCCAACTACGTTGTCAGATTTCAAAAAGGATTTACGGCGAAAGCATACCATGCGATTATCTGAGGACAGCACCCCACATCAAAATACTTTTTCAAACCAGCACAAGCGTCACAAAAATCACAAATAACAATAAAATAAATCACTTACCTTTGAAGTTCTTCCTCTGTGTGCAATCCCAAGGGTCCCAGCTACACAATGAATGTTCAAAAGATAAATAACGAAGAGCGCGCACCTCATTCACGCGCGCAACAAGACTACTTTTCTAATGAGGGACACCTTGGATAAGCTACAACTACTACGTTTATCAAGAAACAAGCCTGAAACCCTGTCTAAAGACTGTTGACATCTAGTGGAAGCCATAGGAACTGCAATATGGGTCCTATTTATTTGTATATCCCATAGGCTAGCATTGGAATTGCCTGTGACCTAAAAAATAATATTTTCGGCTGGATTTTCCTCGGGTTTTTGCCTGCCATATCAGTTCGGTTATACTCACAGACATTATTTCAAAACTTCAGATGCATATCCTAGCTTCTGGGCCCGAGTAACAGATAGTTTACTTTGGGCACGCCAGCCATCCAAACTTCCGAACACTGCCCCCTAGCCCTAAGAGGTTTGCTTCTACCCCCAAGCCATAATACTTCTGAACAATTAATCAAATAGCCATTGGACTATTTACATTGATCCCCCCTACATTTGTTTTGTACACTTGCTACTCGTTGTTTATTATCTATGCATAGTCACTTCACCCCTACCTACATGTACAAATTACCTCAACTAACCTGTAACCCCGCACACTGACTTGGTACCAGTACCCCCTGTATATAGCCTCTTTATTGTTGTGTTATTGTGTTACTTTTTATTATATATATATATATATTTTTTTTCACTTTAGTTTATTTGGTAAATATTTTCTTAACTCTTCTTGAACTGCACTGTTGGTTAAGGGCTTGTAAGTAAGCATTTCACAGTAAGGTCTACACTTGTTGTATTTTGCGCATATGACAAATAAAGTTTGATTTGATTAGTGTTGACATTTTTAGAGTTTTTGACAATTGCTTACACATGATTTCTGAAACTATGGCTCCTTTTCTCTAGACTCTACACACAAAACCCCAAAATACACACACAACATGCTAAACGTCACACATCTCTTGCAAAACCAAACACTTAATTAAAAATTATTTTAACTCTTCTCAAAATTGTGTTTTTGCATCAAAACTCTACACAAAAAACATCAAATAATTAGCTCCTATACACGCCAACTACACATGGATGTGACAAATGTAAAACACTAGCTTGCGTCTTTTGCATGTTCAGTGGTGTCCACGGCAGTTTGTCATAGCACTCACACGTACATGTATGCGCACAAATATATACAGTATGTGAACAGTAGTAGACAAATCAAATACAGTAGAAGATAAACAAATAAGCTTGTTACTATAAAGAAAAAAACTATTTGGGTGCATCCTATTTGGGTCTGGCCACAGCACCTCATCAACATCACAAGCGATGTTTTCTCTGGCTAAACAGTGGGGTAAGTAGCGTCTGGAGTGGGGTATCCAGCCCTGGCATGCCCCCTCGTCCTTGTCCTTGTCCTCGCCCCCCTCTTCCTCTAACTCTCTCTCCAAAATTGGCCTCCTTTGTTGTCCAAACCAAGAAAGCCAACCTGAAACCTATTTATAGTGCTCAAGCTCTGATTTCTAAGTGAAGAAATTAGCTATATATCAGGATAAGGTAAGACCCAGATGCAGACCATGTCGAAGTAACAATGTTTATTACAGCAACAGGGGCAAAGGTACAGGACGGCAGGCAGGCTCATGTCAGTAATCAAGAGATGGGGCAAAAGTAAACAACAGCAGGCAGGCAGAGTGGTCAGGTGGGCAGGCTCAGGACAGGCAAGGGTCAAAACCAGGAGGACGAGAAAAGAGAGACTGGGGAAAAGCAGGCGCTGATACAAAACCGCTGGTTGACTTGACAAACAAGACAAGCTGGCAACAGACAAACAGAGAACACCGGTATAAATACACAGTGGATAATGAGGAAGATGGGAGACACCTGGCGGTGGGTGGAGACAATCACAAAGACAGGTGAATGATCAGGGTGTGACACTATAAGTGTAGGTAACCAGTAAATCAGTGTGGCATAGGGAGTGGTTAGCAGTGGTTTCCAAATGAAGCACGAGACCTGTTAGATTTGAATGACGTGTCTAATATAGAGCTCTGTTTTACAATTGCAAACTGAGTGTAAAGCAGATAATGTGCTTGCAGTTTTGCAGACTTGGTCTGAATTTAGGTACATTAGTTAATGGTTTCACTGAGTGTGCCTCAAGTACCACTTTTAGTGTGTTTGTAAAAAGATTGTAAAAAAAAAAAAGAGATTGTAAAAAACTGTAAAGTGGCAAGTGATTCCATGTCTATGTATACAGGGCAGCAGCCTCTAAGGTGCAGGGTTGAGTAACCTGGTGGTAGCTGGCTAGTGATGGCTATTTAACAGTCTGATGGCCTTGAGATAGAAGCTGTTTTTCAGTCTCTCGGTCCCACCTTTGATGCACCTGTACTGACCTCGCCTTCTGGATGGTGAACATGTTGTGCTCATCACTGCACTCTATACTCTTCTGTAAACTGGTAATCTCTGTATACCCATCACATTCTGTTAAAGGTCCCCAAATCGCACACATCCCTGGGTCGCTCGTCTTTTCAGTTCGCTGCAGCTAGCGACTGGAACGAGCTGCAACAAACACTCAAACTGGACAGTTATCTCAATCTCTTCATTCAAAGACTCAATCATGGACACTCTTACTGACAATTGTGGCTGCTTTGCGTGAAGTATTGTTGTCTCTACCTTCTTCCCTTTGTGCTGTTGTCTGTGCCCAGTAATGTTTGTACCATGTTACGCTCCTGCAATGTTGTGTTGCTACCATGCTATGTTGTCATGTGTTGCTGCCATGCTATGCTGTTGTCTTTAGGTCTCTCTTTATGTACTGTTGTCCCTCTTGTTGTGATGTGTGTTTTGTCCTATATATATATATATATATATATATATATATATATATATATATTTTTTTTCTCCCATCGCCGCAGGAAGCCTTTTGCTTTCTGGTAGGTCGTTGTTGTAAATAAGAATTAGTTCTTTAACTGACTTACCTGGTTCAATAAAGGTGTACTTTTAAAAAAATGTAATAAAAAGCCTACATAAAATATAAAGACACTGAGGCTGCGAAAATATGAAATATGACGGAAATACTAAGACGACCATAACCGCCTTCACAAGGTGCTACAGTCTCTGTGGGCCTGAGGGTTTGTTGTTTTAACTTATCTGACAATTGACACATAATCGATCATCAAAGACACTGTGAAATGTAGTTGGACATTACCCCTGAGAGGATACATAAAGCTGTCTGGAATTGAATTAAATATCCATACAGTACCTCCATTAAGCAACAGGTTAATGTAGCAGACTGCAGTAGGCCACTACCAAATGGCACCACTCAGAACATGTACAGTCCACTGGGAGAGACGAGCTAGAATAACTAACACGACGTTTTGTTGTGTGATGTCTCGCTACCCATTTACTTCGCATTTTTAAACTGTAGAGGGCAGCATTAAACCAACCGTGGATGCTTCATTTAGATCATTGCTACGCCATCATTTGACATTGACAGATACAGACTATAGTAACAAAAACAAAAAAACGTGGCTGTGCCTCTGCATCATTAGGTAATAGTAACACCACAAGAACTGTATGTGCAACCATTTTCTTGGACAAATTATATTACGGTGACCTGAAAACATTTCTGGTTTTTTATTTGACTATAATAAAATAAAAAACATTTGAACATGAAAAACAAGCACAGACAAATGACCATGACGACAAATGCAAAGACCATTGCATGATCTATGCTCCTAATACAGTATACTGCCTGTAGATTTTAACACTGAGATGGTCTTATTAACAGGTAAGGAGAACAGATAGTGACAGTAGGGTGCTAGGGAAATAACTGTGTGTGTACACAAATGGGACAGCAAAGCCTAATGAAGAGGTAGGCTCTCCTACAAAAGACAATGACTAGAACACTTCAACCCTGAGCATTAAAATTAAACAAGAATACCCTACGTGGTGAAGTAAGAAGACATAGATAAGACTATGAATCGCATATGAACATACTGTAGAAAAGAAGATTCAAAGTGTCTTGGAATGCAGGAAGTAAGTAACCCCGGTTTCCCCTCCAAGGGTGTGTTCATTGGGGTGGCACGCTTGGAATGTTGCAGATAGATATACACTACATAGAGATAAGGATATAATGCAATGATAAGGAGCATCAGCAGCTGTATTTGTGTTTCTATCTGCAATGCTCAATGTTTCAGCCACCTGGATCGCATTCATTAGGGAACACTGTAGAAAAAAACATTTTGCTATGGAAAATGTCAACTGCCGCTTCTTATTCGAAGGCCCTCCCTGTTTCAGAACGTTTTCTTCCATTTGGTGCCCAATGAATACGACCCCTGGAATAATTCCCAGATTCATTTTCCTCTGCTCTCCATTACCTCCACTGTTCATAATCCAATCATAATCAGATAAGGTTGACAAATGTTCTTTGAGACTGATACCATCATGGTTATTGGTCGTGACTTTAGTCAATCCATGGGTTCAAAATGACTGGAATGCCAGTGTCTTTTAACGGACCACAGTCACAGAGTCTAGAGCAGCTGCTGTACTTCCTGTGCATGGTAACCATGGCGACAGACTTGGAGAGTTGTTCACAATTATACGCCTGGTGCATGGAAGTGGTCCTTGCTCCTTTTGGGGGGTGGGGGGACGGACATTGTCGCAATGGACTCAAACATCTGTTACGGGGAGACGGTTGTAGATAGACTGTGTGGTAAGCAAAGGTGCTTGAGGGTCAACGTGTCTCCCACTCCACGAAATGGGCCAGTCCAAAAGGAGGAGGGGCCATTAGGTAAGGTATATGTGGTACAGTCTGTCCATGCCATTGGAAAAATCCAGTGGAGGCAAGTGGAGGGAGAAATTGGAGGATGGGCTCATTGTAATGGCTGAAATGACACCAGCCTCCATTGGACAAATCCTTCCTCTCAGGGGAGCAGATATCGGACGTCAGTGCTATGTCATATCCTCTTCCTCTGAGCAGTAGTCCTGCCCCTGAAAAAGCAAAGCAGAAGATGGAGTTGTCCCCAGACACTTACCCCCCCCACACACACACATGCATGATTTCAGCTCTGCCCCAGATCAGTTTGGCTCTCTTGCCAACCCCTAAGGTCATTGTCATGCTGAAGTTAACAGATCTGGAACCAGGCTCTCTCTCCTCACCTTTTCTATCTTCTCATCCAGCATCCTGAAGAACTCTTGCTGGCTCTCTGAAGAATGGATACTGTGGAGAAAGAAATGAGTCATTCACACTAAAGGGTTATGGTTAGTTGCATTTCAACTCCATTAGTTCAGGGATGGAAAGGGACAACAACCACTGCATTCATTTGTGTCACGATGACAACAAAAATAGTTAGTTCAACTCACTGTGTCTTCCCATTGCCATTTGATCCTGTGTCATCTGTGCGTTGGACCCTAGTGAGCAGGGCAGTTTTCTCCTGAAACACACAGGGGGCAATCATACAAAATTATTCTGCCAGTGATGTAAGTGTACAGTATGTAGGTGTAGAGGTTTACCCTTGACTAACTTCCCTTACTAACTTTTGAGGGTTCATTAAAAAAAATACAATTCTGGCAGTTCTCACCGTGCTGTCCTGGTTGCAGATGTTCAGTCTGTCCTCTTCTCCATTGTTATACTTGACCTTGTCCACTCCTTTTTTGTACTCGTCTGTAAAAATGTTTTTTTTTTAAAACAGTGAGCTATAGGAGGATGTGGCGCTAGTACTACAAATGAACACATCCCTTTCAGTCCAACTCCTGATGCAGAAGCTAAACGCAGTGTAGGTGAGAACGGGTGGGTCAACCAAGTTGCAATAAAGACTTTCTAACTTTTCTACACGCGAGTGCCTTTATATTTCTGTTCTTATGCGATTGTTAACACTACCAGCGACATCAACTTATTTTTTGCTTGTGACGATACATTTTTACTTGACAGCTCCATGCTTCGGATTAGAGCAGGACTGGAATTAGAGCAGCCACTCATGATATTCCCGATCCATTCGATTGAAATGTTGCCCAGCAACAGCCCCAAAACATCACTTCTCTAGAGGAGATCTGCATGGAGGAATGGGCCAAAATACCAGCAACAGTGTGTGAAAACCTTGTGAAGATTTACAGAAAACGTTTGACCTCTGTCATTGCCAACAAAGGGTATATAACAAAGTATTGAGATAAACTTTTGTTATTGACCAAATACTTATTTTCCACCATAATTTGCAAATAAATTCATTAAAAATCCTACAATGAGATTTTCTGGATTCTACAATGTGATTTTGTCTGTCATAGTTGAAGTGTACCTATGATGAAAATTACAGGCCTCTCATCTGTTTAAATGGGAGAACTTGCACAATTGGTGGCTGACTAAATACTTTTTTGCCCCACTGTACATGTTAACGGTCTTGGAACTGTGGATAGCATGCTTGGGACCGAATGGTTTAGATGTATGACTCTCCTCTCGGACTACTCCCTGAGGTTGCTGCACTACCATTAGCAGCACCACCAGCCACTATTTAAGTAAAGCACGTGGGTAGGTATGCTAGTACTCAGTGTGTTGTAAACTCAGCAAAAAATAAACATCCTCTCACCGTCAACTGCGTTTATTTTCAGCAAACTTGACATGTGTAAATATTTGTATGAACATAACAAGATTCAACAGCAGACATAAACTGAACAAGTTCCACAGACATGTGACTAATAGAAATTTAATAATGTGTCCCTGAACAAAGGGGGGGGGGGCAGTATCTGGTGTGGCCACCAGCTGCATTAAGTACTGCAGTGCATCTCCTCCTCATGGACTGCACCAGATTTGCCCATTCTTGCTGTGAGATGTTACCCCACTCTTCCACCAAGGCACCTGCAAGTTCCCGGACATTTCTGAGTGGAATGGCCCTAGCCCTCACCCTCCGATCCATCAGGTCCCAGATGTGCACAATGGGATTGAGATCCGGGTTCTTCGCTGGCCATGGCAGAACACTGTCATTCCTGTCTTGCAGGAAATCACGCACAGAACGAGCAGTATGGCTGGTGGGATTGCTGGAGGGTCATGTCAGGATGAGCCTGCGGGAAGGGTACCACATGAGGGAGGAGGATGTCTTCCCTGTAATACACAGTGTTGATATGGCCTGCAATGACAACAAGCTCAGTCCCATGATGCTGTGACACACTACCCCAGACCATGATGGACTCTCCACCTCCAAATCGATCTCGCTCCAGAGTACAGGCGTGTAACGCTCATTCCTTCTAAGAAAAATTGTGCGTTCCTGGTGTAACTCGGGCAGTTGTTGTTGCCATCCTGTACCTGCCATCCTGTAAAAACAAACCGACCAAAACAAAACCCGGACAGGCACTGACCTAAAAACAAAAGTACTGTAATTTGATAGTTTCCTAACAGCAGGTGTTTTACTGAGTCATCTTTTACTGCTGTATGCTATGTTGGTCTCAGGTGTGATGTTTGGATGTACCGATCCTGTGCAGGGGTTGTTACACGTAGTCTGCCACTGCGAGAACGATCAGCTGTTCGTCCTGTCTCCCTGTAGTGCTGTCTAAGGCGTATCACAGTACTCATATTGCAATTTATTGCCCTGGCCACATCTGCAGTCCTCATGCCTCCTTGCAGCATGCCTAAGGGACTCTGGGCATTTTTCTTTTGGTGTTTTTCAGAGTCAGTAGAAAGGCCTCTTTAGTGTCCTAAGTCTTCATAATTGTGACCTTAATTGCCTACCGTCTGTAAGCTGTTAGTGTCTTAACGACCGTTCCACAGGTGCATGTTTATGAATTGTTTATGGTTCATTGAACAAGCATGGGAAACAGTGTTAAAACCCTTTACAATGAAGATCTGTGAAGTTATTTATATTTTTACAAAGGATCTTTCAAAGACAGGTTCCTGAAAAAGGGACATTTCTTTTTTTTTTGCTGAGTTTGTCAAAACATTGCCAAAATGTGTACGAAATGTAACAAATGAAGCTAACATACCATTCAACATTCTATTTTTCCACACAAGCATATCTGTTTATTCCATTTGGACGACACTTTTATCCAAAGTGACTTACAAACATCTGCGCATAAGCCTACATTTTAAGTACAAGTGGCCCCATCGGGAATTGAACCCACAACCCTTAGCATGGTAAGCGCCATGTTCTAACGAATGAGCCACACAGTAAAATATTGTCCCATATGAACGTTCTGCAAGGCTGAACATTCAAAACATTCATTAACCCTCCAGAATAGGCCTGTACAGGTGAATGTGTACTGACCGGAAAGAAGGTCCCCATTGCTGTAGGCTTTACTGCGGCCCTCCTCACCACTTGGCACTGCCGACACCTGCTTGGCCGAGGTGCAGCCCATCTCCTTACCCGCTTTCCTCCTCACCCACGCACACCACAGGCTGACCTAGAGGAAGGAAGGGATGGAGAGAGGTTGGTTTGATAGGGAGAGGGAGATTTTAAGGATATTAAGGATGAGGGAGTATCTGACCTTGTGTCAGTGGCAACATGCCTAGAAGCATTCCACCCAAATGAACAATCCACCATCATTAATCTTTTAAAAAGGTGTTTTAATCATAAATATTTAAGAATAACGCACTGGCCAAGGCCTTTCACTAAGCCTGCCTAGTTTTGCGATGCGCAGTTGAGAACTACAATCACAACACACGGTCGTACCAGCTGCACCTCACACAATAGGCCATTCAAAGGTGCTCGCGATGCCAATGGTGCCAATCTACTGCGAACCGGTTAGATTGTTGGGCACCAGCGAATGAGGGGGATGTGACAATTAGGACTATGCGTTCGTGACCCAATCAATTTACCGTCCAAGTATTGACATGGTAGACCGAGAGAGTATGCAAATAATAGCTTGCTGTGTGTGCTATTAAGGCATTGTGGTTGTTAGTCAAGAGCAGATATATTTTCATAGCATAAGCCCTCGAATGGAGACTGGCCTGACGACCTGATTATTATTGGACAGACGGGTCTCTGGTTGAGCGCACTGATCTGATGAGCTGTGTCCAGCTGCGGTGTCAGCTGACCGATTGGACTGTCATCACGTTTCGATATTCTACTGTATTCTACCGAGTTAGCGCGATGACATTAGAAAGCTATATGAAAATGTAGGCTGCGTTATCATCATGCTATTTCAGTGCATCGATGATGCTATCAATTGAGCTTTATTTATAGGCAGGCGGCTGGCAGCATCCATTGCTATTTCATTTAATAACAGAAAACTGAAAAAACGGCACCAATATTGACTCGAATTTCATCGAAAAACTGACGAAGACTGAATGTTTGCTATCGACTATAATAAAAAAATGCAATAGTGCAATAGAGCACGGTTTCATTGCACAACGATCCAGGCAACATCCACAAACAAACAAAACGACTGGACCAATACAAATATCCAATGTTATTCCAAGTACAAACATTAGCACATTTACCATTTTTTACAGGATCTGTCCATGGTTCTGCCTGTATTGGTTCTTGGAGTTTCGACCGGCTTCAAACGACAGGCGCCCGCATCGGGGACAGCATCTGCATCTCTCAATACACCGTCAGACATTAGCAATCGAGATGTTATCCGCCTGGCTCACTGTCGGGTCTGGAGAATTAGTGAAACTGATGACACAAATGGTTGTTTCTTGATGATTTTCAGACATTACCCAGAACATTTTTAAAAATGTAATCGAGCCACATGAGACTTAACTATATTCTAATATTATGGCTGAAAGAACATTCACATAAAACATCTGACTTGTGTTTAGTTTCGGTGGAGAGTGTAGTTTCGGTGGAAAGAGCTGTGTGGGTCAAGAGAGTCCGTTTGAGGTTGCCAGTTTTCGAGCAGTGCAGAAAGTGTTATGCTGAAGCAGTGAGGAAATTAACCATGGTCATTAATTGTACCTCATAAATGGAACGGAAAATCCAAGAAGATTGATGAGGTAATAGCAGCAGCAGAGAAGCTTTGGGTGTCAGAGATTTTGGTGAAGAAGAACTACAGGAGGATCTGTTAGGGCCAAAAGAGTGGGAAAGGGTGGTGGGTTTGTTGGGGATAGTGGCGTTTATGTAAAGTTAGATGGTGGGGCCATTTCTTTTTCCCATTGCCCTTTTTTTGTGAAATCTGGAGGGTACAATTTTGAACAAATGTGCAATTCACACTCCGACCTGTGAAAGGCAGCTGGAAAACCACACTAAGAATAAGAAGAAAGTTTAGAGCATAGATAAAGATAGAGGGCTCGTCTTTGTATCTGTGCCATTGTAATTTATGTGAGAGCATGGGCAGCGCCATTGAGGCTATCTCCATGTTAAAGTAGTCCATTTTCTTCTTCTCGATTCGCTGATCCCTTCATGTCCCGGTCGGACATGACTCCAACAGGGTCACCAGGAGGGCTCAGCTAATGAAGTTGGACGTCTCACCCAGTTGACTACATTACAGTGGTGGAAGCACTCAATGGTGCTGCTCATGCTAAAAAGGCCTTTGGCCACTACAGGCCTCTCTATCAGAGTTGCCGTCGGACCCAATTCCAGGGCGCAACAACAAGATATTCCACTAGTTACCACAGCCACAAAGTAAAATTGGCCTACATATTAAAAATGTATTAAACCTAATATTATATTTTTGGTCTTAATTGAAGGTTAGGGCGAGGCATACGGTTAGCAGTGTGGTTAAGGTTAGGGTATGCTTTAAAATCACATTTAAAAAAGATAAATTGTAGAAATGGGCGGGGTTTATTTGTGGCTATGATAACTAGTGACGACCCCTCGCGCATTGAGGGGTTGTGTGTCTTGAGGGAGGACACAGAGATATTGGAGAAATGTGAAGATAGGAATCCAATTGCGCCATAAATTGAAAAACGTAACGCCTCACCCAGAAGTCGGTCGACCAATCGTGTCCAAGTTGTCATGCTGCGTCACCCAGTTGATAAACTAATCGTATTGCAAACACTTCTTGAAGTCAGTGTATGAGTCGAGAAACCTGCCTATTTTCCTAAAAAGTACGTCATATCACGATTCCAAAGCTATACGATATTATAGAGAACAATTGAATTATCTCACATCTCGGAAAATATTTGTAATGTTGTAATTATTGTTGACGAAATGTATGCTAATGTTGGGTTTTTGAGTATGCGCCCAATTGACTCCCTGAAGGAGAGCTCTCCTTGTCCCAGAATGCACTACGCGGCCCATTGCCGACGCATGGGCAACGTACAGAAGAGTTATTAATACGATTCCAATCTCCCCAAAAGTATCTCTGGAGTACAGCTACGACCAGAAGTGACTTTTCGTAGCAGGTTAGGAGAGCATTTTAGCTAACCCTAACCTAAGTCTCCTAACCTGCCACGTTAATTATCCTAACCTGCTACGAAAAAGTAAATTCCGAAAAGTCTAAAATGTTCGACCTGCTATCTGGTTGTAGTTACACACGTGCCGCGTTCCAACGAATCAGCAAGTCGGAAATTGTGAACGCGGTATCAGCACCCGCATCGAGCTACTCGGGCGTCAGATTTGACAGCAGAAGCTGCGCAGCCAAGTTTATTTGAAGTTTTTACACATCCAGCAAAAACCTACGACTCAGTCTGTAGTGTGGATTGTAGAGGTTTCAATCAATATGATTTTACTGACAATGATCGTTCGAGTAGCAGATGGTCTGCCGCTTGCTGCATCGATGCAAGAAGACGAGCAGGTTTGAATGAACCACATTCTCTTCCTAGCTAGCCTTGCTAACTTAACGGTTTACAAACTATTTAGCTAGCTAAATTACATAATATTCTGATGAATACTACTAACACTTATATTGCCTTGTTTTAGAGGCACTTCTATCATACATAGTGTTTTTTTTTTAACTGCAAGAATGATTTCATAACCCTTTAGCTCTCCCTATGTTTAGTCAGGAAGAGACTTGCAACATTACCAGAGCCAGGCTAAGCAGCTGTGCCGCAAACTAAATGCCCAGAGTCCCAATAGATGTACTCTGGAGGCTGGGGTCATGTCCTTCCAGTAAGTATGAGCTCTATGGAGTCTTGTGTCATTGGTGCCGAGTTTCCATTCCTAACAAGGCAAAACTCGGGTTTAATACCACTTTAATAATGTTCACATATCCTACACTACTTATCTCATGTGTATATACTGTATTTTAAACCATCTATTGCATCTTGCCTATGCTGCATGGCCATTGCGCATCCATATATTTATGTACCAATTATTTTTCAATCCCTTTACAGGTGTGTATAAGGTAATTGTTGTGAATTTGTTAGATTACTTGTTAGCTATTACTGCACTGTCAGAACTAGAAGCACAAGCATTTCGCTACATTCACATCTGCTAACCATGTGTATGTGACCAATAACATTTGATTTGGTTACGTGTTCAGGAAAAACTGTCTCAATAACCCCCTAGTCTGTGACTGGTCGGCCGCTGTGCTGTATGTAGAAATCTTAATCGGCCTATTTGAGAAACTAATGTATTAAGTGTTTCTCCCACTAATGGGTCACATCTGTGTTCGTCTCACCAGCTATGTAATAGAACATGGCGTGTGCTACTTGGCCTTGTGTGAAGCTGTGTTTCCCAAGAAACTGGTATTTGGGTACCTGGAAGACCTCCAAACAGAATTCAATGAACAGCATGGAAAGAAAGTCCCCACAGTCTCCAGGCCGTACTCTTTCATTGAGTTTGGTGAGAACTTTTCTCTTTTCAATCATTAACATCCAATTCAAGACACCCTAGGCAAACAAACCATATTTGAAGTAAGGGTGCATCATAGCTGATGTAAAAAAGACAACTAGATAAGACTGGCAAAAGAAAATCCCAGTAGACGTCCACCATATTGCATTTCCCCATCCCTTGTTTTTCAATTCAGCGCAGATGTAAGTAATGACGAGCGGATGCCACATTAGACTTGAGATGCACCCTAAACCAACACGTAGTGTGTTATTTGTGTATATTCCTTCCTCAGACGTGTACATCCAGAAGACAAAGAAGAACTACATTGACAGCAGGGCACGGAGGAACCTGGGCAGCATCAACACAGAACTGCAGGACGTCCAGCGTATCATGGTGGCAAACATTGAAGAGGTCCTGCAACGAGGAGAGGCCTTATCTGGTAATCATCATACCTTGTATAATACATAGCCCTGGCATCAAACCCGCCATAGACATAAAATACACCTAATTCATTTAAAGGGATGGTTCAGTCCAAAATCTACAGTACTGGTCAAAAGTTTGGACACCTACTCATTCGAGGGATTTTCTTTATTTTTTACTCCCATTTAAGATTGAAGCTTGCATACAGTGCATTCAGAAAGTATTCAGACCCCTTCCCCTTTTCCACATTTTGTTAAGTTAGAACCTTATTCTAAAATGGATTAAATGAATACAAATCTTAAATCTACACACAATACCCCATAATGACAAAGCGAAAACAGGTTTAGAAATAACTTATTTGCATAAGTATTCAGACCCTTTGCTATGATACTTGAAATTGAGCTAAGGTGCATCCTGTTTCAATTACTCATCCTTGAGATTTGTCTACAACTTGGGAGGCCACCTGTGGTAAATTTAATTGATTAGACAGGATTTAGAAAGGCACACCTGTCTATATAAAGGTCCTACAGTTGACAGTACATCAGAGCAAAAACCAAGCCGTGAGGTCTGTCAGGATTGTGTCGAGGCACAGATCTGGGAAGGGTACCAAAAAATGTATACAACATTGAAGGTCCCCAAGAACACAGTGGCCTCTAGCATTCTTAAATGGAAGAAGTTCGGAACCACGAAGACTTGCTAGAGCAGGCCACCTGGCCAGACTGAGCAGGGGAGAAGGGCCTTGGTCAGGGAAGTGATCAAGAACACGATGGTCACTGACAGAGCTCCGGAGTTCCTCTGTGGAGATGGGAGAACCTTCCAGAAGGACAACCATCACTGCAGAACTCCACTAATCATACCTTTATGGTAGAGTGGCCAGACGGAAGCCACTCTTCAGTAAAAGGCACCTGAGAGCTTGCTTGGAGCTTGCCAAAATGCACCTAAAGGACTCTGACCATGAGAAATAAGATTCTCTGGTCTGATGAAACCACAATGGAACTCTTGCGCCTGAATGCCAAGTGTCACGTCTGGAGGAAACCTGGCACCATCCCTACGGTGAGTCGTGGTGGTGGCAGCATCATCATGCTGTGGGGATGTTTTTCAGTAGCAGGGATGATGAACGGAGCAAAGTATAGAGATCCTTGATGAAAACCTGCTCTAGAGCACTCAGGACCTCAGACTGGAGCAAAGCTTCACCTTCCAACAGGACAACAACCCTAAGCACACAGCCAAGACAACGCAGGAGTGGCTTTGGGAGTCTCAATGTCCTTGAGTGGCACAGCCAGAGCCTGGACTTGAACACGATCAAACATCTCTGGAGAGACCTGAAAATAGCTGTGCAGCAACACTCCCCATCCAACCTGACAGAGCTTGAGGATCTGCAGAGAAGAATGGGAGAAACTCCCCAAATACAGGCGTACCAAGCTTGTAGCGTGATACCCAAAAAGTCCTGAGGCTATAATCGCAACAAAAGTACAGAGTAAAGGGTCTGAATACTTATCTAAATATGATACTTAAACATTTAACCTGTTTTTGCTTTGACATTGTGGTATTGTGTGTAGATTGACAGGGGAATTTAAAAAAAATCAATTTTAGAATAAGGCAGTAACGTAACAATGTGGAAAAAGTCAAGGGGTCTGAATACTTTCCGAATACACTCTAATACCGCTATTATTGGTCACACTAGTCCTCAAATTTTTGATTAATATTTTTCCCTCCAGCTCTCGACACCAAAGCCAGCGATCTGTCCAGCCTTTCAAAGAAGTACCGCAGCGACGCCAAGTACCTCAACACCCGATCCATCTATGCCAAGATAGCAGCAGGGGCAGTCTTCTTCATTACACTCATCGTCTATATGCGTTTCTGGTGGATCTGATTGGCATAAGGACTTTGAAGTTGGTGACAGTCTGAATTCCCATTTAAACTTGCTGGTACCTATTAATTATAGGATGCCATATTGGTGGTTCCTGTTAACAGCAAAGCTTAAGTTCCTACATCGATGCCTTAGGGAGAGACCTTGTAAGTAGTAGATGGAACTGTGCCTTCTTCAGCTTTGTCATGTCTCGTACCTAGGGCACTGTTTGGTTAATCATGTCAAATGACCTGGATTTTAATTTGAAGCCTTTTCAAGAAATGAGAATTAGACCAAAAAAATAAAACAATTGTCTGAGGATGGTGCTGGACCATCTGACAAAAATAAGGGGACAGATTGATGGAAAATGCTTTAAATAAAAGGTTAAAATCCAGGTGACATGATTAACCAAACACAGAATCCTTCAACACCTGTATAAAGATACTGCCCTGTGGTTGGTAATGTGAGCAAAGTAGAGCTTTCTGAATTCACAGTAAAGGTATAATCCCATTAGTTGGAATATAAAAGGGATTGAACACTCAATAGTTTACATTATTCCGTTTTAATTAGTTTTTTACAATGTCACTGAATGACAATTCTATCTATATGCAAATGGTCTTAAGTGTGAAACAACCCTTTACCATGGCAAAAAAGTTGTATATTGTTTTCAAAGGTTACATAACTGTAAAAGGATTTGTTGAAATGTATATTTATCTTAATGTTTATAAAAAGTTGAACACTACATGTTGAAATAACACTCCTTCCCTGCTCAAAAAAAGTCCCATACACACTCAAACACACCATGTTCAAACATGGGCTCACCCATACAAATGCTCATACTTCTTATGCACACACATGCAAGCCTCTGCACATTCCTCTTGTCCTTCCCATGGGCGATGAATACTGTAGGTCTATACCACAAGATCAAAGTCATCCCTCTGGAAAACAAAGGGCACCAATGAGACAGTCAGAATCCCCATTTGTACAACAGGATTTACCATCAGACTAGACCATCTTATATCCAAACAAATATGCCTGGGACCTTCGAGCTATTCAAACATAAACAAACTGAACTTTGTCAGACTTCTTATCTTAGACCGTGGTCTCTCTCACCTCATCATTGTAGGTCATGACGTGCTGTTTGATCTTTGAAGAGTCAACCCATGTTACAAAGTCTTCCATATTTCTGATGAAATAAAACATTTAGGATTTTGGGGGGCTGACAAGATGTCAGAAAGGAAGAAAAGTACCAAAAGTAGTCAGACAAAACCCTACACTTACCTAGTGACAAGGAAAGCTGCATCTGTGACAATCTCTGGTCCCACACGCACATCTAAGGTACAGTCAAGGCCACAAAGCACTACATAGATAATCCAACACAGAATAACAGTCTATGATCCTTACAATAGGGTAAAAAAAACACCATTGCCACAGCATGCGCACAGGTGCTACATCACTAGTACTGTTACCATGTGAAGGATACGTCCCTGTTCGATGAAGGTGATGGCTGTCTTCAGGTTCTGAGCCATTCGTAAGCTTACCATTATGGTGGGTAGCCGCCTCCTGGAAATCAGAGAGATGGAGATAGGACCGAATTGAGCCAGAGGTATTGCAAGCGATGGATAGAATGCAACATCTACTTTTACTCTTACTATTGTTATTGGGAGATGGAATGGGTTTGTTTATTCACCTGCAGAATGAAGAGGCGGTGACTTTCTCTGTAAGAGCCAGGTTCTGTTTGGTGGGGATCAGCCCAGTACCGTACCTTTAAGAAGAGATGCAAAATGCTAGACACCATCATCACTCTGTAGTAGCTGTGTGTTACCCACATTACTTTTAGAGGACAGACAGTTTCCTATGGGCGCAGGGGCCCGGGTTCGAATTCAGTCACACTGATACTCACAGTTTCTCAAGTAGTTGACATGTACTGTGGGCTCTGAAGCCATCCTTCTCGTCCAGATCACGTATCTTCTGAGCAAGCTCTCTGATGTTACGGCTCAACTTATTGTACCTATGGATATAACGTTAGCAGACTGTGGCTAATCAAAACACACTGAGGCTGCTGAGTAGGGACAGTGTTCTAGGGGTTGTCAATGTGCTAAAAATGCCTCCACATAGAACAAATTTGAATACAATAGATGGAATAATAGGGTTGGATGTTTGCCCATATCGAAGCCATCATAATTAAACTAGAATGCGTCCTGTAGGTAGGCCATTTTAGAATTAGCAATAGTCACCCTTATTATACTATATACCAAATTAACAATAACTTCCGCATCAAAACCTAAACTTATTAACTTAAAACACATTTTACATATAGCTGGAGACAAAGAAAAAGGCCATAAAACCGCATTCTCACTTGGTGTAGTCTTCTCTCTTCTCGATGTGATACCTCCGCAATACTTTCACCTCGTGCAGGTTGTTGTCTACCTCCCAATTGATAAAGTCAACCTTCTTCAACAGCTTCTGCTCATGAAATTTCAATTTTCGAACCATTTTGCCGTAATAATTTTGTGACTAGAAAACTAACATGTATTTACCAAGATACATTTACTTCCACGCTTTCCGGACCAAGAGGAAGCGCATGTTTTTCTTCTTCGGCGACCTGGTGCTGATTCGCAAACAAAGAGAATCATACCTCCAAAAATAAATAAATAAATTGTGTGATACCGCCATCTACTGCGCAGGAGTATGTACTTGTAACTGCACGTACATGTCGAACGCCGAACTCTTTATTAAGACAATGCAGAAACCCCAATCCGTGGACGAGTGAGTGCCCCATTTTCATTTGTGCCTAAATTTAAATAAAATGAAAGTTATCTGGCTAATTCAGCAGGCTATGGTGTGAAATAGGCTTGTTGAAGTGCTGTCTTCTTTTTATTATTACTTAACATTAATAACGTGTTTGAGGTCCTTTGGTGTGCTTATCAATGCACAAGTACTATTTTGCCCCACTCATATCAATATAATAATTTTATTAATTCCAATGGTGTAAAGTACTTAAGTAAAAATACTTTAATTAAGGTACTACTTATGTATTATTTTTTACTACTTTTACTTTTACTTCACTATATTCCTTAAGAAAATATTGTACTTTTTACTCCATACATTTTCAAATCAAATCAAATGTATTTATATAGCCCTTCGTACATCAGCTGATATCTCAAAGTGCTGTACAGAAACCCAGCCTAAAACCCCAAACAGCAAGCAATGCAGGTGTAGAAGCATTTTCCTTGACATCCAAAAGTACTAGTTTAAAAAATGGTCCAATTCACGCACTTATCAACAGAACATCCCTGGTCATCCCTACTGCCTCTGATCTGGCGGACTCACTAAACACACATGCTTCATTTGTAAAGGATGTCTAAATGTTGGAGTGTGCCCCTGGCTATCCGTAAATAAAATTTAAAAAATACAAGAAATGGAGTTAGCTGCCCGGGAGCAGATTATTTCAGAAGGATTTTTTATCATAGAAATGTACCTGGCTAAAAGTTGAGCCACTGTCTTGGTACCGGTTATCCCAAGTTGAACTCAGAGTTGACCAAAGTTACCTCACTAACTCCTCAAACCACATATGTAGTACAGGGCTCTGGGAATAGACTTCAAGACAATGTAATGTGAGAGACTCAACTACACTGCAGACCAGAAGAGGCTGGTGGGAGGATCTTTAGGAAGAGGGGGCGAATCGTAATGGCAGGATCGGAATACATGGTTTCCATATGTTCGATTTGTTTGTTACTGTTCCATTTACTCCATTCCAATCTTTACAATCATCCCTTCCTCCTATAGATCCTCCCACAGTCTCCTCTGCTGCTGACAGACAGTTCATGTTATAGGGCCACTCCAGAGTGGCATACTATGAAGCAAGCTAGGTCTACTCAGTCTTTTATAAAGATAACCAGCTTCAGTTAGCTTCACATACCAGATCAGGCTTCATCTGTACTATGACGGTGGATATTGCTCGTCCGCCTGCCACTACCTCTAGCAGGCTTGTAACTGCGCGTGCATGTCGCACATGGCTTGTTGAACGCCTAATACCCAGCCTACACCGCTCGTGTCGCGAGCGTTGCAAAATAAATTTAGGAATCTATGTTATTCAATTATTGCACCCACACTGCTCGCGCATCTGCGTTGCCAATGGTTAAAATAAAAGTAATTCCTATTTCTGACGCAGATCGCGCTGCAAGTCCTGCCTCTCCCATCTCCTCATTGGTTTATAGAAGCAGGTACCCACGTGCCATCTCCTCATTGGTTATACCCACGTGGGTGATTGAAATAGGAACTTTGTTGCCGGTCGTCGTGGTAATACTATGAAAGTTTAGATGCCAATCACCATATAAGTTCAAAGATGAAAAAGCCTGGAAGGTGGAGAGATGAATAGAAACGATTCGGTTGACTGTTTTATTAATTGTCGGAGTAGAGGACCTTGTGCATTTCAGGTAAAATAACAACTCAATGTTTATATCCCAGGACAAATCAACTAGCAAGAGTAAGCAAGATAAATAGGACAAATTAGCATGCAAGTACAAGCTAGTTAGCTAAATTGCCATAAATGTTGAATGCTTTTCGACCTGTCCCTAATTGAATATAATTGGTTCAGAGTTTGTTTTGATATTTTAACCAGCGTGTCGTGATCGCGTTTGGTGTGGGGGGACAAAATACATTTATGCACGATGGCACACGAGCATTGCCAGTTTGGGTTCCGTGTAAGTGGACTGTGCCTTTAAACAGCTTGGAAATGGTTTTAGAATAAATTTCATGGCTTTAGAAGCTTCTGATAGGCTAATTGACATAATTTGAGTCAATTGGAGGTGTACCTGTGGATGTATTTCAAGGCCTACCTTCACGTTCATCTGTACAAACAACAGTACGCAAGTATAAACACCATGGGACCACACTTCCGTCATACTGCTCGGGAAGGAGACGCATTCTGTCTCCTAGAGATGAACGTACTTTGGTGCGAACAGTGCAAATCAATCCCAGAACAACAGCAAAGGACCTTGCGAAGATGCTGGAGGAAATGGGTACAAAGTATCTATATCCACAGTAAAACGAGTCATACATCAACATAACATTATGTAGAAGTCATTAAGTTAACTTGCCATTGTCTTTTCATCTGTTGTGTACAGTAGTTTTCTGGTGGGAGTCATATTAGGGATGGCTTTTATTGTTGACCATTGTCCTTGAATACTCTTATTCTAAGCTGGGTTGCTGGCCAATTCCACAAGAGTAATTATACTGAGCCAAACACAATTTTATTGTTATCATCTGATTATAGTCAAATAAATGCCATGAGTTATAATAATTGGTAACACTTCCTTTTAAGCAGTCCTTATTACAGTACAATTACATGTGTAATTACACTGTAACAAGTATTGTAGTTGACTGTAACGACTCATAGTTACAATGTAATAACATGTACCTGGAGGTCGTTGCAGTCTGTAATTACAGAAGTGTAACAACTAATGCTTGCTATCATGCTTGTTACAAATGGGCAGGTTCCCACTAACTTCACCAACTGCATCCATTTCATTAACACCTGTGACAAAAGTTGGGATCCATTGTGGATGCGCTGGGTGTCTGAGGGATTATAGCCTATGCTCAATAGGCTCTAATTACTTAACCACGAATGTACACTGATCAAAATATACAGTATCTCCAGTCAACGTTGTTGCTAGCACTTTCCCCCAACATATAGCATACCATCTAGATTAACTTGGTCGAGTTTATGAAAACAGATTTTATAGCATGGTACATTTAATGTTTGCCTAAGTACAATGTAATCACTAGTTGTAATTACTAATTAAAATGGAGTGTATCTTGCGGGGTACTTACTTGTAACTAAAAGGGAACTTATACCCATCCAGACATCCTGGCCCTCATTTATTACATTTCTGGAAGCGCCATCCAACTGTGAGAATAAACACACTAGTGCACCATTGAGTACATGCAATATTCACTTAACATAAGTACAATGTAATTACTAGTTGTTACACAGGATTTAGCTAGTTCAAATGAAGTATATCTTGAGGGGTACTTACTTGTAATTATAGTGTACCTGCAAAGTACGTTCTGAAAGCGCCATTCCAAGTGAAAAATAAAGACACTAGTACACCAGAGTACATTAAATATCTACATAAGTACAATGTAGTTACTAGGTGTTACACTTAATTTTAACTAGCTAAATCCTATGTATCTTGAGGAGTACTTAATTGTAATTAATGTGTACTTCACAGTACATTACCCATCCTCACAACCTGGCCCTCAATTTAAAGCTTATGGACGTGCCATCCAAGTGGGAGAATAAACACACTAGTACACCACAGAGCACATGTTATATCTGTATAAATACAATGTAGTTACTAGGTGTTACACAGGATTTAGCTATTTTAAAAGTATTCAGACCCCCTTGATTTTCCCCACATTTCCCCCACAGCCTTATTCTAAAATTGATTAAATAAAAACATGTCTTATCAATCTACACACATATACCCCATAATGACAAAGCGAAAACAGATTTTTAGAAATGTTTGAAAATGTATTACAAATAATAAAAAAAAAAACCTTGTTTACACAAGTATTCAGGCGCTTTGCTATGAGACTCGAATTTGAGCTCAGGTGCATCCTGTTTCCATTGATCATCCTTGAGCAGTTTCTAAAACTAAATTGGAGTCCATCTGTGATAAATTCAATAGATCGGACATGATTTGGAAAGACACACATCAGTCTACATAAGGCTCCACAGTTGACAGTGCACGTCAGAGCAAAAACCAAGCCATGAGGTCAAAGGAATCTGCAAATGTCTGCAGCATTGAATGTCCCTGAGAACACAGGGGCCTCCATCATTCTTAAATGGAAGACATTTGGAACCACCAAGACTCTTCCTAATGCTGGCTGTCCGGCCAAACTGAGGAATTGGTGGAGAAGGGACTTGGTCAGGGAGAAGTCTGGAGGAAACCTGGCACCATCCCCACCACCATAGATGTTTACAACTGACCCAAGATAGACCACACCTTGATGTTTCCAATGGGACACTTGTGAGTCGAGTTGGCAGAACAAGCAATGAGGTGGGCAGAGCCAATCATGAGCTTGCAAGATCCTTCTGTAATTACAGACTGCAACTACTACCAGGTACATGTTATTACATTGTAACTATGAGTCATTACAGTTAACTACAATACTTGTTAGTTTAATTACACATGTAATTACACAGTAATAATGCACCCTTAAAAGGAAGTCTTACCTAATAATCAAACATAGATTTATTGGTAAATGAAAAACCGGTAGACTGTTCGCTGCCCAATTATACAAGAGTAATTATAATAACCTTTATTCACAAAACACAACAGATGACAGCCGAAGAGACATCATAATGAGTTATAGGCCTAATAATTAAGATGTATTGGTAATAAATGAAAAACTGATAGATTAATAACTAACGTCAACATTCCTTTTAGTTTAAGTGAGGTGTTTGTTATGTGTGTTTTGTTAACATTCAAATGGAACAGTATGATTGTCTATCAAGAATAGTGTCTTTTTAGCTCTCCCAGTCTTGTTTCACACGGTCGGGAACTGAACAATAAAAACGTGTTAAGAAATTAAAACCATCTAACCAATTACATAGCACAGGTGTAACGCCTGTCGCTGTTGCCCCCCACCCCCCCCCCACACACACACACTTTCAGACACTCCATGTAATTGCGGTCAGCCAGCTGGTCAAACAGATGACTGAAATGAACGAGTCACTCCGAAAAACGAATCATGACTCTTGAGTCAGCAAAAAGAGTCGTTCAAAAAGAACGAGTCACTCGCGAACAGCACATCACTAGCATAACCGTGTGCGCGCTGAAATCTACATCCACCATATGACTTTTAACATTTCCCAACAACGGGCGAAATGGCGCGAAAAGGGTGTGTCCCTTGCTAGAGTTAGCAGCAGGCGGACAAGCAATATTCACCATCGTAGAACGGATGAAGCCTGACCTGGAATGTGACGCTAACTGAACCCGGCTAGCTTCATAAAAGCCTGAGTACATCTAGCTCGTTTCGCAGTATACCACTCTGGTGTCGCTTTTTATTTTAGTTTTTTTAAGGATAAAGTATTTTCAACCGACTTTACGTTTCCCCTGAAAAACGTATGAGGGAACTCCGCTCAGGCACAGAGTTTCTAAACCTCGGTTAGGGAAAAGTAAACTGAAACATGTTGATGGTTTGTGGAGGAAGGTTTCAGCCAGATGTACAAAGAGAAGTACTGAGAAAGAAACCCCACATTCCTGGAATGAACGTCTTGACATCAGCATCTCTGCCATTTAGACTATGTATTTCTGCCAGAAGTCTGTTAGACCAGTCGGAAGAGTGGGACAGTGAGAGAGAGAGAGTTATTTGAATAAATTGTCGTCATCATCAGTATTTCCCCCTGCTCACCTCTCCTACTACAGGTATGTTGCGACTCTATTCAAGTGTTTACTGTCATTCTAAACACGTGTATATGTCAAGATTCGCACGCCAGCAAGAAGCCTACTGTTGTATCTGCAACATGAGTACGGTTACATTGCACACAGTATCACGATTATTGTGGTTAGTCAGATTAATATCATAGTTGGTTTGAAACGTTTACATGCTTTGCAAGAAGGACGATTTCCATAATAACCCTGTTTACATGGACACATCTCAAATCAGGCTACCTGATGGGACTTACAAGGGGAATAGAAACAGGTATGGGTAGCGCCATCTTGAATTGCCATAATAAAGACTGATGTCAATGCATCAATTGGTAGGAGTGAGCAAATTGTGAGTTTTGGCATGGAGAATGAAACTGAATGCCGCCTTTACTCATAGACTGTAAAAAAAAATATGTATGAAGCCATCGAGGAAGTCACCCAATTGTTTCCTATTGGGATACTCAGTGGCCCATTTGAAGATCGGGAAGTGTCATTTTAGCATGTCACCATCTTGTTATATGAAGGAGTTTTTGGAATCATCACATGCTCAATTCTAGTTATAGGAAGTTATGTTGCAGGCCAGCTCAGTGCTCCCCCTCTCATTGAGTATCTCAAATTGGCCGACTGAGGTACTGCAGGCTGCCATTAGCAACTCAATTATTATTTGAACTGTTTAACAAAGTTTTATTTAACCTTTGTTTAACTTGGCAAGTCAGTTAAGAACAAATTCTTATTTACAATGACGGCCTAACTTAGTCTGTGTGTGATTTTAAAGTAATCGGTTCAAGGACATACATCTGGTGAAATAGAAGCAATTATTGTTACCATGATTGTGTTTGATGATTTGTTTTATATCCAAGAATATTGACCATGAAGATCACCATTTCCCCAATCACGATAATGGCGCATCTTGTTTTATGGAACAATGCCTGCAGTACCGCGGACTGCCTTCAACTTCAAATCTTCGTGGTGAGGGCGCAGTTGCTCTCCCCTGCCTTTACTTTCAAAATACAGTCATCCCTGTATGAAGCTTTTTGCATCATATGACGCAAAATATATCATAGGGGAATAAATTCTCTATTTTGAAAGTTACATACAACTTGATTGTTGACAAGCAAAACATTTTTGAACTACGTCAACAATGGACTAATAGTTTTGGGGTGGAATTTTTCTTTAAGGATTCCATCTTTAAATGGTGTACGACAAATGTAATTCCAAATAATAATAAGGTACAAGATTTCAATCACATTAAATATCTAAATACTTACAGTGCATTAGGAAAGTATTCAGACCCCTTCCCCCTTTCAAGATTTTGTTAGGTTACAGCCTTATCCTAAAATTGGTTAAATAAATGTTTTTCCTCATCAATCTACACACAATACTCTATAATGACAAAGCGAAAACAGGTTTTTAGACATTTTTACAAATGTATTAAAAATAATAAACAGAAATACCTTATTTACATAAGTATTCAGACCCTTTGCTATGACACTCGAAATTGAGCTCGGGTGTATCCTGTTTCCATTGATCATCCTTGAGATGTTTCTACAACGTGATTGAAGTCCACCTGTAGTAAATTCAGTTGATTGGACATGATTTGTCTTAATAAGTGTAAGAAGTTTGGAACCCCAAGACTCTTCCTAGAGCTGTCTGCCCGGCCTAACTGAGCAATTGGGGGAGAAGGACCTTGGTCAGGGAGGTGACCAAGAACCTGAAGGTCACTCTGACAGAGCTCCAGAGATCCTCTGTGGAGATGGGAGAACCTTCCAGAAAGACGACCATCTCTGCAGCACTCCACCAATCAGGCCTTTATGGAAGAGTGGCCAGACAGAAGCCACTCCTCAGTAAATGGCGAAAGGACTCCCAGACCATAGGAAACACGATTCTCTGGTCTGGTGAAGCATGGTGGTGGCAGCATCATGCTGTGGGGATGTTTTTCAGCGGTAGGGACTGGGATCAAGGGAAAGATGAACGGAGCAAAGTACAGAGAGACCCTTGATGAAAACCAACTCCAGAGCGCTCAGGATCTCAGACTGGGGGGAAGGTTCACCTTCCAACAGGACAACAACCCATAGCACACAGCCAAGACAACGCAGGAGTGGCTTCGGGGCAAGTCTCTGAATGTCCTTGAGTGGACCAGCCAGAGCCCGGACTTGAACCAGATCTAACATCTCTGTAGAGACCTGAAAATAGCTGTGTAACGACGTTCCCCATCCATCCTGACAGAGCATGAGAGGATCCGCAGAGGAGAATGGGAGAAACTCCCTAAATACAGGTGTGCCAAACTTGTAGCGTCATACCGAATAAGAATCTAGGCTGTAATCGCTGCCAAAGGTACTTCAGCAAAGTATTGAGAAAAGGGTCTGAATTCTTTTATTTAACCAGGCAAGTCAGTTAAGAACAAATTCTTATTTACAGTGACGGCCTAGGAACAGTGGGTTAACTGCCTTGTTTAGGGGCAGAACGACAGATTGTCAACTCAGGGATTTGATCTAGCAACCTTTCGCTTACTGGCCCAACACTCTAACCACCTGCCGACCTGAATACTTATGTAAATGTGATATTTCAGTTTATACATTTGCAAAAATTTCTAAAAACCTGTTTTTGCTTTGTCATTATAGGGTATTGTGTAGGTTGTTGAAATATATTTTTTTTCATCCATTTTAGAATAAGGCTGTAACGTAACAAAATGTGGAAAAAGTCAAGGGGTCTGAATATTTTCCGAATGCACTGTACTTCAAAATGTTTGAAAGAAATGAATATAGTATTTGAACCCAGGTCTGGTTCCTAAGAAGGCAGAGTGGTGTGTGTGTGTGTTAAGATGACTGTGTATGCATATGTGTGTGTGAAGGTCTGCTTTCTTGCAACCCAGTGCTTTGACATCCCTACACCCCTTCCCCCTCCCGTTCCCGGTATACACACACAGAGAGGGATTATGTGGCCACTCCCCACTAGCAGCAGCTGGAGAGTGTCTACATAATGAGGCCACTGTGTTGTTGCCTCGTCACCACTCTGCTCACTCACCGTTAGCCCGACTTGCTCTCTGCACCTACGTTACCTACTCACTAATATTAGAGCATGTACACATTTATTTTCCATTTTATGCTACAAAGTAGGCCTAACTAATATTTACTTGTGAAATTGCTGTTTCTCTCCCAGATGAAGTTCCAGTGGCTGTTGTGTGCAGTTAAACTGGAGATTACTTAGCCTACACAACTGGGCTTACTGTGAGTGAGAGTGAGACTTAACTGAGATGATTTACAAATAGTTGAGCACTCATTTCCATCGTTTGCATATACACTACATGGCCAAAAGTATGTGGATACGCCTTCATATTAGTTGCTCACAAGTGTATAAAATTGAGCACACAGCCATGCAATCTCCATAGTCAAACATTGGCAGTAGAATGGCCCGTACTGATGAGCTCATTGACTTTTTCAACATGGCAGCGGCATAGGATGCCACCTTTCCATCAAGTCAGTTCTTCAAATTTCTGCCATGCTAGTTCTGCCCCGGTCAACTGTAAGGGCTGGTATTGTGGAAACGTCTAGGATCACCAACGGCTCAGCCTTGAAGTGGTAGGCCACACAAGCTCACAGAACGTGGCCACCGAGTGCTGAAGAGCGTAGCGTGTGAAAATCGAGTTCCAAATTGCCTCTGGGAGCAACGTCAGCACAAGAACTGTTCGTCAGGAGCTTCCTGAAATTGATTTTCATGGCCGAGAAGCTGCACACAAGCCTAAGATCACCATGCGCAATGACAAGCATTGGTTGGTGTGGTGTAAAACTCGCCATCGTTGGACTGCTCCGGAGCAGTAGAAATGTGTTCTCTGGAGTGATGAGTCACGCTTCACCATCTGGCAGTCCAACGGCTGAATCTGGGATTGGCGGATGCCAGGAGAATGCTACCTGCCCAAATGCATAGTGCCAACTGTAAAGTTTGGTGGAGAAGGAATAATGGTCTGGGGTTCAGGCTAGGAATAATGGTTTCATGGTTCAGGCAAGGCCCCTTAGCTCCAGTGAAGGGGAAATAACGCTACAGCATACAATGACATTCTAGATGACCTGTGATTCCAACTTTGTGGCAAGTTTTGGGAAGGCCCTTTCCTGTTTCAGCATGACAATGCCCCCGTGCACAAAGCGAGTTCCATACAGAAATGGTTTGTCGAGATCGGTGGAAGAACTTGACTGGCTTGCACCGAGCCCTGACCTTAACCCTATCGAACACCTTTGGGTTGAATTGGAACGCCGACTGCAAACCAGGCCTAATCGCCCAACATCAGTGCCCGACCTCAGCAATGTTCCAACTAGTTCCATCTAGTGGAAAGCCTTCCTAGAAGAGTGGAGGCTGTTATCACAGCAAACGGGGGACCAACTCCATATTAATGCCCATGATTTTTGAATGAGATTTTCGAAGAGCAGGTGTCCACATACCTTTGGCCATGTAGTGTATCAGTGGTAACATTTTTGCCCTTAATAAGCTAACTCTACCACACACCCAAGACCGATTAGTGTAGGTTCTGATGGGAAATGCAAAACCTGAAAATCAACAAAAAGTCTATGCACACTTCCAGTCAGATGCACATTTATTTTAATGGTTGCTAAGCTTTCGGTCGGTCAACCTTCATCAGAGCATCACATTTTCCCCTTGAAATTAAGTTCCCTGAATGCACTCAAAAGAAACCCAACGCCTGACAATCTTGCTTGGTGACATTGTAGTGGTGGGTTGAGACAGGGGAGCCTGAAATAAACTAGGACTATGGGTAACAGAGTTAAAAACAGTGCCTGCCTGTGAGTGTGCTTACAGCTGGCCCAGTCAGCATGTGTAAACAACTTACAGTCCACGACCGGGGCCCTGCCCTTACAGGATTTTGACATAGCTCTTGCAACACCACTGAATATCCTTCTCCCATCCGGCTCACCAGTCACTGAGCGCTAAGCACATGGGAAGGAGTGGCAGCCTGCCTCTCTCCTCTGCTCAAATCTTTTCTCTAGCTGGCCAAGGTGACACAGCTGACTTTACCTCCAGGAGCCACGTTGCCTCCTCAGCCGTCCTTCTATGGTTTGTCTTGTTTTATTGATTGGGGGAAGGGAAGGGGGTTGACGGAGGGGTATTAGCTCAGGAGTGGATGTTCCTAGGTGAGGCCAACCGTAGCCTAAGGTTATGAGTTGCTCAGGAAAGGTTTGGGGCGTTTTTTTGTGGGACAAGTTATAGCTCAAGACACACCGGTAGGATTGTCAAACATTTGCCTGCCGACAGTACTCTTTTGTGTTCACACAGCAAAGACCTGAAGTCGTCAGCCACTCAGCCGTGTTAAAATACTCCAAACCAGAAGGTGGCAGTACCTTTGTTTGGCAATGCAAGTCTGTGTGTGTTGCTTATGTTCTTGATTCCAATATTAGCTATTGCAGAGAATTACCAGGGACTGAACAATACGATATTATTATGATACTTATGTGCCCGATACTATATGTATTGCGGTTCAATACTGTGTTTTTATTGCAATTCGATGTTCCAAATACATTGCTCACCAAATGTCTGCTGCAGAGGGATAAGAGAGAGCCAAGTTTTGATCATGAGTCATGGAAATAAGTGCTGAAAACAAATTGGCTCCCTGTTTAAAAAGAAGATTGAGAACAGGCTATGAAGGAAAAATACTGATCTTTTGGTTCAGGTACAGCCAACTAGCGCAAAAATAATATTTGGTATTGTCCATTCGATATATCGTCAAAAATAATATTTGATATTGTCCACACGATATATCGTCAAAAATAATATCCTGATATGTAACTGTATAGATCCCCCCCCCATCACAAATGTTAGCTAGCTGTGCTAATGTTGCTATTTTGTAGAAAGCCCATGTTGATCGTAGCCAGATGGCCACAGCTAGATGTCTACCTAGCAAGATGACAAAGAAACTATTTAATTCACTGTCACAGGAGTCGCTACAGCGCGATAGGACAAGGACATCCCTGCCGGCCAAACCCTCCCCTAACTCGGATGACGCTGGGCCAATTGTGCGTCACTTTTTGGGTCTCCCGGTCGTGGCAGGCACGGGTCTCGAACCAGCATCTGTAGCAATGCAGTTTGTACTACGATGCAGTGTCTTAACACCATGCCCAAACCGGCAACTTGATTTTGTCCCCCCACACCAAACGTGATCACGACACGCAGGTTGAAATATCAAAACAAACACTGAACCAATTATATTAATTTGTGGACAGGTTGAAAAGCAATTTAGCTTACTGTTGCTAGCTAATTTATCCAGGGATATATTGTTATTTTTTGTATTTTTTAATTTATTTTTTAATATTTTTTATTTTACCCCTTTTTCTCCCCAATTTCGTGGTATCCAATTGTTGTAGTAGCTTCTATCTTGTCTCATTGCTACAACTCCCGTACAGGCTCGGGAGAGACGAAGGCTGAATGTCATGCGTCCTCCGATACACAACCCAACCAGCCGTACTGCTTCTTAACACATCGCACATCCAACCCGGAAGCCAGCCGCACCAATGTGTCGGAGGCTACACCGTGCACCTGGCAACCTTGGCTAGCGCGCACTGCGCCCGGCCCGCCACAGGAGTCGCTGGTGCGCGATGAGACAAGGAGATCCCTACCGACCAATCCCTCCCTAACCCGGACGACGGACGACGCTAGGCCAATTGTGCGTCGCCCCACGGTTACGACCGGGCGCGAACCCAGGGACTCTGATGGCACAGCTGGCGCTGCAGTACAGCACCCTTAACCACTGCACCACCCGGGAGGCACGCAGATGCTCGTTGGCGTGCACAAGCAGTGTGGGTGCAATGATTGAATAACATGTGTACATTTATTTTGCAACGCTCGCGCACGCGACACGTCCAGTTTGGGTAGCGTGTTAGACCGCTGCATAAGAAATTCCATAAATTAACTTTTGATAAAGCACACCTGTTAATTTAAATGCATTCCAGGTAATTAACTGATGAAGCTGGTTGAGAGAATGCCAAGATTGTGCAAAGCTGTCGTCAAGGCAAAGGCTACTTGAAGAATCTAAAATCAAAAATATATTTGGATATGTTTAACACATTTTTTTTTGGTTACTACATGATTCAATATGTGTTATTTCATCGTTTTGATGTCTTCACTATTATTCTACAATGTAGAAAATAGTAAAAATAAAGAAAACCTGTTGAATGAGTAGGTGTGTCCAAACTTGACGTTGATGGAGATGTCATTTTCCTGGCACCACTCCCCCATCGTCACCATTGTACCAGGGCCCTTATTTGTCTTCTATAGGTTTGAGAGATTTTGCCTTGTTGTCTGTTACCAAAAACACATAATTTTTAGATTTTTTTTCAGGGAGGATAAAGAAAAGTTCAAATAAGTAACATGTAAAGGTAGACCTACCAAATAGTTATAGTATTTTTACTGATCATTTGGTTTATGATCTATGAAGTGATTTAAAACTTGTAATACAGAATGACCAAGAAATCGGTAACAGAATGACTGAATTGGCTACAATGGGAATTCATGGTAATTACAAATCGCCTTTGGTCACTTGCTACTGTCCTCCCTTCCATTGTAATACTGTTATGTTCAGCTCATAACTGTTCTCTTTCTCTTTCTGTTATGTGGTGGTCAAAGCAAGAGTGTGAGTCTGGACAACCCTTCCCCCCTTCTATCTTCTCTTTCCCCAGTTAATGTCACCTCTCCCGGCTCTTATTGACACCTACCCATGGCTCTTATTGACACCTACCCATGGCTCTTATTGACACCTACCCATGGCTCTTATTGACACCCCCCCCCCCCCTTTGTTTTATGTAACCACCCCTCTCACCCACTGAGCACCAACTGACAAAGGAAAAGTTGACATTTTGTCAGTCCAACTCTGAACCAATCATAGACATCCGTTTCCCAATTTTGGACAGCACAGTACTGTACTGAAATATGCTGTACTGTGATCTGTGAGACATATTTTCAATCTTAATTTGGAGTAGATATTTAGGAGTTTTTGGAAAACATGGTCACGTTAAAAACTGAGGGAGATTTGACCGTCATTCTGTTACCAAACTTCAGATCTGCATTGTTTTTGTCTAGTAAATGTGTTTGTGTAAAATGGTCAGTTGTATGGTTTAGCTTTGCTATCAACGGTTCTTGTTTGGCATACTTTTCTTGTAAAAAAAATAATCTTGAGTCTCAGTGTGTCATTCTGTTTCCGTGGAATTGCCCCGAAGTCTATCATTGTATTTATATAATTAAGTTCTAACTCTCAGTAGTTAGTAGTTGAATGACTGTCTTTTTTAGGCATTTGAACCACTGTACACAGGTGAGACTGAATGTTATAGTACTTACTATATGCATGTTTGAGTTGGCATGCCATGCATACTGGTATTTCAAGTATGCATGTGGTCTGTTTGTGTTTTGCTTACTCTGTTGTCATCGTCAAGCCAAACATAGCATGACAATTCCATAAGGAGTTGGAAAAAAGAGCAGAAACAGTCTGGCACCCAGGTTAGTCTGTCCTCCATTTCTAGTAGCAAGCTCTTTTTTTGGTGTTCACCATGTTTCTTGTGGGTTAGACTCCTGCACCATTAATGCATGTGTTTACTGTGTAAGGCCTAAATACAAGTGATTGTTCATCAACCCAAATTGCACAATGTTCCCTGCGAATATGTATTTGGCAGCTTGACTTCTCAGCAACATTTTTCTTTGGATATTGATGCATAAACCATACATACACCATACATTGATGCATAAACCAGTCAAATCAATCATTTGGTAGCACTTCTCGAAACGAACAACACAGCTTCGTAGTATTCCACCTAACTGCCTTAAACTCACTATAACATAAATTCGATTTTTGGTCATGCGTAAACAAAGAATATTTTCGAAATGCTATGAAAATTCGGAACTTTTATTTATAATGACCAAGGGATTGCGCGTGTTAAATAGCCGCCTTCCAGCCTAACCCAGCCTGTGTCCTCACTGTCCTGTATGTGTGTCCCACAGCCTGTCTCACTGTCCATCTCTCCCACAGCCTAACCCAGGGTTGACCCCTCTGGCCTCGCCCCCTGGCTCTGAGGAGTCGTCCTGCCACGTCTCCATGTCGTTGCCCTCAGCCTCCCAGTCGCGGCTGAAGTACGTGTCCCTGGGAGTGCTGGTGCTGCAGACCACCTCGTTGGTGCTCACCATGAGGTACTCGCGCACGCTGCTGGGCGAGGGGCCGCGCTACCTAGCCTCCTCAGCCGTGGTTTCGGCCGAGCTGCTCAAGATCCTCACCTGCCTGCTGCTCGTCTTCTACGACCACAGTGGGTATAGTGATCAATCTGGCTGTCCGGCCGCCTGGCTTTCTGTCTGTGACACAGTGAATGGATAAACAATGACAACACAGAAAATAGTATCTTTGTCTATCTATAGGATCTATGCTACAGTCTCTTTGTCTATCTATCTCGTTCTTAGTATTCAGTGTATGGGTGTTAAATCTCTGTTTCTCTTCCTGTCAGGCTTCAGTGTTCGGGCATTGAATCGTGTGCTGAATGAAGAGATTCTCAACAAGCCCATGGAGACGTTGAAGCTGGCCATCCCATCAGGCATCTACACACTCCAGAACAACCTGCTTTATGTCGCCCTGTCCAACCTGGATGCTGCTACCTACCAGGTGAGAGACGTGACGTACGCACGCTTGTGTGTAGCAACATGTATAAGGGGAACAAAAGTGGACCAAGAATGGCGCCCTGAGGGACTCCACACTGCATTTCTTGACCAGTTTTGACTGGCAGGAATTTAAATCGATATTGTCCCCAACCAGGTGACGTACCAGCTGAAAATCCTGACCACGGCCCTGTTCTCAGTGTCCATGCTGGGGAAGAGACTGGGGCTCTACCAGTGGCTATCTCTGCTCATCCTCATGACTGGTATCGCTCTCGTACAGGTGACAAGATTAAACACACCCGACAAGTCAATAACTTCTCATTCATACCAAATCTAATTGGTTGGTCTGTTTAGATGTGTTTTTGTCAGATTAGTCATGTATCTACATTAGGGAGGCGGAAGTCTAAACTTTCACAAGTTCACAGGTTTTTCCGAATTATTTGCATAAATCAGTGGTAACACGATCTCCATGAAAGGTTTCCAGGATTTTGCAACCATACTCCACATGTGCATCCTTGTTTGTGGATGTTACATACTGAATGTTGTTGATGTACTGTGTGTTTGTCTCCACAGTGGCCTACAGAGTCTTTGGGTGGACCATCTTCGAAGCCTCTGTCTGCAGGCTCCCAGTTAGTCGGTGTGATAGCCGTACTAATAGCCTGCTTCTCCAGTGGCTTCGCTGGAGTCTACTTTGAGAAGATCCTCAAAGAAACCAAACAGAGTGTATGGGTCCGCAACATCCAGTTAGGTCAGCATCACTGAAATCTGTGTGTGTGTGTCCTTGTGCGCTCGCGCACACACACACACAATCACCATATACGACCGCTGATACTATTTATAATATTTATCCTGCTGCTCAGTCACTTCTACCTCTGATTACATCTACATACTATAACTACCTCAACTATCACCAGTATCCTTGCACATTGATATTGGTACTGGTATTGACCTTGTATATAGTGTATATTCTCATTTTTTTCTTGTGTGTATTTTACCTGACTTAGTATTATTGATTCTATGCTCTTTTTGACACTTTTCGATATCGTTTTTTTATATTGAATACTGCATTGTTGAGTAAGAGCTTGCAAGTAAGCATTTCACTGTACTGTTTTTCACCTGCTGCATCTGGGTCAGATGATTTAGACCCTTTAAGGTTGCTGCTCCTATCATCGCAAAGCCTATCTCCAGTTCGTCCTTTATTTAAAGGGGGAGATCAAGCTGATCCTAAATGTTATAGCCCTATTTCTATTTTGCCCTGTGTATCAAAAGTGTTGGAAAAACTTGTCAATAATCAACTGACTGGCTTTCTTGATGTCGATAGTAACCTCTCGGGTATGCAATCTGGTTTCCGCTCAGATTATGGATGTGTCACTGCAACCTTAAAGGTCCTCAATGATGTCACCATTGCCCTTGATTCTAAGCAATATTGTGCTGCTATTTTTGTTGACTTGGCCAAAGCTTTTGATACGGTAGACCATTCCATTCTTGTGTGCCGGCTAAGGAGTATTGGTGTCTCTGACAGGACTTTGGCCTGGTTTGCTAACTACCTCTCTCAATGAGTGCAGTGTATAAAGTCAGAAAATCTGCTGTCTCAGCCACTGCCTGTCACCAAGGGAGTAGCCCAAGGCTCAATCCTAGGCCACATGCTCTTCTCAATTTATATCAACAACATAGCTCAGGCAGTAGGAAGCTCTCCATTTATATGCAGATGATAGTCTTATACTCAGCTGGCCCCTCCCCGGATTTTGTGTTAAATGCTCTACAACAAAGCTTTCTTAGTGTCCAACAGGCTTTCTCTACCCTTAACCTTGTTCTGAACACCTCCAAAACAAAGGTCATGTGGTTTGGTAAGAAGAATGCCCCTCTTCCCACAGGTGTTATTGCTACCTCTGAGGGTTTAGAGCTTGAGGTAGTCACCTCATACAAGTACTTGGGAGTATGGCTAGACGGTACACTGTCTTTCTCTCAGCACATATCAAAGCTGCAGGCTAAAGTTAAATCTCGACTTGGTTTCCTCTATCGTAATTGCTCCTCTTTCACCCAAGCTGCCAAACTAACCCTGATTCAGATGACCTTCCTACCCATGCTAGATTACGGAGACATCATTTATAGATTGGCAGGTAAGGATGCTCTCGAGCGGCTAGATGTTCTTTACCATTCGGCCATCAGATTTGCCACCAACGCTCCTTATAGGACACGTCACTGCACTCTGTAAACTGACTGTAAACTAGTCAAATCAAATTTTATTTGTCACATACACATGGTTAGCAGATGTTAATGTGAGTGTAGCGAAATGCATGTGCTTCTTGTTCCGACCATGCAGTAATATCTAACAAGTGATCTAACAATTTCACAACAACTACCTTATACACCCAAGTGTAAAGGAATGAATATGTACATAAAAATATATGGATGAGCGATAGCCGAACGGCATAGGCAAGATGCAATAGATGGTATAGAGTACAGTATTTAAATATGAGATGAGTAATGTAGGGTATGTAAACATTATATAAAGTGACTAGTGATACATTTAGTACATCAATTTTTCATTATTAAAGTGGCTAGAGATTTGAGTCAGTATATTGGCAGCAGCCACTCAATGTTCGTGACGGCTGTCTAACAGTCTGATGGCCTTGAGATAGAAGCTGTTTTTCAGTCTCTTGGTCCCAGCTTTGATGCACCTGTACTGACCTCACCTTCTGGATGATAGCAGGGTGAACAGGCAGTGGCTCGGGTGGTTGTTGTCCTTGATGTTTTTGGCCTTCCTTTGACATCTGGTGGTGTAGGTGTCCTGGAGGGCAGGTAGTTTGCCCCCGGTGATGCATTGTGCAGACCTCACTACCGTCTGGAGAGCCTTACTGTTGTAGGCGGAGCAGTTGCCGTACCAGGCGGCGATACAGCCCAACAGTATGCTCTCGATTGTGCATCTATAAAAGTTTGAGTGTTTTTGGTCACCTCTGTATACCTGTCGCAAGACCCACTGGTTGATGCTTATTTATAAAACCCTCTTAGGCCTCACTCCTCCCTCCTCCCTATCTGAGATATCTACTGCAGCCCTCATCCTCCACATACAACACCCGTTCTGCCAGTCACATTCTGTTAAAGGTCCCCAAAGCACAGACATCCCTGGGTTGCTCCTCTTCAATTCACTGCAGCTAGCGAACGAGCTGGAACGAACTGGAACGAGCTGCAACAAACACTCAAACTGGACAGTTTTATCTCAATCTCTTCATTCAAAGACTCAATCATGGACACTCTTACTGACAGTTGTGGCTGCTTTGTATGATGTATTGGTGTCTCTACCTTCTTGACCGTTTTGCTGTGGACTTTGCCCAGTAATGTTTGTACCATGTTTTTGTGCTGCTACAATGTTGTGTTGCTACCATGTTGTCATGTTGTGTTGCTACCATGCTGTGTTGTCATGTTTTGCTGCCTTATGTTGTTGTCTTAGGTCTCTCTTTATGTAGTGTTGTGTTGTCTCTCTTGTCGTGATGTGTGTTTTGTCCTATATTTTTTTAAATTTCATTTATTTTTAATCCCAGCCTCCGTCCCCACAGGAGGCCTTTTGGTAGGCCGTCATTGTAAATAAGAATTTGTTCGTTATATAAATAAATGCAAATAAAGTATCCTGTGCATTTGACAAATAAACTTTGATTTGATCTCCCTCCCTCTCCTAGGTTTGTTTGGTCTGGTGTTTGGTCTTATTGGAGTGTTTGTGTACGACGGAGAGCGAGTGAGGGAGTCCGGAGTGTTCCAAGGCTACAACTCACTCACCTGGACCGTTGTGGCCCTGCAGGTACTGTAAATATGCTTAAGTTATAGTTTCAAAAAGCGCATACATTTAATTATAACGTAGGCCAGGGGTCGACAATCTTTTTTTGTGTGGATTGACAATTTATCCTACAAATTTCTAACGATCTGCGTGCCAGTTATGATTTTCATATGTGCATTACAACTAATTGTGTATATTGAATATCTAATTGCCCGAATAATGGAAGAATTACATAGCTTGCTGAACAGAGGCACGCTGTCCATTAGCTCCATGGACTTCATCTTGGAACACAGATTCTCTTGGTGAGTGATGCAGTGGCATTTAACCACGGGGTGGCCAATCTTATCTTCAATCAGCTTTGCGAATCCTTTGTTTCCCCACCATAGCGGGGGCACCATTAGTTGTAATAGCGAATGTGTTTTTAATATCGACAACTTCTCTCAAAATGATCTGTGAAGGCTCTTGCTACGTCTTCTCCTTCAGTAGTACCATGCATGGGTTTAAGACAAAGCAGCTCCTCACGTACCTGCTCGGAGTCACAGTTTCTTGCAACAACTGTCAGACGTGGAATGTCATTCACATCCACACTCTCATCAAGAGCCACACTAATCACAGGTGGTATCTATTTAATACAACAACAAAAAACTCCCCAAATGGCTCAGGAGGCGAAGATCGAGTCGTATGTTCTCCGAGACATGACCCCCCCAATCGTGCTTCTTAATACCTGCCCGCTTAACCCGAAAGCCAGCCAAAACAATGTGTCGGAGGAAACGCAGTTCAACTGATGCCTGGGGTCAGCCTGCAAGCGCCCAGCCCGCCACTAGGAGTCGCTAGAGCGCTTGATTTTTGACTGCATGTAGATTTGTAAACACACTGCTTTGCTTTTCATACCTGGACACCGCCCTCGTGATTCCTTCTGCCTTGTCCCCCTCATCCTTGAAGTTTTCCCTCATGCCTCGTTTCAAAAGGACGTGGCACACTTAATGCCCAACAAACAAGTTTTACAACAGACCGGTCCTTCAGTTCAACGAATCCATATTCCTTTGTCCAAGAAGCAATACATTTTTCTTTGCTGATAACATTTTGTGCCCTGAACTTTTCAAAATAACTAAAGAAGGCTTGATAGTTGCTAGCTATGTGAAAATGAATCTCATCTTCAGCGCTGCCTTGGGATTTGAATTTGGCGGGAGAGGCGAGGTGGGTCGTCTTGCCTTGAACTAATAATATGAAACTCCTGCAAAATCATGAAAGCCCATTGGCTAATCAGGAATTACATAACTTGGGAACTACTACATTGCACTGAATACCAATGCAATATCAAAACCATTGCATTCAATTTCAAATATTTTCTCCAGTTAAAAAAATAAACTGGCAAAAATAAGTGACTGGGAAATAACGTCGCGTGCCAAGGCTGGCACGCTTGCCTTACGTTGCCGACCCCTGACGTAGGCCATACAAACCTGATATACTGTAAAGTGAGGTAAGCCAGCGTAAAAGGAAGTGAACTTCCTTATAAAAAATACCTTAACAACCTTTACTCTGCCTATTCTGACTATTCACTCTAGGTGTGTGTGCACACTTGTGTGTGTGTGTGAGAGAGAAAGCAAGAGTCAATGAGAAAGAGAGGCAAAGTAAGTGTATGTGTGTTCATGCATGAACGCCTATGTATTTTTATGTGTGACTGGTTGTGTGAAATTGTGTCTTCCATCAAACCCGTGTCCTTTTTGTGTGTTTCCAGGCTCTGGGAGGGTTGGTCATAGCAGCAGTCATTAAGTATGCAGACAACATCCTGAAGGGCTTCGCCACGTCACTCTCCATCATCCTGTCGACACTCATATCCTACTTCTGGTTGAAGGACTTCGACCCTACCAGGTACACACAAACAAACACACTTTCATAAATCATTTGGCCAGGTCCAGAGGTAAAATAGAGATGATAATAATAATAATAATAAGAAGAAGAATAAACGATACAAATCAAGGACATTTTCACACATACCTGTATTATCTAGATCCTGGAGCATTTGATACCCTGATCTGTGCTATGAAGCATATTTGAAACGCAAACAAATTTCCAGGACCAGAGTACCAGCAGTTGTTCAAGGCATCCGCACCAGGAAGCTGAATTCATATGTGAAAACGCCCTGATTATGCATTTCTGCCTATAGCTCTAACAACGTCTTCTTTCTCTCTCTCCCAGTGTGTTCTTCCTGGGAGCAATGCTGGTCATTGCTGCCACCTTCCTCTATGGCTATGAGGGCAAGAGGCCTGCCATCAACCACAGCAAAGTATAGAGGGTGTCCTCTCCACCACCCACCACCCCACAGCCCAGGAATCCCAAAGAAGAGACACACGGAGCAAGATGGAGGGAGGAATATGTTGCCAAGAAGTGGTGCTGAGCAATTAACCAAAATGTCGGTTATTTTTCCATTTTAAAACGACTAATTGACCGACCTTAGTTCAATTATTTGAATTTCATTCCATTTAATTTTTAATTTCTTTGCTCAATACACACATTGCGCTGCAGTTTCCATAGAGATAAATAAGACCATGCCAGAACTGTGCGATGTAGTAAGGAGTTGTAGTTTCCAACAGGCCAATGTTCTTCATAGTTTAGTGCAGAAAACGTGATAATTAACTACAAAGACCATAATTCATTGCGCGGCTAGTTGACTTGTCTGTTTCTTTTACGCCTGCAACGTAAGAGACAAGAGGGATGAGTGATCAAGAGTGCATACATCCGAGAGCAGTTGCTTCGTGAGGTATTGGTATTTAGCGGTCATAAAAGCATGCCTTATTTACTGTGAAGATCTACAAAATAGAGATTTGTCAGAGAGCATAGGCAGCAGCTCTATAGAGATGAGATGAGATGATGACTTGGAATGAAATAATAAAGTCATCAAATGAAACAAATGCAATATACACAACTAAAATATTTTATTAAAGTCATGTGAATAACTGATAGTTAATAAGCAGTAATGTGCAGTCACTACCATCATAGGACTTTTTTATTTTATTTTTATTTTGTAATATTCTGTGTTCCAGCATTCAACCCAGATAACATACCTGCTAAATATCTGTATGCAACCAATAACATTTGATTCGATGTAATGCATAGTGCATTTAATGTCATTTTTTTAATTTAAATTTTTCTTTGAAAATCTGAAACCAAAACGACCTCGAAAAGCAATAATCACTCAGAGCTACTGAGAAGGTCCGCGTAGTCAAGGAGGAGCAGAACTCCTGGGAAAGGAGTGTAGGCGGAAGGAGTCGTAAGATGTTTAATGTACACAACAACAGATGGGAGTCGCCTGGTTTCAAAACAAGGTTTTGATTGTCCAATACTGGTACTAGTCGTCAAGATGGAGGTCATAGCATTTCTAAAGCTCTTTATTGAAATTCGAAGCGCTTTACGTTGCATGGGGTTAGTAATGCAACCACACTCTCCCATAGTGACGCCATCAAGTTCTTGATCGAACAGGCTCATGAATGTGACTCCTCCACAGTTCACACTTGTATGCACGTCAAACACACACACACACACACGTCATGGAGCTGAAGCCACTATGATGCCTATGCAGGGCATATGAAGGGTTATGCTCACATGTGACCTCTCACCTCAGGGGTGATAGAGCCAAACTCACCAAAGCATGGAATCATAGGAAAATGGACTTTACAGGGAACAACGAGAATTCATCGACGAATCCAAGAATTCACTGCCAACGTTACTGTTTTTTGAATGTTCTATTTTTAAAAATATTTTATCATGTATTTGGGGAGTAGGGGAATGGGAATTTGTAGTATGAATGTATTTTAGGGGTACTGATGGTCAGTAAGGGGGAGGACATTTAAATGAATGTAATGCCTCACAGGTTACCGCCCCTCATTTGTTTTTGAGTGACAGCTCCACCTAGTGGGAGCGTTGGGTTGTAGCACATTTACTGCAGAGGGGAGGGGTTGAGACCAATGACTGTAGAGATACTGGATGTCCTTTTATTGGGGACAAGGAAGAAAAAGATTAAAGGAAGGAATGCTTTAAACTTGCTGCTCATTGTCCGGCCATTCAGATCCAAAGAATTACACATCCAGTTGCTGATGTTTTTATGCAAAAATGGCCTGTCGTGCAAGATAAAATGAATAAATGAAGTGATCAAATGTAAAATAAGGGTTTAAACTGATGTTTTGTATTGAAAGAGCTTGTATTGTGGATGTTGTTTCATCTAGTTATGAAATCCCAAAGCAGGATTGTTTGATGAGTAAGAGGTCATAAATTATTTGATGTTTCTCAACAACTGGGTCATGTTCATGAGGCACCAAATGGAACAAAATGGGCGGAAACAGGGACAGACAGCCCGAACTCGTCCAATAAGAAATGCGTTTTGTGTTGGAAAAACATTTTGCTGTGGTGTGCCCTAAGGAAGGCAATCCTGGTTCCTATCGAGTTGAGATCACTGAATATGTTTGGTACCAATTCAAAAGTTCATAAACTGTTCATATAATATATTTTTATTTCATTGTGTATCTAACATGGAAATAGCTTCCATCTTACACAAGAATGACAATTTGTGAATGTGGATAGAAAGAGACCCAATCAATGGCAGCTATTTTGGGGACACGACAAAGCCGTCATTGTGAATATTACCACCACCCTGTCTTTCCTGTTCATGTATCCTTCTATCTCTCTCGGTCAACAGTCCCTCTGTGTTTGCATAGTCTTGAAGTGGAGATGAGGGATTGGAGGCATGCAGAGAGGGGAGAAAATGATGGAGTGATGAAAGGGATGGACAGACAGATGGGAAGGTGACGACTGAAACTGGTGAGCAGCACAGATGGAGCATGAGTCTTGTGACATTGTGTCATATGGCAGGGGCCCCTCTGGATGAACCCGCTAGCCCAGGCTATTGCCTTGATAGTGTACTGTGGCGCTATGGCCCAATCCCAAAATCAACCCCTAGCCCCTAACACAAGGCACTTGGTGTAGATCTGAAACGATTGTATAGATAAGCAATATGGTTAGGGGCTAGCAGGTTGGATCGAGACATTGGACATTCATGTGTATGCATGTAGATACTCAACTCACACCAGAAAACCCACACCTTTTAAACCTTTCTATGTGAGTGCATAGACATGGCACATTTAAATGAGACCACAATCAGCCCATTTCATTTTAGACCTTTATACCAAGTAGGTGCTCTTAATACAATCTGATGGATGGTTGAGTTTATCTGTAAACTAACAGAAGATTCATATAATCTGATTTGCCTCATCATTTAAATATCTTAACAAAGTGTTCTTAAAGTGTTCTATGTTAAAGGCTGTTACGTCCATATTTGGCACGGAGGGAGTTTTCCAGCTTTCAGGATATCATGGCCAATGTAAGAAGTTCCATTCCATGTCCTAAGTGTGATCAGCTGATACAAAATACTATTCTTATTCCAGTCAAAGACCGTTTTCTCTCTCATGCAATAAGACCTACTGTACGATAGGTTCTGTGTTCAGTCCACCTCAGTAGAACTCCGATAGCTCTGTCCCTTTCTTTCCAAAGGCAGATAGATAGAACTCTAGTACAGCACTGTGGCCGTCCAAAAACAGTCGGACTCAATCAAACGCTGATGCAGTGCTGAGCCTGCCTCCGAAACCAGTCTAGCTCTATAGACTTCCGCTGTGTCAATTCCAATGCAGTCCAGTCCAGAGAAAATACCTCAACTTTTTCACGATTTCTATCATCCATTGAACCCTGACAGTAGGTGCGAGTGAAGAGCTGCAGCTGCCATGTTTGATAAGGGAACTTCCCTTATCAAATTTCCCTAATTTGGGCCACACTTCCTCATTACCATGAACTACTCACATTGTGTTTTCTCAGTCTTTACAACCTTATTTGGGCGGTATCACCACTAGGGGTGCCCCTCTGCGGGGCCTCCACATCAGCACTTGGGCGTCATTGGCATTGGGTCGTCCCAGGGCGTTGGGGGGTATTGGTTCCTGGTAGTTGAGAATATGGGGCTGCTCCTGGTGAGGACGTCCTACTAGGGAGGCCCGGGAGCCCAGGGGCATGTCAGGGTCCACGGCGATGTCCACCCGCATCCGCCACCGCACAGTCTGCAGCACGATGCGCTCCTGGATAGTCCGAAACATAATAGTGAAGTTAACTATTATAGCAACTTATATGTAATATGCTGCAACCCAAAGTGCTTTACAGTTAGCACTTGGAGCATTGCTTCACAATCTGTAGCCTACTTTGACCCCAAAGCTGTACATTTCTGTTCTTGTCCAGAATTAACACTGAGCGACAACAAAAAATGTACAGGGATTGTTCACTTCAAAATCACAGTTTGTCAGATGTTTTCAGACAAAAGTCAGACCTCAAGTATGTTGGGATGAGTCCACATTGCACACCATCCGTTGTGTCGCTCAAACTAGTTAGATGGGGCTAATCTTTACCATTCATTTGGGATTGAGGTACATATTGTTGGATCCACACAACAGATGGTGTGGGATGTGGATTTATCTTGAGATTAGACCACTTTAGAGGTCTGAAAACATCTGTCAAACTTAGATTTTTAAATGAACTATCCCTTTAAGATAAAAAACCATACAATTTAACAGAGCAGTTCACAAAATCCAAGAAAGTCCATCTTCTGAAGCCTACCTTGGTGACAGAGTTGATGGCAACCAACCAGGTGATGAAGCTCTGGTCTCGGGTGATGTGTGACAGCATTGGCGTGTTGCTGTTGCTGATGGGAACGGCCCAGGTCACACTGGGGTAGAAGTTGTCGTTCATGCTGACTGTGAGGTGCGACGGTTTGGACGTGGGACCCGTAAGGGTGACCGTCTCAGTGGTGTTGCCGTACCATGGGTAGCTGACCCCGTCCGAGTCGCTGATGGCCTTGACCCGGCCCTCACGGAGCTCTGGTAACTCCCAGCTGGACCTGGGGTAGTGGACATGTAGAATGTCTTTAGTAATACACAAAACAATACAACAGAACATGATACATGTGCAAAGACCTCACTTAATGGGACTCTGTTTTTATAGTAGGCCATGCACGGCTAGAATTTCACCGGCGCTCGAAATTCACCAAGGTCTACAACTGATACAAACAGACAATAATACAGCTCACATGTGACAGACTAGGATTGCCTGGCCAAGTGACTCAAGACTGTGTTAGCCCACTGAACTAAATCCTAGGCCAATACACTTAAGTGCTGTGGGCGTAGTGTGTGTGTGTGTCATAGAGAGAGAGTGTGTGTCAGAGATTGAATGAGTGGCACTTCGAGATGACTGATGGTGGATGACATCAACTCAGAACTTACATGCCAATGTCCCCATAAGTATTGTAGAACTCCATTTGTGTACAAGCCTGGATCCAACCCACCACCCAGGTCTCATTGCGGGGCACCGGAGGCATCACGATCCCTGCGGAGGCCCTGAAGTAAGGTGTCTTATACCGCAGCACTATGGGCGAGTTCTCCTCTATCACCGTTGGGCACTGGTCAATGGAGGCCGATACCTCGTAAACTACAATGTTCTCCCTTCTAATGCGAGGCTTGCAGGAGATGCTCTGGATACAGCCCATGGTGCTGGCAAGTAGCAGAGTAAGCAGAACCAGAGACGAAGGGAGAAGACGATACCTGACCAGTATGCACATCAGTCCCTCTCGGATTCCATCCAGCTTTTAAATCAATATCAATCTTTTCATTTACCCATCACTGATACGGTCAAATTACTGGGTTGAAGAAAACGAAATAGAGGCATCATTTCGAATACAGACATTGAGGCAACATTCGATATCAAATCAATACAGCAGCAGTTAAGCATTTTTCTGCACTGGGAAAACAGAACGTTAATGCAAGTGCGGTATGGAGAGTGAGTGTGGGGAAGGTACACTGAACAGCCCCCTGCAGCCTTCCCCGGTGTGACTGTTGTGTGCCGCACTGCCCTTGGTGCTTGTCCCCAGAAACTGCAATAGGTCCCCCTCCGGGATGCTGCTTACTCTCTGCGAGCCCGAAGTCCCACTTCCTTTTCGAGTCCACGCGTCCGGCTGCAGGTCGGTGCCCTTTGCACCTGCTCCTTCGACTCAGCGTTGTCATGTCAGTGGCGACAGGGCAGCAGGTGTGTCAATGGGGTTGTTCGGGTGCCTTTGTTTGGATGGCTTGCATAGCCCTGTTATCTGTACGGCGCCCTCAAATGAGATAGTCTTGGTCGTCACAACAAGAAGACGTTATACAATGGCTCATATCCTACCTAAAAACCGAAGATAGTATGCTAAGTATAGCCTATAGGCTATATAAATCAACGAAACGTGCGCGTGGCAGGCTATGGTGCCCTGTTGAGACAATAAATCGCCTTAGCGCTATTTCAACGTTTTCTTCATTCCATTCTTGAGATCAATGATAAGGGAAGCTCGCATCATGAATGGTGCATCATAAATGGTGAGATAACGCAACGAGAGATTCACAAACGTGCCCGCGACTAGGTGTAATACCCAGACGCCCAGACAACCCTAAAATGTTTTGGTGACACGAATCATCCATATATAATACCTCCGTCTCCCGATTGAGCATTATTGCTCAAACTCCCTCGCTTGGTAGAGCATCATTTCCTCGACAATGGTCGCTGTTCAGTTCGGCTAGGTGCTGATGCTGGGAGGATAAGACAGCGGCAACCACAGAGGGAGAGGCGTCATTAGACGCCTGTATTGAAAAGTTTACATCATGTGGGCGTGATTTACACCCCATGGACACTCCCCCATTTGTTGCCATTGGTTGGCCACGTCAAACGCGGAAGTGGTGTTGCTTTGGCGGACTTCCCACTGACACGCAACAACCGGGCATTAGATCTGTTCTTCATCGAACCGGGTTCACTTAGTGTATTGTTTGGTTTGTCGGTTTATGATTTTCCATTTATTGAGTAGGTTATCAGTGAAGGTGCCGAGCGTTGTGTACAGGGCCGCATTGATCATGAAGCCGCAGGTTGTGTTCGTGTTGGGAGGGCCTGGGGCGGGGAAAGGGACCCAGTGTGCCAGAATCGTTGAGGTAAGATGGCGAGAAAAGAACAATGAAAAGGACAAAGATAATTTGACAGGGCATTGAATTGTGTTGGGGGGGAAAACACTAACAGATATGAGCGGTTTGTGCTCACTTTTGTTGGCTTCTGTCCACGGGAGACCAGCTAAATGGATCAACTTCCCTTTCTTGTCCTCAATGTAATCTACTTGTTATGTTAGCTAGCATAGCTATACAAGACTACACTAGCTAGCCAGCTAACTAGCTAGTCATGTGAGCAATTAATACATGATATTTCAATCAGTCAACCTGTCAACAAGCAAACTATCTGAAGATTTTTCCTGAATATCAGAAGGGTGTACTACAAAGCAGAATCAATGTGTTAGCTAGCAAACGTTGATAAACATCCAGAAATGTTTTTTTGTTGTTATTGGTTGTTGAGTAAATTAGACCATGCCCATTTCTAGTTTCTTAAAAATGAACTCTTTCAGAATATTTAGTCAATTTTATGTGGAAAACTCATTGATCCTGCTTGGTAGTATACCCCTCAGGAATCAGTGGGCTATGACTCACCAAGAAGAGAGTACAGACAGAAGAGGGTAGCCTACTCCTTTTAGTCCAAAGACCTATTATGTTCAGAGGCGAATTGGCAGCCAAATACTCAATTTAAATGTGCTTCTCAATTGCAGTACATATATACAAAAGCCCTCTACTTAGATATGACATCAAAAATAATTTCCCAGAGATAGAATGTACACTTTTAAGCGGTTTTAACAGCTGCAGCTGACACTTATTTTTCAGTTACAACGTGTTTGTGGGCGTCCTTCTTCCGTTACACACAGGTGTGCGGCGCCCGCAGAAAGCTAATTAGCAACTGTAGTCGCCTCCGTCTTCGGTAAACAAGCGCTGTAACGGAAATATTGCCGTGTGGGACCCTAACCATATAAAGGTGTGTTAACCTTTTAATTACTATTATTATTTAAATTTTCTCGCTGATGTGAAAGTTAATGTTCCAAATGTTCTCAAACCGTATCGCGTGGGAGACGTGTTTACATTTTAGACCGAGCATTTTGGCATCATCGGGGCGCTGTCCTCAGCCGGGAGATAGGTTCGTGAATGGACGGTATATACCGTCTCGGAATGGGCTAGCTCTATGTTCGTTGTGAAAGGCTTCTAGCTACATACACAGAGTAACCTATGCACTGCTCTTGATGTCACACCCATGTGTAGTCTACATCTTATCAGTTCAGCAATTCACATTATGTAAAGTTCAGCTTATCTGCAATGCACCTGCTCTAAACCTCCAGCCAATGCCCTTGAACACGTAGTCTTGAGAAATGAAGGCTGACGTGTATCTGGGTGGGGTTTTAGTCAAAAGATAAACTACTACTGCTATTCAGCTGTCTGACTATTAACACACTACATTGTAGCTCCCCATGGGCTTTCTTCTGTTTCCTGCATTTGCAAATGACTTTGTTTAGACCTATATTCAAACAGAGCTGGGCCAATTGTTTGCGCAAGCATCCTGTTCAAGCATGATGAAACCACACGCGTTCTTAAGCCAGCCACCCACTTATAAAGCCTGTCTTCATACAGCGAAATATAAAAATCCCTCCCCTTGCTTTCAGTGTCAGTGGAGCACAGCAGCATAATTTTAGAACAATAACCCACGATGCCTATGACAATGTTATTTTCTGTGTATTCTCTACTTAATGCATTGTTACTATTGGACTCCTTTTTATAAATGACATTAGTCCCAGACAATTGGATTCTCATATCCAATTGATTCCTATGGAAAGTAACATACTTTGTTAGTACAGAACAGGTATGTTTCTGTACTATTGTCCCACGTAAGTGGTTGGATCAGTGATTATTCTTAGAGTGCGTTGTTGTTTTAGTAAAAGCTGGCATTAATTTACGTTTTTCACAGAACTACAGTTACACTCACCTGTCTGCCGGAGACCTGCTGAGGGCCGAGCGAAGCCGAGAGGGGTCAGAGTTCGGACAGCTCATTGACAGTTACATCAAGGATGGCAAGATCGTCCCTGTCGAGATCACCATTAACTTACTCAGGAAGGTATGCACCAACTCCAGGTACCTATGGCTACAAGGTTTGTGTTGGCAGGTTGACGTACAGTAAGTTAGGAATCAGAATTACTATTCGCTTAGTTAACATGGGGTAGAGCGTAGTAGCACTATACAGTCATTGTGGTCTGAGTAAGTCTTTCTCGCCCCTCCTCTTACTGAAATAGTTTCTGTCATTGCTCCATGGGCTGAATTAATCCATACCCAAAAGAAATAGTTCACCTCAAAATATTTTTGATGTCAGATGCATATAGGAAGGTCTACAGCTGATTTGGGGCAGAATATCCCTTTTTTAACGTTCACTTTCCTTTGTCCTCAGGCCATGGAGGAAACCATGGAGATGGACGAGAAGAAGTTCCGCTTCCTCATCGACGGCTTCCCCCGAAATGAAGACAACCTCCAGGGGTGGACCACTGTCATGGAAGGGAAGGCTAACGTCAAATTTGTGCTTTTCTTCGACTGTACTAGTGAGGTAATAAAACACTCCTTGGGGGGGAGGATCTCCCAAGAGGAAGGGGAGGGGAGGGGATGAGATGAAATGGAAGGGGCAAAATCACTGGAAGGGGAAGACATACCTCAGATCTAAGCCACATTTGTGTTAATCCTAGTGTTAATGTCTTTAGTGCTTAGCTGACAGTGTAATGTTTTATGCTGAGAGCTGTGTTTTTGCTTGTCTACAGGTCTGTATCGACCGATGTCTAGAAAGAGGGAAGAGCAGCGGGCGCACCGATGACAACAGAGCGAGCCTGGAGAAAAGGTAGCGTCCAAACACTAAGGCTTTCAATGATCACTGACCATTGACCTCTTTCATATGAACTGGAACTCTCAAAAGGAGACACCGCTCTTGTTCATAAAAAAAAAGGGTACTTACATTTCCTGGTTTCTAAAATGTTTGCCTGATTTCAGTTCATATGACACATAAGCAAAGTGTAGAGAATCATTGTACCATCTAAACCGCTGTGAAATATAGTTTTAGTCACCAAAAATACTGTATTTTCTGTAGTTGTAAGGTGTGATACAAAACTGAAAGTAATAAGACGTTAAAACAATTTACAGATGGGAAGCATATAAATATTGCATATACAACAGATCTACCATTCATCAGACTATTTCAATGAGTGTGACAGATCTATAACGTGTATTTCTGTATGATATCAGTCGGGTTGTACACTAAACGACATAATGGAACTTTTAATAATGGACTTTCTAGTGAAAAAAACATTGCTTTTGAGATTGCGATTTTTGTTTTTAGCTTGGCTGTATATACGTCACTGTGACCCCATTTTGGGTCTCTTCTGAGTCCTGGGTGCTGGTCAGGCATGTTTCTGAGCTTCCATTTCCTCCCCTGAAGGATCCAGACATACCTGCAGTCGACACGGCCTATCATCTCACTGTATGAGAAACAGGGCAAGGTGCGCACCGTGGATGCCTCGTGCGGTGTGGACGAGGTAAGCAAAGGAGTTTACAGCCATTGAAGGCACACATGATGGGCAGTTGGAACACACTCATTAGTGCAAAGTTATTCACTCTTAACTTATATTTTAGTTTTTTGTTAATCTTCATCCTACCCCCTCCTTTTTTGAACATTCTGTTAAAAATCGCGCAACTTTTCAGCGTCCTGCTACTCATGCCAGGAATATAGTATATGCATATGATTAGTATGTGTGGATAGAAAACACTCTGAAGTTTATAAAACTGGTTAAATCACGGCTGTGACTATAACAGAGCGTGTGTTTCATTGAAAAACGCAAGAAAAACTGCTCTCTGAAAGCAAAAAATAATTTCCATAAGTCACTTCCACCAGTTGTTAAAAGAGAACAGAATTTAATGGAAATTTGCCTGCACCTCATACAAATTCCGCACGATGGCGCCACTGTACTAATTTTCAATCGAATTAATTGTTGGAAAATCCATCTGTCTGACCTCAAGTTCTCCAGTCTTCACCCGGATGCAGTTTAGGGAGAGATCAGATTGCATTGTTTTTGAAGTGAGGACCTATTGAAGAGACATCGCCCTGTAATCATTTTGATAGATTATAAACGTTTACTAATACCTAAAGTTGGATTACAAAAGGATTTCGAAGTGTTTTGTGAAAGTTTATCGTCGACTTTTTTAATTTAAAAAAATTACGCAGCGTTTAAAAACTATGATTTTCTCAGAATGACACTACTTCTATACAAAGCTATTTTGGGTATATATGGACCGATTTTAACGAAAAAAAGACCCAATAGTGATGTTTATGGGGCATATAGGAGTGCCAAGAAAGAAGCTCGTCTAAGGTAATGAATGTTTTATATTTTATTTCTGCGTTTTGGGTAGCGCCGGCTATCGCAAAATCTGTTGTTTACGTGTCGAGCTGGCATTTTGGGGGGTGCATGCTATCAGATAATAGCTTCTGATGCTTTCGCCGAAAAGCATTTTAAAAATCTGACTTGCTGGCTAGGTTCACAACGAGTGTAGCTTTAATTCAATACCCTGCTTGTGAATTTTGATCAAGGTTTGAGTTTTAACGAGTACATTTAGCATTTAGCGTAGCGCATTTGCATTTCCAGGTGCCTACTTGGGACATATGCGTCTCAAGTAGATTCAAGAAGTTTTTAATTCCCTCTGTCTGAGTTTTTTTCTTTCCCTATTGGTTTTCTCTCTGTTCCCCTGCACCCTCTGGCAATCACACACTTGTCAAAAAACACAATGTCTCTTGTTTTCTCTAATGCATCTCTTTCTCTCCCTCTCTGTTTCAGGTTTTTGACAACGTCAAAGCCATCCTGGACAAAGAGGGTTGAAATCCCCGCCAACTGCCAACAACTGTAACATTCACAGTTACGTTTTGTTTGTCTTTGTATCAACTGCAGCAACACTATACTCAGTTTACATGTCCATTCAAATTACTTTTTACATTTAAAAAAACAAAACATTTTTTTGTCAGTGCCGAGCTGCTCTTCCAAGGGTGTGATTGAATGTGTGTGTAAGAGTGAATAAGATGGGTAGTAAGATGCTCTACTGACCAACCGCACTGGGTTTCACTACGGTAGTTGTACACCAACTGACAAGCCTGTCATTGTAGTCGTGGGGCTTTGTATACGGACAAGACTAATAGAATTGCTCTTAGCTTGGCGAGGCACTTATTTTTGTTGTCAAGCAGAGGCATATACAGTACTGTATGTTAAATTAATGTTTTTTTTTGTTGTTGTGATCAAATCTGCGTACACACCATTGTTAGCCGTTCCCTAAGCGAAAACGTGCATTTTCACCGACCAACCAATTCTATGGACTAAATCAGAGCTCTCCATCCGTGTTCCTGGAGAGCTACCATCCTGTCCATTTTCACTCCAACCCCAGTTATAACTAACCTTATTCAGTTTATTAACCAGCTAATTAGATCAGGGGGGGCGCCAGGACCGAGTTGGGAAACCTTGTGTTAGATTGGGGTTGGACTGAACCTACAGGACGGTAGAGCTCGAGGAACAGGTACTCAGAGATGAACATTGTCTTATGAACTTCCCCTGTGTACTAATAAAATATAGAAAGCACCAGTCTCATGTTGGAAGAAATATGAACAGCGGTCCCATAGGACCACAGGGAATCGAGTCACAGCAGCCGTGATTGCAGTATTACAAATTTGTGGATTAAACTGGCATGGCAACGATAGTTGTTACTGCACATACGGTGTGGGACCAATTTTGAACTTAAACTTGTTAAATCAAGTTTAAACTTGGGACTATCCGCAAGTTTGTGTCACTGCACATGAAAGAGTATTTGGTGTTCTCCCGAATGCTGAAATACTGACATGTTTTGTCACCCCATGTAGTGTGACTGAAAATGTGAAGTCCAATGCTTACCTTGTTCTCCAACAAGGACTTGGCTGTGTTATGTATGTGTCATTACAAAAGTGCACAAAGATCAGCTCCCGACAGTTAAGTTTCTGTTGTGTGTTATTTGTTAAATCTTTGATTATGCGACAAAGGACGAAGGACCAGTTTTGTCGAATCGGAGTATGTTGCCATATAAAGTGGGAGAAATCGTCAAATACAAACAAACCAAATATAACCCCCTCTGTCTGTGTGTACTTTACTTCCTTTGACATGTGAATACTTATGGAGCCACTCGAAACAGGTAATTCCAGCATTCACAGAAGGTCACACTATTTCAAGGGAACAGTCAACCTAAGAATCTAGACTTTGACAGGTGAAAACTGACGGAGCCAGACAAACTCACCAGTAGTTCCAGTCAGACAGGTCACACTGTTTCAAGGGTGTCTCTCAACTGTTTTCTGACGGGTCCCTGAGACTAATGTGGCTAGTTCTACAGAGCTCAATATAATTGTTCCTCACTGAGATTTTGATATCTTTTGAACTATTTTATAATCTCTTCATTTTGTGCCTACCACAAGCCTTGTACTAACGGTTGTTGTTGGTATAACTAGTTTGCCGTATCAGACCAAACTCCTTCGACGTTGTTTACATTACATTTATTTGATTTCATCCAAGCTTTCTGTCGGCTACCATGATCACAAATGTGCTTATATAATATATGCCATTTAGCAAGCTTTAGCTAAACTCCTGGTGTGTTATTGCTCAGTTCAAGGGTGAGTGGTTATAGCCACAGTTATAGTTACATTTTATTTATATATATTTTTTAAATCTGAGAATGCAATTGTGTAATTTAAGTGTACAAACAGCCATCATAGTAAGTATTATGTAACAATGTACAGTTCCACTGCAACACTACCTAACCATGTAACCACAATGGAAATACTGATGGGTACAGATAGGAATCACTTCCATGTCAGTCAACCCAATAAGCCAGCAGAGGGCAGACTGACATCACCAGTGGTTCACTTGTTGAGAAATGTCACGTCGCCATTTTGACTTTATTTGTTATTTGAGTTTTTCATGTCAATTTCTCAATTTAAACGGGCAATCGGCAGTTGCAACAGTACATCTGTTTTATTGACTTAATGCTATGTACCCATTGTTTCTTGAAGAATATAACTTATGAATGCCTCATGAGCTTAGTTTAATTGCCGTACCCTATCAGAACCCAAAATACACACTTGTTTTTACACAATTTTTCTGAACAAAGTAAATGTAAAACAAAGACTAGAGCCTCGACATGGTTAAAACTAGAACGTTTGATACCCTGGCTGGTCATGACTTGCATCCATAGCTCTGTCTATGATTTTGAGAGTGGTTACATTTCTTCAGCCCCATCCCACATTTGAGGGGAGCATGCTTTGTTATTGTTTCAACTGCTGAATGTCCCTTTAAACTTCGCATTCACATCTTATGCAATGAATAATACACATCATCGAATTGTATCTTGTATCTTATGTGTGTTATGTGCTCAAGGAAAATGTCCATTGAATCATCGTATCTTCAAAGAGCACTAATAAACTAAATGTAATTATTTTATGGAAATACAAGTGCTTTTTCAACTCTGGCCTAATATTAAAACAAAATGTGTTGTCTGTCTGTACATGACCAATGAGGACATTCAATATTGCTACACAATCATAAGTCAACTATAATGCCAAACTGTACCTGTTTCCTTTCACTACCTGTGTCATTCCACGAATAGAGTGCCTTTTGGGCAGTGTCATTTTGTAAAAAATAACAATTTATTCACCTAATTTTGACATTCTGTCATTAACTTAATTCCACTTAATAACAACTTAATATTAAACATGCTTTCCCATCTCAAAAGGTTAAATTAAGAAAAACTCCAATTAAAGTGACAGGGTTGACAATTTCACCTTAAATCAGCCATAAATTCCCTCGTAACAGGGGGAACGGAAGCTTGTGTGCAACAGGGATGGACAATTGAATGCATGCTTCACAAAACAGCCTACTTATCTATGCGTAACAGGGTTGACGTGTTTTGCTCGGCACACTCAGTTTTCCACCACAAAACAGACAATTGCCAAAATTAGAAGAATTTGCACACTTAATTTGACACTCATTTGACTATTAGATGTTCAATGTTTATTTTGGGAAGAAGAAAAAAAAGTTTTGTTCACCTTACAGAGTTGACCTTAAACTTGATTGACACATGTAAATGAATCACTAATCACATTTAAATAAATACAAATCTTCAGAAGCTTTCCCAATGCAACAAAATAACTTTTCAATGATAAACTTGGGTTGCCAAAATTGATTTTCTGTGAATGCACATTATTTAGTTAAATGAAACACACTGTGTAATAGAGATTTTAAAAGGTGAATTTAATGAGAAGGCTTTTATTCACCGAGAGGCTTGTATAGGAAGTCACATCAGTGGCTACAGAAACACAGTGTCGCCAAAACATTATCAGTGTGCCCTTTGCTCAGTCTGGCATCAAACTTGAACCATAGCAGTCAACACTGGCAGACATTTGATACTGGCAGAAGAAACAGGTCAAAGGTAGAATATCAGTACCAAAAAAAAAAAAAAAAACTTAAATATGTTTCTTAAACATACTTGGTTAACCCGTTTCCCTTCCCCCTGGGTCTGCGTCTCCCCACACACACTATCAAGTTGATCACATATCAATCCAGATCATGATTGGATGTGATATTTCCGAGACGTTCTTATTTGCATTGTCACATTGACAAATGATACCAAAAGACGCACTCGTGTTTTCATAACACATTCCTTTATTTCTATTTCACATAAAGCTCTGCAGTTTACAAAGACAAATGTTGATCACGGTCCTGAGGACTTGTAGCTTGAGAGCTGGCGTATTTACAGCTTGTTGGCCTGAGACAAAAAAAGCAGAGAAAACAAATACGGTAGAAAGTGCTGACGTAGGACTTTGCGGTAATGAACTGAATAGACAAAAAAACAACTTAGTGTAAGGCACCTTAAATACATTGCATATGTACCCGTGTCGGATAATATATTATGTTGACCAAATGACAGACGCAATAACAAACTTTCACCAAGTAGAAAGACAAAAGCGGCTGGTACCTTAGTAATTACAGACATATACTCTGCCAGCAGAGGGTAATCTGGATAGATATTACATTATATATATGTATTCACAATATACAAGATATAAGAAACTACAAAGAACTGGATAATAAATTAGCTTATCTTCAGCTGACCATGCCCCAATATACTTTATCTATAATATAATTGTACCCCATGTAACAGTGTTTTTCATTCTCTAACAGTTTTGAGTGTCTTCTAAAAGAACACTGTCCTTCAATTGAAAACATTCAGGAAAAAAGTATTACAAGATATAAGAATTCATATTCCAAAACTATAATTTTCTAAATGTACATTCCATCAGTACGTACCGGACCTCTATACAAACATAAAGTAAAATGGCTATGAATTATACAATATGGTTCTATGTTCACATTTGGAGGGAAGCCATCTGCCATTTGCCAACAAACACAACAATCTCTGACAGTGTGGTACTAAGACGCTATGATGTGTTGCTACAACCGTAAGACGGTTGTCTGCCAATCAAACTCCATCTTCCCAGTGTCCATTTAGCAGGCCTTGGCCAAGCCAACGAGCATGTCCGTGTTCGCCCGGCGGTACTGAGCCTTGGTGTTGGTGACCGCGCCGTGCTTCTGCCGGAGATGCAGCCTCAACTGGCTCTTGTGGCGAAAGTGGACGTCACATTTCTCGCACTGAGGAAGAAAAGAATGGAACGCAATGAGTCACTAATTCAATCAAACTGTCTGTCAACGGGTTCATTCATGCATTCAATGAAGGGTTAGCGGGAGGACAGAGGCTATAGCCGATATTCATTTAAGCTGATGCCCTGGCTTGTATATAGCGATACTCTGCTTATGCTATTGATAGACAGTCACAGGAAGCCAGGAAGGGATTGAGGAAGTGGACCAGTCCCAATTTAGCTGATACACACTGGGTCAAGTGAACGGAAAGATAAGGTGTTTACATGGTAGGGCTTTTCTCCTGTGTGGATGCGTAAGTGGCTCTTGAGGGTCTGAAGATGGCGGAAGTGTGTCCCACAGATCTCACAGGGATACGGCTTCTCCCCCGTATGTATCAGCACGTGGGCGCGGAGGTGCGCGACCTAGGAAGAAAATCCATAAGATACTTTAGATTTGTCGGAGATAAATTCAAGTAAATATAAAATAATACATGAATTATATTACAATAACACATACAGCTTTGGACATAGCTGTCCTTCATGAGTGAATCACAGTTCATAGCTGTTTCCTCACCTGTATAAAGCGAGAGCCACACGTTTCACACTTGTATGGCTTTTCTCCTGAGTGGATTCGGGTGTGGGTCTTGAGGTTGGCCGGCCGGTTGAACTGAGCACCGCAGATGTTACAGCGGTACGGTTTCTCGCCTGGATTGCAAGAAGTATTTTAAAAAACAACACATTAGGAACTACTCTTTGCATGACAGACTGACCAGGTGAATCCTGGTGCATCGCACAGAGATGCACAAATACGATAAACCATTGAAAATGGGCGAATCTCTCCTTTAAGATGTAACAGAAGTCTTACCGGTGTGGACAGTCTTGTGGCTGGCGAGGTTCCCTTTGTAACGGAAGGCAGCCTGGCACCGGTCACACTTGTATGGCTTGTCAGCATGGACCTGGAGCATGTGGCCTTTCAGGGAGTCCGCTTCCGCAAACTTTGAGTTGCAGAAGTTGCAACCATTCTCTACAACAGAAACATTGAGATTTAGTCAATGAAAAGTGGAACAGCATGAATGTAAATGTACTGCGTCAATGTTTATAGCACTGTCCCCACTAATTGAAGTACACTACTCACCACCGCTTGAGTCGGAGTACTCAGAGTGCAGCTCATTGTCCTCCCCGCTGTAGGTGCCAGGGGAGCGGGGACACACCACCAGGTGCTGAGGGGCATCTGTACCACAGGAGGAGCATCTAAGTTGGTTAATGTTGTGATGGCTGGCCTGTGGGACAAGGATCTCTTCTGCGTGCACGTTGACCATCTCTGCAGCCTGCAGCTCCTTCATCGGTCCCTCTGATCCACTAGTCCTGTTAGAGCCCTGAGGAGTGGTGCAGTCCCCAGCGCTCCCTCCCTGGGCCTCATCCTCGTCCTTCTCCCTGGAGGTCTGGTTCATCACGATGAACTTGTACTTCTTCCAGTTGCGGGCCTTGGGCTCCTGGGAGCAGCCAGAGGGCTGGGTCGCATTCCTGCTGCAGCCGCTGGACTCGGTGGGGGAGTTGGGCTGGCAGTCAGAGCGGAGGGGGCTCTGCGGGCTGCAGATCACACCTTTGCTGCAGCCTGGGGACAGGCTGAGGGAGTCTGGTTGGGGGGGTTGGATGCTGTCCTCCTCCATGGGGGAGGCCCCTCTGTGTTTAGGTCCCTGGAGCCCCATGAAGGGCCCCGACGGGCAGCTGGAGCAGGGGAGGGGGCGGAGGATCGTAACGGAGGAGGATGAGGACTGGGATGAAAGAGGGTGGTGGACGATGGTGGTGGCCTCTGTGCGATTCGCGGGAGAGAAGAGCTTCTGAGAGATGGAATCCCCTTTGTGGAGGTCACTGAAATTGAGGGCGTCTGGCAGCTTTCCGATGGGCATTGGGATGTGTTTTCCGTGGACGTGGTGGGAGCTACCTGAAGCATTGATACCAGTGAATACACTGGGGCAGTAGCTCCTCCGGTCTCTGAGGGGAGACATGGATGTGTGGCTGGGGCTGGTCGCCAACCCTTCCAGAGCCCTGAAAGCAGGGAGGTCCTGAGAGAGACGCATCGGGCTAGTCAGTACCTCATCTCTCTGCAGAGTCACAGACTGCTCTCTAAAAGGACCAGGAAAGAAGGAGAAACACCCATTTAGTTCCAAACAGATACTATTCAGATGTGAATAAGTAAAAAAAATAAAATAAATAGGGCTTGGAATATTCACAGACCCGACCAGGAAAAGTTCCAGACACTAGTAGGCTACCAACCAAGTATAAATGGACGAGCAATTATGTAAATGTTGTTTGTACCTGGACTTGATGAACCTGCGGCAGGTGTCCACCACATGTTCCATCTGGAGGTATGACGCTGTGTTCATGGTAACCAAAACCAGGCTGTCCTTCAGGGTCAGGGTGGAGGTGTACATGAAGTCCAGCAGGATGGCAAAACCATCAGGGTCCACCGTGGGGTCCAGGCTGATGGCACTCAGGTTACTCTTCAGGGGGTCGGTGAATATGGAGTAAAAGAGCCCACTATAAAACGGGAAAGAAATGTGAAAATCGCATGTTAGGATTGTGCCCTTTTCTCTCACAATGGCAGTCGCACAGCACAAGAAGGACGTTTGGCCGAAAAACACGTAGCTGGGTCTTGAACGTACCTGCAGGCCACGAGGACTGCCCTGTGAGCGCAGAAGCGCTGACCGTCAATCTGGATTGAGACATCCGTCAGGATATTTCTACTGCGGAGGCGGTTGAAGTTGAGCAGAACATCACCGGCATGGCGGGTGAATTGAATGCAGCCATCTGCCAATGAGGCCATGATGTTAGAATCTGGAGAAACATGGAAAAATACAGTATTGATAAAGGACCATCCGCCAAGCTCAGACTGGGAGAGTTGCTGATTAACATAAACATAAAGTATGCAAAGCTGCTCTAGTCATATATTTGTCATATGTTATACGCTACATGACCAAAAGTATTTGGACAGCTGCTCGTAGAACATCTCTTTCCAAAATCATGGGCATTAATATGAAGTTTGTCCCCCCTTTCATCTAGATGTTGCAACATTGCTGCGGGGACTTGCTTCCGCAGCCACAAGAGCATTAGTGAGGTCGGGCGATTAGGCCTGGCTTGCACAGGGGCATTGTCATTCTTAAACAGGAAAGGGCCTTCCCCAAACTGTTGCCACAAAGTTGGAAGCAGAGAATCGTCTAGAATGTAATTGTGTGCTGTAGCATTAATATTTCCCTTCACTGGAACTAAGGGGCCTAGCCCGAACCATGAAAAACATCCCCAGACCATTATTCCTCCTCCACCACCACACTTTGCAGTTGGCACTATGAATTGGGGCATGTAGCATTCTCCTGGCATCCGCCAAACCCAGCCTGATGGACTGCCAAGTGGTGAAGCGTGATTCATCACTCCCGAGAATGCGTTTCCACTGCTCCAGAGTCCACCACTCCAGCTGACACTTGGCATTGCACATGGTGATCTTAAGTTTGTGTGCGACTGCTCGGCCATGGAAGCCCATTTCATGAAGCTTCAGAGTGCTACGCTTCCTTTCTGTGAGCTTGTATGGCCTACGACTTCACGGCTGAGCCGTTGTTGCTCCTAGAAGTTTCCACTTCACAATAACAGCTCTTACAGTTGACCGGGGCAGCTCTAGCAGGGCAGACATTTGACAAACTGACTTGTTTTTAAGGTGGCATCCAATGATGGTGCCACGTTGAAAGTCACTGAGCTCTTCAGTAAGGCCAATCTACTAGCAATGATTTTATACATCTGTCAGCAACTGGAGTGGCTGAAATAGCAGAATTGACTAATTGGAAGGGGTGTCCACATACTTCTGTGTATGAGGACATCATAGCATCATAATCCTATTACCATTGTAATCCTATTACCATTGAACTTGGTGTAGGTGGCACCATTTCAATGTCCAACGAAGTAAAAAGCATTGCTGGAAATGGGACCACGTCTGAGGGAGGCTACAGATCTAAAATACCATGTCAACTATTGCTAACTCCGAGGCATTGAACTCATGTTCATGACATAAAAATAGTGACAAGCCATGATTGTTGTGGAAAAGTAGACTTTATACAGGCTACAGTAAACAAGTTAGGCCATTTGCTGTTACCCAAATATTGGATTACATATTGCTATTAGACTTACCATAGATATGATTTAACCCTTACAATAAACGTACAAATAAAATATTTGTACATTTAGGAATTATGACCTTTATTTCACTGCAAATATTTTACTATGCATTACTTAAGAAACACTTTAATAAAATACACATTTAAACCCCGTTTCCTATTTGCTTTTGACCTATAGCCAAGCCCATAAATGCTGACGGCTCACGCTTGGAACATGTTTCGCATTTAGTACATTCCGTTTTGGGGTGCGCACAGATTAGGTTGCTTCTAAATACGCTTCCTGTTCTTCGATAGGCCTATACGTGGAAAGCCAGCTTGTTTAACATATGACATTTAACACTGGTTATACCCAATTTATTTTAACTATAAAAATAAACTAGAAAAATTGGAGTACGGCAATGCGAATAATAGGTTGTGGGATTTTTAAGAGTTTCAAATGCATGTACCCACAGGACTACACATTGCACAGAGGCTCCCCACTGTAAATGTAGTACACAACGAGTAGGCAGTTATTGATAATAACGGTCCATTAAAACAAATCAAGAATGTAGGCCTACATCAAAATATTGTTTGTTTTGTCTCAGCATTGAACGAAAAAGTATTCGACAGATCCTTAGTGGATATCTACCAGCGAAGTTAAATCAACATCAAGAGAGAGAAAAGTACAGTGCTCAAAGCTAAAATGTAGTACGCAGTGATCTAACAAGACAGACTCGCCCTGTTGCGCGAATTTTCTTGCTCTTAAGTTTACTGATATTTAACGACTATTAAAGATGCATACTTTTTGATAATATCAAATTCATTTTATCCGTTTTTTTTTTTGATAAATCAAAAACATTCTGACTATATAAACCCAAAAGTAATCTTTATGTACAGTAGGATAGGCTATAAAGGAACTGCACATTCGGCCTAATATATTATCTCTCGATAATATCTAGATATTCGATTAACCAACATGATTAAAAAAAAAGTGAGCATAATGTGGCAATACAGTTTCCCAATGACAGAATGGACCACGAACTTCCGACTGAATATCTGGCAAGCATGCTGCTTGAGCAGAGGAGATCCTAGACGACTTGACCATTAATCAAGTAATAAACATCAGCAAGAAGTCTAGCAACTGCAACCTAAGAGACCCTACTGTTCCCAAAACGAAAGAAAACATAAAACCATCTAAAGAATTTAAGTATTTCAAGTGTATCAATAGAGGTCAATGAGCCACAACGAATGTCTACCACTACAAGCAACTTCTACCGTTATACTGTAAAATAATGAGGGGAAAAAATTCACCTTATAAAACTTTCCTGGAAACTTCGTGCATCACCAGTTCTGAGAATCAAGTTCTAAGAAACTCAAGGGTTTAATTCTCGGAATTCTACCAGTGGGCCATACCATTTCCAAATCAGTGGGGAGGGTACATGGTGTTGTGTGTGCCTTTTTTTATCGTCATTACACGACATATATTTGGATATTCTATTTAGGCCGTAAATTAGAGACGATATACTATTGATTAAGTTTCAAAAATAAACGGTGACATGGATTTTTAACTATGACAACTATTTCATTTTTACTCTATTATACCTCTTTAGTGTAACTGTCCACATACAAGGTCACCTGACCATTCTATATAGACCTCGAAGAAAACGAGCTCGTTCACGAGGATGGACACGAGCAAGGTTTTGCGTAAAGAGATTTGATCTATAAATCAGGCGATAGGTAGGTGGGTTGCCTGTCATTAGATGCTTTGTTTTATTTTATTTTATGCGCAACCCTACCTTCACTACTATTTGTTGCCGAACATGTTCAGACTACTTTTTGGAGACGTCTTCAGTTTCAGCTATCCACTTTGGATTGTAAAACCTTTTTCCGTTCACTGTTGTGTGGAAGTAGGAGCAATTACATTAATTTTTGTATTGTGGGGGACATAACAGTTATAATATTTTTGACGGAAACGCACGCTAGTTTCAGGAAATGGTAGCCTATAGCACCACAATGCCCAACGTTGTAGTCTAAGGTGGTTGGACTCTGTATTAGTAGTAATTTAATAGTAAGTATAGGCAAAAACATGTACAGAAATCTCCACCTACATAGGCGTGAATAAAACTTTTGCACAAGTGCTACAAAGGCAGCAATGGTTATGCGCTAACGTTATATGGCTATAGGCTAGGCGTCATGCGGAACCGCTCTGTATTGTTTATCTTTTTATTACATTGTAATAAATTGTAATACACATGTTGGAATGGATTTACACTTGAACCCTATTTTATTTAACCTACTGTTACATGACTCGTTTACAATGTTCCCTAGCACGCCCAGTCAATAAAGAGATTGGGACACGAAGATGAGATCATTCCTTTAGGGATAGCATACTGCCCGACGAGTAGGCTGCTTGAGACACAAAATTAGGTGTGAACTTTTGCCTGTGTTTAGGCTATTCCATCTATGTAATTTAAAGGGGCAATCTGAAGTTGATACATCCATTTTTGGACTTGAAATTGATGATATGAACCCATTGATTCTTGAAGAATATAACTTATAAATGCCTAATGGGGTTAGTTCAACTGTCATACCCCATCAGGACCCCAAAATGTTTCACTCCAATGCGTGTAAAGTAAGTAAATGTAAAAAATGTACGGTCAGTCCTTGCATACATTGCTCTGTCTATGAATGTTAGAGTGGTTACATTTCTCCAGCCCCATCCCCCAGCTTGTTACAAAAACGGGTGGGGAATTCACTTTGTTATTGTTTCATCTGCTAATAGCTGCTTTATGTAGCCTAACCTATGAAGTGCAGGTGCCAGGCAAAATGTAAGCTAAACAAAACCCTAGGCCTACTTACACTACATGACCAAATGTATGTGGACACCTGCTCGCCGAACATGTCATTCCAAAATCATGGGCATTAATATGGAGTTGGTCCCCCTTTTGCCGCTATAACAGCCTCCACTCTTCTGGGAAGGCTTTCCCCTAGATGTTGGAACATTGCTGCGGGGACTTGCTTCCATTCAGCTACAAGAGCATTAGTGAGGTCGGACACTGATGTTGGGCGATTAGGCCTGGTTCGCAGTCAGTGTTCCAATTCATCCCAAATGTGTTCGATGGGGTTGAGGTCAGAGCTCTGTGCAGGCCAGTCAAGTTCTTCCACACCGATCTCGACAGACCATTTCTGTATGGACCTCACTTTGTGCACAGGGGCACAAAATGTCCTTCTGAAACAGGAAAGGGCCTTCCCCAAAATGTTGCCGCAAAGTTTGAAGCAGAGAATCGTCTAGAGTGTCATTGTATGCTGTAGCATTAAGATTTCCTTTCACTGGAACTAAGGGGCCTAACCCATACTATGACAAACAGCCCCAGACAATTCGGCCATGGAATCCCATTTCATGAAGCTCCCGATGAACAGTTATTGTGCTGAAGTTACTTCCAGTTTGGAACTCGGTAGTGAGTGTTGCAAACGAAGACAGACGATTTTTACGCACTACGCGCTTCAGCACTCGTCGGTCCCTTTCTGTGAGCTTGTGTGGCCTACCACTTTGCAGCTGAGCCATTGTTGCTCCTAGACGTTTCTACTTCACAATACCAGCACACAGTTGACCGGGGCAGCTCTAGCAGGGCAGACATTTTATGAATTGACTTGTTTGAAAGGTGGCAAGCTATGACGGTGCTACATTGAAAGTCACTGTGCTGGGTCGGCAGGGTAGCCTAGTGGTTAGAGCGTTGGACTAGTAACCGGAAGGTTGCAACCCCTGAGCTGACAAGGTACAAATCTGTCGTTCTGCCCCTGAACAGGCAGTTAACCCACTGTTCAAGGCCGTCATTGTAAATAAGAATTTGTTCTTAACTGACTTGCCTAGTTAAATAAAGGTAAAAAATCAGAAATCATGGCTGTGTGCTAAATTTTATACACCTGTCAGCAACGGTGTGGCTGAAATAGCTGAATCCACATATTTGAAGGGGTTTTCACATACACTATATATACAAAATGTATCTAAAATAGGACAGCACTCCGGTGAATAAACTTAAATTAACAGTTATATTTCTGCACTAATGTTTGGGGTATGAGCTCTTCTTAAGACGTAATGGCAATCAATGTTACAACAATAATACAGGCCACACACAGGTGGGCATACTTACAGATTCACAAAGTCAGTAATGGTCCAATCAAAAGATCCCAGCAGAGGGAGCTGGGGGGGGGGGGGGGGCAAGAAAATCAAATAAATACAAAATCTATTCGCAAACACACAATAAAGCCTAAATGTCAGCAGGGTATTTATAGCCTACAAAAAAATGAGGACAGAAACATTCCTCACTGAGCAGCCTATCCAATACATCTCTCTTTTGGAGAAGTCATTTATCCCCATCTCCTCCCCTATGTCTCACCTTCACCATTCAATGACCATATAAGGCACTTAGTTCATAATTCTGGATTTTGAAATGCCTGGCAACAGGTGATTTTTCATTATGTTTGCGAATGGAGCTCTTATGTTCACAAATCCTTCTGAAGTTCACGTTTGGTCTTACCCAGATAATACAAGTTTCAGAGCACTTAAAGGAGATATACAACATTGGCCTATTTTGCCTAGTTAACTCTCCCATGGGGTTTTCCGGAATTCCCTGTTTAGTAGGCTACGATGTATACTTGAAATCAAGTAACATTGTGTGTGTGAGTGAGTGTGTGAGTGAGTGAGAGTTTCAGATAGGGTCCAAAACATTTGGCAACATCAACAAAAACAGTCTCATACTTGGCTAATTGCATTGGGTTCTGTTCTACAGCTCTCAATGATAGTCAATATAGGCCAACTGAATTTCTAACAGTATAACTTTAGACCGTCCCCTCGCCCATACCCGGGCGCAAACCAGGGACCCTCTGCACACATCAACAACAGTCACCCACGAAGCATCGTTACCCATCGCTCCACAAAAGCCATGGCCCTTGCAGAGCAAGGGGAACCACTACTTCAAGGTCTCAGAGCAAGTGACGTCACCGATTGAAACGCTGATTAGTGCGCACCACCGCTAACTAGCTAGCCGTTTCACATCCATTCATCTCACTCAATACTCAGTCTATCAGATGCAGGATCACTGGTTCCATCATTAGTAATCACTACATACACAGTAGTTGACGTGATCACACATTTATTGTTGGCCAGGGTGTTTCAAGTCACAAGATTTAGTCCAGTGGATTAGAACCAAATATTATGTCCATTAGAAATGCTTTGTTGATGAGACCTTTCAGCCTTTACAAAAAGTAAATAAACGTCTAAACAAAGATGTCTAGCTTTAGTGCCATTCTAGATGTAACTTATTAACTTAGTCAGTGGTGCAGTGTTATTTTTTTTAATAAAAGGGGACGGAGCGGCCAAAAAAATATGAGGTCATAATTTCTCAGCCAACGTTTCCACCATATAAAAGGCCTAACTAACTTCAAAATAGGCCATCATCACTGTCAGTCGTGAATGATAATTATTCTCGTTTTTACAGGCGAAACGTCCAAGCGGCATCTGAATGCCCAACCATAAACATTTGATCTCACTCAGTCTCATCCGAATATGCATTCAGATCTTCTTGAGGGATGTGAGTAAATGCACTTTGAGCAGATGATGTGAACACGCTACAGACTAGCCTGCCTCTATTGTTTCCACCAGAGCACATTCAGCCTATGGCACACACTGTTTAGTTTTGGCTGCGTCATGAGAAGAAAACATGACCATTCAGCACAATCATCCTTAAATACTTATTAGAAATGACATGGTGTTTTTTGGTCTTACAGTAACTTTAAAGTATGCTATTATATTCAGGCTGTCATGCAGAATACTAATGAATCCTTCATTAAGCTCTGGCAGCACGACACCGCTGATTACACATCGTTTTCCAAAATGACCACCAACCAGCTCCATATTGGACACGATTCATATGGTCGTATCTCCATAAATAGTTGGTACACAGGCCAATGATGGCTTAAAATGTTTGAGGGGGTCTGGAGAACACAATAAAATGGCCCAAGTATGCCATATCTATGTATCCTTTAGATATTTTGTAGAAAACCGGTGAAGTGCCCAAAAATCTACCAAATGTCCTGATTCTTGAACATACTTTCATCCTAATTTTCTATATTTTTTTCATTTAAACACCGAAAACTGTCAAATGGGTGTTCCATAAAGTCTACTAATTACAATGACATAAATTATAATGTTCTGTGTGTTGTCAATTTCAAGAACTGTGACAAGAAACCTTCCCTGTGCTTACTTCCCTGTACTTAAAATGTTGAAAATGGAACAACGGACATGAAGCCATTTCAATAGAACGTCTATTGAACATCTATGGGGTGTGTGGGACACATACTAAGGCTACCATTATTTATTATGAAGCCATGTTTTGCTACATGTTATACATGTTGGACAACATGCATTATTACGCATTATGACAGAATAATAGAAACAAGAATACAATCATGCTAATTGTAAATTATTGCAAGGTAAAATACTAGAATCAATCGATTCAGATAAGCAGATAGCCCAATAGGAAAACATTTACATATTTGTACAAAATATTTTTTTAAATAACCAGGCCAACCCCAAATAAAGATACAATACAATTGTGTTTTATCATAGATTTATGCTGTCTAGTTAAAGCCATTAACATTTTAGTCACTTAGCAGACACTCTTATCCAGAGCAAATTAGAGGAGCAATGAGGGTTAAAGTCTTGCTCAAGGGCACATCAAAATATGTTTCATCTATTGACCTCACTCTAGTATCGCAGAGGTTTCATTTTTGTCCAATGGGACTCCAAACATGTTTCCGCATTCTTTAAAACAGATTTAATATATGTTTCCATTCAAAGCCTTTGGAAAGAAGCTGCGTGCAACGTATGGCAGTGATACAATTCTAGCCGTGAGTTATGAAACATTTGGAAAAGCACTCTCTGGGTTGTCAATTTTATTTGCATTCTAATCTATATTGTGATTCTTGAGTAGGCTAATCTAAACCCAATGATGTGGTAAGACTGAGGAGGTGAAGGTAATGGTATAACCTTGTGAAAGGGCATTTATTTACATAATTTTGTAAAGAATAAACAATATGACTTACCATTTCATACCTGTAGTTAACTGTGTTTAAAAGCAACTAACGGCAAGTACTCATTGTTACTAAATTATTGCTTAGTAAATAACAGACAAACTGCTGAAATTAGACTAAAATAAAACGCTACCCTGTAATATCTTAATTAAGGCATTTGAAGCTGGAACATCTCCAGCTGTTCTCAAACCTACAGACTTAACAAAAGGTAAAGAGGTTTAGGTGACCATGGCAACTAAGAGGTATATTTTAGGATGTGATGCCTAATCTGTAGGTCTGTCGTACTCGTTGTTATCTTCAGTAGTTGAAATATCATGCGGTGTAATCATCTTAGCGGCATCGTTCCGAGACTCGATGTACCCTTTGGTGTAAATTGAACACGGGAAAGAACAAGCCCACACACACACACAGCTTGTGGTAAATACTTACTTAAACAAAGACCAATTATCAGGTCTTCCCTGATGGAAAAACCACATGATTTCACGTGACATTTCCACATTTTGCACAAGTGAAATCATGTGTTTTTGGCACACTTCAGAAGTGTGCTCCAAAAATACGTTTTTACATGATTTTCATATGTGAAACTTCATGTGTGATATCATATCATTTCCCATAAATGAAATCATGTGATTCAACTTGTGAAAACCTGAAATGACACCATCAGCCATTGCTATTCATTTTGTGCTAGAATTTACAGTCATACAGTAAATCTGTACAGTAATATAATACTGTATTCGTGTATTGCGACAGTGCTTTCTGGAAAGTATTCAGACCTCTTGACTTTTTCCACATTTTGTTACGTTACAGCCTTATTCTAAGATTGATGAGGGGGAAAAATCATTTTAATCAATCTACACACAATACCCCGTAATGACAAAGAGAAAACAGGTTTAGAAATTTTACCAAATTTATAAAAAAAATGAAAAACACAAGTTTTCAGACACTTTATTCAGCACTTTGTTGAAGCACCTTTGGCAGCGATTACAGACTCTTCTTGGGTATGACGCTACAAGCTTGGCACACCTGTATTTAGGGAGTTTCTCCCCTTCTCTGCAGATCCTCTCAAGCGCTGTCAGGTTGGATGGGGAGCGTCACTGCCTCTCCAGAGACGTTCGATCGGGTTCAAGCCCAGGCTCTGGCTGGGTCACTCAAGGACATTGTCCTGAAGCCACTCCTGCGTTGTCTTGGATGTGTGCTTAGGGTTGTTGCCCTGTTGGAAGGTGACCCTTCGCCCCCAGACTGAGATCCTGAATGCTCTGGTTCCAAACTACTTCCATTAAATAATGGAGAAGACCACTGTGTTCTTGGAGACTTTCAATGCTGCAGAAATGTTTTGGTACCCTTCCCCAGAGCTGTGCCTCGACACAATCCTGTCTTGGCGCTCTACAGAAAATTCCTTTGAATGTGGGACCTTATATAGACAGGTGCCTTTAACAAATCATGTCCGATCAATTACATTCACCCCAGGTGGACTCCAATCAAGTTGTAGAACCACCAAGGATGATCAATGGAAACAGGATGCACCTGAGCTCAATTTCGAGTCTCATAGCAAAGGGTCCGAAAACTTATGTAAATAAGGTATTTCAGTTTTAATTTGGAATACATTTGCAAAAATGTCTAAAAACCTGTTTTCTCTTTGTCATTATGTGGTATTGTGTGTAGATTGATGAGGGGAAAAAAATATTTAATCCATTTTAGAATAATGCACTTGGGTACTTTTTGGCCCATCCTGCAAATGAACTTGGCATGCCTCCCTTGCAATGGCATTTAAACTTATAGGATACTATAGATGCTCTTACGGCATAAAATGGTAAAAAATAAAAACAACAATAATAATTCCTGTAATCTTAGTGGAAACAACTTTTAATGTATTTTTACAGCTGAACTATATTTTGTTACTAAATATACAACAACAAACTTGATTCAGGAAGTACACAAATATTCTAATTCTAATTCAATTATTTTCAATACCAGAAAAGTAGGAATTGCTCCTTTGTTTACTTTCTGAATTGACTGGGACATAAATGGAATTTCAGAATATGGGTGGGACTTGTCCATAGTTTATGCCTGCCCATAGCATAATCCCACCGCTACCATGCGGCACTCTGTTCACATCAGAAAACCGCTCACCCACATGACGCCATACACGTGGTCTGTGGTTGTGAGGCCGGTTGGATGTACTGCCAAATTCTCTATAACGACATTGGAGGCAGCTTATGGTAGTGAAATTAACATTCAATTCAAGAGTGAACCAATCTGTGGGAAAAGCGACGATGCGCCTCGAACCCAACAAACCATGGCTTCCCTTAGAGGAAAAGACAAAAAAACGACTTGGAGATGCAAATGAAAGGAACGAACAGCTAAAGGATATTCAGGAAAACATAGCTAAAATGCTCTCAATGTTCACCAAAACAAACAAACTGTTACAACCTAAACATTTTGATTTGTTCGAAAGGAAAGTAGAGTCTATCATGTCAGATATGCATATACAGGGCCGGCATGTGGACGAAGAGGACAACAACATGCAAACTTTAGATGATGAATTGGACCAGCAAGAAAACAGAATGAGACAACAACAAAAAATAGAATATTCTACCTACCGGACGATGAGGCAGAAGGAGACCTTTCCAGTTACGTGATCAAGCTGCTATCGGAGGAGCTTGGCATGGATGTATCACCGAAGGACCTGGAGCGATGCCATCAGATCAGTGTGAAACAGAAGAAAGCTAAATATCCTTGCATGGTAATCTTTTAAATGTGGAACTATCAGACCAAAGTCAATATTCTGAAGGCACAGGAAGGAAAGGAGATTAAAATCCATGTCCAGTCAATTTGATTCATCTAGGATCTGTCTGCTAAGCTGAGTTAAAAATATAAACAATTCATTCCTATTAGACAGTTACTGGAGGAAAAAACAATCAAGTCCCAACTCCGATTCCCAGCAGTGCTGTGGGTATGGTAGGGAACGCAGAGGATGGGGGAGAACTGGGAAGGGGTGGTAAGAGAAGGATGGATTTGGTTTGGGAGAGAGGAAAGGAAGGACTTAATTAAACTACAATGTCATTTTATGAAATGTTTTTGTGACATGGTGAGAATGGAGAGGGGCTTTAGCCGGGAGATTGGGATGGGGTCTGTCACGTTCTGAGCTTAGTTCCTTTGTTATGTCTTTGTTTTAGTATGGTCAGGGCGTGAGTCAGGTGGGTTTGTCTATGTTCTGTTTTCTATGTTGTGTTTTGCGTTTGGCCTGGTATGGTTCTCAATCAGAGGCAGGTGTCGTTAGTTGGCTCTGATTGAGAATCATACATAGGTAGCCTTTTCCCACTTGTGCTTCATGTGTGTTTATTTTCTGTGTCTGTGTGTTCCACACGGAACTGTTTCGGTTTTTTATTTCACGTTGTTATTTTTGTATTTTGTCGTGTTCATTTTGTTCTATTAAATATGGACACTTACCACGCTGCGCATTGGTCCTCCGATCCTTACTACTCCTCCTCGTTGGAGGAGGAGGAAGACAGCCGTTACAGAAACACCCACCACCAAAGGACCAAGCAGTGTGGTAACGGGCAGCAGCAGCGATCTCAGGACTCCTGGACATGGGAGGAGATTCTGGACGGCAAGGGACCCTGGGCACAGGCTGGAGAATATCGCCACCCCAAGGCTGAGCTGGAGGCAGCGAAAGCCGAGAGGCGGTGGTATGAGGAGGCAGCACGGCAACACGGCTGGAAGCCCGAGAGGCAGCCTCAAAAATGTATTCAGCCAGGTAGGGTTGGGCCTTCTCGGTGCTTGAGACCTCCAGTGCGCCAGTGCGCCTTTACGGTCCGGTCTATCCGGTGCCACCTCCACCCACCAGCCCTACGGTGGCAGCTCCCCGCACCAGGCTGTCTCTCCGCCTCCTCCCTACAGGTGCTCCTGCCTGTCCAGCGCCGTCGGAGTCTTCCTCCTGCCCGTAGCCGCCGGAGCCTCCCGTCTGTCCGGAGCCGTCCGTCAGCCAGGAGCCGCCGGAGCCGTCCGTCAGCCAGGAGCCGGCGGCAACGGAGTCGTCCTTCACTCCGGCGCCGCCGGAGTCTCACGCCTGTTCTGTCCGGAATCTCCTGTCCATTCGGGACCCATTGCTAGGGTCCCCAGTCCGAGGTCGGCGGGGAGGGTCGCCGCTCGAAAGAGGCCACGGGGGCGGACAAAGACTATGGTGGAGTGGGGTCCACGTCCCGCGCCAGAGCCGCCACCGCGGACAGACACCCACCCAGACCCTCCCCTATAGGTTCAGGTTTTGCGGCCGGAGTCCGCACCTTGGGGGGGGGGGGGGGGGGTACTGTCACGTTCTGACCTTAGTTAATTTGTTATGTCTTTGTTTTAGTATGGTCAGGGCGTGAGTTGGGTGGGTTTGTCTATGTTGTGTTTTGCGTTTTGCCTGGTATGGTTCTCAATCAGAGGCAGGTGTCTCTGATTGAGAATCATACTTAGGTAGCCTTTTCCCACTTGTGCTTCGTGGGTGTTTATTTTCTGTGTCTGTGTGCTCCACACGGAACTGTTTCGGTTTGTTATTTCACGTTGTTATTTTTGTATTTTGTCGTGTTCAGTTTGTTCTATTAAATATGGACACTTACCACGCTGCGCATTGGTCCTCCGATCCTTCCTACTCCTCCTCGTCGGAGGAGGAGGAAGACAGCCGCTACAGGGTGATTGGCCTCCACTCACCCCATTTGTCACTCTCCCCAAGTAGATCTTCTTCCACTATACTTTAATTAAATTTCTAAGATAATATAAACCCACCGCTGTACTCGAGTGGCAATCTTTGTCCAATGTATGTATAATGACATAATCCACTGTTTTTGAGGGGTACATTAGGAGAGGAGATGGAGCTTAAAAGCACAAAAAAGGCATAGCGCCTCAAGTATAAAGACATTCTTTGCTTTATGTTTTTTGTGTGCTTTTTGTTAAATGTCTGCTCAGTCCACATACCAGCTGTGGACACCTGAATATTATTATTCCCAACTACAAAAGACTATTCCTTTTTTTCTCAAAGTAAGAAAAGCTATTCAATAATTGACTACATTGTCATTTCTAAAAAGTAACTTAATTTACTGTATTCAAAAATTCATAATAAAGTGATATCGGATAATTTCCAGTATCATGCTTAATTGCACCAATAGAAAATACAATTTGGAGAATGAACAGAGCGCATCTTCAGGACCCGAAATGTACGAAAAAATGTAAACCTTTACCATTACAAATGTAGTCATAGAGGATAGAGAAAATCCGACCGTGATATAATCTGGGAGGCCTTTAAGGCATACATTAAGGGAATGATAATCTCATACTCAGCAAAAGCTAAATCTGATTTAGAAATGAAAATGAAAGGAAAATAAATCACTATCTTATAAAAAGCCCATAAAACATCTTTACAAGGTAAAGAAGAAAATAAAATGGCTGAACTTGGAATAGTATCTTTTACTTTTGAAGAGGGACAACAATTACAGGTTAAACTCAATGGCAAATAAACTTGACAAATATCTTGCAGCTCTCACAAAACGAATACAATTAAACCAGTTATAGTTTTTAAAGATAAAGATACAAATGGAGTAATTACAAATAACAACATGATGAATTACCATTTTAACGGCTTCTATGAAAATGTATATAAATAGACTCAACAACCCTGAAGCAATTATCAGCAGACAAAAAAAAATGTGTTGGTAAAAGAGATCACCCAGAAATAAATATTTACTGTTAAAACATTTGCGCAGATAAAAGCAGCAGAAATGGTTTGCTTTCCCATAGAATTCTATTCAACATTTTGAGAAAAAAAAATTGAACAAATGCCAACACATTGCTCAATTCAGTACTTCCTAGTTCCATGTATCAAACAGTTATTTCAGTTATATACAAATATGGAGAGTCCCCTACTGATTATAGACCCATGAGTTTACAATAAAACAATAACAAAGCTTATAAGCAATAGAATGGCAAGTCTTACCAGACTTGAAACCTACTGTATCAATCAAAAAAGGGTTTATTAAAAATAAACACTTACAAGCAAATACAAGAACATATTTCAGTTTAATACAATACGCAACAAAAACAAAATATCGATTTATCAATAATGGCAGTTGATGCCGAAAAGGCTTTTGGCCGTCTTGATGCCCTTCTCTATTCAAGACATTGGAAGCTTTCAACTTTCCAGCTGAAATAATACATTTAATAAAAACCATCATATAAATGCCCTAAAGCGAAAATAATACATTATCTCATGAAATTGCTTTAGAAAGGGGCACAAGACAGGGATTTCCCCTCTCCCCGTCCTGTTTGCACTGGAAATTGAACTGCAGAAATAATTAGACAGGACCCAAACGTAACACGCATCAGTATTGGTAAACATATAAACTTAACTTATTCAGAATACTCTAAAATCTCAGGTTAGAAATATAAGGTGGAAAAAAAGAGACATAATGGCAATAGGAAAGATAATAACTCCCCATCTACAGCCCTCAAACTCTTTTTCATTGCTCCCCTCTAATCAGGGTCTGATTTAGACTTGGGACACCAGGTAGATGCAATTAGTTATCAGGTAGAACAAAAAAACAGCAGGCTCGGGATCTCGTAGGGTAAGAGTTGAATACCCCGGATCTACAGCAATCCTTTAAGTGGACAACAACAAATATGAAATACTTAGAAGGATTAATAAGTGACAACTAACCACAAATACACTATATATACACAAAAGTATGTGGCCCCCCCTTCAAATTAGTGGATACGGCTATTTCAGCCACACCCGTTGCTGACGTGTATGAAATCGAGCACACAGCCACGCAATCTCCATAGACAAACATTGTCAGCAGAATGGCCTTACTGAAGAGCTCAGTGACTTTCAATGTGGCACTGTCATAGGATGCCACCTTTCCAACAAGTCAGTTGGTCAAATTTCTGTCCTGCTTCCTCCCAAATGGCGCTGCGGTCTAAGGCCCTGCAGCACAGTGCTAGAGGCATCACTACGGACCCAGGTTTGATCCCAGGCTGTACACACTAACTTCGGTCGCCAGTTGTATGGTGTTTCCTCCGACACATTGGTGCGGCTGGCTTCCCGGGTTAAGCTAGGAGTGTGTGAAGAAGCAGTGCAGCTTGGCAGGGTCATGTTTCGGAGGATGCATGGCTCTCAACCTTCACCTCTCCCTAGTCCATGCGGGAGTGTCAGCGATGGGACAAGACTAACTACCATTTGGATATCACGAAATTGGAGAGAAAAAGGGGTAAACAGTACAAAAGATCTGTCCTGCGAGAGCTGCCCCGGTCAACTGTAAGTGCTGTTATTGTGAAGTGGAAATGTCTAGGAGCAACAACGGCTCAGCCCCAAAGTGGTAGGCTACACAAGCTCACAGAAAGGGACCGCCGAGTGCTGGAGCGTGTAGCGCGTAAAAATCATCTGTCCTCAGTTGCAACACTCACTACTGAGTTCCAAACTGCCTCTGGAAGCAGCATTAGCACAATAAACGTTTGTCCGGAGCTTCATGAAATTGGTTTCCATGGCCAAGCAGGCGCAAGCCCAAGATCATCATGCGCAATGCCAAGCGTTTGCTGGAGTGGTGTAAAGCTCGCCGCCGTTGGACTGGAGCAGTGGAAATGTTCTCTGGAGTGATGAATCACGCTTCACCATCTGGCAGTCCGACCGATAAATCTGGATTTGGTGGATGCCCCAATGCATAGTGCCAACTAATGTTTGGTGGAGGAGGAATAAGGGTCTGGGGCTGTTTTCATGGTTCCGGCTAGGCCCCTTAGTTACAGTGAAGGGAAATCTTAACGCTATAGCATACAATGACATTCTAGGTGATTCTGTAATTCAACTTTGTGGCAACAGTTTGGGGAACTTTTCTTTTTCAGCATGACAATGTCCCCATGCACAAAGCGAGGTCCATACAGAAATGCAGTGGTGACACGTCATTCAGGGCAGGTGTGGCTTTTTAAAATATATATTTTTTTAATGATTGTTGCCTGTTTTACATGTTATTTTGGCATTAATACGTGTCACAAATCAGTTTGCAAACAATGTAAAAAAAAACAACAACATTGAGTTAATAAAGCTGTAATCTTCTCTAGTTGTGCCGTGATTGGCTCAGTGTTCTGTCACTCATGGGTACACTACGTCACTGCAAAATCAACAGGGAGCTAGAAAGTTCAAGCCCCCTTGGGTGCTGCAATAAATATACATTAGAAATGCCCATCCAAGAAGGTTCAAGGTCATTGGCCACAAATAAAATAACTTCAAATCACGTTATATCTACCGTAACTAGCAAGCTAGGCAAGCAGTCATCATCATGAATCATGTAAACAATCTACTGGCAAATTCTTTTCAATCCTTGTCATATGAAGATAAATTATAGATAAAAGTGTATCTGTGTTCATTGGACAAACATTACACAACAAGTTGAAAATGACAAATTAAGCAATGAGTGGTTTGGAAGGAATCAGTGGCTAACTGCAAGCGTTGCAAAGCAATCCCGATTTAGCTTCCTCCGCCTGCTATTTGGTGGAAAAATGTGTGTGGTACAAGTCTGTGTTTAAAGGTCTCTTTTCCATGCTTAAAAGGAAAATCATGCACAGGCAACACCACGGGCCAGAAAATGTTCAATACATTGGCCATGCTGTTAATACAGCATGACTTCTGCCATATTCAAAACAACTGGAAACTCGGAACTGAGAAATCTCAGGCTTCAGTGAGTTCAAGATTCTGGAAAAAACGAGCTCTGACTGGGAAAATACATTTTGAACAGTCATCCAATTCCAATATTGTAAGAGCTTTCATTGTCTGCTTATATGCCCACTTTATTTATCCTACAGTTCTGACTTAGTGTACAGGGAGAATACTGTAAGAATGGCCATTGTTCTGAATTCTGTTGCTGTACATTTCAAAAGTGCTGAGCAAATAGTTATATTGACTACGTCCGTCTTAGCTCGCTCATTAATGTCAATCGAATTTACGGATTGCCACTTATCCGCTCCTCATCCCATGTCATAGTTTGTACATCTCAATTGTCAGTAGAAACCACATTTGTTAAAAAGGCAGTAAATGAGGCTGAATGAACTGTTTACCTACCAGACAAGGCTCCGCTGATAGCCAGTTGTAGCGGTGGTAAGGATTCACTCCTTGGTGCTGAAAAGAAAGCTTTGCTGTTGGGACAGCTTGACATAGGTCCTAACAGTTTGTGGGCACTGTGTCACCGTTATAGTGCAATTAATGTATTGTTTAGTGTTGTGTTGTGTCGTGGGTTTGCTGGAATGCATCTAAAACCTTAGATTTTTTTTGCCTCACCAAGATTAACATGCTTAAATCGCCACTGCAGAAATAGTTTGTGGAGATCTGTGTGGAAGAACTTGACTGGCCTGCACAGAGCCCTGAACACCTTTGGGATGAATTGGAATGATGACTGCGAGCCAGACCTAATCGCCCAACATCAGTGCCCAACCTCACTAATGCTTGTGGCTGAATGGAAGCAGGTCCCTGCAGCAATGTTCCAACATCTAGTGGAAAGCCTTTCCATAAGTGTGGAGGATGTTATAGCAGCAAAGGGGGGACCACTCCATATTAATCCTCATGATTTTGGAGTGAGATGTTTGAAGAGCAGGTGTCCACACACTTTCGATCAAGGTTGCGTATATTAAGATAACTATATTCCATTGCTCAACTATATGAAAGCAGATCTAATTAAATGGAACAATCTTCCCATAAATCGTACAGGTAAAATAAACCTCATTGGCATGGCTCCTAAAGGTTTTCTATTTATTTTCGGTAATACCAATTACCCCACCGAAGACATTCTTAAAAAAAAAAAGTATACTCTGTCATAACAGACTTTATATGGGTAAATAAAATTCAAAGAATAAAAAGGAGAGTTTTACATCTTCCAACGTCTGAGGCTGGATTTAACCTTCCCGACTTGGAATTGTATCAACTCGCTACCCAAGACTTTTACTTGCGGCACATAGTTACATGTATTAAAGAGGAACAATGGGTACATATTGAAGATGCGCATGCTCATCCCCAGAATCTGTTTACGTGTATAATGTCAAGGGATAAAGCTAAGAACATGAATGACTTCATAGTAAAGGACACTATAACAATATGGAAGAATATGAAACGTATTCTACAAGAACCTACAGTATATTATTCTCTAAAAACACAATCCAACAGGTTTTCAGAATTCACGATAAATTGGTCCACATTAAAAACTAAAGGCATAGAAACCGTAAATGACTTGGTATGAGTGAAATACATGTATTTCCATGACAGCTTTAAAAAGCCATTTTGGATTGACCAATGTAGATATTTTCAAATGCGTTGAACATAAAAGTTTTATATCACAAAATTTAGATTTGAAATCTTTTGGACAGCAGAGCAATCTTGAGGGAGCCAGAAAATGATATTCATATAGGTAAGCTATACAAAACCTTGCAGATAGCCTGTCCAACTAATGTCCTAGGAAAAAGATTAACTATTGTAACCAAGACTTAAAAATTACTGATATTGGCACAATACTGAGGGAAAGTTGGAATATAACTAATGATATTACAGTTAACCAAAATGTATGCGTAATGCAGTATAAATTAATATATAGAATGTATTATACAAGAGACTAAATTCACAAATTCTACAACAGAACGGCAGAGTCATGTCTGAGGTTTAAAACAAAAAATGACTCAATAATCCATGCCTTCTGGCAATGTTATAAAGTCCAAAAGTTATGGGCGGAGTTAGAAAGTTGTCTGTCAGACGTATTAGAATGTAAATGTACTTTTAATCCGCCTGTCTGCATATTTCCAGACGTGGCATTTGAGGGTGCAGTGAGATACATGATGGGTTGGGCTATACTTTTCCTGTCAATCATCTTTAAACAAAATTATACTTCAAATCTGGAAGTCGTTAATGCAATGGAAATGTGAAGTGCTTTATTATTAAAAATGGAAAGTGCATAGTCTACAGAGAGAAACTAAATGGTGCAGTTTTAGGCAATGGAATGGAAAGTGAGGTGAGTGCTAGAAATGGGTGTGTGCTAGTGGGTCTGGGCAGGTGTGATGCAGTTGATGTTGATATGATGTTGTTTGTATTTGTATGTTTTGTGCTGTTTATAAAATAGCAAATAAAATCATACAAAAAAACAAGAATAGATTGCTTTTTATAAAGATTTGTTTTTTGACATAAAGAAATGTGGTTATTGTTGTAATTACCTTAGTAGGTTACGGCAGAGGTCAGTATGTGTGAGAAGTCGGATTTCAGGGATGAGAGACACGTTTCCCAATAGTAATTACCAGTTGGAGGACCATTCAAGTGGATTTTTCCCAGTCGTATGTGGTAAATCCCCACTTGGTTACGAATGCAGCATTAGGTACAATTGTTACTGTACTTTGAAATGTAGGTAGTGCCAGCAATGTACTGGCGGGGGGCTCATTAGCATATTTTGGGGTAGGGTCTAAAATATTTTGTATTGTGCTATCCATTAGTGGAAATGTTGTACCCGTTTAAGTTGTTTGATTGTTCTGTTAAGGTTGAGCATATTTTTTGACATTGCCAGTTCCTTTGTCTTCGTACGAACTTGTAACAATCAAGAGTGGCACTTTTAAGAGGTTACAGTTCATTTTCCAGACTCTTAATTGCAGCTTGTTCACAGGAAGTACATTTTCAATAATCTACTGTCAAAAACTGGGCTGTTGTAAAATTCACAGTAACTTACTGTAGCTAATCCATCACACTCACTTACCTGATTGTCTGGTAGGAAGGTGAGTATTACAATTACATTGTGATTAGCTATAAATTAAACATAAAATGGTTCTTTGGTATCACATGCACCAACCTTAATGTTTATGAACAGAGCACATTAACTGGGATGACATTCCCACTGATGTGAGACCAAAAAGAGCTAGCTGAAAGCAAAGGCTCGAATAAGCCATGCTTGCAATCTTCTGATTGGCAGCATACTGTAACAGTGACTATCAGCAAGTGATGTGTATGTTGTAAACATGAGCGTCAGTGAAGGCACAGTATGTTGCTAGCAAGTGTGTCCTGTAGGTTACTGATATGATTTTGCCAGGAAGTTCATGTGACTTTTACAATGAGTTACTAACAAGTAGTTTCCAGAGAGGACAAATTCACAGCAAAAAGTTACAATTATGGGCCTCCCGAATGGCGCAGTGGTCTAAGGCTCTGCATCGCAGTGTTAACTAGAGATTTTGGGTTTGAGTCCAGGCTCTGTCGCAGCTGGCTCCGACCGGGCGGCGCAAAATTGGCCCAGCGTCGTCTGGGTTAGGGAGGGTTTTGCCGGCAGGGATATCCTTGTCTCATCGCGCACTAGCAACTCCTGTGGCAGGCCAGGCACAGTGCACGCTAACACGGTTGTCAGGTGTATGGTGTTTCCTCCGACAAATTGGTGCGGCTGGCTTCCAGGTTGGACGGGCATTGTGTCAAGAAGCAGTGCGGCTTGGTTGTGTTGTGTTTCAGAGGACGCATGGCTCTCGACCTTTGACTCTCCCGAGTCCATACGGGAGTTGCAGTGATGAGACAAGACTGTATCTACCAATTGGATACCATGAAAAATACAAAAAAAAAATGTTTTTAATTGTTACAATTATGTTACTAGAAAATGCACAATTACCTCTTCACAGTGCAGCTCATTACTGACATATTCTCATACACCATTTGCAGAGCAGACAGTGTCAAAGGAGGTGCTCTACTGGCAGAATAACCATCAACCACTTAAACAGCTACTCCACCCCTACTGACGATAGGCAAAAATACACATATATTTGACCATGCCCCCAAATATGCTGATGAGCCTCACCAGTACATTGCCCCCACCTATCAAAGCACAGTGATAATCGTACCTTAAATTCAAAATATTGGGCAGAAACATGTCCCGTTATACCTACAAGGTACCAAACTGTACGGTGTAAGTTCATATACAGTTAAAGTCAGAAGTTTACATACATTTAGGTTGGAGTCATTAAAACTCATTTTTCAACCACTCCACAAATTTCTTGTTAACAAACTATAGTTTTGGCAAGTCGGTTAGGACATCTTTGTGCATGACAAGTCCTTTTTTCCAACAATTGTTTACAGACAGATTATTTCACTTATTATTCACTGTATCACAATTCCAGTGGGTCAGAAGTTTACATACACTAAGTTGACTGTGCCTTTAAACAGCTTGGAAAATTCCAGAAAAGTATGTCATGGCTTTAGAAGTTTCTGATAGGGATAATTGACACCATTTGAGTCAATTGGAGGTGCACCTGTGGATGTATTTCAAGGTCTACCATCAAACTCAGTGCCTCTTTGCTTGACATCATGGGAAAATCAAAAGAAATCAGCAAAGATCTCAGAAAACAAATTGTTGTCACGCCCTGACCATAGTTTACTTTGTATTTTCTATGTTTTGATTGGTCAGGGTGTGATCTGAGTGGGCATTCTATGTTACATGTCTAGTTTGTCTAGTTCTATGTTCGGCCTGATATGGTTCTCAATCAGAGGCAGGTGTTCGTCATTGTCTCTGATTGGGAACCATATTTAGGTAGCCTGGGTTTCACTGTGTGTTTGTGGGTGATTGTTCCTGTCTATGTGTTTTCACCAGATAGGCTGTTTAGGTTTTCGTTACGTTTATTGTTTTTGTAGTGTTTGTGTTTAGTGTGTTTCTTCATTAAACATGGATTGCAATAGACACGCCGCATTTTGGTCCGACTCTCCTTCTCATACAGAAAACCGTTACAGAATCACCCACCACCAACGGACCAAGCGGCGTGTCAACAGGCAGCAGCAGCAGCAAAAAGAGGAGTTACGTTGTAAGGATTTCTGGACATGGGAGGAAATCCTCGACGGGAGAGGACCCTGGGCTAAACCAGGGGAGTATAGCCGCACCAAGGTGCAGCCGAAGAAGGAACAGAGGCAGCAGGAGCAGCAGCAGCCGCAGTGGGAGAGAGCGTCATGGGAGTATGAATTAGATAATGGTGGACCATGGGCTCAACCGGGAGAATATCGCCGTCCCAAGGAAGAACTGGAGGCGGCGAAAGCTGAGAGGCGCAAATATGAGGAAGTAGCACGACGGAGCGGATGGAAGCCCGAGAGTAAGCCTCAAAAATTTCTTGGGGGGGGGCTAACAGGGAGTATGGCTACGCCAGGTCGCAGACCTGAGCCAACTCCCCCTGTTTATCGTGAGGAGCCAAGGAGGAGACCAGAACCGGTGTTGGAGGTAAGCGAAGCAGAGACTGTGAAGGAGTTAATGGGGAAATTGGAGGAGAGTGAAATGAGGGAGTTGCTGTGTTGGTGCTTTAAATATGATATTCGCCCGAAGGAGCGTGTCGGGGATTTATTGGCACCTGGGTCAGTGCTCTCTACTCGTCCTGAGGTGCGTGCTAGTCAGCTGGTGAAGACAGTGCCAGTCTCACGCACCAGGCCTCCTGTGTACCTCCCTAGCCTTGCATGTCCTGTGCCAACACCGCTCTCAAGATCTCCAGTACGCCTTCACGGTCTAACCCATCCTGTGCCACCTCCACACCCCAGCCCTCCGGTAGCAGCTCCCCGCACTAGGCTTCCTGTGCGTGTCCTCGGCCCAGTACCACCAGTGCCAGCACCACGCATCAGGCCTACAGTGCGCCTCGCCTGTTTAGCGCTGTCGGAGCCTTCCTCCTCTCCAGCGCTGTCGGAGTCTCTCACCTGTTCAGCGCTGCCAGAGCCTTCCTCCTCTTCAGCGCTGTCGGAGTCTCCTGCCTGTTTAGCGCTGTTAGAGCCTTCCTTCTCTACAGCGCTGCCGGAGTCTCCCGCCTGTTCAGAACTGCCAGTTTGCAAAGAGCTGCCAGTTAGCATAGAGCTGCCAGTTAGCATAGAGCTGCCAGTTAGCATAGAGCTGCCAGTTAGCATAGAGCTGCCAGTCTGCAAGGAGCTGCCAGTCTGCAAGGAGCTGCCAGTCTGCATAGAGCTGCCAGTCTGCAAGGAGCCGCCAGAGCTGCCTGTCTGCAGGATGCCGCCAAAGCTGCCAGTCTGCAAGGAGCCGCCAGAGCTGCCTGTCTGCAAGGAGCCGCCAGAGCTGCCAGTTAGCATGGAGCAGCCAGGGCCGCCAGTCAGTATGGAGCAGCCAGGGCCGCCAGTCAGCATGGAGCCGCCAGTCAGCATGGAGCAGCCAGGGCCGCCAGTCAGCATGGAGCAGCCAGTCAGCATGGAGCAGCCAGAGCAGCCAGTCAGCATGGAGCAGCCAGAGCTGCCAGTCAGCATGGAGCAGCCAGTCAGCATGGAGCAGCCAGGGCCGCCAGTCAGCATGGAGCAGCCAGGGCCGCCAGTCAGCATGGAGCAGCCAGGGCCGCCAGTCAGCATGGAGCAGCCAGTCAGCATGGAGCAGCCAGTCAGCATGGAGCAGCCAGAGCAGCCAGTCAGCATGGAGCAGCCAGAGCAGCCAGTCAGCATGGAGCAGCCAGAGCTGCCAGTCAGCATGGAGCAGCCAGTCAGCATGGAGCAGCCAGAGCTGCCAGTCAGCATGGAGCAGCCAGTCAGCATGGAGCAGCCAGAGCTGCCAGTCATCATGGAGCAGCCAGTCAGCATGGAGCAGCCAGAGCTGCCAGTCGACCAGACTCTCCCAGATCTGCCAGTTGACCAGACTCTTCCAGATCTGCCAGTCGACCAGACTCTTCCAGATCTGCCAGTCGACCAGACTCTTCCAGATCTGCCAGTTGACCAGACTCTTCCAGATCTGCCAGTCGTCCAGACTCTCTCAGATCTGCCAGTCGTCCAGATTCTCCCAGATCTGCCAGTCGACCAGATTCTCCCAGATCTGCCAGTCGACCAGATTCTCCCAGATCCGCCAGTCGACCAGATTCTCCCAGATCCGCCAGTCGACCAGATTCTCCCAGATCCGCCAGTCGACCAGATTCTCCCAGATCCGCCAGTCGACCAGATTCTCCCAGATCCGCCAGTCGACCAGATTCTCCCAGATCCGCCAGTCGACCAGATTCTTCCAGATCTGCTAGTCGACCAGGATCTGCTGAAACCGCCAGCCAGCCAGGTTCTGGTAGTTTCTACTACCTGCCTGGGCTTCCTCTCAGTGCTGAGCTTCTTCTCAGTGCTGAGCTTCTTCTCAGTGCTGAGCTTCCTCTCAGTGCTGAGCTACCCATCTGTCCCGAGTTACCTCTGTCCCGAGCTGTCCCTCTGTCCCATGTTATCATTGTGGTGGGTAACCTATTTAGGGACGTTTAGGAGGGGGATTAAAACTGTCATGGAGTGGGGTCCACGTCCAGCGCCAGAGCCGCCACCGCGGACAGATGCCCACCCAGACCCTCCCCTATAGGTTCAGGTTTTGCGGCCGGAGTCCGCACCTTGGGGGGGGGGGTACTGTCACGCCCTGACCATAGTTTACTTTGTATTTTCTATGTTTTGATTGGTCAGAGTGTGATCTGAGTGGGCATTCTATGTTACATGTCTAGTTTGTCTAGTTCTATGTTCGGCCTGATATGGTTCTCAATCAGAGGCAGGTGTTCGTCATTGTCTCTGATTGGGAACCATATTTAGGTAGCCTGGGTTTCACTGTGTGTTTGTGGGTGATTGTTCCTGTCTATGTGTTTTCACCAGATAGGCTGTTTAGGTTTTCGTTACGTTTATTGTTTTTGTAGTGTTTGTGTTTAGTGTGTTTCTTCATTAAACATGGATTGCAATAGACACGCCGCATTTTGGTCCGACTCTCCTTCTCATACAGAAAACCGTTACAATTGTAGACCTCCACAAGGCTGGTTTATCCTTGGGAGCAATTTCCAAACGCCTGAAAGTACCACATTCATCTGTACAAACAATAGTACGCAAGTATAAACACCATGGGACCACACAGCCGTCATACCACTCAGGAAGGAGACGTGTTCCATCTCCTAGAGATGAACGTACTTTGTTGTGAAAAGTGAAAATCAATCCCAGAACAACAGCAAAGGACCTTGTGAAGGTGCTGGAGGAAACAGGTACAAATAATCTATATCCACAGTAAAATGAGTCCTATATCGACATAACCTGAAAGGCCATTCAGCAAGAAAGAAGCCACTGCTCCACAACCGCCATAAAAAAGCCAGACTCCGGTTTGCAACTGCACATGGGGACAAAGATTGTACTTTTTGGAGAAATATCCTCTGGTCTGATGAAACAAAAATAGAACGAGCAAGGAGTGCGAGCAAGGAGGCCTACAAACCTGACTCAGTTACACTAGCTCTGTCAGGAGGAATGGGCCAAAATTCACCCAACTTATTGTGGGAAACTTGTGGAAGGCTACCCAAAAGGTGTATGTAAACTTCCGACTTCAACTGTATGTACCTGTGAAGTGTACCTTTGACGTTTTTGGCCCCCAGGTTACAACACTGTAGTGCACACTGCCCATAACCTTCTTTTTTGACAGTTTATGAACTCCGTGGCACTGCAGAAACATCGATACACTCCTAGTCAAAAGGTTGCACGTTGAAATCCCCAAATCATGATTTTATACTCTACGTCAAGTGTCCTTGAGCACTGATAGTTCAACGTTGGTGATGATAATTTGACAATTATTAACTTGATTCTGGGCATCTTTTAGCAAAGTGCAGAAATCCATTATTGTCAATAAGTCTGTGGCCAAATCTCTTGCATGCTCACAGATCTGATGGTGTAGCTGCACTGTTGCGGGACATTTCAGATTGTTAGCAACCAAGAGGTAATGAGTTCAAATCCCATTTAAAGCTTAGAGTCCCAATTGCTGTCATTGTACAATATCTTACAGTAATTTAAATCAGAATACAGCAGCATACTGTCATTTTATAGAAATAACACCAAGTTGTGTATATTTACTTTATTTTTACTGCAACTTTAGGCAAAGTGCAGATATGTATTCTTGCCAATCTCTCATGTCCACAGATGTGGTGACACAGCAGGAACTTTAGGTAGCTAGCAGCAAAGAGGTTGTGAGTTAGTATACATATATACATATATTAGTATACAGCAGCATACTGTCTGTTAACACCTGTATTTATCTGTAAAAATACAGTAACTAGTTGAGGTGAAAATACGGTAAATCTACAACTAGACACAAACCTCCATGGGACCATGACACAATGTTCTAAGAACGTCCTAAAGACGTCCTTGGAACAAACCCGGGAAATAGACAAAACCTGCAGGGGACCATGACCAATTGAATTAATGTCAATTATGTCTTTCAAAGTCAAATATTTTAAATCACATTTGAGCCCTGGGTTTTCACATCTGCTCAAATGTTGTCACGTGTAGTTTCATGTTATCACATGTTGAAGTTTTGCATCCCAATGCATCCCCCCCCCCCCCCAAAAAAAAAAAGTTGTTATTTTATCTCTCTGTGTTTCATCATATTCTGTCAATCCGCAAGAGGCTAAATGTATCTCACTGGAGAAAGCTTCCGATTGGGCGAAAAAGCACCCCTCTGTCTCTGCGTGTGTTTTATTTTTTTATTTTTTTATTTCACCTTTATTTACCAGGTAGGCTAGTTGAGAACAAGTTCTCATTTGCAACTGCGACCTGGCCAAGATAAAGCATAGCAGTGTGAACAGACAACACAGAGTTACACATGGAGTAAACAATTAACAAGTCAATAACACAGTAGAAAACAAAGGGGGAGTCTATATACAATGTGTGCAAAAGGCATGAGGTAGGCGAATAATTACAATTTTGCAGATTAGGTGTAGCCCACCTATCTGATGTGTCTGGTCAAAAAGAGTATGCCATTGTTGCCGCCCGTAGCATTGAATGCAAAGGAAGCCAGCAAGCATTTATAGACAATCAGCATTGAGCTCAACTGTGAATGGTCCTGGCGCACCCAAAAAAAAGTGTCAAGGGAAGCCAGCTCCAATCACATCAAAAACAACGACAATGACAGAATTTTTAAAAATAAATTGTTGCGTCTCATTGTCGTTGTCCTCCGGTGGCTCGCTAGCTTTTCTAAATTAGTCATGGATGGAGATAGGGATTTGGACTTGTGGATTTACTTAATTCTCTGTACTGGCTAATTATTGTAAACGGCGATTCTAAACCAACCATAAATTCATACATCGTGCCCCTGGCTTGAGAGGATGGAGGTTCACTATGTAGCTAGATGTAGTGGGCTAATGTTAACTAGCTGGCTCATCGTTGCACATGAAAGGAAGTTAGGCTAGCGAGCAAGCATTTTAGGCAGGTGGCCTACTAGGGCAACAAAAACTGGTATCTTTTAGTTGTCACTGTATTAGACTAAGTAGAGGTGATTTGATGATGCTGGAATAGTGGAGGCACCTCCTGTTTTCTTTACGACTTGCGGTAACTCTCTGTGGTTCTAAATCAATAGTTGTTAAGTAGTACGAAAATGTTGAAAACGTTAACTTGCTTGTGTACCGGATGTGAAACGGCTAGCTTAGTTAGCGGTGGTGCGCGCTAAAATAGCGTTTCAATCGGTGACGTCACTTGCTCTGAGACCTTGAAGTAGTGGTTCCCCTTGCTCTGCAAGGGCCGCGGCTTTTGTGGAGCGATGGGTAATGATGCTTCGTGGGTGACTGTTGTTGTGTGCAGAGGGTCCCTGGTTCGCGCCCGGGTATGGGTGAGGGGACGGTCTAAAGTTATACTGTTACACTTGACCATGCTGTAAGTCATGTAACTGTTTGTTACGTACAATATGCTTCGTGAACTTCACCAGATAGAGGTTTTGTGATTAAACAAAGGTGTGGTTGAATTTATTTTGCCACTGTGTATTCTTATTGTCTTGGCCTTTATTTATTTTGCCTTTATTTGACTAGGCAAGTCAGTTACGAACAGTGGGTTAACTTCCTTGTTCAGTGGCAGAACGACAGATTTTTACCGGCCTTAGGTCTATATATCACAGTGGCAAGGAATATGAACTAACAGGTTATGGAGCAAACAACTCACTTATCACAACACATAGGCTGGCTTAGCTTCCCCAGTTATTTTACCCACGTACCGCTACTGCCCAGGTGCATAGTTAACCTGACAGGGGTCAAAGGTCATGTTTGCAAAACATCTTGGAAAAACACTACGATTGAAGCGAGATCTACTCAGGGTTTTCTAAAGCTATCCAGCTTTAGTTAGCTTCATATTCCAGCTCAGGCTTCATCCGTACTACGGAGGTGGATATTGCTCTTCCACCTGCCGCTAACCCTAGCAGGCTTGTAGCTGCACGTGCATGTCACACGTGGCAAGTCGAATGTCGAACTCTTCATCGAGACGACGCTGAAACATCAATCCATGTGCGATTCAGCGCCACATTTTCATTTGTGCCGAAGTCAAAATGACAGAAAAGTGATCTAGCAAACTCAGCAGGCTATGGTGTGAAAAAGGCTTGTTGAAGTGGCGTCTTTATTTGATTACTTATCGTTAATGACATCTTAATCAATGCACAAGCACCTTTTTTGCCTCTCCTATTGATAAAATAATTGCAATGGTCATACACAAGTTTTACCGTGCGTGAAGTTTCAAATGCATTCTGTCATCACTAAATGTAAAATGTGATAGGTACTTTAACATTCATATTTTTTTTTTCAATACAAAAGAACATTTAATTAATAAACTATTTAAAATCAGTCCTCTTCCTCAAATGAAGGGGATGATGACGCGATCTTTGCGAGGGGGAGGGAATCTGACAATTGGAGTTAGCCTTGAGTTTGTCTGCCCGGGAAGAGGTTAGTTCTGAAGGATTCTTTGCCATAGAAATGTACCTGGCTAAAAGGGGAGCCATTTTTGTGGTACCGGTAATCCGGAGTTAAACTGAGAGTTGACCAAAGTTACCCTCGCTAACTCCTCAACCCACACACGGTAGTATAGGGCTCAGCTCAGTCACCGCAGATAGTGTGAAGGTAAGAAGTCCATTTGCAAGGGATATCTTGTTTAATTCTCTTGATAAAATCGTACCTCAAGAAGCCACAAAGTTGATCCGTTTCTTTTTAATTGGTACTGCTTCTTTTTTGACCTAATGTTGTATTTTAATTACATGAAGTAACTATATTTCAGACATTTAGATAAGTACCAGAAAGTATACATTGTTAACATGCAAATAACAATTAAGTCCTACTTTAAACTGGGCTGTAAAAAAAAGCTTTTAAATGTCGAGTATTTATAGTAAAATAAATAAAGGGCAACGGGCACAAAAAAACATTATAATAATGTATCATTACGACGAATGCCAGCAACGTCATTTGTTCAACTGTCTTTAACAGTTACTATAGCCATAAAAAAATGATATGGGAAAGATATAAACTCAGCAAGAAAAGAAACATCCTCTCACTGTCAATTGCGTTTACTTAACATGTACAAATATTTGTATGAACATAAGATTCAACAACTAAGACATAAACTGAACAAGTTCCACAGACATGTGACGAACAGAAATGTAATAATGTGTCCCTGAACAAAGGGGGGGTCAAAATCAAAAGTAACAGTCAGTAACTGGTGTGGCCACCAGCTGCATTAAGTCCTGCAGTGCATCACCTCCTCGTGGACTGCACCAGATTTGCCAGTTCTTGCTGAGATGTTACCTCACTCTTCCACCAAGGCACCTGCAAGTTCCTGGACATTTCTGGGAGGGAATGGTCCTAGCTCTCACCTTCCGATCCAACAGGTCCCAGACGTGCTCAATGGGATTGAGATCAGGGCTTGTCGCTGGCCATGGCAGAACACTGACATTCCTGTCTTACAGGAAATCACGCACAGAACGAGCAGTATGGCCGGTGGCATTGTCATGCTGGAGAGTCTTGTCAGGATGAGCCTGCAGGAAGGGTACCACATGAGGGAGGAGGACGTCTTCCCTGTAACGCACAGCGTTGAGATTGCCTGCAATGACAACAAGCTCAGTCCGATGATGCTGTGACACATCGCCCCTGACCATGACGGACCCTCCACCTCCAAATCGATCCCGCTCCAGAGTACAGGACTCGGTGTTATGCTCATTCCTTCGACGATAAACGTGAATCCGACCATCACCCTTGGTAAGACAAAACCGCCAGTGATGTCTGCCTTACAACAGTCCTACAAGCCCCCAGTCCAGCCTCTCTCAGCCTATTGTGGACAGTCTGACCACTGATGGAGGGATTGTACATTCCTGGTGTAACTCTGGCAGTTGTTGTTTCCATCCTGTACCTGTCCCGCAGGTGTGATGTTTGGATGTACCGATCCTGTGTAGGTGTTGATACACATGGTCTGCCACTGCGAGGACGATCAGCTGTCCGTCCTGTCTCCCTGTAGCGCTGTCTTAGGCGTCTCACTGTACAGACATTGCAATTTATAGCTCTGGCCACGTCAGCAGTCCTCATGCCTCCTTGCAGCATGCCTAAGGCACATTCACGCAGATGAGCAGGGACCCTGGGCATCTTTCTTTTGGTGTTTTTCAGAGTCAGTAGAAAGGCCTCTTTAGTGTCCTAAGTTTTTATAACTGTGACCTTAATTGCCTACCATTTGTAAGCTGTTAGTGTCTGAACGACCGTTCCACAGGTGCATGTTCATGAATTGTTTATGGGTCATTGAACAAACATGGGAAACAGTGTTTAAACCATTTACAATGAAGATCTGTAAAGTTATTTGGATTTTTAGCAATTATCTTTTAAACACAGGGTCCTGAAAAAGGGACATTCCTTTTTTTGCTGAGTTTATTTACCCATGATAAGCCATATGCAATCTATATGGATTTAACTTTAACCTGCATTGATCGTGTCCTCAGGAGACCTACAGACAGGTGTTGGAGTCACCTGCAATATTTCATCTATTTCAACTTGTGAAAATACTTTCCCTTGTTGTTTTGAAGAATGGAATCTAAAAATGTCTCAAATAGGTTAGTATTACTTTATTGGCTTATCACAACTCCCCCATAAACTTAATTTCAGACATACAGGTATACAGATAAAAAAAAAATACAATTTGAACTGTGAGAAAGACTTTTACATGCCATCTATTTGTCCTTTCACATAGCAAAACGGAGAGCATTCACACTGGGTGCAAAATAAAAACAAAGTCAAAACATGAAACTTCACATCCTCTTCCTTCTCATAACCTTTATTATTTACCTTCTAAGTATATATTTCCTCATGAGATAACAGGAAGCAGACTTTAATACCTCATGATGTAAGAGGCAGACTGTGATGACTCATCTGCAAACGCCTAGTAAATCTGGCCATCAGTTAAACCGTAGAAGTTAAGATTTTCCCCATAATATGGCACATGCTATCCATATAGAGTAAGCTTTGAGCTGCTTTATCACTTGGCCTTAAGGGTCCTATACAGACATGAGCTAACAATACAGTATTCAAACCCTTTGACATGAGACTCAAAAACAGGTGCATCCCGTTTCCATTGATCATCCTTGAGATGTTTCTACAACTTGATTGGAGTCCACCTGTGGTACATTTTATTGATTGGACATTATTTGGGAAGGCACATCACTGTCTATATAAGGTCCCACAGTTGACAATGCATGTCAGAGAAAAATCCAAGCCATGAGGTTGAAGGAATTGTCCGTAGAACTCCAAGACAAGATTGTGTCAAGACACAGATCTGGGCAGTTCTGCAACATTGAAAATCCCCAAGAACACAGTGGCCTCCATTTAGAACCACCAAGACTCTTCTTAGAGCTGGCCGCCCGGCCAAACTCGGAGCAATCGGGGGAGAAGGGCCTCTGTCAGGGTGGTGACCAAGGACCCGATGGTCACTCTGACAGAGCTCCAGAGAATCTTCCAGAAGGACAACCATCTCTGCAGCACTACACCAATCAGGCCTTTGTGGTAGAGTGGCCAAACGGAAGCCACTCCTCAGTAAAAAAGGCACATGACAGCCGCTTGGAGTTTGCCAAAAGGCACCTAAAGGACTCTCAGAACATGAGAAACAAGATTCAGGCCTGAATGCTGTGGGGATGTCTTTCAGTGAGGGAAAGTTGAACGGAGCAAAGTATAGAGAGATACTTGATGAAAACCTGCTCAGGACCTCAGACTGGGGCGAAGGTTCACTTTCCAACAGGACATTGACCCTAAGCACACAGCCAAGACAACACAGGAGTGGCTTTGCGACAAGTCAGACTCGAGGCTGTAATCACTGCCAAAGGTGCTTCAACAAAGTACTGAGTAAAATGTAAATGTGATGTTTTTTTTATTTTTATAAATGTGCAAAGAAAATGGTAAAACATGTTTTTGCATTATCATTATAGAGTATTGTGTGTAGATTGATGAGGGAGAAAACGATTTATTCCAATTTAGAATAAGGCTATAACGTAACAGAATTTGGAAAAAGTCAAGGGGTCTGAATAGTTTCCGAATGCACTGTATTTTATAATTGCCAGTGGAAATCCACCAGGGGTGTTTCCAATGCGTTGATGAGGGTGGAATGTGACTGGCGCAATCTAGCATGGCTGTCCCGTAATTCAAGTCACTTAAAACAGCCTGAAGACCAGAGACCAACGCAACTTGGACTTTTATCACTTGTATGTGTAGGAATATATGCCAGTGATGTGTTGGCCATAAGTGAAGGTTCTTCTAGAGTGGAGTGTGGAAAGTAGGGTGACAAATCAACTCCAAAACAGGTGTGCGATTGTGTCTCTGAGGTGTGCCCACACTCTCTGAGGTGTATGCATACAAACAAGACGAGGAGGAACTGATACATTCTTGGTCATAAGTTTCTCATGGAATTCAACTATGGCCAGGATTCAAATCAGTTTGGCAATAACCTGCGACAAGCGGCAAATGCATAACATATCATTGCGGCATTATACCTATTACGGACATTGCCATTGGATGCACCGAATTGCATTAGTAGAAATCTCATGCAGCCGTGTTGCAAGTTTGAACATTGGAATGTGTGATGTAACCTACACTTCGATTAGGCTGATATATAGTGCCTTCAGAAAGTATTCATCCACATTTTGTTGTGTTACAGCTTGAATTCAAAATGGATTAAATACACATGTATATTTTTCCTTACTCATCCACACCCCATAATGACAAAGTGAAAACGTGTTTTTGAAATGTTTGCAAATGTGTTGAAAAATAAATACAGAAATATCTAATGTACATAAGTATTCACACCCCTGAGTCAATACATGTTAGAATCAACTTTGGCAGTGATTACAGCTGTGAGTCTTTCTGGGTACATTTCTAAGAGCTTGCAAACTTGGACTGTACAATATTTGGCCATTATTATTTTCAGAATTCTTCAAGCTCTGTCAAATTGGTTGCTGATCATATCCAGACAACCATTTTCAAGTCTTGCTACAGATTTTCAAGCAGATTTGCACTGAAACAGAAAACAACAACATAAAAACATTAGGATACTGAAAACAATTGCTGAAAAAAATATCATTTTTCATTTTGGCACCTTAAAATGTCGACTCAGAGGCTAATGGGAGGGTTTGGCTTTGGAAAAACGGGGTCAGCTTTTACAAAGTTGCATTGATGTTTTCAGCAAGGAAACAATGTTTCTGCCTTGTGTACAAAACATTAAGAACACCTGTTCTTTCCATGACAGACTGACCAGGTGACTCCAGGTGAAAGCATCCCTTATTGATGTCACTTGTTAAATCCACTTCAATCAGTGTTGACAAAGTGGAGGAGTCAGATTAAAGAAGGATGTTTAAGCCTTGAGACAATTGAGACATGGATTGTCTATGTGTGCCATTCAGAGTGTGAATGGGCAAGACAAAACCTTTGAACGGGCTATGGCAGTAGGTGCCAGGCGCACCGGTTTGTGTGAAGAGCTGCAACGTTGCTGGGTTTTTCACACGCAACAGTTTTCCGTGTCTATCAAGAATGGTCCACCACCCAAAGGTGGACCGCCAACTGGACACAACTGTGGGAAGCATTGGAGTCAACATGGGCCAGCATCCCTGTGGAACGCTTTCAACACATTGTAAAGTCCATGCCCCAACGAATTAAGGCTGTTCTGAGGGCAACTCAATATAATTGGCCATATATCACAAACGCCTGAGGTGCCTCCTAGCTTTTATAAAACGGTTGCTAACATATTAAAAACATATTTCTATTCTGTATTGATGCATTGAATTTGCACCTTACTAAATTCTTCCCCTTAGTTGCAAGTCATCATGTGCCCCAAGTAGATACAATGTTAATTGAAAGTTACTTAAAGGGGAAGTTCAGTATTTAACGTTATGTTAGATCATTATTCACACTGAAAGTATTCAATGGTCAGCTGTAATCCATGGTTTGGTTTTCTTTAAAAAGCCACTACAAACTTCAACCAATTTCAACTAAATGCTGGCTAAGATTCAATGGGAGTCATGCAGCCTATGTTAAAAACATAATGGACAAATCAACTGAAAATTAACTCAATTATTTGATTTAACGTTACTTAAAAGGTGATTTGTCTCCTTTTTTAAACATGTGCCGCATGCCCCTTTCACTCGCATTGATTGTTATCTAGTGGTAGCTAAACCAGTAGGCCTTTAGAGTTGGTTTTGCATGTTTACAGACAAATATACATGCACCTTCTTGCTAGCTTTTCCAAAAAATAGGCTTTAAAGTGATCCCAATCAACAGGTTGTTACCAGAGTTTAGAATCGCCTTTGATTAACCTAATAATAATAATAACAATAATAAAGGTCTGTAAAAAAAAAAGTTTAAAATGAGAAAAGTGATTAACTGAATTCCCAATGTGCTCATCTGCCCAGAATCACTTCCCCCTGTAATTATTCTTTCACGTTTCCATATGAGCTATTAATAGTTTGCACATTTTTTCAAGTGGTACCAGGGGGACCTTCCGACGAGTCTTGTGAGGCCTGTGAGAGTCTCACCTTTACAGAGGGGTCATAATATTAACCTGTAGCCCAAACTGTTCGGACGCTACAGACCATTTTGAAGATCCTTCCCATAAGCAGTGCACAAGATGGCTGTCACAGGATGTCCAGTCTTACGTCAATCCCCAGATCAGCAGTTGGTTTCCACTCAATGATACCAGATTAACTTGGCCCACTCACAGTTACCTCACATGACACTCACCAAGATATCAAGTTATCCCATCCATTGACCTTAACTTAAAAGGGGCGATCAGCAGATGCTGCATCTGTTTTCTTTACTTATGAATGAATGATATATACCCATTGAGTCTTGAAAAATATACAGTGAGGTCCAAAGTACTTGTTGGACAGTGACACGTTGTTGTTGTTTTGGCTCTGTACTCCATAACTTTGGATTTGAAATGATACAATGGCTATGAGGTTAAAGTGCAGACTATCAGCTTTCATTTGAGGGTATTTTCATCCATATTAGGTGGTCGGCCGAAGTCTAAAAACGTGAAATTGATCAATCCCCGTCGAGGGAGGAGCTGATTTTTTTGTATATGACAGTGAAACATTCTTATTGTTAAGGCTGTGTAAGGGAGGCGAAGTCAGGTGCAGGAGAGCAGATTAGAGTAAAGAGGCGCACTTTTATTCCGGTTAAAAAAATAGGCACAAAATGACATCTAAGTGCCCAAAAAACACGGAACAAATGAACAAAAGTATAGCGCATGAACATACACCATTAACAATAAACAATTATACACTCGGGTGTGTGACTCGGGTGGTTGTTGTCTTTGATGATCTTTTTGGCCTTTCTGTGACACCGGGGGGTGTAGGTGTCCTGGAGGGCAGGTAGTTTGCCCCCGGTGATGTGTTGTGCAGACCTCACTACCCTCTGGAGAGCCTTACGGTTGTGGGCGGTGCAGTTGCCGTACCAGGCGGTGATACAGCCCGACAGGATGCTCTCGATTGTGCATCTGTAAAAGTTTGTGAGTATTTTTGGTTTCAAGCCAAATTTCTTCAGCCTCCTGAAATCTTCCGGGAGGAACTATTGGATATAAGAGCAATGTCAACTTACCAACATTATGACCAGGAATACAACTTTCCTAAAGCGGATCCTCTGTTTGGTCCACCACCCAGGACAATGGATTGGATCCCAGCAGGCGACCCAAAACAATGGCGCCGCAGAAGGGGCAGACGGAGCGGTCTTCTGGACAGGCTCCGTAGACGGGCACGTCACCCACCGCTCCCGAGTATACTACTCGCCAATGTCCAGTCTCTTGACAACAAGGTAGATGAAATCCGAGCAAGGGTTGCCTTCCAGAGAGACATCAGAGATGGTAACATTCTCTGTTTCACGGAAACATGGCTCACTCGGGATACGTTATCAGAGTCGGTACAGCAACCTGGTTTCTTCACGCATTGAGCTGACAGAAACAAACATCTCTCTGGTAAGAAGAAGGGCGGGGGTGTATGCCTTAGGATTAATGAGTCGTGGTGTGATTATAACAACATACGGAACTCAAGTCCTTTTGTTCACCTGACCTAGAATTCCTTACAATCAAATGCCGACCGCATTATCTACCAAGAGAATTCTATTCGATTATAATCACAGTCGTGTGATATCCTCCCCATATCCTCCCCCAAGCAGACACCTCGACGGCCCTGAAATAACTTAATTGAACTCTATGTAAACTGGAAACCACATATCCTAAGGCTGCATTTATTGTAGCTGGGGATTATAACAAGGCTAATCTGAAAACAAGGCTCCCTCATCTTTATCAGCATATCGAATGCGGCCAAAAGTGCTTCTACAAATGATTGACTGTGAATACTCATGTAAATGATGTATTTCTGTATTTCATTTTTCAATGACCTCAGAGTCAGGACACCCGTTTATGGGACATCCGAAAGACGGCACCCTAGACAGGGCAGTGTCCCCAATCACTGCCCTGGGGCATTGGGACATTTTTTTAGACCAGAGGAAAGAGTGCCTCCTACTGGCCCTCTAACACCACTTCCAGCAGCATCTGGTCTCCCATCCAGGGACTGACCAGGATCAACCCTGCTTAGCTTCAGAAGCAAGCCAGCAGTGTGGTATGCTGCTGGGTAAAATTATAAATGTATTAAATCGTTTTAAACCCCTTATTAATCTACACACAATACCCCATAATGACAAAGCAAAAACATGTTTTCAGAAATTTTTGAAAATGTATTAAACTGAAATATCACATTTACATAAGTATTCAGACCCTTTACTCAGTGCTTTGTTTAAGGACCTTTGGCATCGATTATAGCCTCGAGTCTCCTTGGGTACAAACTTGATACACCTGTATTTATGGAGTTTCTCCCATTCTTCTCTGCAGATCCTCTCAAGCTCTTTCAGACTTGATGTGGAGCATTGCTGCACAGCTATTTTCAGGTCTCTTCAGAGATTCGTCTTGGCTCTGTGCTTAGGGTCGTTGTCCTGTTGGAAAGTGAACCTTGGCCCCAGTCTGAGGTCCTGAGAGCTCTGGAGCAGGTTTTCATCAAGGATCTCTGCCGCTGAAAAACATCCCCACAGCATGATGCTGCCACTCATCATGCTTCACCGTAGGGATGGTGCCAGATTTCCTCCCGACGTGGCGCTTGGCATTCAGACCAAAGTGTTCAATCTTGGTTTCATCAGACTAGAGAATCTTGCTTCTAGGTGCCTTTTGGCAAACTCCAAGCGGACTGTCATGTGCATTTTACTGAAGAGTGGCTTCCGTCTGGCCACTCTACCATAAAGGCCTGATTGGTAGAGTTCTGCAGAGAGGTTGTCCTTCTGGATGGTTCTCCCATCTCCACAGAGGAACTCTAGATCTCTGTCAGAGTGACCATCGGGTTCTTGGTCACCTCCCTGACCAAGGCCCTTCTCTGCCGATTACTCAGTTTGCCCAGACGGCCAGCTCTAGGAAGAGTCTTAGTGGTTCAAAACTTCTTCCATTTTAGAATGATGGAGGCCACTGTGTTCTTGGGGACCTTTAATGCTGTAGAAATTCCTCAGATCTGTGCCTTGACACAATCCTGTCTTGGAGCTCTACAGACAATTCCTTCAACCTCAAGGCTTGGTTATTGCCTTGACATGAACTGTCAACTGTGGGACCTTATATAGACAGGTGTGTGCCTTTCCAAATCATGTCCAATCAATTTAAATTTACCACAGGTAGACTCCAGACTCCAATCAAGTTGTAGAAACATCTCAAAGATGCTTAATGAAAATAGGATGCACCTGAGGTCAATTTCAAGTCTCATAGCAAAGGGTCTGAATACTTATGTAAACTATTTTTTTTTCTCGCTTTGTCATTATGGGGTATTTTGTGTAGATTGCTGAGGGGAAAAAAAATAAAGTTATCAATTTTAGAATAAGGCTGTAACATAACAAAATGCGGAAAAAGTCAAGGGGTCTGAATACTTTCCGAAGGCACTGTAAATATAATGTAACCTACCCATCAATTTATACAGCGAGAGAAGTGTGGTGGGGGGTGCAATCTTACAATGTTACAGTCTATTCCAAAAGCCTGAGCCTCTTATGGAGACAGTAGAACTGTCATCAATGCATGCTTCAGTATTCCCCCTTCTCTCTAGGACCATTCATGTGCCCAAGCTGCATAGGTGTATCGAAAGGATCCCACCCTGGTCAGAGACAAGAACTCACCCATATATGGGAAAATTCTGGGCTCCTGACGGGGACAATATGATCTTTGTGCCTCTAACGTTCTCACTCATTATTCACAATTCATTCTGGATAACCCATAATCATGGTAGCCTTCACATGAATATTGAAGTGTTCAGAAACATATTCTATTCTTATAAACAATAAAGGTGACTCCAAAATGACACAATACATTATTTAAGAATAATTTTTAATCGGGCCCAAAAATAATGAATGAATGAAACACAAAAATGAAACACAACCAAAGCAAACTGCCAATGCATCCAACAAGTTTGTCGAGTCACAAGCTCGATGTAATCATGCTAGGAATATGGGACCAAATACAACACTTTTGACTACTGTCAGGGGTGGGGAGTGCGCTTTATCGTCGTTTCAACTGCTAATTACAGATTAAAATGGTGTTTCATAGCAATTCATTTGAACAGTATTTGAAGTTGTCCATATTTGATATGACCAGTAATGTCATTGTAGAATGAACGCCTTCGCCAAGGTAAAACAACCGCAGCAACACAACACCCCAACGGCCACAGACTTTACAAACTGGAGCTAACTGAAACATCCCGTCTTTATGCTGACGACATATCTGTGGGTTGCCAATATGTCTAGTTCAAATGCAACGCAGCTTGTTCACAGGATTTCTCTCTACTCACTCAAAAGGCCACAACACAAATACCTATAATCAGAGCTAATTAGACCAGGCCCATATGTTGGACCATCAACCATGTATTAAAACCAACAGTTAATGAAATGTTTCCCACGGTATTAAGTCATTTCATGCTGTAGTTTAGACTTCATGCTTTAAAGGGGAACTGAATGCAAGAAACAACATATCTGGTTCAAAACGGCCTACGTGGCATCGATATGAGTCAAAAACATTTATTCCAGTGTCAAAATTGACTAAGAAGTGTAAGTAGGACATTTGTCATAAAGTCAGTAAATTCCAAAACAGAGCTTTGTGAGATTTGTGAACTAAGGTCGTCACGATTTACACGGGGTTGGGTTTTTGATTTCGATCATTCCCACGAAGGTGGTATTGCATGGAGAAACAGCCATGCTGATTGCGCTCTATAATTTTGACTGTGGTAACTAGTGACAACCAAGATCTTTTTAATGCTGTTTTTTTTGTTCACACTTCATTTACAGTAGCACCATGAACTGAACAAGTGCTTTATGATATACAACATGTAGGCAAAATATAAATTTCTTAAAAAGTGAGGAAATAAGTTTTTATTAAGGTCTCTAAACGCATGAATAAAGTTAAACAAGTTACAAACCAGATGGTTACAGTCAGATCACAAATGTACATACAAAATCAAACCAAATCACAAAGTTCAGGGTTTCTAAAGCATTACGGTTGATTGTGACATAGGCTAAGCACAATTTACAATCAAATTTGCGAGTAAGAGCCTTTAGTAAATGAGGCCCTGATCATCCTGAATCTGTGTTTTGCCCCACAAATAACCCCTTGTTTTCCCCCATTCATCATAAAGCTACCTCTGTCGTCTGATTTCACCCCCAGCTAAATCAGTTGGGCCTTGGTTTACAAGCATACGTCTACCATGTGACAGCTGTTGGACAGAGCATGCTAGAGTCATGGACGGAATACATGGCCTTGTGCCGTTTATCGAGCTCTGTGACCAAGTATCAGTTTACATAAACAAACCATGTTTGAGCACACAAATACCGGTTAGTGTTCATGTCAACGTAGGTTTCCATCTGAGAGTCTTTCCTCAGTAACCTGAGACAATTCAGTGTGGAAGCTTGTGCGAATCAATTTGCTTGGATAAGGAGGCCTAGTAGTTTCACAATATTACATTTTGTCAATTGTTCTCACTGATATGTTTCTTCAAAGATTATGTTTGGAAGTCTAGGAACTTATCAATAGGCCCATTGCACAACTTGCACCCCCTTCATGTGGCCTATAATCTCCTGACAAAGTTGTCAAATACATTGCTGTAACATACAGCTCATCATGTACACTATGTTCCAAGGTTGGGGAAGGTATATCATTCTGACATGATGGGCTTAAGATGAAATCCAAACACTTTGGGAAACATGTAGAAAATATTGGATATTATCATTACTCCCTCTTGAAACCAGCCAATGCTAATGCACCCTGAAACATGTTGTGGCTAAACAACCTGGCCTCAGAGCCATACGGAGCATACTTTACGTATTTCTGTGCAAAGCTGTCATCAATGCATCAGGGTGGCTACTTTGAAGAATCTAAAATATATATTTTGTTATGTTTAACACTTTTTTGGTTACTACATATTTCCATGTGTCATTTCATAGTTTTGATATATTCACTATTATTCTACAATGTTGAAAATAGTCAAACGAAAAGAAACCTTTCAATGAGTAGGTCTCCAAACTTTTGACTGGTACTGTATATTATACTAAATGGATTGTCACAGATTTATGTACAGAAAAATATAAATTGCCCTGAGACCACAAAAATATAGTGTTCTTGTTCAAATTTTCCATCACCTTTACCCCAACGTGGTCTCAGGGCAATTTGTATTTTTCTGTACATAAATTCCCTTGTCGTCTTGTCAATCAGTAGAATCACCATCTTCTCAAAGTGAGCCAAACAAGCAAACAGAGGTTAGCAATTAAAGCGGAAGAGAATTGAGACAGAAACAAACACGGGCCTGTGAGAGTTTAAAGAATGACTGAAATCATTGATTCCCCATGTGTTTTTCTGTTCCTCATAAAGAAAAATGAGATTTCAGTCTTGGGTGTGTGGTTCGATGTGGGTATGTTATCATACCCTGGCAGTTACTGTTGTTGGTTGCTCTTGAGACATCGTAGCAAAAACATAGCCACTAGCCTACCACTTCCTCAAAATAGTCAGAATGAATCTAAACTAAATAAATAAATCTGTAATTCCTTTGGATGTTTTTATAGTCATGCAATTTTACATCTAGCTAAGGTGTTTGATGCAGTATTTCTCAAATGTGCTTGAAAACTGGTAGTGCATTGCAGACTATTGAGCAAGCTGCGAAACTATCCTAAATAACACACAAGCTACTCGCTGTTTATCAGTGCTCAAAATCCAACACTATCACAGCTTATTGTGAAATAGACACAAATTACTTATTCAAAATTCTTGACAGGCACACGAAAAAGTCTACATTTCCGTGTGTATTACACAATTTTCTTCATATCTCATTTTGAGTGTATAACACAATTTTTCTTTCATAAAGCATTTGTGTACATTACACAAACTCAAATTTGTTTTGGCTAAGCTAGGAGGCTAATGTTAGCTAGGCTAGGAGTTAGAGTTTAAGGTTGCTTTAACTTTAGCTAGCATGTTAGCTAACCCTAACGCTAACCTTAACCCTTAGACTTAGATGGTGTCATGACGTTGCCCTGTTGGTGAGGTTTATGACCCCCATAAATACCTTTCCCCCTTTTCTCTCTCTACTCTACAGAATGGACTATTGGAAAGCCTTTTGCTACCACAGAGAAAGTATGGCAACATCAAAAGGTTGGGAATGGAACAATATTTCTGGAATCCAACCAGTTGAAAGTATCCATTGGTACTTAAAGAATATGATGTCAGATCAGTTGTCATCTGAGAAATTATTACTGATGATAGGATGACATAAACTGTATCATGGAAAGTCTACACATTCTAAGTCTACACATCAGATTCACATGGAATTGTTGTGCAATTTAAATGTTTAAATATGAAACTATTTGTCAAAAGATTAAATGTAATTTTAGTTTTTAAAATTAGAGAATTGTTTTCATAAGTAAAATATGCTCAATCAGTGGCCACACCCACGTAAATAGGCATTGGTTGGAAATGATGACCCAACCCCTTTCCTATAAGAGACCCGTAACCCAAATCACAGCGAACTAAGCCAATCTCAGTGTGAGCACTAATTGCACGACTACAACCTAACAAAATTAATATTGTGTTCCTGATGACGTGAGGACTGATGTCCATACGTTTAGAAGGGAGAATTTCAATGTGGAGGTGACAATCGCCACGCTGGAAGGATGAATTTCGACTAAACCAGCCAGAATCGAGCATGAGCTTATAGTATGGCAACTTGGTATGAACTTTGAACTCTTATTCACTAAAGAAGTGATACATCCTAGACGTCGAGTTATCAGCAGCAGCTGTAAACGGGCGTGGCCTAGGAAAGGTCGGACAATCTCTTCAGACAACAGGGTACTACAAAATATCCGTTCGACCACAAGACAGGGTACTACAACGTATCCGCCCAGAAATATTCTTCAAAGGACAAGGGAGATCTCTGCTGGGCAACCCAGCCTTCCATCTACGACCAATCTATTGAAGAGCAGCTCAGAGTAAATATTTCTTGCATTTTCCTTTTCCAAATGGCCGTTTTTTTAGAATGCATAAGATTCTGAAGAAGAACTAAATCTAGCCTAGTCATTCATGCAACCTAGCCTAGTATACTGAGTAGCAGTTTGGTTTAAAATACCAACAACTGCGAATGCGAATGAAAGCAAACAGAACAGTGGAACCAAATACTAGGCCTACTCAACAAAATATCAGATCGATAAAAGGCACGACAATCTATATTTAAGCTAGTGACATTAACGGTGAACAAACACAGCAAACAAAAAGGTGAACGGGGATCCAAATAACCAAAACACAGCCTACTACATTGAGGTGGAGCCATGCACAGCTGTCTTGCCAAATAAATAGGTCTATAGGCCCACTTCAAACACGTTGTGATATGGCACAATAACCTTCTGTGGCTCAAATTCGAACACGTTTCCAATACATACTGTTCCATTTACAACCACGAAAACAAATAGGCTACCAAGAAAACCATACCAGATTGTATCCATTTCTATAATGAAACATACTGATATGTAGCTATACCTAGGGGCGTCATTTGGTTTCTTGCATTGGAATTATTATATTCTGCTTATATCGCTTATACCTAACCCTAACCCTAACCCTAACCCTAACCCTAACCCTAACCCACAGTAAACATAAGTTCAAATACTTTTGACCAAGAAGTGAAAGGTTGGTGCACAATCTCAGCGGTGCTCTATCTGCACCATGGACACGCCCTACAAACGAAAGCAAAATATTGATTAAGAAACAACCAGCGGGACTGTTTCTTACCTTTTCAGAAGAGCCACATTTACATGCCTTTAAAAACAGCCGAAACGAATAACAAAAACACTATTCCTTGTGCTTCTATCTGTAGCATATGCAAAACTGTATAGCCTTTATTGTCCACCTCAGGTTTAGCTCCAAATACATCAAGCCATTGCATGCATAGGCATCCACTGCATATGAGGGAAGAGAAGCTAAGGCCTAGATAGAGAAGAGAGAAGCTAAGGCCTAGATAGAGAAGAGAGAGAAGCTAAGGCCTAGATAGAGAAGAGAGAAGCTAAGGCCTAGATAGAGAAGAGAGAGAAGCTAAGGACTAGATAGAGAAGAGAGAGAAGCTAAGGCCTAGATAGAGAAGAGAGAAGCTAAGGCCTAGATAGAGAAGAGAGAGAAGCTAAGGACTAGATAGAGAAGAGAGAGAAGCTAAGCCCTAGATAGAGAAGAGAGAGAAGCTAAGGCCTAGAGAGAGGAGAGATATATGCTGGTGGCATGCTACGACCCCGACATTAATTTCTTTATACATGCCATATAAAGGAGTAGAAGAATGTTCATTTGTACATTTTCTATTAGAATACGTTTTTATTAAAGTTAAGCATTATATTGTTAGGTTATAGGCCTAAACCATTCTTCAACACCTCAAGTTCAAGTGTCGGAGTCATTTGGAGCGCCTGTGCGCACTGCCTTCATACCATAGACCTGCAGTATAATAGGCGAATAGCCATACCACACCAAACCTTCACAAAAGTTTGTAAACTTTATTAGGGTAATATCAAAAGTAAGTCAAGCCATTGTTTATAGGGAAAATACGAGAAGGATATTATATTGCGGCAAACACAACATTATAGTTGGAACTTAATTTGGCCAAAGAAAATGGCTCAACAGAATGAAACAAAACACTTGCAAACTGGTTTAAACCGTCACAAAAAAAATGTAACAGGCTAATTTGCAGCAATAAGCAAGAAAGGCTAGTGCCCACCGGACACAACAAATGACAGCAATATGCTAATGATATTCATTTTACAACAGGCCTACTTAACCTATCTTAAAATAAATATGGAGCACACACATTTTTTCCAACGAAAACGTCTCAGAATGAAACAAAATACATTTGGAATATTTAAAGAACTGGTTTGGATTAATAAATAGGCCTACAATAAAGACAATGATATGCAATAATAATAATAGTGATAAAACAAATTATTATAAATACAAAAAAAGTTCCAAAATGGCATCCTTCCTGAATACCTAGTTGCACAATAGCCTGCTTGGGCCAGGCCAACATTCTTCTTTGTCCACTACAATATTCAAACTTTTCCATACGGAGGATCTTCCCCTTGTAGCAGACAAATATTTTCCCCCTTTTTCAATTGGTGGCACCAGACCATAAATTGGTCGCACCAATTGTTTTTGTGGCATCACGTAATAGAACAAATTACTATGTCTATCATCTTATAAAGTCATTCACAGTGCTTTATTAAAAAGTGTAATAGACTACTGAGATGGTATTGAAGTTATCATCTTGTGATGTTGCGATATAAATATTTTAATGTGCAACCAAATCCAGTGATTGTCATGCATATTGGGTAGACAATTATCCCATTGTTGTTATATTTTACTGTTAAAATAGGGCACCAGAATTTCAGATTTTTTGGGGGGTTCAATAGATATAAATTTGCCTGCATCTTTATGTGCTCTAATATCATAGGCACATTTATTTGGGGCTATTTTACCACCTGAGTAAGTGGAAACTCAAAACACATTAGCTAGATCACTAACTCCTAAGAAAAGACCCACTCATAATAGCTATCTATAAATCAAACAGTGCATTTTTTATTTAACCTTTATTTAGCTAGGCAAGTAAGTAAAGAACCAATTCTTATTTACAATGACAAACTACCAAGATGCAAAAGGCCCCATGAGGGGACAGGGACTGGGATTTTAAAAAAAAGAAAGTAGGACAAAAAAACACATCAGTATGAGACACCACAACACCACATAAAGAGAGACTCTTAAGACAATACAGAATGGTAGCAACACAAGAACACGGCAGCAACACAACATGATAGCAGCACAAACATTGCGCACAGACAACAACAATGGGCAAAAAGGTAGAGACAACAGTACATCATACAAAGCAGCCACAACTGTCAGTAAGAGTGTCCATGATTGAGTCTTTGAAGAGATTGAGGTAAAACAGTCCAGTTTGAATGTTTGTTGCAGCTCATTCCAGTCACTAGCTACAGCGAACTGAAAAGAGGGACCCGGGGATGTGTGTGCTTTGGGGACCTTTAACAGAATGTGACTGGCAGAACGGATGTTGTATGTGGAGGATAAGGGGTATCTCAGATAGGCCTTTAGGCCTCATTCCACCCTAAGGGGGTTTTGTAAATAAGCATCAACCAGTGGGTCTTGTGTCAGGTATACATAGATGACCAGGTTACAGAGGAGTATAGAGTGCAGTGATGTGTCATATAAGGAGAATTGGTGGAAAATCTTATGGCCCGAATATTAAAGCACATCTAGCCGCTTAAGAGCACTCTTACCTGCCGATCTCTAAATTACTTCTCCATAATCTAGCATGGGCAGGATGGTCATCTAAATCAGGGTTAGTTTGTCGGCTTGGGTGAGAGAGGAGCGATTATGGTAGAGGAAACCAAGTCTAGATGTAACCTTAGCCTGCAGCTTGGATATGTCCTTAGAGATGCACAGTGCACCGTCTAGCCATACTCCCAAATACTTGTATGAGCTGACTACCTCAAGCTCTAAACCCTCAGAGGTAGTAGTCACAACTGCGGGGAGAGGGGCATTCTTACCAAATCACATGACCTTTGTTTTGGAGGTGTTCAGAACAAGGTTCAAAAGCTTTGGCCATTTAATGGGCAAAAAAACATTGCAGTTGTACTGTAGCCTACCATCCAATGAGGCCTATGCACTCGCAATTGCCAACGCACTTTTTACACGCTCCATATCTCAAAGCCATATCAAATATCTTTCTGTAGGTATAAAAAGTATACCTACAGAAAGCTGAGAACATCCTCTCTCCATCTGCGACAACAGGATTCCCAGCAATTGGATTTTAAAATGTTATACAATCAGAACACTTTTCTCCCAGAGCATTTTTTTGCCCTGGGAAAGCAGAGTGGCTCTCTAAACACAGCAGAAGGCCCAGGCGAAACAAGTACAGGGGCAGGCTGGCAGACACTTTCATAACAGGAATCATAATGATAGTGCTCTTTACTGTTGGACCAAATCATGGTTTCAGCCTCCTAGCCTCACCGTCTAGCCATACTCCCAAGTACTTGTATGAGGTGACTACCTCAAGCTCTAAACCTTCAGAGGTAGCAATAACACCTGTGGGAAGAGGGGCATTCTTCTTACCAAACCACATGACCTTTGTTTTGGAGGTGTTCAGAACAAGGTTAAGGGCAGAGAAAGCTTGTTGGACACTAGGAAAGCTTTGTTGTAGAGCGTTTAACACAAAATCCTGGGAGGGGCCAGCTGAGTCTAAGACTATCATCTGCATATAAATGGATGAGAGAGCTTCTTACTAGAGGTCGACCGATTAATCGGAAAGGCCGATTAATTAGGGCCGATTTCAAGTTTTCATAACAATTTTTGGAAACCGATTATGGCCGATTACATTGCACTCCACGAGGAGACTGCGTGGCAGGCTGACTACCTGTTATGCGAGTGCAGCAAGGAGCCAAGGTAAGTTGCTAGCTAGCATTAAACTTATCTTAGAAAAATCAATCTTATCATAATCCCTAGTTAACTACACATGGTTGATGATATTACTAGTTTATCTAGCTTGTCCTGCGTTGCGTATAATCGATGCGGTGCCTGTTAATTTATCATCGAATCACAGCCTACTTCGCCAAACGGATGATGATTTAACAAGTGCATTTGCGAAAAAAGAACTGTCGTTGCACCAATGTGTACCTAACCATAAACATCAATGCCTTTCTTAAAATCAATACAAAAGTATATATTTTTAAACCTGTATATTTAGTTAATATTGCCCGCTAACATGAATTTCTCTAACTAGGGAAATTGTGTCACTTCTCATGCATATGCAGCAGTTTGGGCTGCCTGGCTCGTTGCGAACTGTGTGAAGACCATTTCTTCCTAACTCCTAAAGACCGTAATTAATTTGTCAGAATTTTACATAATTTATGACATAACATTTAAGGTTGTGCAATGTAACAGCAATACTTAGACTTAAAATACAGAACGGTTCCGTATTTTACTGAAAGAATAAACATTTTGTTTTTCGAAATGATAGTTTCCGGATTTGACCATATTAATGACCTAAGACTCGTATTTCTGTGTGTTATTATATTATAATTAAGTCTATGATTTGATATTTGATAGAGCAGTCTGACTGAGCGGTGGTAGGCAGCAGCAGGCTTGTAAGCATTCATTCAAACAGCACTTTCCTGCGTTTGCCAGCAGCTCTTCCCTGTGCTTCAAGCATTGTGCTGTTTATGACTTCAAGCCTATCAACTCCCAAGATTAGGCTGGCAATACTATAGTGCCTATAAGAACATCCAATAGTCAAACGTATATGAAATACAAATGGTATAAAGAGAAATATTCCTATAATAACTACAACCTAAAACTGTTTGACCAAATCATGGTTTCAGCCTCCTAAAAAAAAAATAGGACGTTTTAGTGAGGTGAATGGATGCGCAGCACACACCGATCCAAACAATATTTGTTTTACTCCCACAGCCAGGTGTCAAAGGGTCGCAAAACGTGACTAAATGATCGCAGTCTAGAGCCCTACCTTGTAGGCTTTTCACTCTAGGCATACTCAAACTTTTGTTTTACTTGAATGAAAAAGGCATCCATCTGTCACAATCAACAGTAGCCTAGGCCAAGGTTCCACTTTCACTTTCCTCAGCAGCAGGGAAGCCCTGGACAATTTGGCCTGCTATGATTTTATTTAAATCGGGCTTTTCATTTATTTTGTCTGCCAAAAGCCAGAAATGACCGGCTAACGGAAACCCTGTGCCCCAGTGGCATTCCATAGGCCCCCTACACACACACCACTGTGTGCTATGTCCATTGTGCCGACACAGAGCAGTGGAGAAACAGATTTTGTGCCAACCTGTCACTCAATCATTTCATATTTTTTGCTAATTTTATAAAAGGACATTAAACTAAAACTGAGGTGGCAAGAGTTTCAACTGAGGGGATCCGGGTACGAGTTGGGATTCAAGTAAGTGGGCATTGTCTCAGTAGATTCTCATTTTGCCCAAAACGGTGGGGGACTCAGTGCTCGACTTGGGCAGGAAGTCATCAAACTGAATACCCACACCTCAATTTCTACTGCTCGACTTCCTGCTCCTCTTATAGAGTATTAGCTAATCGGTATTATGGAGTTCTTGCACCTAAATGTAAACAGTACCGACACCCAAACCCGGGCTTCCACCCATTTCAGTCCAAGTCAAGCACTGGGCAGACTGGAGTGATCCCTATCAAACACATCGACAGGTGGCCACTCCATAAAGGGTTTAGGGGTCAAGTGTTCTTTCAACATAACATTGGCCATGTGTTACGTGTTAAGTCCGTGGCACTGCGTAACGTGGACAGGTCTTTCTAACTAGCTAGGTATCAATCCAATTGGCGCTAAGATTTTCATGCGGATATTCCAAAATCAGCATGAAGAAAATATGCACGTTTTCCTCCCACCAGTGGCGTATTTCCACCGAATGGACTTGTTGTTGATTTTTTTTTAAATCAGTGCGTGATGACATAGTGCTAAAAAAATAATTGCTTCTTCGTGTTCTCATGCACCTGTGTTTCCATCGCATTTTCAACTCTAACGATAGTTTTGTCACAAAAACTGTTGCGTAAAATAACAAATGTACCTACTCTGGTTGACACGTGTGCTCTTGCCAATAGCGCGCAGATACAGTGCGGGTAGGCTAGTCTACATGAGGTTATTACTGATAAGAGTGAGAATTTTTTTATTTGTCAAATGGCAGCCAAGCATCTACAGTTACATCATGTCACCGGCCTGTGAAGTTCCTCATAAATGATTTAATCTGTAGCCAAATAAACTGTATGGTTTATTAGACCATAAAGGAGTTTCCACTGGCATTTCTCACATAATTAATTTCACAAACACAAAAATAACCCACCACATCAAACAAACAAATTGTCTGTCAGCATTTATAGAATTTCATGTTGTTTCCATCAGCCCAGTCATGACTTTTTTCATGCGTCAGGTAATTCATCTGCATGTAATTGTTGGATGGAAACGTGGTTACTGTCTGTTCTGCCGTAGCATTGGATAGAACACAATCAGCACAGCTGTTTCTCTGATAATTATCCCTAGATGTTACAATCCCAAGTGGGCATGCTCAAAACCCAACCCCATGTAAACCGTGACAAACTCAGTTACACAAATCTGACAAAACTCAATTTTGGAATATAATGACTTTATGACAAGTTATCCTCCTTACACTTTGTAAATTTTGGCACTGGAATAAATCTTTCGGACTAATATTGACCCCACGGACCGTTTTGAACCAGAGAAGTTGGTTCTTGCATTAAGTTGCCCTTTAATGCACTGCCATTGCCCATTCATTCATTTTGTACATTGTTGTGAATATTTTCCAGATGTAATTTGATGATAAGGTTACTGTGAATGAAGTCTGTCCTCAAGCAAGACCACTAAGCTGCTTGATGGGATGAGATCAGAAGTGCTAACAGGGAAGCCAAGTCAGGATTTCACCAGGAAGTGGAAAAGTGTATCTGTCACTTGACCCCATGAACTAGATAGGCTAAGTGCAAAGCCACCTGTGATCTCAGCATTAGACTGGCCATTGACCTATGAAAGGCCCTGACTGATAATTGATCCCATTTCAGTGAGCCAGTGAAATACGGTATCCATGCTCCACATGTTTCAAGATGAACTGGCTTTGCACTACGAAAGTAATATAGCCTGACAGGGTACATGCCAGCCTACATAGATGTGGACCAGGGATGGGCAACTTTAAAAGGGGTGGGAGCCACAAAACATCTGCACTCATCATGAGGGGCTGCGTACCCTCATCCATACCCACATATGCAGTCAGAACCAGCCGTAGCATTTTGGAGACCCAAAGTGAAATCTTGACAGCGGAGATCTTTTTTTTCCTTCTTTTTTTTTTTAGTTAATTTCCTGCAATTCTACTCATTTTCCCATTGGGCAGAGAGAATAATTAGTAGTTTTACCACTATTTGCCTGCAATTCTATCCAAATTAGTCTGTTTGCACATTTTGCCATAGGGTGGAGAGAAATGTTTGTAGTTTTTAATAGGATATCTGAGTGAGAGTGACTAACAAAATCAATGGGGCCCTCCGGTCTGTAATTCAACCATGATTACTACACGTTTAGATGGCTGGCTAGACTAATTTACCAATCAACATGGGCTAATTGAGTCACTGTCAGTGACTGACATAAGAGAAAAACTGCTGATGCACAACCAAATTTCAAGTTGCACCTTGTGTAGACCCAGACTGAGTTCCAAATGTATTTATTTATTCTTTGGGGAAATTGATCCTCGCCTACAAAACAGGGTCCGCCAGTTGCCAATCCCTAATGTAGAATGTAGACGTGGACTGGGGGAGGAATGCAGGGCTCAGACGAGTAGGACTGACCTCAGCTTGTTTCTTAACATAACTAGACTATGTGCAGCGCAGAACACAATTAGCAGAGCATATGAGCTTGATATTAATTTTGGTTTCAAACCAGTTTACATTTTTTTATATCACTGACAAGTGACAACATACTGAAATAGGAAAACATGTTGGTTGATACACTTATGTTAGTTGCATTCACTCTCAAGTTTTCAGAAGAGTGATTTTTCACAAGGACACACATGTTCATGCCACATAACAGCGCTGCCCCATGTCCCCCGACCCAGAGCGTCAGCCAGTCATTCACCAGACTGCATTTTGATCCCCCACACCTAAGCCCCTTAACCACGCCTTAAGGCCATTGTAATACTAACGGCATTACAACGGCTACTGCCAACTGCTGTTTTACAGTTGTCACAAAATGTGCCGAGAGAGGATCAATGTGCAAGTTGGACTTGAATGCTAATATTCAAGTGGTCAGGATGTTACAATAAATCAATTAATTTTTCTATAATTCAATGCTAATATACAAAGTGTTATGAGATAAACATGCCTTTGGATTTTCACTATAACACTTTCACTCACTTCCATCTCATAACACTATTGGAATCTTAAGGGTACGCCCGGTATCCACAAAAAGAGCATTGTTTGGTATTATCGTATAACCGAAAGGGTGTGCTGTGTCCTACGATTATAATGCATTACACTTCACAGTGCCAAATTGACATGAAACCATTTCAGATTTCAGTAAGATTACTGCGATTCTCTTTTCTATGAGCGAAAAGAGAGTTGCAATCGATGAAGTACCAGGCTACTAAACGTCTAAGAATGTAGTTCACTCTGCTACTCACATACTGTAAGCAGGTCAGGGCTTTGGCAGTCGGAATACCGTACATAGTGGTCATTCCACAAGCATGGAGAGAATGACTGGAGAGGCTAAACAGATGGGTGTAGCTACAGTTGTGTTAAAGTATGTTAGAAAATATGGCTGTTTGAGTGTCTTTGGAGTGTCTTGAACGAATCTGATTTATCGTTAAATATCATGTTTTCACAAGGGAAAACAATAACTTATTTTCACAAAGCCCCTTTGTTTTTGAGGGCTCCTGCAGATCAGACCCTAAATGAAAGCTAGAATCCTTAATTGAAACAATAACAAAGCTACACCCCGCCTGTGTTTTGGTGAATGCTGAGGGATGGGCCTGGAGAAATGTAACTGTAGCTATGGATGCAAGGATTGTCCATCCATGATATCAACAGTATAGTTAATCATATTGAGACTGTACAGTGTTTCTTTACTAACATTGGAGTAAAACTAGCTTGTATTTTGGGTTCTGTTGGGGTATGACAGTTGAAATAAGCTCACAAGGAATTTACAAGTTACATTCTTCAAGAAGCGGTCAAAACTTTTAGAACACCTACTCATTCAAGGGTTTTTCTTTATATTTACTATTTTCTACATTGTATAATAATAGAGATTACATCAAAACTATGAAATGACACATTTGGAATCGTGTAGAAACCAAAAAAAATATAATTTTATATTTGAGATTCTTCAAAGCAGCCACCCTTTGCCTTGATGACAGCTTTGCACACTCTTGGCATTCTCTCAACCAGCTTCATGAGGTAGTCACCTGGAATGCATTTCAATTAACAGGTGTGCCTCGTTAAGTTAATTAGTGGAATTTCTTTCCTTCTTAATGCGTTTGAGCCAATCAGTTGTGTTGTGACAAGGTAGGGGGGTATACAGAAGATAGCCCTTTTTGATAAAAGACAGAGTCCATATTATGGCAAGAACAGCTCAAATAAGCAAAGAGAAATGACAGTCCATCATTACTTTAAGACATGAAGGTCAGTCAATCCAGAACATTTCAAGAATTTTTTAAGTTTCTTCAAGTGCAGTCGCAAAAGCCATCAAGCGCTATAATGAAACTGATTCTCATGAGGACCGCCACAGGAAAGGAAAACCCAGAGTTACCTCTGCTGCAGAGGATAAGTTCCTTAGCGTTACAAGCCTCAGAAATTGCAGCTGAAATAAATGCTTCAGAGTTCAAGTAACAGACACATCTCAACATCAAATGTTTAGAGGAGACTGCATGAATCAGGCCTTCATGGTCGAATTGCTGCAAAGAAACCACTACTAAAGGACACCAATAATAAGAGACTTGCTTGAGCCAAGAAACACGAGCAATGGACATTAGACTGGTTGAAATCAGTCCTTTGGTCTGTTGAGTCCAAATTGGAGTTTTATGGTTTTAATCGTCGTGTCTTGGTGAGACGCGGTGTGGGTGAACGGATGATCTCCAGATGTGTACTTCCCACCATAAAGCATGGAGGAGGAGGTGTTATGGTGTGGGGGTGCTTTGCTGGTGACACTGTCTGTGATTTATTTAGAATTCAAGTCACATTTAACCAACATGGCTACCACAGCATTATGCAGCGATAGGCCATCCCATCTGGTTTGGGCTTAGTGGGACTATCATTTGTTTTTCAACAGCACAATGACCCAACACACCTCCAGACTGTGTAAAGGATATTTTACCAAGAAGGAGAGTGATGGAGTGCTGCATCAGATGACCTGGCCTCCACAATCCCCCGCCCTCAACCAAATTGAGATGGTTTGGGATGAGTCGGACCGCAGAGTGAAGGAAAAGCAACCAACAAGTGCTCAGCATGTGTGGACTCCTTCAAGACTGTTGGAAAAGCATTCTAGGTGAAGATGGTTGAGAGAATGCCAAAAGTGTGCAAAGCTGTCATCAAGGCAAAGGGTGGCTATTTGAAGAATCTCAAATATATCATGTATTTTGATTTGTTTAACACTTTTTTGGTTACTACAAGATTTCATGTGTTATTTCACAGTTTCGACGTCTTCACTATTATTCTACAATGTAGAAAAGAGTAAAAATAAAGAAAAACACTTGAATGAGTAGGTGTTCTAAAACTTTTGACCGATAGTGTATATCATTAAATTATAAGTCCAAAAAGAATGTAGCAACCAGGGATTCCAGCTTTAAGGTTCATTTACCTAAATAAATATATAGTTTGGTTATAATGTAAATATAACAACTGTTGAAAACAGGCGGCAGGTAGCCTAGCGGTTAGCGTGTTGGGCCAGTAAACGAAAGGTCGCCGTTTCGAATACCTGAGCCGACAAGCTGAAATATCTGCCGATGTTCCCTTGAGTGAGATATGTAAGCCCAATTTTCTCCAGGGGCGCTGTACTACAATGACTGACTCAGTAAACCCACACATTTCACTGTGCCTATCCAGTGTACTGTATGTGACAATCCAACTTTTTGTTACATCACTCAGGCTGCCATTTCACAACTTTTAATAAACTAAACAACTGATTGTCCTGACGGGATTAGCCAGCTATTACTGTCATCTTGAAAGATTACCCCGCCTCCCTCTGTCTCTGTTTGCCCATTGGATGTCTCTCCACTGGGGATTGATGCTGCTTTGTTTGGATTGGCTTTTTCTTATGTTCTAGAGAGGCGGAGCTGGAAAAAGGACAACAGGCAACTGTCATGACCCTTCATCATGCCTGTCCCTAGGGTAGGACACTCGTTTGGTTCTTTGATTGTTACAGTGTGACTTGAGTTAAGCAAAATTGAGATATCCTTTCGGAAAAATCATATGACAACATGGCCCCCTATTGAGTTTAACTTTGGGAAGTGCAGAAGATTGAATCACTGTAAGTGGTTTGAACTGATCAAAATGTGACCGTCTAAGATCTGTGGTCTTGCACGCTTTTTATATCGTGTTCTTCCTCGTTAGTGAACCGTTTATGTAATCGCTCGCTTTAGAGCGCTGTGTTCCTAAAGTCGTTATGGCAAATTTACGTTAATGGTCATGCATTTTGACCTAATTCATCTAATCAAGCAATGAACAGGAAAACTGTGTCCCGCTCGAAGGCATCATTTAACAGTTGACTCAATGTATGACAATGATGGTTGGATTTAGTCACTGAATGATCCACATCTAATGTTCTGTGAGTTGGAGAGTTAGTGAATGAATTAGGGACAAACAGCATTGCTGAGGCAGTGTTGTTGAATGAGCAAACCAACGAGCTAAGGGGATAAATTACAAGCTGTAAGGCACAGTGGCTTGTAATCAGACTTAGAAGAGCTTAATTTAGGAAACAATTGGGGTTTCAGTACACAGATTGACTAATGATAATGATGAACCAGTTTAAACTGAAGGATTATATTCTAGCTTGATGCCAAGACAAAGGTTGCTGTGCAATTAGGTTGATCTCAGGTCGTCATCTGGTGACCTCTTGATTTGTATTTTTATTAGGATCCCCATTAGCCAATGGCAACAGCTAGTCTTATTGTGGTCTGACTAATGACAAAAACACACAGACAAAATACTTGACATACATTTTAAAACATTAACATGTAGTGTGTGTCCAGAACAAATTCAAGGAAACGTACAGTATTATACAGAGCCATGAGTGCATGGGAACTCCCTTCCATATTATATAGCGCAAGCAACACCTCAAGGCACATCGCCTCTCCCCCATGTGACCTGTGTGTGTGCATCTATCAGTTACACACAACAAGTAGGTCACATGGGGGAGAGGCGATGTGCCGTGAGGTGTTGCTTTATTTGTTTTTTTGAAACCACGTTCTGTTCACTTGGTGGCTGGTGGCATGTTTGGTGGGGTAAGTGTGCGGTGAGTAAGTTGACTGTGCAAAAAATGTGGAATTTCCAACATTGTTTCTTATAAAAAAAAACAAGTGACGCAGTCAGTCTATCCTCAATTCTTAGCTAAGAGAGACTGGTATGCATAGTATAAATATGAGCCTTCTGATTACAGTGAAGAGCACTTTCTGTTATGTCCGATTCTCGTTCCACTAAAACAAACATTTCCTCACCAGGTGCGAGGATGGAAGAACTGGTTGCTAACATGAGCAGTAAGCCATTAGCCACAGCATGGCTCACAAAGGACTGCACTGTACCCGAGCATGAATGTTCACAATCTCTCTCCTTTTCATCATGAACTTTCCCACTCTCACAGTAGCTTCCTGTTTATTGAACTGTCCCTTACGTAACTTCAGTAACCCTTTACATGTGCTTCTAAGCCACACAGGCCCAGCCAGTCTATAAGGGTGATTTCTGTGTTGGTAAACTATCACTCAGATCACCCCACAGCAGAAGGTCAGTCAACTAATGCCTTTGGGGCGGTTTTTAACCTAATGGGTCGGTAGGTTTCTGAAAAACTATTTTAGCTATTTGGTGGCCGTGGCCGCCAATTTAGCTAGGCTTTAGATTGTAGACTGCAAGTAGCAACAGCAGAGGGATTCTTATGTTTTCAACAAACCTGTGTGAAAAATGTGCCCCGTCCAAGGTTTTTGAAATAGATAGCTGTTCCAATGAGTGTCATGGTTTATGTAAACACTACAGTTGTATCCCGTTTCACAAAGAACAAGTTGGTGCTACTGTTGCATGTGCAAATATGGCTAACAACATTGGCCCTGCGTGAAAACGTTTTAAACTACACTATGTTGGCTCAACTTTTGGAAACTATTGCTAATATGAATCAAACCTTTCAAAGGGAATGGTTTGAACGTTCAATGGGGCGGCGGTGGAGTAAAAAGAAAAGGCGAGATGTAGGCAAACGTTGACGTGGGGGTGCCTTTCACATGTCTCAACGATCAAAGGATCAAATTCCATGCCATCTCTGGTTTCACAAGACACATGCTGCCAAAATAGCTCAACGGTAACCCAACCCCCGCAGTCTAGGAGCGGGCTGGAAGGGGAGAGAAGAGAAGACAAGTCAGCAGGCTTGTTTGGGTCCCTACCACAGCACACAAGTGGCTCCCTCCTGGGGCTTGTATTTGAAAGCTGTAGGTGACAGGTTCTCACTACTACCCTTGTCTGGTCTGTTTGAACCTATTACAGATAAGCACATTACAGTAACGTAATTTTGCTTTGTAGCGTATAGAATGCCACGCCTTGACATGAGGGATGACCCTGTTTGTAGTATGGATATAGTACATTTTCTGTCTAGGAAATTTGACAGACATGGCCCAAAGGCATGTAGGAAGATGATACCTTTACACATTCCACATTTAACCCCGTTCGCTATATTTTATGTGGTATTTGGTAACACTGAAAACAAGTACAAGAGAATTCATGTTAACCTTCAAAAACACTATAGTACCGGAGTCTGGTCAAATGGCAACGCTCTCAACCGGCAACTGTCTGTGCCCTTACTGCCTGTGACTCCTTTCATTGTCCATCCCCCTTTTCTGACTGTCCTGTCATGAAAAAAGTACAATTACAAACTAACATTATTTCTCCTTAAAACAAATATGTAAAGTGCAACTATTATGATAAGGGGGGGTTAGTGTTAGGACATAGACACGCTACCATGATACACTTCCACACTCCATCCCCAGGTGGCAGCAGCAACCGGGTATTGGTGATGAGCCAAGCCTTCATTGGCACACAGGTGTTGCCAGTTAAGGGGATTGTCAGTCAGTGTCCCAGTTGCAAAAGCTGTGAGGCTGCTGGTTCTCTTTGGTAGCCATGAGTAGGGCTGTTACAGTGAGCGTATTACCGCCACACCGGCAGTCATGACTACAGTCAAATTCCATGTGACCGTTGAGTCACCGGTAACTAGGCTTCTCGAAAACTGCGCTCTGATGGTCGTTAGTAGGCTACCCAACTTGCTAACTGCCAGTCGCTAATGGCCTGGTATTCAGCGCTCCATTGTCCCTCTAATCACTCTGACGTCAATGCAAATGCAGTCTAAAATCACATCAAACACTTCATGAGAGCCCTGGCACTCAGAGTTTCAGCGTAATAGGATCACAAGGAGAGTCAGCTCCTCATAGCTGGTTGATGCATGGAATGAAATAAGTGTTCCTATAAGCCCATGTTAAGCCACATTTCTATAGGCTATGCAATAGCGTCAGAAAACAGACTTGGGATCCTCCTCTTTTTAATAGAGGCCATCATCAGCTTTCTATAGGCAAGGCCTACTATATTTATTTCTCAATTTTGCTAATATTAAGCACATTGCTTTACAACCAGACTAGCCTACCTGGCTGGCATGAAAATTGACCATGGGAAAAGCACCTTCCATTCACAATTCAAGTGCATACGGATGACGTAATTTTCTTCCCTGAACCGGTTCCGACATGTTCATTTTAATTTTCCATTCTATATCAAAACTCATTTTACACATGTAATAAATGTAAAGACAAGATTACATTGAGAATAGCCTGATGGGTGAGAATATCATCACTTGATGCCCAGCGTGTGCAGTCTAAGGCAAGAAACAGCATACGCATTTTCTTTGCTTCTTTTTCAAATCATAGTCGCATGCGTCATGAGGCCTATATGTTTCATAAGGTTTTTATCTCAACTAAAGTGGCCAAATAACTAAGCGTAGCCTATAGGCATAGGACCCCTGGAACTAACCCAAAGGCCATCTTACCGTCTAAATGCATTGTATGCAGCCTGCAATACACCTGTATCCCTCATCCTCCAGTCAGGCTGCATAAGCTTCAAGGTCCTCATTAACTTCATTTAATGGCAGAAGTCAAAAAAATATTTTTACAAAATTGGAAAATACTCATACAGCATTTCCCAACAACATACTACCACCACATCCTTTGTAACATAGACACATGGAGTCAGGTGTGTTTAATAATAACAAACATGGCATCCGGTCAAGAAAACTAAACCATTACTGCCTGAGGAGTGATGCTAGGGAGTGCTAGATAAAGGGGAAGTAATCAGGGTAGTGATGAAGTCCAGGTGTGCGCAATGAGGGTTGCCAGGTGTGCGTCATGATGGGTTGCCAGGACCGGTGGTTAGTAAGCCTGTGACATCGAGCCCCGGAGCGGGGGAGCAGGAGAAGACATGACATCCTTTCTATTTTATTTGGCTAAGTTCAATTGTATTCTTCTTACTATAAAGTAATGCCACGGGAAATATAAGCAAATATTGACTGCTAAATGAAAAAGTGTAGCCCACAGATATATGGAATAGCCAGATCAGGGCCTAACATAAGGACAGCTCAGAATATATTATTCTTCTGAAATAGGCTATGTTTTCTTAATTTCTTCATGTTTCTTTAGACCTGCCTAAAATAAATAATGGATTTATTGTGAAGCGTAGGCGATATTAAATGGGCTTATTAGACTTTTTCAAATGTTGATGTTCCAAAGGTCTGCATTAGTGGCTTCTGGCTATGCGTGGAGGCCCGCAGATGCTAAATGTGTTTATGTTAATTAACGCTCAATTATTATGAGACTGGTAAGTTAAGTGACCGGCTGATAAAATATCATGACCGCCACAGCCCTAGCCATTAGGCCTTTCGTTTGTTTTGGAGTTTTTAGTTTGGGCATGCCTTTGGTATTTTGTCCTTTTTGTACATATTACATTTATTTATTTACATTTTATTTATGCTTCGTCACCATCTGAACAAAAAATTATCTGCTCGGACTGGCCGACCAACAGGTCAAGAAGGAGCTGGCCCTTGAATTAAGGTAAGATGGCTGTGTCCTGGGTAGCCTACATACATTCAATGCTTAGTCGCACCCGCTTTACTTCCCACTTTTAATGCACACATCAAATCAGATGACATACCATGTAGCTAGGCCTAAGACCTTTAGACATAATGAGTGCAGCAAAAATCAGTAGGTCAGTTATTGGTTTCGTAATGCAACAGATCATTCAAGCACTACAACTACTGTATATGTGTGTTAGTTTTCCACAACCCCAGTGTTGCTGTTCATTGACAGGGTCTACCCCACAGTTGGCCCATGTATATAGATGGCCCATGTCCGGGTTCCACGTAAAGAAAAAATATTTCACTTTTATTTAACCAGGTAGGCTAGTTGAGAACAAGTTCTCATTTGCAACTGCGACCTGGCCAAGATAAAGCATAGCAAATCGACACATACAACAACACAGAGTTACACATGGAATAAACAAAACATAGTCAATAATACAGTGGAACAAAATAAAACAAAAAGTCTACATACAGTGAGTGCAAATGAGGTAAGATAAGGGAGTTATGGCAATAAATAGGCCATGGTGGCGAAGTAATTACAATATGGCAATTAAAACACTGGAATGGTAGATGTGCAGAAGATGAATGTGCAAGTAGAGATACTGGGGTGCAAAGGAGCAAGATAAAGAAGTAAATACAGTATGGGGATGAGGTAGGTAGATAGATGGGCTGTTTACAGATGGGCTATGTACAGGTGCAGTGATCTGTGAACTGCTCTGACAGCTGGTGCTTAAAGCTAGTGAGGGAGATATGAGTCTCCAGCTTCAGAGATTTTTGCAGTTCGTTCCAGTCATTGGCAGCAGAGAACTGGTAGGAAAGACGACCAAAGGAGGAATTGGCTTTGGGGGTGACCAGTGAGATATACCTGCTGGAGCGCGTGCTACGAGTGGGTGCTGCTATGGTGACCAGTGAGCTGATATAAGGTGGGGCTTTACCAAGCAGAGACTTGTAGATAACCTGTAGCCAGTGGGTTTGGCGACAAGTATGAAGCGAGGGCCAACCAATGACAGCATACAGCAATGGTGGGTAGTGTATGGGGCTTTGGTGACAAAACGGATGGCACTGTGATAAACTGCATCCAGTTTGTTGAGTAGAGTGTTGGAGGCAATTTTATAGATGACATCACCAAAGTCGAGGATTGGTAGGATGGTCAGTTTTACGAGGGTATGTTTGGCAGCATAAGTGAAGGATGCTTTGTTGCGATGTTGGAAGCCAATTCTAGATTTAATTTTGTATTGGAGATGCTTAATGTGAGTCTGGAAGGAGAGTTTACAGTCTAACCAGACGCCTAGGTATTTATAGTTGTCCACGTATTCTAAGCCAGAGCCGTCCAGAGTAGTGATGCTGGACGGGCGAGCAGGTGCAGGCAGCGATCAGTTGAATAGCATGCATTTCGTTTTACTTGCGTTTAAGAGCAGTTGGAGGCCACAGAAGGAGAGTTGTATGGCATTGAAGCTCGTCTGGAGGTTAGTTAACAGAGTGTCCAAAGAGGGGCCAGAGGTATACAGAATGGTGTCGTCTGCGTAGAGGTGTATCAGAGAATCACCAGGAGCAAGAGCAACATCATTGATGTATACAGAGAAGAGAGTCGGCCCGAGGCTTGAACCCTGTGGCACCCCCGTAGAGACTGCCAGAGGTCCGGACAACAGGTCCTCCGATTTGACACATTGAACTCTACCAGAGAAGTAGTTGTTAAACCAGACGAGGCAATCATTTGAGTAACCAAGGCTGTCGAGTCTGCCAATAAGAATGTGGTGATTGACAGAGTCGAAAGCCTTGGCCAGGTCGAGGAATACGGCTGCACAGTAATGTCTCTTATCGATGGCGGTTTTGATGTCGTTTAGGACCTTGAGCGTGGCTGAGGTGCACCCATAACCAACTCTGAAACCAGATTGCATGGCGGAGAAGGTACGGTGGGATTCGAAATGGTCGGTAATCTGTTTGTTAACTTGGCTTTTGAAGACCTTAGAAAGACAGGGTAGGATAGATATAGGTCTGTAGCAGCTTGGGACTAGAGTGTCCCCCTTTGAAGAGGGGGATGACCGCGGCTGCTTTCCAATCTTTGGGAATCTCAGACGAGGTTGCAATAGGGGTTGCAACAATTTCGGCAGATAATTTTAGAAAGAGAGTGTAAAGACTGTCTAGCCCGGCTGATTTGTAGATTTCCAGATTTTGCAGCTCTTTCAGAACATGAGCTATCTGAATTTGGGTAAAGGAGAAATGGTGGGGGCTTTGGCGGGTTGCTGTGGAGGGTGCCGGGTAGTTGACCGGGGTAGGGGTAGCCAGGTGGAAAGCATGGCCAGCCGTAGAGAAATGCTTATTGAAATTCTCAATTATAGTGGATTTATCAGTGGTGACAGTGTTTCCTAGCCTCAGAGCAGTGGGCAGCTGGGAGGAGGTGCTCTTATTCTCCATGGAATTTACAGTGGCCCAGAACTTTTTTGAGTTAGTACTACAGGATGCAAATTTCTGTTTGAAAAAGCTAGCCTTAGCTTTCCTAACTGCGTGTGTATATTTGTTCCTAACTTCCCTGAAAAGTTGCATATCACGGGGGCTGTTCAATACAGAACGCGATAGGATGTTTTTGTGCTGGTCAAGGGCCGACAGGTCTGGAGTGAATCAAGGACTATATCTATTCCTAGTTCTAAGTTTTTTGAATGGGGCATGCTTATTTAACATGGTGAGGAAGGCACTTTTAAAGAATAGCCAGGCATCATCTACTGACGGGAAGAGGTCAATGTCATTCCAGGATACCCCGGCCAGGTCGATTAGAAAGGCCTGCTCGCTGAAGTGTTTTAGAGGGCGTTTGACAGTGATGCGGGGTGGTCGTTTGTTCGCAGATCCATTACTGATGCAGGCAATGAGGCAGTAATCGCTGAGATCTTGATTGAAAACAGCAGAGGTGTATTTGGAGGGCGAGTTAGTTAGGATGACATCTATGAGGGTGCCCGTGTTTACGGATTTGGAGTTGTACCTGGTAGGTTCATTGATAATTTGTGTGAGATTGAAGGCATCAAGCTTGGATTGTAGGATGGCCGGGGTGTTAAGCATGTCCTAGTTTAGTTCACCTAGTAGCACGAGCTCAGAAGATAGATGGGGGGGGCAATCAATTCACATATGATATTGAGGGCACAGCTGGGGACAGAGGGAGATCTATAGCAAGCGGCAACAGTGAGAGACTTGTTTCTGGAAAGGTTAATTTTTTGAAGTAAAAGCTCAAATTGTTTGGGTACAGACTTAGATAGCCTGCAGAGTTCTGTATTACTATCTTTGCAGTAGATTGCAACACCGCCCCCTTTGGCAGTTCTATCTTGACGGAAAATGTTATAGTTAGCAATGGAGGTTTCAGGGTTTTTGGTGGTTTTCCTAAACAAGGATTCAGACACGGCTAAGACATCCGGGTTAGCAGAGTGTGCTAAAGCAGTGAGTAAGACAAACTTAGGGAGTAGGCTTCTAATGTTAACATGCATGAAACCAAGGCTTTTACGGTTACAGAAGTCAACAAATGAGAGCACCTGAGGAGTGGGAGTGGAGCTAGGCACTGCAGGACCCGGATTAACCTCTACATCACCAGAGGAACAGAGGAGAAGTAGGATAAGGGTACGACTAAATGTTATAAGAACTGGCCATCTAGCACATTCGGAACAGAGAGTAAAAGGAGCAGGTTTCTGGGCATGATTGCATAGATTCAATGCATAGTGTACAGACAAAGGTAAGGTAGGATGTGAGTACATTGGAGGTAAACCTAGGCATTGAGTAATGATGAGAGAGATATAGTCTCTAGAGACGTTTAAACCAGGTGATGTCATCGCATATGTAGGAGGTGGGACAACATGGTTGGTTAAGGCATATTGAGCAGGGCTAGAGGCTCTACAGTGAAATAAGGCAGTAATCATTAACTAGGACAGTAATGGACGAGTCATATTGATATTAGAGAGAGTCATGCATAACCAAGTGAACATATGGGTCCAGTGAGTGGTTGGGCTGGCTGGGGGACACGGCGATTCAGACAGTTAGCAGGCCGATGCTAACAGTTAGTAGGCCGGGACAGGCAAGCTAGCAGTTAGTAGACCGGGGCTAGCAAGTTAGCCTTTGGGGGACGTCGCGATGGGGGTAAGTCTGTTTTTGCCTCTTCGTGCGGTAACGTCGTGGAGTTAGTAGGGTTCCAAGTAGCTCTAGGTAGCTAGCAGGCCTAGCCGGTTAGCAGAATGGGCCTTCAGCGGGCATAGCGCCTGAGGGGCCTGTTGTAATCCTCTGGCAGATTATGTCGGTATACCAGTCGTAGAGGAACGGTGGTGTTCCATGCCCCGTACCGGCAGTAGAAGGGTTCCGGATATTGTAGCACAGTAGTGAACCGGGAGATGGGTCTAGCATGGGCTAGCCCCAGGCTAGTTGGTGCTAGATCCGGAACGGAAACGTTAGCCAGGAGTAGTCAAACCGGGTTGCGGTTAGCTAGCTGTGATGATTCAGATGAAAAGGTTCAGAGTTTGTGGTAGGAATTCGGGGATATGGAGAGAAAAATAGGTCCGGTCTGCTCTGGTTTGAAGCGCGTTGTACGAACTGGCGAGAGCTTTCCGAGCTAAAGGTAAGCTGATGACCGCTTGCAGTGGTTAGCTGATTGATAGCTGGTAGCTTGTAAACTAGCTAGCTTCAGTTGAGGTATTCCGGTTCACATACAGGCCACAGTCAGGAGGATCTTACAGGAGATCTGGGTGGATTCCCAGAGCTGGGAACATTCCAGGCCTACTGTAGAGGAGGCTCAGAGTCATAACATCTCCTCTGCTCAGGACTCCTTCGCTTGGCCGCTAGCCAGCCAAAGATGAGTACAATCAAAGTGAGGGTATAAACTGGAAAGGGCTGTGTGTGCTCGTGTCTGTCTGTGTTAGCACATGTGTATGCACTCTCATATTGCAACACATCCCCACAGTATTGCAATGAGAGCAAGAGAGGATATAGAGGTCAAAGGATACGTTTTTATGAAGCCTCCAAGAGTCAAGACTTCAGGTACTGTTGTTGCTTTATTATTACACTACTATAAGTATATTTTTTACATATACAGATGAAAACATAAACTTATTTATCTTACAACTTGTTTTTCAAAGTCCAATTATTGATCATATCTGACACGGTTACGTACCAAAATGTCCCCTTTCCAGTTGGAAAATGTACAGGCTGGCCCACTGGCCGGTTGGTTTTACCACCGGAGGCAATAAGCAAGACGTTTATGTACAATACAGTGGAAAGACACTCCAAATGTCTCTAAGGATTCACTCAAGAACTATACCAGAACAGATTTTGATGGTCGGCTCAGCGTTTTTGCTCTAAGTATAAAAGTTATTCAGGCAGACCTGAGGCTTCAAGAAGAAAAATAAACAGCTCTCTGAACCACAAACTACATTATGTACAGTCTCCATATAATTCGCATGAGATTTATTTTTTATTACAAACATCATTAAAGGGCAGGACATGTAACCCCCATGTATTTCCTGTAAAGGGATCAGTTGTGTACACAGCACAGCAGCCCTTGCTGTAGCTGGGCACTGTTCCCATGGGAACACTGCTCACACTGTGATTGGAAACAAGTTACACAACATGGGCACTCCTCTTTCACTGTTACAATCCCCATTCACTATTCATCACTCATAGTCATTATGAGACCTCTTGATCTTTGTCTCATCACATCTGAATGACCACACACCTTTAGGTCTCACCTATAGTTTATAATTTGGGCTCCCGAGTGGCGCAGCAGTGCTAGAGGCGTCACTAAAGACACCCTGGTTTGATTCCAGGCTGTATCACAACCAGCCGTGAATGGGAGTCGCATAGGGCGGCTCACAATTGGCCCAGTGTCGTCCGGGTTTGGCCTGTGTCGGCCGTCATTGTAAATATTTTTTTTCTTCTTATTAACGGACTTGCCTAGTTAAATAAAGATTAAATAACATAAATCAGAATGACTGATTATCCCTTTAAAGTCCAGCCACACCTTCAAAATCTAGTTTGCCTCCTCAGCAACTCTAACCAGCCTAACTAGGACGGAGAAAATATGCATACTATCAACACCCCCATATCCACCATATCCAACTCGTGATCTACCCAAGGCTATTTTTATTTTGCACATAGCAATGCAAAGGGTAACTACAGGTAACCGACAAAACTAAAGGAAACAACAACATAAATGGTCTTAATAGGGCGTTGGGCCAACATGAGCCGACAGAACAGCTTCAATGCACCTTGGCAAAGTTTCTGGATCTCTATTGGAGGGATGCGACACCATTCTTCTTGGTGTCTTGTTGATGGTGGTGGAAAACGCTGTCTATGGCACTGCTCCTGAAGTGCTAAATTGGGTTGACATCTGGTGACACACACACACACACACACACACACACACACACACTTAATAAACCCCCTATGCTCATTTGAGACCCCTCTTTCAAAGTCAGAGATCTCTTCTGTTAGCCATAGTAGCCAAAATAATGATGGGATGTTAATGATGGGATGTTAATTGCTTAATTAATTAACTCAGGAACCATACCTGTGTGGAAGCATCTGCTTTCAATATACTTTGTATCCCTAATTTACTCAAGTGTTTCCTTTATTTTGGCAGTTACAGGTATATATTAGGAGAGTTCTATCTTACATATGATGTAAACGCTCTACTAACACAGAGATATAACAGTATTTTAACTACCCTTAACATTATACTGGCACATTGAACTTGGTAGATATGGAGTGCATTGTGATCAACACTTCTGACTTTTATGAGTTCACACTGTGAGGCCTGTCTTCTGAAAGTAAACCGTACAATTAATTTGGATTGGGATGCCTCCTCTGGCTCCGAAAGTCCAGCAATGCTGCGTTGCCAGCAGGGCAGTGTAGCCAGCCCCCTTTGATTTTTCCATAGAGATGAATCACATTGAGCCGCACACTTAGTGACCCGTGGGTTTATTGCCTGAGATGGGCCTTGGCAACAGAAGCTCTCTGGGGTTTCCAGTTGATGCTGAAGGGGCTCAGGCTCAATAGTCACCGGCTGTTCACCTGCGCACTCTCCTCTGATCACCGCTGCCGCTCTCAGCAAGGAAGGGACAAACAAAGACAATGTTAGGGTAGTAGCCTGCAATTTATTCATGTCAGCAGACAGAGACCAAGAAGACCAGCATGTTACAGGGAAATGATCACAGAAAATTACCTATTTCCCGCTGGTAGCGACAAATACAGCTCTCCAAACAAGCTTTGCATAGTTGCCCAATCTTCGACCACGCTGGTTTCCCTCTTTGTCAGGTATCTGAGAGAGCACATACACGGAGACAGATGGCGGGAAAGCCACAGGTAGCGAGAGGTTGTATTGTGTGGGCTCCAAAGTGGCGCAGCGGTCTAAGACACTGCACCTCAGTGCTAGAGGTGTCACTACAGACCCTGGTTTGATTCCAGGCTGTAACCCAACCGGCTGTGATTGGGAGTCCCATAGAGCGCCGCACAATTGGCCCAGGGTTTGGACGTGGTAGGCCGTCATTGTCAGTAAGAATTTGGTCTTAACTGACTTGCCTAGTTAAATCAAAATAAAATACTGTTACACTTCACAATGAAACAATGTCTACTGCCGTTCACAATTGGCTTCCTCTAATCCCCCTCTTCCCCTTTCTGTGCCTCTGAGTGCTGCACGATACGCCTACCGTCGGCTGTAAATTAAGTCAGTTGGAAACACCGTCCACATTCCGCACAGCGTGAACTTAGCTGGCCCCACGAGAGCTTCCTGCCGCCACAGCGCCTCTAAACTCATTGGAATTGACATGTTTCAATTGCCCATTAACCCTTTCCTGCCCGAGGAAAGCTAAATGTTTACATTCCATAATCTACACCATCCACACATGATTTCTGTTATGGAAAGCGGAACCTTGGGCAAATCAACGTACCATGTTTGGCTCGTCTACCTGTGCGTGTTGTGCTGTTACCTTGAGCACGGGAGTAGTGGCAGTGGTCCCACAAACAGGGTGCTTGAATAGTACTTTATCTAAAAACAGAATGCCATGGCAGCCTGTCATGACACATTCTCAAGATATAACTCTTATGTCATGTGACTCTTCTGTCACAAGTAAAATGTCCATAGCCAGGTTGCACCTGCTGTCTTTTGTTGGAGCACTCTTTGAAATCTTATTTCATGGTTTCACTAAAGATTTTCCTTTTACATTTCTGGCATGAATAATCACCGTTGATGGATACAGTATGCACAATTAGTGCTCCAGGTGCGCTACTAATGTAGATAGATTCTAATCATACACAGTATCTATTAATAAAATAAGCCTACTTCTTTGGTTTTCTGTGTCCCGTCATAGAAGCCATGTGCTAGCGGGGCTCATTTAATGAATTAGATCACGGCATGGCAGGAAACCGTCACATGTTTCTAGGATAAAATAAGTTCTCCGTGTTAACAAGGAACACCTTGTTAAAACAAGCACATTATATTATTTTAGTATACTGTTACAAAATGATCTGACGAGATGAGAGAGAGAGAGAGAGAGAGAGACACACACTATTGCTCGCACACACACACAAACCCAGGGACATACACACGCACGCGCACACACACACACACTGTGCCGAATGGACAGAGACAATAACATCCCTGCTGAGGTAAATAATCACAGTTCAAGGGATAATGGATGACACATGTGTTGCCATGGTAACCCATTCTCAGTTGTTGTACAGTGTGATCCCGTAGCTTGTTCAGGTCAGTGGAATGTATGAGACTGTTGAGAAGGAGACGGGAATATTATGGACATGCTGTTTACTGGAGATGCTGCTGTTCAGATTGTTTCCCAGCTAGCACATTTGGTTCCCTGGAAGTTGTGGGTATGTATGTTTTTTGTTTCACATTGTTTGTGAAACGAGCATTTGAAACATTCTGAGAACATCAGTGAAAATTTCATTAGGTTGTGGGGAGGTTCTGAGAACGTTTTACTCTGGTTTCTTGAAAGTGTCCCTGGGAGTTTTTATTCATGCTCTGAGAACTGAAAATGATAGGTTATTTTTTAATATATATATATATATTTATAACTTCCTTAACTTTCACTGAATGTTTCAATAAGACTTGTAATAACACTGCTAGCATATTTTGAGTTAACTTGTTTGAACCCCAGAGTACATATTTTATATTAGTTTTTTTTTTGTACACTCACAGGACTCTACACGCTCACAGGACTCTACACGCTCACAGGACTCTACATGCTCACAGGACTCTACACGCTCACAGGACTCTACATGCTCACAGGACTCTACACGCTCACAGGACTCTACATGCTCACAGGACTCTACACGCTCACAGGACTCTACACGCTCACAGGACTCTACACGCTCACAGGACTCTACACGCTCACAGGACTCTACACGCTCACAGGACTCTACAGGCTCACAGGACTCAACACGCTCACAGGACTCTACACACTCATGCACACTGACACTCCAACACACATATGACATGTACAAACATTTACACTGGCTCTACACACGTTCACATACACAATCATAATTTACGCTGCTGCTACTCTGTTTATCATACATCCTGATTGCCTAGTCACCTTACCCCTATACATATCTACCTCTATCACTCCAGTATCCCTGCACATTGTAAATATGGTATTGGACCGTTACTTTCTCGTGTTCTTCTTATTTCCTATTTTTATTACTTTGTTACTTTTTAAAAACTTTTTTCTACTTTTATGTTATTTTTAGTGCTACATTGATATTGATTACTGCATTGTCGGGTTTGGAGCTTGCAAAAAAGGCTTTTCACTGTGCTTATACACGTGACATTAAAACTTGAAAATTATAGACATTTATTTCCTCAAGCATTAATAATGCAAACATACATATTTATTTTTATTTTGACACAGCATCTGTGAGATTGGAACCTATAATCGTCTGTTCTTGATCAATGGAATTAATCCACTGCGCCACCAGGATGGAACTAGCAGGCCATGTGTTTTTAAACTCATACAAAGCTGTTCATTTCAGTCTATTCAAACAAACCCCATTTCAAAGGAAACAAGCACTCATTAAGACCAGGTGTGGACAATTGGAGGGAATGGCCAACACACCTGAACACACTTAACAAGATAGAGGATAGAAAGAATTTTGTTGCTGCAGAGAACGGAATGTATATGTTTTTAAATAACATTATTAGAACATTCTCAGCCTAACCACTGAGTTGTTCTCTCATTTGTGTCTGGTAGTAGCTAGCAAGCTAGCCAACTTTAGCCAGTTAGCATGGGTGCTTGACTGCTGTTGCGCCAGAGCGTCCAGTCTGCGCTCTGAACGCTCCGAGAGCAAAACGCTCTGAATTTAGAAACAGACAATCTGACAATGCTCTCAATTTACGAACACCCAGAGCGCACTCTGACCACACTCTGGCACTCCAGAGTAAATTTATACACACCCTAAAGTGTTGCTGTGGTTTTTATGGAAAGTTTTCTTCACATTCTGAGAACGGAAATGTATGTTTTAAAATAACATTCTTAGAACATTCTCTGAACTTTACTAAAGTTGTGTTTTTTTTACAAAAGTTTTCTTAATGAGGAAACCTGTAGGAAATGTTATGCTGAAGTACTGAAATTCTCACACAGAAGAGCGTTGGTTCTTCGTAAGAGCTCGTAGCTGGGTTTCTACGAAGCTAACATATGTAATTGTTTGAAGACGGTCATAGAATTTTAGAAAATACATACCCACACATACATACATATATATACAGTGCCTTGCGAAAGTATTCGGCCCCCTTGAACTTTGCGACCTTTTGCCACATTTCAGGCTTCAAACATAAAGATATAAAACTGTATTTTTTTGTGAAGAATCAACAACAAGTGGGACACAATCATGAAGTGGAACGACATTTATTGGATATTTCAAACTTTTTTAACAAATCAAAAACTGAAAAATTGGGCGTGCAAAATTATTCAGCCCCTTTACTTTCAGTGCAGCAAACTCTCTCCAGAAGTTCAGTGAGGATCTCTGAATGATCCAATGTTGACCTAAATGACTAATGATGATAAATACAATCCACCTGTGTGTAATCAAGTCTCCGTATAAATGCACCTGCACTGTGATAGTCTCAGAGGTCCGTCAAAAGCGCAGAGAGCATCATGAAGAACAAGGAACACACCAGGCAGGTCCGAGATACTGTTGTGAAGAAGTTTAAAGCCGGATTTGGATACAAAAAGATTTCCCAAGCTTTAAACATCCCAAGGAGCACTGTGCAAGCGATAATATTGAAATGGAAGGAGTATCAGACCACTGCAAACTCTAAACCCTCTAAACTTTCAGCTCATACAAGGAGAAGACTGATCAGAGATGCAGCCAAGAGGCCCATGATCACTCTGGATGAACTGCAGAGATCTACAGCTGAGGTGGGAGACTCTGTCCATAGGACAACAATCAGTCGTATATTGCACAAATCTGGCCTTTATGGAAGAGTGGCAAGAAGAAAGCCATTTCTTAAAGATATCCATAAAAAGTGTTGTTTAAAGTTTGCCACAAGCCACCTGGGAGACACACCAAACATGTGGAAGAAGGTGCTCTGGTCAGATGAAACCAAAATTGAACTTTTTGGCAGCAATGCAAAACGTTATGTTTGGCGTAAAAGCAACACAGCTCATCACCCTGAACACACCATCCCCACTGTCAAACATGGTGGTGGCAGCATCATGGTTTGGGACTGCTTTTCTTCAGCAGGGACAGGGAAGATGGTTAAAATTGATGGGAAGATGGATGGAGCCAAATACAGGACCATTCTGGAAGAAAACCTGATGGAGTCTGCAAAAGACCTGAGACTGGGACGGAGATTTGTCTTCCAACAAGACAATGATCCAAAACAAAGCAAAATCTACAAAGGAATGGTTCAAAAATAAACATATCCAGGTGTTAGAATGGCCAAGTCAAAGTCCAGACCTGAATCCAATCGAGAATCTGTGGAAAGAACTGAAAACTGCTGTTCACAAATGCTCTCCATCCAACCTCACTGAGGTCGAGCTGTTTTGCAAGGAGGAATGGGAAAAAATGTCAGTCTCTCGATGTGCAAAACTGATAGAGACATACCCCAAGCGACTTACAGCTGTAATCGCAGCAAAAGGTGGCGCTACAAAGTATTAACTTAAGGGGGCTGAATAATTTTGCACGCCCAATTTCAGTTTTTGATTTGTTAAAAAAGTTTGAAATATCCAATAAATGTCGTTCCACTTCATGATTGTGTCCCACTTGTTGTTGATTCTTCACAAAAAATACAGTTTTATATCTTTATGTTTGAAGCCTGAAATGTGGCAAAAGGTCGCAAAGTTCAAGGGGGCCGAATACTTTCGCAAGGCACTGTATATATATATATATATATATATATATATATATAGTACTATGAAATAATTTAGTAACCAAATATATTTTCAAATAACCACCCTTCGCCTTGATAGCTTTGCACACTCTTGGCATTCTCTCAACCAGCTTCACCTGGAATGCTTTTCCAACAGTCTTAAAGGAGTTCCCACATATGCTGAGCACTTTTTGGCTGCTTTTCCTTCCCTCTTCCTTCCAACTCATCCCAAACCATCTCAATTGGGTTGAGGTCGGGTGATTGTGGAGGCCAGGTCATCTGATGCAGCAATCCATCACTCCTTGGTCAGATAGCTCTTACACAGCCTGGAGGTATGTTGGGTCATTGTCCTGTTGAAAAAGAAATGATAGTCCCACTAAGCCCAAACCAGATGGGATGGCGTATTGCTGCATAATGCTGTGGTAGCCATGCCTTGAATTCTAATTAAATCACTGACAGTGTCACCAGCAAAGCACCCCCACACCTTCTCCATGCTTCATGGTGGGAACCACACATGCGGAGATCATCCATTCACCTACTCTACGTCTCACAAAGACAGCGGTTGGAACCAAAAATCTCAAAATTGGACTCACCAGAGCAAAAGACAGATTTCCACCAGTCTAATTTCCATTGCTCGTGTTTCTTGGCCCAAGTAAGTCTCTTCTTCTTATTGGTGTCCTTCAGTAGTGGTTTCTTTGCAGCAATTTGACCATGAAGGCCTGATTCACGCGGTCTCCTCTAAACAGTTGATGTTGAGATGTGTCTGTTACTTGAACACTGTGACGCATTTATTTGGACTGCAATTTCTGAGGCTGGCAACTCCAATGAACAGATAGTCCAAATGTAAATCAAAAGAAAGTATGTTTTGAAGTGTCTATCTTATATCTGAGAGATATAAGAAAGCTCAGAAAAAAATGATTTTCAAATTATTTGTATGGGGATTTTTTTTTATTATGGAGGCACGGACATCGACTCTAGGTGGTTCTCTGAACTATTACCAAAATTGAAATTGTAACAATGTTTGAACTTTTCGAAAACGTTCTGTTAAAGTAAGGAAATGTTAAGTTCCTTAAATGTGCTGAGAATGTTCCAAAGCCAAGAAACTATCCTGCACCATTCCCAGAAAGTTGTGGGAAGGTTGTATGCAAATGAACCATAGGACGACTACGCTTTCACCAAACTCTAAGAAACATATGGTTCTCAGAACGTTATGTGTCAGCTGGGTTTCCCCCCTCCCCCACCCCCAGCTACTCAGCCTAGCTGAGCGATGCTGAGTCAATTGCAATTGGCATCAACAGAGCATGATCTAATTAATTACCTTAGCTTAAAAAAAGATAATCTTGACTGCAAAATCATTCATGTTGGCTTATATTCATCTTAAAATCGAAACCTGTAGCGCACTGTCAAAAGCAACAATTGAAGATTATCTGAAGCTAGAAGGGTTAAATTGCCATAATCTTGTCAATTGTGATCCCTGCGAGCTGCTCTGGTTGCACACATCTCCTATTTGCTCTCCATAGGTTATCTGTTTCCTGCATCACTGATTCTTTCTGCTTAGATTTCCTTGTGTAGGATCCTGTGGGTCCTTACCCCATCATCTACTGCAAGGTCAGATCACTGGCTATTCAGTGAGTCTCCAATATGTACTACAAACTACAACATTCTGCATTGTACCATAACCAGTGATGTCTCATACAATTCAATTTGGGTAAATACAGTTTCTGAAAAAGCTCCTGTTAGATATTTGAAAGGTGTGGTAAATTAGTCAAGTTCCTCAGAAGACCATGTGGACTCACCGAAGCATAGACACTTACTGTAGGTTCTGTGCCATCCCAGTGTTTTAATTATGGGTCAGTGATTTGATTTACAGTCCTTCACTCATGAAAAAGTACTACTGAATTACTACTCATCAGTACTACACAAGATCTACACAAAACCTTGCTTTGAGATGTGTGGTAAACCAGTAGTGATTTATGAAGTCATTTAAGTAGTTATGAATGATACATTGGGATATTTCACTACTGGAGAACACCACATATTTCCTATTAAAATCACTACATAATTCTCCCTTAATTAAGGATCGGTGTCCCGCTAGCGGGACAACTTCCGGTGAAACTGGAGGGCCCGTAATTCAAATAAATTCTAATAGTTATTATGGATTTTAAACATTTAGGTACATATAAGTGTCTTATATCGGGCGAAAGCTTAAATTCTTGTTAATCTAACAGCAATGTCCGTTTTACAGTAGCTATTACAGCAAAAACATGCCATGTGATTGTTTGAGGACTGTGCCCCACATCAAAATATTTTTCCAACGGCACAGGTTTCAGACATTCACATGTAAAGATGAAATATTTACTTAATTTTGGAAAAACGTCCTCTAATTTGTCATCCAAAGGATCCCAGATATAACATGTAGTGTTGTTTTGTTAGATAACATCATTTTTTATATGCCAAAATGTCTGTTTAGTTGGCGCCATCGATTTAAGTAATCCACTTGTTCAACTTGCAGAGAAATTCATCCAAAAATCAACCTCTAAACTTTGTTTCAACAAGTAAAAATGCATTTATATTTACTCCTCAGACACCCTAAAATGTAATCAAACTATAATATTTATTTTGGAAAGAAGTGTTCAATAGGAAACCGATTTTAGCAGGTGCGCAATTTCATCATGGCACTCAAAGACACACATTTCCAAAACTGTGTCCTCATACAAAAACTGTTATTTCTTATTCATTTTTGAGGTTACAAGCCTTGAATACAGACTGCTGACACCCTGTGGAAGCCATAGGAATTGCATCCAGGGAGCTATTTTACAACATGACCTTTCTCTTGCATTTCTAAGAGGATGGTCTCTCTCAAAAAAAGGAATTCCGGTTGGTTTTGGAATTTATCCTACCATGTCTATTGTGTTATATTAGTTTACAATATTTTAACATGTCTACCAACTTCAAAGTGTTTTCTTTCCAATTGTATATGCATATCCTGGCTTCAGGGCCTGAGCAACACCCGTTTACTTTGGGCAGGTCATTCAGGCGGAAATGGAGAAAAAAGGGGCCGATCCCTAAGACGTTTTTAATGACTGTGTAACTACTGAGCTTTTGAGTATCTAGTACTTAACCTACACATACCTACACAATTCCTACTTGTTCACTATTGAATTACTACATAATGGCTACACAGAACGAGGGAGCGTGAGCGTGTGCCTACTCAATCCTACTACAGCCATTTGTGTGTGTAGTGTTGAGTCAATACAAATCCTTTTGAATTACTATTTAAAACTGATACATGTACTACTGTTTACCTATTCAAAATCACTACTGACATCTTTGTGTATCATGACTAGTGCACGTGTTATTTCCTCAAGTTGTGTTTATATCATCAAGTACGAAATAATAAGCTTATACAAACATAATTGCAAATGTTTGTATTTATTAAATGAATTACATATTAAATGATATATTTACATGTTTTGGTTAATCCCTTTGACCCCTTGTCTAAATTCAGCTTTGACTTTAATATCTTCCGATCCTCTTTTTTCTTGCAGCCATATTTTTCCACCATGTAACCTTTTAGAAAATAAAGGCAAGAACAAGATACAACTGTGAAGGAAAATGTTATGTTTGTGCTTTTCTAATAACCAATTCGACTGGGCTCATGCAAGTGATTGATTGATCGTGCCTGGGAGGAATCCTAAACTAAATCAGTATAAGCAATTTGGCAGTAAGCCCAGAACATTGTTTTGAGAACTGAAAGGGGTGTCTCAGTTTCAAGGTCTCAGCTTGGAGAGAAGAGGCCTCATGAGGTATTGGTTGGTCACATGCATGAACCAAACATTAATTATTTATAAATAATGAATAACCTAAAATCACGCAAATATAACTTCTGAGCAGTATATCAGAGAACTAACGGGACTGCCCTGGCGGAGCTCCCGACCAACGTATTCTATGGTGAATTAAGTTTGTGGGCTTGCTGATTATAAAGAATGATTAATTTAATATTGACTTCAGGTGTCCCTGGTGGTAATTTCCACGACACCACCAATTAATTATAAGGTCACATAAGGCAACACAGAAAAACATTTGATAAGCAATGTTAATCTTACAAACAATGGCCTCCAGTCTTCAGTCAAAAGTAGAATCGGTAAGTATACCAATATGAACATACTGTACATTTGCATACACACACACATACTTATTGGGAAACACTCTTTTCACACCACTTCGATACAACTACAGCCGGAAGTGATTTTCGTAGCTATCAGGTTAGGAGACCATTTTCGCTATCCCCAACTCTAACCCTTTTCCTAACCTTAACTTTATTATCTTAACCTGCTATGTTAATTTAGGCAGCAGATTAGGATAATTATCTTAATCTGCTATGAAAAAGTAACTTCGTAGTAGCTGTATCGAAGTGGCGTAAAAATGGTGTTTCTCCATACTAAACAGAGGCGAGGGACTTACGAAAATTGCAATTGGCTCAGAACAGGGCAGCACAGCTGGCCCTTGTTGGTGCAGAGAGAGCTAACAATAATAATATGCATGTCAATCTCTCCTGGCTCAAAGTGGAGGAGAGATTGACTTCATCACTACTTGTATTTGTGAAATCTATTGACATGTTGAATTCACGAGCTGTCTGTTTGAACTACTGGCACACAGCTTGGACACCCACGCATACCCAACAAAACATCCCACCAGAGGTATCTTCACAGTCCCCAAGTCCAGTACAGACTATGGGAGGCGCACAGTACTACATAATGTAGAGCCATGACTACCTGGAACTCTATTCTACATCAAGTAACTCATGCAAGCAGTGAAATTATATTTTAAAAAACACATAAACATACATTTTATGAAACAGCGGAGACTGTGAAACAACACAAACATATGCACAGACACATGCTAACAAACATATGATACATACACACTATACACACACGTACAATTTCGTGTTGTAGATATGTGATAGTAAGAGTAGGGGCCTGAGGGCACACACTTAATGTGTTGTGAAATCTGTTGTGAATGTAGTGTAATTTTTTTTTAAAAATGTATAACTGCCTTAATTGTTGCTGGACCCCAGGAAGAGTATCTGCTGACATGTCAGGAGCTAATGGGGATCCATAATGAATACAACTACAAGTCTCTATAGTCACTACGGCAAAAGTAGGTTTTGTGTAGTAATTTAGTAGTACTTTTTCAAGAGGGTTGGTCAGTGATGACGATTGGATGCCCGAGCAAAGAGGTCAAGATTACACCGACACAGATTCTTGTTGACTCTCACTAATCAACTAATCCACTTACGTGAACTAAATCTCGCTAATTGTCAAAGGGAGATTCCTGGCAGGTGTTTCTGCCTGGTTTAACCCTTGGTGTCCCCACATGGTCTTTGGCCTAAATGCCAACTCTCTCTGGTTAAAGGTCTGCGGAGTCTTCGTTAAAGGTCATGTTAGGTGAGGTTGAGGAATACGAACAGTCCCTAAAGCGCAGCTCTCAGACGATCTCCGCTGAGCCCCTTGAGGGATTATTGTCCTATTAAAGTGTTAATCCGGAAGGAGCGCCACCACAGATTCCTGTTCAAGAGAGCTATTGGGAAATGCTTAACTAGTTGGTGACTGAGATACATGTGAAAGCTTGGTGGCAGGTGTATAGCATGAGGTGAGGATGATACAGGGTTAATTTACATATGTGCTGTGCAATGACTTTAGAGTGTGCATGGCCTGTAGCCCTACAGTCAGAAGACCAAGCCACACTTGAAACACTATAGAATGAAACACTATAGAATATGCACTCCCAATTCTAAAAATAGTACCTTGGTCTTTTTATCTATGGATAAATGTCTTACTGAAAGTCATGATAGAGTAGAAGCCTTAACCATTCTATCGCATTATTGACTAAGTTCCTTGAATTCGCAAGATCCTTTTTGGATAAGAAGAACAAATCCAACCTCAAAGGAAGCCGCCCTCCTCAATTTGTCTCATCCACACAGAAGTTGTTTAAACAGTTGATGAACAGTGCTGTCTGCAGATGCAACAATGGCCTCTTTAAGCCACTCACGCTGAACAAACTGGTTCCCGAGACTTGAACGACCTCTTTGAAAAAAGCCGGGTGGGTGTTGGGGCACTATAGCCTTGAGTGTAACTCAGATGAATCCATTTCTCATCTCATGACCACACTTGACACAGTTGTCCATGCTAGTTCACACTTGAAGGTGAGATCAGAGTGATACGAGGACACGTTTGAAAAGTTCCAGAGCTTTGTCGACAGATATGAACAAATCAAAGCTGTGTGTGTTTGACAAGAAAAACTCTTCATGTGTGAGGCGTCTATCAGATTTGCATCTACATTCGACCAAGTCTTGAACAAAGTTATCCCTTTCTCTCCTTGCTTTTATAATAAAGCTGCACTTTGTTAAAAGCCGAACTGATACAGCGACATCATCTGGAATCATCTGGAATCATCTGGAATCTCATACTCTTTGCAAAGTGCATCTATGAAATAGCATGGCAACGCGGATGTTAATGCTGCAACGGATTTCCATTTGTCATCTAGGTTCGACACATCCCTGACACACACTGCACCATGCAGGTGAAATGTCTGCATTCCCCAGCAGCACAGCAGCACAGCTCTAGAGCAGTAGAAGGGATTGCTTTAGTGAGAGCTGGATACAATCCAGAGCCGATACGTTTGTGCTGAAGCGGGGGAACCGGTGCTTTGTGTTAAGTGCTGCTGTGTGAATGCATTTCATCAGTCTAAATGCCCGTCTCCTCCTATACTATCAATAAGGGCCATAAAACGTCACTTTTGAAGCATTAAAAGTGAGGTCACTCTGCTGCATCGGGTAGTGTATTTGGTTGATTGGTTCCATGTGTTGTATGATTCCAAAAAAACTCCTATAGCCATATCACCTGGGGAGATGAGTCTTATCTTGGAATGAAATTGACCCCAACGTACAGTATGTACGAATATAAACCACTCATGTGAACGATTTGCTGTTACTACTCTGTGTGAACTCGGATCAGCTATCTCAGAGATAGCTGTCACTTAGCACACTTTTGTTCATCCTCCTTATCCCCCCCAGCTAGACGCTGCAGCTTAGCCTGAAAGAATCACTTGTTGAAATGGCCAAGACGATAAATACTGAACAAATGAGCTCTCGAAGCTCTTATCTCCACAGGAGAGGAGTGTGATCTAATTGACTAAATTGGACCTCTGTTGTCCTCTAGTGGTGTTTTACCTGCATGGCAATTCTTGGTTGTGTCAATATAGTATTACTATCTCGTAGGGTATTTATCTGTCAGATATATCATCGATACTTGACACTTTATAATAACGCTAACGAAGCTATTTTAAAATGTATGCTTATGCCTCATGATTACGAATGTTTTAAATGCTTATTCATTTATTAAAGTTATTATCAAGTGTTCCAATACCGGTACAGAGATTAAATTGGCTGCTATTTTTTTTTTTAAAGAGAGAGACATTATGTTGCCACACAGGTGGCAATAAAATAAACAAACCCTGAAATGATGCTCTCAGACTTACTGGCCTTCGCAGTATAACTTGTTTCATCTCCCAAGGATGTTGCTTGGGATTTAAAAGCCTATTTTTCAAACCCAAATGACCTTTTATGGTCTATGAAAAATGAACATATCGTGAAATGTTTCAATTCTAGGTGTTGCCAGAAGGTGGTGTTGTCTGCAAAGGAATCAGTGCAAAAGTGAAATGTTGTGTTCCCCTGCTCAGACGTTGCTGGTGCATGCCAGATCTGACAACTCCTGGATTTGCATTTTAAGTATTACTTAACTGGTGCCCGATGGCCCAGTCGATGACGTGGCACTCAACCATTAGTTGATTCATGCAACGTCTGAGTAGGGGAACGTGACCAAAACCTTTGTGTGGTTCATAAACCACCCCTCTAGTCGTACCCCCCAAGCACCTTTGTAGATTTGAAAAGAGTGGATAGCTATGAGCAAAGTAAGAAATTACATCTAGCAAATTTATAGAGATCATATCATGGACATTGCCATTGAGGGCTTCCACCATTTTAAAGTAGTCAACTGGATGAGCATTTCTGTGGGTTTGGAGCCATCAACCAATGACCAGAGCAATGTTTTTTTCTTCAAATTGGTTTGCCTAGTTTGTAAATGACATTAAGCTATATCACTGCCATCTAGTGGCCACAATAAAGGAATGAAACACAAGATTCGGTTCAAGACTCCAGCACTGCAGGTGAAGAAGACAATGTACTACTTCAAAATGGAGATGGTGCTGCCTGTGCGCTCACAGAGACCATAATGGGACAGCGATCTCTATACAATTTGGGCTCCAGAGTGGCGCTGCGGTCTGACACGCTGCCCAAACTGGATGTGTCACAAGGACAAGCGATGCAAAATAAATTTACAGATACAAGTTATTCAATCATTGCACCAACACTGCTCACGAGCGTCTGCATTGCCAGGCGCTAAAATGGAAGTTGCTTCTATTTGTGATACAGACTGTGATGCAAGTCCTGCCTCTCCCATCTCCTCATTGGCTTTTAGAAGCATATACCCACGTGTCATCTCCTCATTGGTTATACCCCCGTGAGTGATTGAAAGATGAACTGTGATTGGTTGTGGTAATACATCTTATTATGAAAGTTAGTTGCCAATCGCCATATAAAGTCCAAAGTAGAAAAAGCCTGGAAGGAGGAGAGATGACTAGAAACGATTCGGCTGACCGTTTTATGTGTGGATTAATTGTCGGAGTAGAGGACCTTGTGCATTTCAGGTAAAATAACAACTCAACCTTTATATCCCAGAACAAGTTAGCTAGCAACAGCAAGCTAGCTAGCTAAATAGGACAAAGTAGCTAGGAACCGCAAGCTAGCTAGCTAAATAGGACAAAGTAGCTAGGAACCGCAAGCTAGCTATTTAAATTACCATAAATGTTTAATGCTTTTTGACCTGTTCCCAAATTAATACAATTGGTTCAGAGTTTGTTTTGATATTTCAACCTATGTGTCATGATTGTGTTTCGTGTGGGGAGACAAAATCAATTTTGCGCACGTGGTAGCATGCACACATCCTGATTGGGCATGGGGTAAGGCACTGCATCTCAGTGTTAGAGGCGTCACTACAGACTCTGGTTCAATTTCAGGCTGTATCACAACTGGCCATGATTGTGAGTCCCACAGGGCGGTGCACAATTCGCTCAGCGTCGTCCGGTTTAGAGTTTGGCCCGGGGTAGGCCATCATTGTAAATAAGAATTTGTTCTTTAACTGACTTGCCATATTAATATAAAATAAATACAACTCAATGGTTAAACCTACTATCATGTTGTTTATATCTACCCGACTTTTTCAGATCTTCAAGACACACAGTATGCAGAGTTGGGGACTAGGAACTAGGGGCTAGGGGTTGTTTCTAGATCTGGCTAGCACCTTCCTGATCTCTTCTTGGGCTCTTCAGATCCTTATCCAAAATTGGCAAGGATGGTTCAGCCTTATCAAACTTGCTTCCTAGATATACTGTCGTCGGCTACAAGACAAGCTTGCACAATTATGACAAAATGGAGGAAAACTCAGCTCACCTCTGATGATATGAAGGTTTTGAATACTAGACTAGCGAGGAACCTACACCACATTTTATTTCGATAGAAAGGTCCTAAAGATTTTGTCAATTCACCTATATAAACGTAATATCAATGTTAGGTAATGTGTCATAATGCAATGTGTCATGAATTGTAACAGGATATGAATGGGGGACATTAGATGGCTGTGACTTCTTCTCACACACTTCTCACACTCCCACAGATTGTGGGAGATGTGAGAGCAGTTAATGAGGGGCAGTTTGTGACAAACTGTAGTGCACTGCCTCTTGATTTAGATTGGGGGCGTGTCCAGTGGCAATGAAATTGGGTATTTACAATAGATAACCAGGTGGTTTCACCTGTGGTTGTAAACATGAGGGACTGCTTTCAGGGAATGGTATTTGGGTAGGGGAGGGTTCTCCTGTGGCTGTAGTTATGTTAACTAAGACTCTAAATTGGCGTGAAGTAGTTTTGTTTGGGGGTTGTCTGTGATTGATGTATGTATATTTATATCACATGTTGCAACATTAGGTAGAACCTGACCCAGGAGTCATGATTTATGACCACAGATATCATACCTGTGATTTGTGTTTGTAACATACGAAGGGAGATTTTATGACACTTTTTTTTATTTTATTACATTTGTGAGACCATTGAAGATCTCTTGAATAATTCTTTATCACTGATGCTGCAGACAACAGTTTTGAACATAAGTACATTGGTGATGGAAAACCTCTTATGCTATAAGATGACCATCATCACACATACAATCTCTCACATTGTGGTCAGAGAAGCTACTGTTAGCATCTCAGTCCTGCCAGGGATCAATTGACAGGTCTTAATCAGACACGACACCCTTTTAACCAACAAGTGAACAGTCCACCACATCCCAGTATAAGTGGGAGGGAAGCTGTAAGAAGCATGGTATAGGTTGGTTGAGGTACTTTGTTGAATGTTCTTTTCCCTGACGGTATACAGTAGATAACCCCTCAAACCCAGAAGCCTTTGCATGGTTAAACTCCAACATCAAAGACACGCCTCTCTAGATCCCATTATATACTGAATAAAAATATAAACACAACATGTAAAGTATTGGTACAATGTTTCATGAGCTTAAATAAAAGATCCCAGAAACGTTCCATATTCACAAAAAGCTTATTTCTCTCAAATTTTGTGCACAAATTTGTTTGCATCCCTGTTAGTGAGCATTTATCATTTTCCAAGATAATCCATTCACCTGACAGGTGTGGCATATCAAGAAGCTGATTAAACATCATGATGATTATTCTGGGGACAATGAAAGACCACTCTAAAAAAATGTGTAGTTTTGTCACAAAACACAATGCTACAGATTTCTCAACATTTCAGGGAGAGTGAAATTGGCATGCTGACTGCAAGAATGTCCACCATGGCTGTCGCCAGAGATTTTAATGTTAATTTCTATACCATAAACCACCTCCAACAACATTATTGTTAATGTAGGGCGGTGTGAGTCAAACTCTAGTTCACACCTCATGATTTAGGAAGGGGTCATTAAAATAGGGAACCAAGTGGTCACCTTGAATGGTATGTAAGCATGTAGGTTTTGTTTGTGTGTGTGTGCCATTATACTTTGATTCTTTAGGCACTCAAGGCTGAGAGGATGAATCCATTTTGAGAAGGGGTGTCCTGTCCTGTGATCAAGCCAACCAATTTGAATACAATTGGGGGGGAGGGAACAAATAGCAGCTTGAGCAAGCTAGACAATAGGTTGTTTGTCAGGCTCTTGTATCTAAGAAGCGTGTTGGATGTGAGGGTATGTGTGTGCGCGTGAGTGTGTGTCACCAGGTGTGACTGTGTGGCCTTTTGTGGTTCCTTCGTCAATGTATAAACGTTTCTAGCCTGTGAGATTGGAAGACAGTCCAATCAGTGATGTGCTGAATCTTTGATAGGCCAACAACATAAAAATATTTTTGGGTTTTTGTATTTGTTCATCAACAAGAGTAAGCAAATAAAAGACATATGGATAGACGCAAGTACATTTTTCACTCTGTATTCTGTGAGATATATGTAAGAATGAATTTAGGATGATCCAGTTGTTTGGAGATCCTGCTGTATTATACGGTTAAAACGTTGTTACCTCGTCGATGAGATAATCACTTTTCTCTCTCTTTTCCCTTTTCTGTTTACCTGGGGCGGCAGGTAGCCTAGTGGTTAGAGTGTTGGGCCAGTAACCAGAAAGGTTGCTGGATTGAATCCTTGAGCTGACCAGGTAAAAATCTATCGTTCTCCCCCTGAACAAGGCAGTTAACCCACTGTTCCCTGGTAGGTGATCATCGTAAATAAGAATTTGTTCTTAACTGACTTGCCTAAATAAATGTAAATATTTATCACTTTTATTTCAATTATTCTTTTTCTATACCTTTTTTTCTAAACCGTCTTTCTCAATGTGTGTGGTCCACTATTCACAGTGTGTTCAATCAAAATATATATATATTTTTTTCTTTACCCCCTTTTTCTCCCCAATTTCGTGGTATCCAATTGTTAGTAGTTACTGTCTTGTCTCATCGCTGCAACTCCCGTACGGACCCGGGAGAGGCGAAGGTCAAGAGCCATGCGTCCTCCGAAACACAACCCAACCAAGCCGCACTGCTTCTTAACACAGCGCGCATCCAACCCGGAAGCCAGCCGCAACAATTTGTTGGAGGAAACTCCGTACACCTAGCGACCTGGTCAGCGTGTACTGCGCCCAGCCCGCCACAGGAGTCACTAGTGCGCGATGAGACACGGATATCCCTGCAGGCCAAACCCTCCCTAACCCGGACGATGCTGGGCCAATTGTGTGCCACCCATGGGCCTCCCGGTCGCGGCTGGCTGCGACAGAGCCTGGGCTCGAACCCAGAGTCTCTGGTGGAACAGCAATCAAAATATTTAAGATAAATGTGGGGTGATTGTGATTTTAAAACCAGATTATTATTTTTTTAATCACTTTTAGAAGTTTTTGAGAATTGTAATTTCATCATTTCAACACCGGGATAGTTTACAGAAATCTGTAAGTACAGATACCTTCTGCTAATAATTTAATAGTTCATTAAGGACTTTTTTTAAATTAATTTTTAGCTTGCCTCTTTTTGTCTTTACAGATTTATTAACTAAATTTGAGGAGAAATTTGAGAGCCTGGCCCTAGCCCAGAATGAGTAAACTCAGAAAAAAGAATGTGAAAAAGAGACATTTCTGAGAAGGTTAGTAACCTTGTTCATATTGTTTGTATAAAATGATGATGATGCCGGATAAAATATTATCTATTCATGTAAAAATGTGTGTAACACCTTCTCTTGTATCTTCTTTTAACAGTACATTCTGGAACAACACAATTGGTAGCACCATTAGTTGTTAGAGAGACATACCCGTTCTGTAGAACAGTACCCTCACAAGGCCTGTTGTGGTGGTGCACCCTCGTTTAGGCGCATTTTCATCACAGCTTGGAGAATCCGGAGAGGCGTTCTCACTAGGTGAAGAGGTCGCAGTGAACCAGAGTGTCTAGGGCTGGTGGGAGCAGCCTCTCATTTGGTCAGAACTGGCGGCAAGTAGTGCAACGAAATAGAGGAAATTGAGAAAAAGTTGGTGAGGCAACAGCTGTGCTGGAATATGAACAATATGGGTGTCAGTTCTGATGGTATGGAGCGAGCGGATGAGGGTCAAGGACCGGAATGGTCTTTAGTGGAGAGACATAGGAAGAAGCGAGATCATGATACAGAAAGCAGTGGAGTTTCTAGTAAATAAAGCATAAAGAGAGCCAAGGTAGGAAGCAAGAGTAATAATTTGTTGGAGTGGAAAGTGGTGACAGTGTTTGATGAGATCACAGGGCTTCACTTACACCCTAACCGACTATCTAATGCAGTAGAGAAAGAGGTAGGTGAGGTGAAATTAGCTTGGTTCATTGGAAATGGTATATTGTTAATATTGTGTGGTAGCCAGGCTCAGCAAGAGAAGAATCTGAAAATGGAAAAGCTGATCATCCGCCCCCCAACCCACCTCGTTTATCATACCCATAACCCGGTCACATGCATCAAGCCATGACACTGACATCAACACAAGCAGCCCCTCTGCAACCCAATACCTTACCCACACGCTCATTCCAACACACCCCAAAGCTATGTTACAAAGCCAACAAACCCTAACCAACACTTGCAATCTTTAATGCAAGAAATAATCTGTGCACAATTTTATACACATTTGGTTGACTTGCCGTCAGACTCTCCGATGCTTTCTTATCACAATGACCCTAATGATTTTGAAAGATACGCTATGGCAGGATTTGTATTCAGCCCTGACACCCTGGATGACCCATCAAATTATGCCTAAAAACATGCCTAAAAATGTCCAAGATTGAATTGCTGAGATAAACAGTGGGGTGATTAATACTAATCTAATCACTACACCCATAAACTCACCAGTGCTTTCTCAACATGATAACCTTGCAGAATTTGAGAGATATAACGATATCTTCTAGCAGGGTGGTGGCCTTGAAGATGTGAGGATTACACAATGTAATTGTTTTGGCAGTGTAGAACTGCAAAACTTTTTTAAATTTCCAAGGTATTGTAAATGCTGGAATAAATGATTTTGGAACTTTCTATTTACTCATTATACTTTGGATGATTTGGTCCGTAGAGCCTCAGAGTTTGAAGACAGTCCAGGTGACCGTTTGCATACAGGATTGTCCGGAGATTCACTGTTGTCACCTGTACATGTTATTATGAGATGAATATAATGAGTGTATTATGCTTGAAGGTATGACGCAAAGCGATCAAGGACTTTTGACTAATGAGACCTTGGAACTGGTCATACAAATTACAAACGGATTTGTTTTTTTACCTGCACATAGTTATCCACTAAGTTAGTAAGAGACTCCAAGTTTATAATAGACGTGTTGTGCCTGTGAGGAGTTATGCCTTTTGCTTTAGGACATGTCAAACCCTTAAGAGTTTTATAACCATGTAGCTTGGGTGCATCTTGTTTCCATTGATCATCCTTGAGATGTTTCTACAACTTGATTGTAGTCCACCTGTGGTAAATTAAATTGATTGGATAAGATTTGGAAAGGCACACACCTGTCTATGTAAGGTCTCAGAGTTAGTGCATGTCAGAGCAAAAACCAACCCATGAGGTCAAAGGAATTGTCCGTAGAGCTCTGAGACGGGTTTGTGTCGGCACAGATCTGGGGAAGGGTACCAAAAAACACAGTGACCTCCACCAAGAACACAGTTTCCTCCATCATTCTTAAATGGAAGAAGTTTGGAACCACCAATACTCTTCCTAGTGCTGGCCGCCCGGCCAAACTGAGCAATCGGGGAAGAAGGGCACTGGTCGGGGAGGTGACAAAGAACCCAATGGTCACTCTGACATAGCTCCAGAGTTCCTCTGTGGAAATGGGAGAACATTCCAGAAGGAAAACCAACTCTACAGCATTCCACCAATCAGGCCTTTATGGTAGAGTGGCCAGACGGAAGACACTCCTCAGTAAAAGGCACATGACAGCCTGCTTGGAGTTTGCCAAAAGGCACCTACAGATTCTCAGACCATGAGAAACAAGATTCTCTGGTCTGATGAATTCAAGATTGAACTTTTGGGCCTGAATGCCAAACATCACGTCTGGAGAACACCGTAGGGATGGTGCCAGGTTGATGCATGTGACCGGGTTATGGGTATGATAAACGAGGTGGGTTGGGGGGCGGATGATCAGCTTTTCCATTTTCAGATTCTTCTCTTGCTGAGCCTGGCTACCACACAATATTAACAATATACCATTTCCAATGAACCAAGCTAATTTCACCTCACCTACCTCTTTCTCTACTGCATTAGATAGTCGGTTAGGGTGTAAGTGAAGCCCTGTGATCTCATCAAACACTGTCACCACTTTCCACTCCAACAAATTATTACTCTTGCTTCCTACCTTGGCTCTCTTTATGCTTTATTTACTAGAAACTCCACTGCTTTCTGTATCATGATCTCGCTTCTTCCTATGTCTCTCCACTAAAGACCATTCCGGTCCTTGACCCTCATCCGCTCGCTCCATACCATCAGAACTGACACCCATATTGTTCATATTCCAGCACAGCTGTTGCCTCACCAACTTTTTCTCAATTTCCTCTATTTCGTTGCACTACTTGCCGCCAGTTCTGACCAAATGAGAGGCTGCTCCCACCAGCCCTAGACACTCTGGTTCACTGCGACCTCTTCACCTAGTGAGAACGCCTCTCCGGATTCTCCAAGCTGTGATGAGGGATGGCAGAATCATGCTTTGTGGATGTTTTTCAGTGGCAGGCAGGCAGGCACTAGTCAGGATCAATGAACGGAGCAAGGTACAGAGAGATCCTTGATGAAAACCTGCTCCAGATTGTTCAAGAACTCAGACTCTGGCAAAGGTTCACCTTCCAACAGCACACAGCCAAGATAATGTAGGAGTGGCTTCCGGACAAGTGTCTGAATGTCCTTTTATTTTTTATATTTTTATTTTACCTTTATTTAACTAGGCAAGTCAGTTAAGAACAAATTCTTATTTTCAATGACGGTCTAGGAACAGTGGGTTAACTGCCTGTTCAGGGGCAGAACGACAGCTTTGTACCTTGTCAGCTCGGGGATATGAACTTGCAACCTTTCGGTTACTAGTCCAACGCTCTAACCACTAGGCTACCCTGCCACCTTGAGGGGCCCTGCCAGAGCCCAGATTTGAACCCTATCAAACTTATCTTGAGAGACCTGAAATTAGCTGTACAGTGACACTCCCCATCCAACCAGACAGAGCTTGAGAGGATCTGCAGAGAAGAATAGGAGAAAATCCCAAAATACAGGTGTGCCAAGCTTGTAGCATCACACCCAAGAAGACTCAAGGCTGTAATCACTGCCAAATATCTTTCAACAAAGTATTGGGTAAAGCGTCTGAATAGTTATGTAAATGTGATATTTCAGTTTTTTATATTTAATACATTTGCTAATTGTTCTAAAATGTTGTTTTGCGTTGTGATGGGGTATTGTGTGTAGATTGATGGGGAAAAAACACACTTTTGCACACTTTTGGCATTCTCTCAAACAGCTTCACATGGAATGCTTTTCCAACAGTCTTGAAGGAGTTCCCACATATGCTGAGCACTTGTTGGCTGCTTTTCCTTCTATCTGCGATCCAACTCATCCCAAACCATCTTAATTGGCGTGATTGTGGAGGCCAGGTCATCTAATGCAGCACTCCATCACCATACTACTTGGTCAAATAGCCCTTACAAATTTGCCACATGCGCCAAATACAATAGGTGTAGTAGACCTTACAATGAAATGTTTACTTACAAACCCTAAGCAAGAATGCAGTTTTAAGAAAAATACCTAAGAACACCAGGAATAAAAGTAACAAATAATTAAAGAACAGCAGTAAAATAACAATTGCAAGGCTATATACAGGGGGTACCGGTACAGAGTCAATGTGCAGGGACACCGGATAGTTGAGGTAATTGAGGTAATATATACATGTGAGTTAATAAAGTGACTTATGCATAGATAATAACAGAGTAGCAGCAGTGTAAAAGAGGGGTGGGGGGGCAATGCAAATAGTCTGGGTAGTCATTTGATTAGATGTTCAGTAGTCTCATGGCTTGGGGGTATAAGTTGTTTAGAAGCCGCTTGGACCTAGACTTGGTGCTAGGTACCGCTTGCCATGCGGCAGCAGACAGAACAGTCTATGACTAGGGTGGCTGGAGTCTGACAATTTTTAGGGCCTTCCACTGACACCGCCTGGTATAGAGGTCCTGGATGGCAGGAAGCTTGGCCCCAGTGATGTACTGGGCCATACGCACTACCCTCTGTAGTGCCTTGCGGTCGGAGGCTGAGCAGTTGCCATTCCAGGTGGTGATGCAACCAGTCAGGATACTCTTGATGGTGCAGCTGTAGAACCTTTTTGAGGATCTAAGGACCCATGCCAAATATTTTCAGTCTCCTGAGGGGGAATAGGTTTTGTTGTGCCCTCTTTACGACTGTCTTGGTGTGCTTGGACCATGTTAGTTTGTTGGTGATGTGGACACCAAGGAACTTTAAGCTCTCAACCTGCTCCACTACAGCCCCATCAAGGAGAATGGGGGCGTGCTTGGTCCTCCTTTTCCTGTAGTCCACAATAATCTCCTTACTTGATCACATTGAGGAAGAGGTTGTTGTCCTGGCACCACACGGCCAGGTCTCTGACCTCCTCCCAATATTCTGCTCGTCGTTGTTGGTGATCAGGCCTACCACTGTTGTGTCATCGGCAAACTTAATAATGGTGTTGGAGTCGTGCCTGGCCGTGCAGTCATGAGTGAACAGGGAGTACAGGAGGGGACTGAGCACTCACCCCTGAGGGGCCCCCGTGTTGAGGATCAGCGTGGCGGACGTGTTGTTACCTAGCCTTACCACCTGGGGGCGGCCTGTCAGGAAGTCCAGGATCCAGTTGCAGAGGGACGTGTTTATGGTTTTAATTAATAGCATTCTCACAGGTGTTTCTTTTGTCCAGGTGTGAAAGGGCATTGTGGTGTGCGATTGAGAGTGTGTCATCTGTGGATCTGTTTGGGTGGTACGCAAATTGGAGTGGATCTAGTGTGCTACTGGTCGGTAGTCATTTAGGCAGGTTAACTTAGTGTTCTTGGGCACAGAGACTATGGTGGTCTGTTTGAAGCATGTTGGTATTACAGACTCAGACAGGGAGAGGTTGAGAATGTCAGTGAAGACACTTGTCAGTTGGCCAGTGCATGCTTGGAGTACACGTCCTGGTAATCCGTCTGGCCCTGCGGCCTTGTGAATGTTGACCTGTTTAACCTATTTGGTATACGCAAATTTCTTCACTAGCCAATTGCCAGGGAAAATGCAGAGCGCCAGATTAACAAAATTTGAGGGAAAAAAAATGAAAAATTCTGAACAGTTAGTCCTCGGGGTTTTGCCTGCTACCATATGTTCTGTTATACTCACAGACATGATTCAAACAGTTTTAGAAACTTCAGAGCGTTTTCTATCCAAATCTATGAATAATATGCATATCTGATATTCTTGATGAGTAGCAGGAAGTTGAAATTGGGCACACTATTTATCCAAAAGTGAAAATTCTGCCCCCTAGCCCCAAGAGGTCTTACTCACATCGTCTGCGGAGAGCGTGATCACACAGTCATCCGGAACAGCTGTTGCTTTCATGCACGTTTCAGTGTTACTTGCCTCGACGCGAGCATAGAAGTAAATTAGCTCGTGTGGTAGGCTCGTGTCACTGGGCAGCTCTCGGCTGTGCTTCCCTATGTAGTCTGTAATAGTTTGGGTTAAGTCCTGCCATATCCGACGAACGTCGGAGCCGGTGTAGTATGATTCGATCTTAGTCCTGTAATGACGCTTTGCCTGTTTGATGGTTTGTCGGAGGGCATAGCAGGATTTCTTATAAGCTTCCGGGTTAGAGTCCCGCTCCTTGAAAGCGGCAGCTCTACCTTTTAGCTCATTGCGGATGTTGACTGTAATCCATGGCTTCTGGTTGTGGTATATACGTACAATCAACGTGGGGACGACGTCATCGATGCACTTATTGATGAAGCCAGTGACTGATATGGTGTACAGTACTGCTCAATGCCATCGGAAGAATCCCAGAACATATTCCAGTCTGTGATAGAAGTCCTGTAGCTTAGCATCTGCTTCAACTGACCACTTTTTTATTGACCGAGTCACTGGTGCTTCCTGCTATAATTTATGCTTGTAAGGAGGAATTAGGTGAATAGAATTCTGGTCAGGGCGAGGGAGAGTGCTTTGTTTGTGGAGTAACGGTGGTCTGGAGTTTTTTCACTCTGGTTGCACATTTAACATGCTGGTAGAAATTTGGTAAAAGGATTTAAGTTTTCCTGCATTAAAGTCCCCGGACATTAGGAGTGCCACCTCTGTGGTGGTATACAGCTCATTGAGTGCGGTCTTAGTTCCAGCATCGTTCTGTGGTGGTATATAGACAGCTACAAAAAATACAGATGAAAACTCTCTAGGTAGATAGAGTAGTCTACAGCTTATCATGAGATACTCCACTTCAGTCGAGCAAAACCTTGGGACTTCCTTAGATATCCTGCACTAGCTGTTGTTTACAAATATACATAGAGCTCTATCCCTAGTCTTAGCAGAGGCCAATACAGTTGATGTTGAGATGTGTCTGTTACTGGAGCTCTGTGAAGCATTTATTTGGGCTGCAATGTCTGAGGCTGGTAACTCTAATGAACTTATCCTCTGCAGCAGAGTTACCTCTGTGTCTTCCTTTCCTGTGGTGGTCCTCATGAGAGCCAGTTTCATCATAGCGCTTGATGGTTTTTTGTGACTGCACTTGAAGAAACTTTAAAAGTTCTTGAAATGTTTCATATTGACTGACTTTCATGTCTTAAAGTAATGGACTGTCGTTTCTCTTTGCTTATTTGATCTGTTCTTGCCATAATATGGACTTAGCCCTATTTGGTAAAATACCATATTCTGTATACCACCCCTAGCTTGCCACAACACAACTGATTGGCTCAAATGCATTAAGAAGGAAAGAAATTTCACAAATGAACTTTTAACACGACACACATGTTAATTGAAATGCATTCTTGGTGACTAACTCCTGAGCTGGTTGAGAGAATGCAAAGAGTGTGCAAAGTTGTCAAGGTGACTACTTTGAAGAATCTCAAATATAAAATTATATTTTTTGGTTTCTACATGAAAAACCCTTGAATGAGTAGGTGTGTCCAAACTTTTGACTGGTAATGTACTTACTATAGCCCGCAGAAACGCTACAGTAAATACTACAGTAAACTCCAGTTTACAAAACCACTACAGTAAATACTGTACTTCAGAAATCATTATAGTATATACTAGTCTTTTTTTACTCCAGTATTTATACTTAAGTAAACTGTAAATACTACAGTATACTACAGGAAAGTCCACAAAAACACTACAGTGAATAATATAATTAATATACACTATAGTATTTTTTTATGTGTGTGGGCTACAACCTGATCAACGTCCTCTTGCCCAACACTTTCCACATCTTCCAGGTGAAACGGCTTTGCCTGCAGGGAAACCAGATATCTTAACTCACTCAGGGTGTCTTCTCACACTTAGAAAAACTAGATGAGCTGAATCTTCGCAGCAACTTGATCACAAACTTGAGCTCTGGAACCTTTCCCTCTAGCTTAGAAGAGCTCGATCTCAAAGGCAACAGGCTGGTGCAGCGTTTGCCAGACTCATTTGGCGTCTAACAAGTCTCACCCACGTGTTCCTGTCCATGAACCAGCTCACTGACCTTCCACAGAATGTCTCCGGAACCTGACGGCCCTGCAGAACCTGGACCTCTCGGAGAACCAGCTCACATCGCTGCCCAGAACCATCTTCCAAGATCTCACCAAGATGAAAATCGTTCACCTGCAGAATAACAACCAGGCCTTCCTGGCGAGGCTGTACCTCTCAGAGAACAACCTCCAGACCCTTCCTCTGGCCTTCTTCGACGCATTCTTCCACGAGAATGTGAGGAGAATTCGAAGGAAAGACTGGAGCTGCAATTGCCACATGCTGGATCTGTATGACTATGTGGAGGGGCAAGGTCACTTGATGGAGGACCGAAGTAACGTGTATTGTACGGACCCTGGGCCTTTGAGAGGACAGGGTCTGGTCTCAGTAGAGAGGGACCAGCTGGTGTGTCCAAGTCATTTCTCCTCTAGGACCAAAGCCACTACCTTCTAAGGCTTGAAGGACGGAGAGGTCAAACCCTAGCGAGTGTACTGTCCAGGTCATCAACGACAACATGGCGGTGTCGGAGGTGTAACTGTGTTGTATCTGTAAAAATGGATGAGCAGCTGCTCTTGATCATTGCCATGAAGCCACACCTGTCCAACTCACATTAAAAGTTCAGAATTAAATGGTGTCGGCTATGTACAAATAATGACACTCAAATTGAAAACAATTAAACGAAATAATGAGCCTAATTGAGGTGTCGAGTACAGCTCACATTCCAGTGTTCGAACTTGTAAACAAGGCTGCGTGGGATTTCTCTTATTGCGGCTTCATGCAGCCAATGGCAACGTAAGCTTTAGGTATATGCCAGGTGCCGCTTATGGATTTGACAGCTCTAACGCAGTTACACCTCTGACACCGCCAAAACAACCACTATGAGGATGTCGGCTTCAAGCGGATCTGATTGAATATAGAGCCCTAACTGTGTGAATGGAGTTCCTCAGCGCCTGGACGGAAGCTTTGCAAGAACTCTATGCGGAGTTCAGACTTTGTTTATGCACACGTACATCAGAGTTTTGTCATACGCACAATATTGTATTTGCCAACATACTGTACCTGAGACAAAAGTGAATTCCCCAATGAATGTCATTTAATTTTGAGGTACTGACTGTATTTCCCGCTCATTCTGAGAGATAAGAGAGATGGATGAACTGTTTCTTGTGAGGTTCAAAGTTCATCCCTAGGGTTCTAGAGACCATGTCATGAGTGCAGTACCATAACAGATATACTGCAATGTATACCGTTGCCAACAGACGACTCTAGTTCTCCATTGACTTCACTGGCCATTTTGTGATTTATTCACCTTTTTTTGGTATCACTGCCTTCTGTAGATTCTCCAACATCAACACACTAGTTCAGAAGTAGTCTTTAACTCTGAGATGCAACAGAAAATTCACTTGCTGCTTTCAGCCACGCCAGCAATAAACCTAGTCGTTGTTGGGTAGCTGATTAGTCCGTTTGTACATGGCCAATTAAACGTTATCAACCCTGTGAAGCACAATCCAAATAAAGCAGTACACTTCTCTCTCCATTTTAAAGTAATCAATGAGTGAGTTGACAAATTTCACATGGATTGTTGTCACGTAATCCCAACTGGTTGGTAGACATTTCAGTATGACCTATGCTTTTTTTGAAAAATACACCTTTTTGAGCCCTTGAGTGCTAATAGTATAAAAGATGGTAATATACCCTGTCAATTAAGGATAAGCAGCTATACATTTGGAACAAAATATAAATAACTCCGGGATTAGATCAATTAATGGAAGGTCATTTTCCTGATCGATAATCGATCAGTTTGACTTAAAACATTTTCATTTAAAAAAACAAAACAAGGTAAACATAAGATATACCTAGCAAAAGATCAAACATGTCAGAGTGAAAACAGAGAAGACCAACTTGTGTGGAGCACAAATCCAACAAACACAAGCATTGGTGCAGGTGCTTACAAAGAATCCCCCATAGAGATAGAACATCAATTTATGGGAGCCTCTCTTTTATTCTGGGGTTTAAAAGTTGATAGAGACAAACAAGTTGTCCACAGAGACTTGTCTTCACACCTCACTGCCCCTGCACCACAGAAAAGGATGATAGGACAAGGGGAGAGAAAGGAAAGAGATGAGGAAGAAGGAGGGGGAGGGGGGAAGGGAGGGGTGGGGCACACGGATGGCAACACCTTGAATAAAGCACTCTAACCCCACACTTTATAAGGGTCAGGGGTCATCGGGTTGATTGGGTCCTTGGTCTGAGCTGAATGACATCACAATTCAAATGACAAAGTAGTGGCCTCCAAAGCTGGCAGGGATGGCATGAAAATGAGTAATCCTCACTTGACCAACAAAACTAAGGGAGTAAACATGAATTGAAGTGGGGAAAGACACTGAGTATACTAAACATTAGGAACACCATCCTAATATTAAGTCCACCCCCCCGATACACAGATCTAATGAGCACCAAATGAGCACAATATAAGTACTGGTGTATTCAATCAAATATCCCTGGTCACATAGCTTTGGGACAAAACAAGTCTATTCAACCATTGAGACAAAGCTAGACACTAAACCAAAAATACAAATTGAATTTGAGGTTTAGCATTTTGTTGACTGAACACAAAGCTAGATTTGAATTGAAACTTGTCTTGTCAGTCAGCTACTCAGTATGGCATGCAGAGTGGGCAGCGTTGCACCAGTATAAAGTTTGCTCCTGCTATTTTCAGATGGGGAAACAAATTAAACCAACAAAAGATGTGCCATTTGACCATTTTTATTTACACTTACATAGAAATACAGTGCCTTGCGAAAGTATTCGGCCCCCTTGAACTTTGCGACCTTTTGCCACATTTCAGGCTTCAAACATAAAGATATAAAACTGTATTTTTTTGTGAAGAATCAACAACAAGTGGGACACAATCATGAAGTGGAACGACATTTATTGGATATTTCAAACTTTTTTAACAAATCAAAAACTGAAAAATTGGGCGTGCAAAATTATTCAGCCCCCCTAAGTTAATACTTTTGGTGCGATTACAGCTGTAAGTCGCTTGGGGTATGTCTCTATCAGTTTTGCACATCGAGAGACTGACATTTTTTCCCATTCCTCCTTGCAAAACAGCTCGAGCTCAGTGAGGTTGGATGGAGAGCATTTGTGAACAGCAGTTTTCAGTTCTTTCCACAGATTCTCGATTGGATTCAGGTCTGGACTTTGACTTGGCCATTCTAACACCTGGATATGTTTATTTTTGAACCATTCCATTGTAGATTTTGCTTTATGTTTTGGATCATTGTCTTGTTGGAAGACAAATCTCCGTCCCAGTCTCTGACTCCATCAGGTTCTTCCAGAATGGTCCATTCTTCCAGAATGGTCCTGTATTTGGCTCCATCCATCTTCCCATCAATTTTAACCATCTTCCCTGTCCCTGCTGAAGAAAAGCAGGCCCAAAACCATGATGCTGCCACCACCATGTTTGACAGTGGGGATGGTGTGTTCAGCTGTGTTGCTTTTACGCCAAACATAACATTTTGCATTGTTGCCAAAAAGTTCAATTTTGGTTTCATCTGACCAGAGCACCTTCTTCCACATGTTTGGTGTGTCTCCCAGGTGGCTTGTGGCAAACTTTAAACAACACTTTTTATGGATATCTTTAAGAAATGGCTTTCTTCTTGCCACTCTTCCATAAAGGCCAGATTTGTGCAATATACGACTTGATTGTTGTCCTATGGACAGAGTCTCCCACCTCAGCTGTAGATCTCTGCAGTTCATTTCAATATTATTGCTTGCACAGTGCTCCTTGGGATGTTTAAAGCTTGGGAAATCTTTTTGTATCCAAATCCGGCTTTAAACTTATTCACAACAGTATCTCAGACCTGCCTGGTGTGTTCCTTGTTCTTCATGATGCTCTCTGCACTTTTAACGGACCTCTGAGACTATCACAGTGCAGGTGCATTTATACAGAGACTTGATTACACACAGGTGGATTGTATTTATCATCATTAGTCATTTAGGTCAACATTGGATCATTCAGAGATCCTCACTGAACTTCTGGAGAGAGTTTGCTGCACTGAAAGTAAAGGGGCTGAATAATTTTGCACGCCCAATTTTTCAGTTTTTGATTTGTTAAAAAAGTTTGAAATATCCAATAAATGTCGTTCCACTTCATGATTGTGTCCCACTTGTTGTTGATTCTTCACAAAAAAATACAGTTTTATATCTTTATGTTTGAAGCCTGAAATGTGGCAAAAGGTCGCAAAGTTCAAGGGGGCCGAATACTTTCGCAAGGCACTGTAATTGTCAATCTTTCATGCTTTATCTCCTCTTGAATATACCTGGGGAAATACAAACGCTTCATAAATCAATCAGACTCTAAATTGTGCTCATTACACACATACAACACAAGCTGGCTAACGACCCAATCACCAGCTGTAATGACTGAAGTCCTGGGGAGAGGTCAAGCAGCCAGACCAGGACTTCTCTCTCACCGTCCAATTATTCATGAAGTTCTAACACTCACTAGAAAAGCAGGGGAATTGGAATAGGTGAAATTCCAAATGTACAGGAGCAGGGAGTTAGAGGCTGTGCTGCTGTCCTGCGAGGCTAGTTGGAAAGCACCTTTTAACCCCACAGCTAGGATCTCTCTGGCTCTCCCCAGTCCCCCACTTATATGCCAGTTAGTGCTGGGCACCATACTTCACACAGCACTTCTTCAGCTGGGAGGGTGGGGATTGTATGGAAGGGAAGTGGGATCTTGAGCTCGGGGCATTATCTTAAAGGACACACAATGTCCAGACGACACAATGCGCTGTGGGAGGTTTCCCACAGAGTTTAGGACAGCCGAGGAGAGGGGGGAGTGGCTGTGAGGGCAGACCAGGGTTCCCGAGGACAAAGGGGAGAGGTCATCTGAGATCTACAGCCTGAGGAGAGGGAGAGAGAGGAGAGAGGATATGGGTTTGGCTGTCATTTGTGGTCAAGAGGATTTCAGCCGATACAAAACTGGGGCAGTTATAGTCTATAGGTACTGCTTTTGTTATGAGTGTAATTTTCAAAAGGTCCAAGTCATGACATCATAGAGATGAAACTTAATTTATTCGACTAGGACATGCATCCATTCACTCTTGTAAAAGACAATAGGCCTAGATTACAGTTCACTTTTTTGTTGTTGTAAGGCAGGCATTTTTTTTTATATCCACAATGTGTACCATCGTTATCTCACTCACAAAGTCAGTTGTAGACAGATTCTGTAAATGTCAGATCGAGAGCCAGCACTGTGCATTGAGTGGCATTATGCCATAGGTGGCTATAGGCCAGCGTCCCTTCTTCACATTCATGCACCATGATGCAATGAGCCATATCCCCTAAACACAAACGGGACATTTTACCCTCCATGCTAGTAAACGAGTGTCAATATTCATCCAGACCACCAAGGGAGGGGCCAATGAGTGTCACTGACCAACTTAGGAACAGCTGACCTGGTGTCAAGTGGATGAGGAGAGCAGGCCCAAATGGTAATCTCTCATCTCATTGCTGCACTGCTCTTCGTCTAGTCTCCTCTCCGGGAGGATAACAAGAGAATTTAAGCTTCTTAACGTCAAATTAAAATGATTGGGGACGAATTCATCTGCAGACCTGGACAGAGGGACCTGCTCTTATAACGGAGATCCTGGTTTTGTTTGAGACACTTGAGGCCCTCCAGATGGGAGTGCTGTTAATTTGCACACCACCCATGCTTCGTTGTCTCTCAATGGAGTCCCCATTTCAATGCATTTTTTTGTTTTGTTTTCAATGATAGTTTGTAGATAGCCAAGTCAATGGAGATTCTAATGAAGAGTTGTGGAGAAAGACATCCTTTTTAACACCACAACGCAGTGTTGTAATACTCGAGACCGGTCTTGGTGTCGAGTCCGGTCTTGGTGCACTGCACTGGCGTGTATTCATGGATACTAAGGGAAGCCAGACTTCCCCAAAAACTGGCCTAAAAATGTATGTATATATATATCATGTGTATCATTTGTCTATCTGTGTTTCATAATTTTCCTTCATTTCGTAAGAGGCTGAATGTATCTCACAGGAGAAAGCATCCGAGCGAGCGAAACAGCGCCCCTCTGTCTCTCTACGTGTAGGCCATCTATCTGATGCTGTCTGGTCCAAACGAGTATGATATTGTTGCCGCCCGTAGCATTGAAGGCAAGGGAAGCCAGCGAGCATCTGGCCTCCCCTGACAAAAAAAGTATTCAAAATTTGCCAATCAGCGTTGAGCTCAACTGGCTCACCTAAAAAAAGTGTTAAGGGAAGCCAGCTTGGATTTGGCGTCACTCCTATCAAATCATTGATAAAAACTTGTTGAATTGTTGCATCTTGTTGTGTTGTTGTCATCCGGTGGCTAGCTAGCCAGCTAGCTAAAATCCTCCCTTTCCTAAATTAGCCATGGATGGAGATAGGGATTTGGACTGGTGGTTTGGCTCCAGTCACGGGACCTTGCTCGGGGATGGCTCCAAGGGTGAGGAGTGGGCCGGTCCGGACTGCGAAGGTGGAAATCTTGGTTGATGTTGGGATCTAGAATGTCGTCCACCAGAACCCAACGCCGCTCCTCTGGACCGTACCCCTCCCAGTCCACTAGGTACTGAAGCCGACCCCCACGACATCGGGAGTCCAGGAGGGATCTGAAGGCATAGGCAGGGCTTCCCTCAATGTCCAGGGGAGGCGGAGGGGTGCAACAGGCCTGCAATATTTTAGGTCAGGCATCCACAAGTCCGTGTGAACCTCTCCACCAATCCCCCAACACACACACACACACACACACACACACACACACACACACACACACACACACACACACACACACACACACACACACACACACACACACACACACATAAACATCCCTAAAATCCCCATAAAACTTTAGCAAGCCCTCTCAATGATCACCCCCAGATGCCTCACACATGGTTCTTCAGTTTCTAATCCCATCCACCCAATCAGCTCAAAAGGTCAAGTCTGTAACTGAACCAACCCCCAGTTATGGGGCTATCTCACTTTAAAGGGACACCTGCAGTGAAAGTTCATCTTTATGGTGCTGGTCATAACCCCATGTGGGCAGAGAGCCAAGTGTAGCAGGAACAGAAGGGGGTAACAAGACCTGCAGACACCAAAGTCAACAGCTTTGAAGATCTGGTAGCAGGTGATGTAGTACAGTAGTCATGTCCTTGATTTAAATATCTGACATCAGTAGTCTTATCTATGGTGAAAAATGCAATTATTGCGATATCAAGTTGTCATGTTGCTACTTGGCTCAATCCAAAAGCCATGTCTAAAAGCTAAGAAACATGTCTCAGGACCTTCAAAATGTGAGTAGTAGTGCTGATCTAAGATCAGTTTTGACTTTTAGATAATGATGAATAAGATAATATAGCCAAGGGGGACACAATCTTAGATCAGCACTCATAGTCCGAGACACTTTATGCGTGTATACAGTGGCAAGAAAAAGTATGTGAACCCTTTGGAATTACCTGGGTTTCTGCATAAATTGGTCATCAATTTGATCTGATCTTCATCTAAGTCACAACAATAGACAAACAGTATGTTTAAAGAAATAATTCACAAATGATTGTATTTTTCTTGTCTATATTGAATACATAATTTAAACATTCACAGTGTAGGTTGGAAAAAGTATGTGAACCCCCTAGGCTAATGACTTCTCCAAAAGCTAATTGTCGTCAGGAGTCAGCTAACCTGGAGTCACATCAATGAGATGAGATTGGAGATGTTGGTTAGAGCTGCCTTGCCTATAAAAACACTCACAAAATGTGAGTTTCCTATTCACAAGAAGCATTGCCTGATGTGCACCATGCCTTGAACAAAATAGATCTCAGAAAACATAAGATTAAGAATTGTTGACTTGCATAAAACTGGAAAGGGTTACAAAAGCATCTCTAAAAGCCTTGATGTTCATCAGTCCACAGTAAGACAGATTGTCTATGAATGGAGAAAGTTCAGCACTGTTACTACTCTCCCTAGGAGTGGCCGTCCTGCAAAGATGACTGCAAGAGCACAGCGCAGAATGCTCAATGAGGTTAAGAAGAATCCTAGAGTGTCAGCTAAAGACTTACAGAAATCTCTGGAGCATGCTAACATCTCTGTTGTCGAGTCTACGATACGTAAAACACTAAATAAGAATGGTATTCATGCGAGAACTCCATGGAAGAAGCCACTGCTGTCCCCCCAAAAATTGCTGCACATCTGAAGTTTGAAAAGGTGCACCTGGATGTTCCACAGCACTATTGGAAAAATATTCTGTGGACAGATGAAACTACAGTTGAGTTGTTTGGAAGGAACACACAACACTATGTGTGGAGAAAAAGGGGACAGTACACCAACATCAAAACCTCATCCCAACTGTAAAGTATGGTGGAGGGAGCATCATGGTTTGGGGCTGCTTTGCTGCCTCAGGGCCTGGACAATTTGCTATCGTTGACGTAAAAATGAATTCCCAAGTTTATCAAGACATTTTTCAGGAGAATGTTAGGCTATCTGTCCGCCAATTGAAGCTCAACAGAAGTTGGGTGATGCAACAGGACAACGACCCAAAGCACAGAATGGCTTCAACAGAAGAAAATACGTCTTCTGGAGTGGCCCAGTCAGAGTCCTGACCTCAACCTGATTGAGATGCTGTGGCATGACCTCAAGAGAGCAGCTCACACCAGACATCCCAAGAATATTGCTGAACTGAAACAGTTTTGTGAAGAGGGATGGTCCAAAATTCCTCCTGACCGTTGTGCAGGTCTGAGTCGCAACTACAGAAAACGTTTGGTTGAGGTTATTGCTGCCAAAGGAGGGTCAACCAGCTATTAAATCCAAGGGTTCACATACTTTTTCCACCCTGCACTGTGAATGTTTACACAGTGTGTTCAATGAAGACATGAAAACGTATAATTGTTTGCGTGTTATTAGTTTAAGCAGATTGTGTTTGTCTATTGTGACCTAGATGAAGATTCAGATCAAATTTGATTTATGCAGAAATCCAGGTATTTCCAAAGGGTTCACATCATACTTTTTCTTGCCACTGTAACTAGAGAGTACTGGACATTCATGCCCAAGCATGAAAGGGTGTGCTGGCCTGTGATGTTATTTATTTGTGTATCTGTACAACCTTTATTTCCAAGTATGTGCCTCCTTGAGAATAATCCTCTCTTTTTCCAATAACAAACTTGTAACTCAAAGACAACCCACTGGGCACAGACGTCAGTTCAACGGCTAGTTTTGATTTAAATTTGGGTTGAGATTTCAACTAATCTGATTGGAATTTAAAAAATAAAAACGCATCATCATCTAATTTAAAAGGTTGGGTGAAAAAGAGACAAAATGCCCTTACATTGATTACTTTTTGAAAATCTAATCAGTTTTCCACATTGAGTCAACATCACCGCATCGATTTCTTGGGTTGAAATTACAAGGAAACAACATTGATTCAACCAGTTTTTACCCAGTGGGAAGAGAATAGGATGAGTGATAAAGGGCCATTCTCTACACATATCTGAATTCATTCACCACTGATGTCAAGTGCATAATCTATGCGTTTGTTTAGCATAGCCATCGGATGTGAACTATTTGCTCACAGAGTTCACCCTTGGAATACATTCTTACTGCCCCCAAGAACAACACAGGCCAATTCAACATAGAGGCGGTCACAGTGGATGTTTCCGGTACATGTCAGGAAGATTTCCCATAGCAGGGTTCCTCTCACCGTGTCACTGTCTTTGTGACCAATGGCTCATCAATCAATGATCACACTGAGGGGCCATCTTGAGCTAACTTAATGCTTGTCATCCTTCCTTTGAGGCGGTATGGGGGGGAAAAATGGGCATCAAACCGAGGGGGCGTAAGGGAAGGCCTAGAATAGAAGAAAAAAGGGGGCAGGAAGGAGGAGAAATTAGAAGAATGAGAGTCTCTTAGATAACACTGGTAAACAGTGTCGATACAGAGAGACCATCAGCTGTTGTTGAATACAGGGCCGGCTTCCACCCAACACCACTCTAAATGCATCCGTTATACTTCAGGTGGCCCGTGGAACGGGTTTTTAGAGAGGAGCAGGCGATAGGCTAGATGAAACTCAAACTGTTAGGAGCTTCAGTAGCGGACCTCTCTTGTCTCTGAAGATAGTAGCCTGGCCTTAACGGGGCCTTACAGGAGCTTTAGGAGATACTCAACAATGAGCCTCCAGACTCAGCATTGGTGAAAGTGACAGCATGGTCCTCCCTCCTGCGGACCATTAAATCTCCTTCTGGATAAACAAGAGCAGGGCCCTCTATGAAGAGTGAGAGAGCTACAAAGAGAGGGGCCATTGAGCCACTGGGGGCCCGCCTTTGTTTTTGTATTGTGGGGTCCTTTCTCAATGGTCCGGTCCTGATAAGGGAGGCTCTATTTCGCTTTTAGGGCTCATACACATTGCCAGGGTGCTGGGTTTGGGAAAAACAGAGACAACTTAATTGACAGCATTGTGTGCGAGAGTGGGTTCGACTGACAAACTACATGGGAAGAGAGAGGAAATTTGCTGTGTTTCCGTGTTGAAAATATGCTGATTTAGAAAGTTGTTTGATAATCAAAAAAGGGTGTTCTACGGCAATAGGTGGGATGGCTGAGAGTAGCTGAGGGGTGGGATTAAAAAGCTCATGATTGGTAATAGTTATTACTGAAAACACTATAGATAATAATGTATACCGGAGATGTCTGAGTACTATCTATCCAAATGTAATGTGTATATATAAAAAACAATATATTTGTTATGTAAATGCTGTGTATAAAAGTACCATGTATGTGAAATATGTGTAAAATATATATGTAACAAAAAAAGCTGTAAAAACAAAAACATCACAAAGTTACTTTTGTCCTCAGAAGAGGTGGATGGGCAATTAAACATTTAAAAGTTGTTTGATAATGAAAATAACTTGTATGATAGGACGTAGTTATGTAACTTGCCTTGTCTAGGGGTTATATTCTAAAAGTGTGAAAAAGCTGACCAATTGCACTGTATCACTTCAAACACTATGCACTGGTGTCTGCGCCCATGGAGGTAAAAAGCAGAATTAGAGGTTAGATCAATTATTCTCTCATTTTATGCCAGCTTTACCTTCTTACTGTTTTTAAAAGGGTGTCCTATAGTGAAACTGTTTTTTAAATTATTATTTTGAATCGGTCTGCATGCTCTATTGAAGCTGTCCAGTCCTTGCTGGTCCCAAATCTGTTTGTGCTGTCTTGCCAAATCCTATGGTCATTGTCATGCCACAAACAGCTATTCCAGTCCTGTGAGGCAGAGTGACAGGCACCTGTGACCCCTGGTCAAGCTCTTCTCATGGCCCTCTGTGAGAGCACTCAACCCTGGACACACACTAGGCTAGTCACTCCATTAGCTGGCTGACAGGCCGCTAAATGGACAGCAGCGCTATTCCCCAGCCTGTCACTAAGCGAAAGCCGTCAAGATCCTATGCCCAAACATGCAATTCCTGTGTGTAAATCAAACAGGGGTTTAGGCCACATTGAATACTTTAGCTACAAGTCTGATTTGCACCATTAAGTTACTTTCAAAATGTATTTTGATTTTGTGAAGGAGTATCCCTTTAAGCTTAATGGCAAGCTTGACTCACAGTCAGAAGTGTCAATAATGATTTGAGCAGGAACATTGTGTGATACCTTGGGGAGCAAAACCTTCATACCTCTACTTATTTTATATAGTGTAACGACCCTGGGTTTATAAGCGCGGAATTCGACTCTGCCGCACGAGCATGCTTTTGCGGCAGTCGATAGCGCGCCGGATCTCGGGCTCGAGACCTGCTCCCTGCTGTTTCATTACAATATATTCTTACCACTCATTCCAATTTAAAAGCATACCTAGTGTTTTAACAAAAAAATGCTAAAGAATGAAGAGCACATAATTGAACACCCAAACCTCATGAATTTAAAGTAGTACACAGTAGCTTGGCGCTACATTCGCATTCGTATATCCCCTCACTCGGATGTTAGATCTGTGCCCACTGGTAACCTCTACCTGGAGAAACAGCACGCATGGAGGGTGTCACTAACAAGCTAAGAGCATTTTGTCTGGCCATCTCCACTCTCTCCCACCCTTAATCCCTCTCTCTCCGTGTTCAGCCCCTTTCCTGTGAGTCAGCATTTCCTCACCGGCAGGCAGCCCTGCGCGTGTCAAACGGGCTTCCCGCCTCCCCCGCCCCTAACCTGGTCATCTGTCTGTTGGCTGAAAGTCGTTCTCCCGATCTCTCGGGTTCCTTACCTCATCTGGGAGCTATTTTTTATTCCCAGCCCGGGGGGGGGGGGGGGGGGGGGGCAAGACAGATGAGTCTAAATAGGATTCAGATGGGAAGATAACACTTTGGTGGTGGAGAAAGGCAGCGTTATTGGGCAAAAGATCAGAATTGGGCTGCTTGTGTAAATGTAAAGTTAAAGCACTAGAACATGTCCATGGGTTTGGTGTAGCCTGTATGGCTTGAATCTTAAATCAGAGTTAGAATTCCTGCATGCTCCTTCATCGATCAATGATAGCTCAGAGGTGATGTTGGATGGGAAGGTAGATGTTCAGATATGGAAGTACTTGAGGAGTTTGCTTGACAGTAGTTGGGAGCTTTCCTGTGCTCGATGCATAGCTCGAGATCCGAATGTCATTATGTGGTTTAAATAAGCCTTGATAGGGTCATCAATCACAGCACATCACTAGGGCAAGGATAGACAATTATTTTTTTAATGTAAGTAAGATATGACCAGTTGGAGGTGTTAAACATTTCAATTTCATTTAAAGAATCTATTGATTTTCCATTTAGCATCACAACAATAACACATATTCATGACATTACTGACATACAAATAGAAAAAATAATAATAATGGAACGGTGAACTGTATCCTCCATCAAAGAATAACAACATGTGCGTAAACATCACTTTTGAGTCTTGCTTTGAACAGCCTATACGAAAATATTTTTTAAAAGTCATATCTGACGGAATACTTCCCGTAAAAAAAATGCGTCATCGTGCGTAAAAGTCCTTAATGCACGCAGTGACCCTACCATGGTCTCCACACGGAGTCTGCGGTGACGGGAGGCGCAACAAGTGACACAGGCACCGCAAGTGCTGGATTGCCATGTATCGCGTTTGGCGCACTCGTATGCGTAAGAGCCACGCTTGGAATCAGAATAGCGAATTGTCCATCTGTCGCCCCCGGCACAATCTGAAGTCCACTGTATAATTTAGCCATTTCTGATGTGAGGTTGATAGGCGAGCCACTTTTGCAAGGCATTATTCCATTTAACTGAGGAGATGCACTTGGGATTTGCGCAATGGCTTGGGCAAGCAATGGATGCGCTGGATGCGGAGGGTAGGTGGGGATCTGGCATTGAGTTGAGAAGTTTACGGTGTTTATCTGTGACACACAGCCGGCTAAGTGGCTGAGAAGTCGAGACCTGATCTCCGTGTTCACCCCTCCACACGTGGACATAAAACGGGTGACTTCACTCATGCATTCGCTGAATCCCGCTCTGTACTTGCCAAAGACTGATGGATCCCTGCTTATAGCTGCTGTAAAGTCAAAAACATATATTTGAGGATATATTGTTCAGAAAATCATTACAATCGAATTATATAATACTAAGTAGGTCTATCAATAGCTTTGGTAAACGTAGGTAAATATACGACTGTGGGAACTCCGGTGCGTGCCAAATGGGCACAGCCAGATTATATTTATGCAAGTCTAGAATGACTGTAATCAATTAGAGATAAAAAAATATTAAAAAACCTACCAGTCATTTGGAGACGCTGCATATTCCTAAGGTGCTTCACAGTCATCTCAAGGATGTCCGCCTTCTCGAGCTTCGAATGTCTCGAGCTCTAAATAGACATCAAGAAGAAAATGACACATGATTAATAATCTATTTGAGTTTCTTTCCAGTCCATAACGATATAAGCATATGTCGTCGACATAAATGTCTACATGGAATATGGTAATTGCCATATAAAAAAAACGTACATCTTTTTTTAGTGCATCCAAGATGAGGGTCTTTAGCTGACCAAGGCTGTCATTGATTCGCGCACGTCTTCTCTTCTCCATAATTGGCTTTGAGGACTTAAAACACAAAACATGTTAATAATGAAAAACAAAACAATTGACATATAAAAAACAATAGTTTTCTTTCGGTGTATTTTTGTACCTTTCTGTGCTCTGAGGCAGTCCTTGGTTTATCCGGAGTTCCACTGACCCTCGACGGAGTGGCTGCGACAGAGGATGGGGATGTTTTCTCCAAAATATCAGCTGGCATCTTCAAGTTTTAATATCCCACAATCGTCCAGCCAATTTAAGCAAATCCTTTTTAATGTCTCACTATTGTTAAAGAAAGTCCAGCCTATTGAGTAATATTCAAACACCGGTTATGCACTTTTTCTGACCAACGCAGTTCGTTCTAGGCGTTTATCTTAATGTGGCTATAGCTGAGGTAAAGTCCTATCAGTGCGGTGTTGATAACAAGTCAACACTGTTACTTTCACCCCCGGTCGTATTTATAGAGGAGGCTGCACGCGAACGGCTCGTGTGAAATGTCCCAAAGTTTTATTTCCACTGCAACTTTCTACCAATGAGCGCGCGGGACACGTTGCCAGGGATGAGGTTGGCTCGTGTAAGGAGGCCTTGCATTGGCTATCTGGTGTCTTGTGTGTGAGACAGTGGTCCACAGCACACTACTACACTGACCTACCAAGCAAAAAGGCAGTAACTGCTCATTTGGTCGAAAATGAGTAAATGTAATTTTTGCTTACATGAAATGCATGCTTAATCATGTGGACAAGTATCCTGCCTCTATTGTATTGTGTTCTGGATAACATTTGGGTTATGCTAGCAGTAATTGCATAAAGTTACTGTGAAACTAAGGTAAACCAAATAATTTTATGCTATGAGCAATTACTGCCTTTTTGCTTGGTAGGTTAGTGCAGATGTAGGATCTTAATTTGAGCCAGTGTGCTACAGCAGGAAAAGGATCTTGCAGCAGCAGGAAATGTGAATTATTATGTGGATTATAATTAATGGATTTTTTTTCGGTAGGGTTTGTTACATTTTTCTTTATAGCAAATCAAGTCTGACATTTTAAGAGTGGAAATTGCAAACTTCAGAAGACTTTTACAAATGAAAATACACTAAGTCTGCTCTGCAGGATAATTCTCAGCAACAAAAAAGTGACCAGAATAAGATCCTACATCTGTATATATGATCAACAAATACAACAGGTTACATTTTATAAAATGTGTTGCTGAAATATGAAGGTTTTAGTTATTAGTAACAGTCAATTAAGGTTAAATAAATACCTGTATTGGACTGTATTGGTCTCCAATTTAAGCCCGGGTTAATTGATCCAAAAGTGAGTAGTTCATAATGAAATAGAAACAGTTTGTTTTAATGTTCAAAATACTCTGTTTATTTTAGTATGTTAAACATTAAATAGCATATTTAAAGTACACCAAATAAATACGTTTTTTTTCGGTCATCATGTCTGTAAAGACAATATTCTGTAAACTACCATCCCATGTATGTGACTGACAACTGATGTTGTACTCAATGACCTTCACATCTCGGTCTTAGCATGCAGATGACATGAACTGTCACCATAGAGGAGAAGATTACCAGGTGGCTCTCACTCTCACCTTCTTGACAGACTTCAGGCGCCCTAACGTCTCCTTTCTAAAGCTCCTAATACCTTTCAGCTCAAATGACCCCGAGGCTAGGTCAGGGTCTGTATGGGCCCGTATCGCGGAAGAAACTTGTCATCTGTATCCTCAAATTCTTTCTTAACAATATGAACATAAATAAAGCACCAAAGACTGACCTAAAAAAAACACAGAAGAAATTGTGGACACGAAAATGAGCCAATAGCCAGAGACGTCGTCATGGATTTTCTATTCATGTCCAATGTTTTACACCAGTGTGTAAAATTACCACAGTTGTACGTTTTTCACGAAACAGGATTCGACGCTGAAAAGAGGATTCTCACAGGGGCCTTTCTCTGTGAGTATCTTCTAAAGCAGTGTTCTCCAACACTGTTCCTGGAGCGCTACCCTCCACTAGGTTTTCACTCCAACCCCAGTTATAACTAACCTGACGCAGCTGATAAACCAGCTCCTTATTAGAATCAGGTGCACTAGATTAGGGTTGGAATGAAAAAACCTACAGGACGTTACCTCTCCAGGAACAGCATTGGAGCGCCCTGTTCTAAAGGCTACATCGTTTACTGTGAAGATTTAGGTGTCCAGAGGGGATCCTGTTTTTTTTTCATTAATTACAATTCTTCTTCCTTTCACAAACAAGTGTTATGGGTTCTGGGACAAGACAACAGGGAGAGGGAGGATGCAGGGTAGAAGGGGAGGAGGCGATGTGTTGCCCCTAATCAGCTCCATGCTCAATAAGCCTGCTGGTCCGACTGGAGACGTGCCTTTATTGTGCACCGTGATCTATAACGGTGCTTTATGGCACACTCCAGATCAGTATCAGTGTGGGAAACACAGAGGAGAGAGAGGAACAGAGGCTCAGGTCGCCATTTGAGGGGGGTTTGAAAGCTATTGAGGGAAAACAGTGTCTGATAACAACCCATAACAGAAGGGGCGGTTGAGTTGGACCGGCACACATTAGGATAACCTTGGACCTTGTGGAAATATTTAAAGAAAGTATATTGCTACTTGACCGCATTCCCCCGAACCAGTATGGCGCTTTGTTCACGTCAATGACTGGCGATGAAGATTGACATGTTGTGTCCGTAACGTTACATTTAAACAAAGACCGCACCCTGGGTTGTTTGCTCATAGCCACTTGCCATTATTTTTGACACTAACCTCCACGTTCATCTGGTTTGAGACGGGCCGCCCTACATATTCTCCCCACTGCTGTCATGCCAAGGAAAATCGACTGTGGAATGGCCATCTCAATCACCAAATCCCGGGACTCGTCCCTTTTTAACTGGGCTGTGTGACACAGAGAGCGAGGCCAGCCAGATGGGGACAGAGGGATCACTTAAACATCTCACCAGGGCCTCCGCTTGTTCTCCCCACCTCCTCCCTTTGAGAACCTCTTAAAGAGGGGGGGGCCTCCTATAGCAACTCCTGGCTATTGCCCACCCGCCTTTTGTCCCCCTCCCCAGCAGAAGTTTCTGCTCCAGAAGCCTTAGACAAGGCCTCCATTAATTGCGGGCCTGTGTGGAATACACGGGGGACAATGGGCCCAACAGAGTGTCCGGCCCTCAGACAAGGCTGGAAACAAATGGTACAGGGAGTCCGGCAGAATAGAATCGTCCTGGCTGATGTCACTGAATACATTTACCTACCTCAGAGCCCATTCAGCACCACGCTTTGTTTTATTTGGACAAAAAAAAGGGGGAGGTATCAATAGCGGGAATGGGAGGGGGGGAGAGGCTTGATGATGGGAAATCACTGGTCTCCATGGTCACCATCCGTCCCAAAAATATGGTAGAATTGATTGGAGGCGGGGATGAAAAGGAGAGGCTATAAGATTAAAGCTCCAGAAGATAAGAAAAGCGATTGAAAACAAAGGCTGTGTTTTCCAGTTTCTTTAACTCTGTGGGATTTCTTTCCAACCCTCTATGATAATCAGACGCGAAGAGATCAATCCTAATGAAACAGGGTTGGTTCAGTTAGCAAGACATGCTCACATGGTGAGTAACCTTGCCTGAAACCTGAGGACTTGCGTTAGCTCCTAGAGCAATGTCTAGGCTTTAGCTCAAAGGGCTAACAGTCTTGTGGCATAATGAAAGAAGCAACAGGCATTTTGCAATTCCTCCGACCACAACAAGCCACCATCTGTCTCCTTCCTTTAGCCTTAAAGCGATGCTCCAGAACATTTGTATAATTTCAGCCAGTAGTTTTGAAAGTGGTGCTCATGAGCCAAAACTGGTCCCTGTTTTGGGTGTACTATGTCATCCAGTTGTATACTACGTCATCCATTTTGTACGATATGTTACGAATTCAATTCATACAATACGTTATGAATATTTTGTGCTTAAGATCCCGGATTGCATCTTGACATCTTAAAAAGCCAGCATTTAGAGAACTTCAACTTGGAGCAAAGGCAATGAGACTTCAGTCTTATTTAACTTTAGGTCCTTCCTTTCAAAGGAAATTGAGCAGGCATGTGCACAGATAGGGTACTTCCCAACCTCCTTCCCCTTTGCCAAGTGCCCTTTTGGGTAGTGGTATAACTTGTAATTTTTGTATACAGTTCTTTTTGTTGTTGTTCTGAACCCACTGCCCCCAAGTTGTAGTGACGTCGTCAAGTTCACCACCCCCACCCTCTTCATTGATCTGTACTATACAGAGCTCCCGTCCACCTGATTGTGCCTTTTTCCAATCTGCCCTGTACGGAGATTGAGAGCCCAGTATCCAAACATGCACGGCTTGTGATGTGGGTCAACTGTCAAGTGTGTGTAGCAAGCTACCTAATTAAAAAAAAAATGTATGTTATTAACCTTTATTTAACTAGGCAAGTCAGTGAAGAACAAATTCTTATTTACAAAGATGCCCTACCCTGACCAAACCCTCCCCTAACCCAGACCACGCTGGGCCAATTGCTCGCCGCCCTATAGGACTCCCGATCACGACCAGTTGTGATTCAGCCCGTGATCGAACCTGGGATCAATCCAGGGTCTGTAGTGACGACTCTAGCCCTGAGATGTAGTGCCTTAGACTGCTGCGCCACTCGGGAGCCTGTTAAACCAGTTAAACTCTTAGTGGTTGTTTTGGACACGGTACAGGGTCTGGCAAGTTTTGGTTAGAAAATAGAAAGTCACGTATAATTTGAAAGCTACAGCCCTTGTCTTTTTGTAAATAGAACTCAACTCTTACTGCTGGCAATGTCATAAGATCCCCCCCCACCACCACCGATAAACTCAATAACTTGAATAACCTGATTGATAGGGTCAGTTCAAGATGTCAGGCTTGAAAATCTGATCAGCCATTTTGGCAAAGTGAGTCAATACCCAAACAAGAAGGAACTGGTTTCAAGTGGCCAAGAGACGTCTCCTACTGCTATCTATCTACTGGGAATCAGACAGGGGATATCTTAACATTAATGGATGGGTTGAGATGTATAATTCCTGTAAGACAAAAAAATGCATGTTAGATTAAAAGCACTGCACTTTTAAAATGGCTGTGTTACTATGTGAACATGTTTAAAGTGACACCAAGTAAAATATCAGATTTTTTAAATGTACTTCAACATTTTGGGACTTTAATTGGTGTCATAATTTATGTCAAACCTAAACTTCAAATCTCTTATTCCCCAACATTCCCCTCTTACCCCCCTGTTCTACATAGTCATTGAACACGGGTCACTTTAATAATGTTTCCATACTGTTTACCCACTTAATATGTATATACTGTATTCTAGTCAAGGCTCATCCTATATAACTACTGCTTTACACACCTTTTCTATTCATTTACTGTCCATACTGTGTATTTCACACCATTATACAGTATACATATACACACTAAGTGTACAAAATGTTAAGAACATACACTACCGTTCAAACGTTTGATGTCAATTAGAAATGTCCTTGTTTTTGAAAGAAAAGCTACTTTTTTGTCCATTAAAATAACATGAAATTGATCAGAAATACAGTGTAGACATTGTTAATGTTGTAAATGACTAGTGTAGCTGGAAAAGGCTGATTTTTAATGGAATATCCACATAGGCGTATCTAGGTCCGTTATCAGCAACCATCACTCCTGTGTTCCATTAGAAAACCCTTTTGCAATTATGTTAGCACAGCTGAAAACGGTTGTCCTTATTAAAGAAGCAATAAAACTGGCCTTCTTTAGACTAGTTGAGTATCTGGAGCATCAGCATTTTTTGGGTTCGAATACAGGCTCAAATGGCCAGAAACAATGACCTTTCTTCTGAAACTCGTCAGTATATTCTTGTTCTGAGAAATGAAGGCTGTTCCATACAAGAAATTGCCAAGAAACGGAAGATTTCGTACAACGCTGTGTACTACTCCCTTCACAGAACAGCGCAAACTGTCTCTAACCAGAATAGAAAGAGGAGTGGGAGGCCCCGGTGCACAACTGAGCAAGAGGGCAAGTACATTAAAGTCTCTAGTTTGAGAAACAGACGTCTCACAAGTCCTCAAATGGCAGCTTTATTAAATAGTATCCGCAAAACACCAGTCTCAATGTCAACAGTGAAGAGGCGACTCCAGGATGCTGGCAGAGCTCCTCTGTCCAGGGTCTGTGTTCTTATGCCCATCTTTTATTTTTAATTGGCCAGTCTGAGATATGTTTTTTCTTTGCAACTCTGCCTAGAAGGCCAGCATCCCGGAAATGTGCTTTTCTTTCAAAACAAAATGTACTTTTCTTACGGTAGTGTGTGTGTATATATAAAGGAAGAGAAGTTTAGCTTAGCCCCAGAGATATAGAGGGATTTTATGGCTGCATGCTACGACACCGACATGTATTTCTTTGTCAAATGGGTACTGCGTCTGCTATACAGATAAAGGCGTACATTTCTCTCATTTTCAATCCAACAATTTTGTATAAAGATAAGCATTATGTTGTTAGATTATAGGAGTGACTCTGGTAGGCCTGAAATATTTTTCCTCACCTCAAGGTCAAATGTCGTAGTCAGTTGGAGCGCCAGTGCACGCTGCCTTCATACCATAGGTGATGCAGTAACTAAAGCTTAATAATAGCCACACCACACAAAAGTTTCAAAACTTTATTAGGGTAATATCCAAAATAATTCAAGTCAGTGTTTATAGGGAAAATACGAGCATTACAGTTGGAACTTAATTTGCATGTTTTTAAAGAACTGGTTTCAATTAATAAATAGGCTTACAATAATAATAATGATATACACTAATAATAAAGATAATACAAATGATTATAAATCCCCCCCCCAAAATAAATGCAACTTCCAAAAGTTCTTCCTACCTGAATAGCGAGTTGCACAGTAGCCTGCATTTGACCACACCAACATTCCTTTCATGTTAGTCCACTAAAATAATTCAAACTTGTCCACACAGAGGACATTCCTCTTGCAGGCTTTTCACCTTATACTCTTTGTCCTCTAAATGTAGTTTTACTTCAATGAAAAAGGCCTCCATCTTCACAATCAACAGTAGTCTAGACCAAGGCTCCTCTCTCGCCCTCTCTCTATCCCCAGTAGCAGGCGCAGGTGCGCACAAGGAGTGAGAGAATGGTGCTGAAGCGCGAATTCGGGCAATGATAGACAGCCTCTCCTGGACAATTTGGCCAGCTACAATTGCATTCATCGGCTTAAGAGGTATATAGAGTAACAGTCAAAAGTTTGGACACACCTACTCGTTCAAGGGTTTTTCTTTATTTTTACTATTTTCTACGTTGTAGAATAATAAATCGAAACTATGAAATAACATATATGGAATCAAGTACTAATCAAAAAAGGGTTAAACAAACCCCCAAATATTTAATATTCAAGATTCTTCAAGTAGCAACCCTTTTCCTTGATGATAGCTTTGCACACACTTAGCATTCTCTTAGCCATTTTCATGAGGTAGTCACCTGGAATACATTTCAATTAATAGGTGTGCCTTGTTAAAAGTTAATTTGTGGAATTTCTTTCCTTCTTCATGTGTTTGAGCCAATCAGTTGTGTTGTGACAAGGTAGGGGTGCTATACAGAAGATAGCCCTATTTGGTAAAAGACAGAGTCCCATATAATGTCAAGAACAGCTCAAATAAGCAAAGAGAAACTACAGTTCATCATTACTTTAAGACACGAAGGTCAGTCAATCTGGAAAATTTCAAGAACAAGTGCCGTCACAAAAATCATCAAGCGCTATGATGAAACTGGCTCTCATGAGGACCGCCACAGGAAAGGAAAACCCAGAGTTACCTCTGCTGCAGAGGATAAGTTCATTAGAGTTACCAGCCTCAGATTGCAGCCCAAATAAATGTAACAGACAACATCAACTGTTCAGAGGAGACTGCATGAATCAGGCCTTCATGGTCGAATTTCTGCAAAGAAACCACTACTAAAGGACACCAATAATAATAAGAGACTTGCTTTGGCCAAGAAACACAAGCAATGGACATTAGACAAGCAATGGACATTTGGTTCCAAACGGTGTGACTTTGTGAGACGCAGAGTAGGTGAACGGATGATCTCCGCATGTGTGGTTCCCACCGTGAAGCATGGAGGAGGTGTGATGGTGCTTTGCTGGTGACACTGTCAGTGATATTTTTAGAATTCAAGGCACACTTAACCAGCATGGCTACCACAACATTCTGCATGGTGGTACTATCATTTGTTTGTCAACAGGACAATGACTCAACACACCTCCAGGCTGTGTAAGGGCTATTTGACCTAGAAGGATGGTGATGGAGTGCTGCATCAGATGGCCTGGACTCCACAATCACCTGACCTCAACCCAATTGCGATGGTTTGGGACGAGTTGGACCGCAGAGTGAAGGAAAAGCAGCCAGTGCTCAGCATATGTGGGAACTCCTTCAAGCATTCCAGTTGAAGCTGGTTGAGAGTATGCCAAGAGTGTGCATAGCTGTCATCAAGGCAATGGGTGGTTACTTTGAAGAATCTAAAATCTAAATTACATTTTGATTTGTTTAACACTTTTTTGCTTATTACATGATTCCATGTCTTATTTCATAGTTTTGATGTCTTCACTATTATTCTACAATGTAGAAAATAGCAAAAATAAAGAAAAACCCTTGAATGAGTAGGTGTGTCTCAAATTTTGACTGGTACTGTATATATCTGCCAAACACCAGTGGGTCTACAGGTAGCCTAGCGGTTAAGAGTGTTGTGCCAGTAACCTAAAGGTCGTTGGTTTAAATCCCTGAGTCAGGAAAGTGGAAAAATCTGCTGTTCTGCCCGTGAGCAAGGCAGTTAACCTTTTATTAACGTTGCGCATCATCCTAAAACAGTCAAACGGAATATACCACGCTAAAGCAGTCAACCGTAATATATCATACTAAACGATCAAGACGTAGGATACTCTACAAGTCGTGTTATATTGTACGACCCCTATCACCCTGATAGACCAATGTAATGTAACCTAACGTAAAGGAACATGCCAAACATATCAATGATCAGCTCATAGCCTACCCTCTTTTGCCTCTTTTTTTTTAGGAAGCGCTGTAACTAGCTTGCTTACAATTTGTGATGAGGGACTGTGTTGTTGGAGTAATACATAGGCTTATGCTAAAAAATGTAAACATCTTGAGCACCTGCCTCTGAAAGGTCTGTGCACGGCCCTGGAATAGAGGTCCTCCTCCTCCCCTCATCAAATTGAATTTTTTAAAACCCAGACAGGAAAGTGTTTCTCGAACCACATTCAACTGTGGCGACTCCTTAAAGCGCTAGTTAACATGTAGATTATATGCATTTCGCTGCATTGTCAACGTTTCTAAGTGTATTTACATGCTAATATGTTCAGGAATACCACAGTCCTGAAAGGTGTTGGGGGAGGTTCTGGTTAACTCTGATGTCTTTATCTCTATGGAATTTGATTTCTTTGTGCCGTCATCGCTCAAACGCATTCCTGCAGAGCAATGGTTATTACGTGAACTGATTCGTAACGCATAAACAACTTTCGAATGTTTAAAACTGGTTATTTGGAATTTGTTTTTGAGCGATATGGTTGTTATTCAGCTACACCACAAGCCAAATGTCACATGTACCACACTGTTGGAATGGAAGCTTCTGTTGAGTCTGTTGATGTCAGTACCCAGCCAGTACCAAGTCACTGCAAGGCCTCATCCAAGTCCATATCCATGAGTGTGTCTGCTGAGGGATTTATTATTGCGAAGATGGCCATTCTTACCAGTGACGATGACTCACAAGACCCCTTTTTCAGCCACTTACCCTGTGAAAGCGGCTGCTGGGGTTGCCCTTTCAGCACTCGAGGACCTCTAGCCGAGCCCCCTTCACATGGGAGATCATCCTCACTTGGGAAAAAGTTTCTGCTCTTTTGGGGGAGCTGTCCTGAAGGATGCCCTTGTCCTCAGGCCTCCCTTCCTTCTTCACCTGCTGGCTTAGTGTCTAATCACTTATGCACATAATCCCTGGTTAGTGCATGCGAGCCACTAGGCCTGGGCTCTAGCCCCCGGCCTCCCGTTCTCACATGCTTGCTGGGTGGCTCCACGGTGGCCATGGCAACTCTCATCTTCTCATGACAGTTAGGCCTCAGGCATGGGTCTAAATCCACTCTGGTCCCCAAGCGTTGTTTTCTGTCAGCTTTCTGTCTCTTTCTGTCAACCCCCCATCTATTTGTCTGTTGCTATTTCTGACTCTTTCTTTCTGTAACTCTTTACCCTCTCAGTTTTCCACTGTTCCCATGTTATGCTTAAAGCCTGGGAGAATGGTCACTGGTAAGCGGTTGTGCAGGTTAAACGTGAAAGTTCATTCTGAAATGAAAGTTAAAATGTTGAGAGGAGCCCTAGTCAACATGCCATGTTTGTGTATATGTTTCAATCCCAAATTAGTGTTGAAAATGAACAGAATCAACTGACTATCTGTCCCATTAATTTGGGGTTGAAGCATGTACTGTAGCTGAATCTACACAATTGATGGCATGGGATGTGATGAGCCATCTTCTCACGATAGACCAATTTTTCTGTCTGACAACATCTGACAAACTTTGTTTTTGGAGTGAACGGTCACTTTAAGCCTATGGTACCATGGTCAGTACATTACTGCTTGGTTTAGTTTAGACAAAAAGAAAATACATAATTTTCCCCATGAAAAAAATGTGATGCAACCAGAAACCGTGGATTGATGGCAGCATTCGCTCAAAACTGAAAGCACGAACCACTGCTTTTTATCAGGGCAAGGCGACCGGAAACATGATCGAAAACAAACAGTGTAGCTATTCCATCCGCAAGGCAAACAAACAAGCTAAGCGTCAGTACAGAGACAAAGTAGAGTCGCAATTCAACGGCTCAGACACTAGAGGAATATAGCAGGGACTACAAAAAGAAAACCAGCCCCGTCGCGGACCCCGATGTCTTGCTCCCAGACAAACTAAACAACTTCTTCACTCGCTTTGAGGACAATACAGTGCCACCGACACGGCCCGCTACAAAAACCTGTGGACTCTCCTTCATCACAGCCAACGTGAGTGAAACTGCCGGCCCAGACTGCATCCCCAGCCGCGTCCTCAGAGCATGCACAGACCAGCTGGCTGGTGTGTTTACGGACATATTCAATCAATCCCTATCCCAGTCTGCTGTTCCCACATGCTTCAAGAGGGCCACCATTGTTCCTGTTCCCAAGAAAGCCAAGGTAACTGAGCTAAACGACTATCGCCCCGTAGCACTCACTTCCATCATCATGAAGTGCTTTGAGAGACTACTCAAGGATCATATCAACTCCACCCAACCTGACACTGTAGACCCTCTCCAATTTGCTTACAGCCCCAATAGGTCCACAGACGACGCAATCGCAATCACACTGCACACTACCCTAACCCATCTGGACAAGAGGAATACTTATGTAAGAATGCTGTTCACTGACTACAGCTCAGCATTTAACACCATAGTACCCTACAAACTCGTCATTAAGCTCGAGACCCTCGGTCTTGATCCTGCCCTGTGCAACTGGTTCCTGGACTTTCTGACGGGCCGCCCGAATGTGGTGAGGTTAGGAAACAACATCTTCACGCCGCTGATCCTCAACACTGGGGCCCCACAAGGGTGTGTTCTGAGCCCTCTCCTGTACTCCCTGCTCACCCAAGACTGCGTGGCCATGCACGCCTCCAACTCAATCATCAAATTTGCAGACGGCACTACAGTGGAAGGCTTGATTACCAACAAGACAGCCTACAGGGAGGAGGTGAGGGCCCTCAGAATGTGGGGTCAGCAAAACAACCTCACACTCAACGTCAACAAAACAAAGGAGATTTTATTTACATTTTTTATTTCACCTTTATTTAACCAGGTAGGCTAGTTGAGAACAAGTTCTCATTTACAACTGCGACCTGGCCAAGATAAAGCATAGCAGTGTGAACAGACAACAACACAGAGTTACACATGGAGTAAACAATAAACAAGTCAATAAGACAGTAGAAAAAATAAAAAAGAGTGTATACATTGTGTGCAAAAGGAGGCTTGTTGCGGAATATAAAGCCGGCTCTAGATTTGATTTTAGTTTGGAGATGTTTGATATGAGTCTGGAAGGAGAGTTTACAGTCTAGCCAGACACCTAGGTACTTATAGATGTCCACATATTCTAGGTCGGAACCATCCAGGGTGGTGATGCTAGTCGGGCGGGCGGGTGCAGGCAGCGAACGGTTGAAAAGCATGCATTTGGTTTTACTAGCGTTTAAGAGCAGTTGGAGGCCACGGAAGGAGTGTTGTATGGCATTGAAGCTTGTTTGGAGGTTAGATAGCACAGTGTCCAAGGAAGGGCCAGAAGTGTACAGAATGGTGTCGTCTGCGTAGAGGTGGATCAGGGAATCGCCCGCAGCAAGAGCAACATCATTGATATATACAGAGAAAAGAGTCGGCCCGAGAATTGAACCCTGTGGCACCCCCATAGAGACTGCCAGAGGACTGGACAACATGCCCTCCGACTTGACACACTGAACTCTGTCTGCAAAGTAGTTGGTGAACCAGGCAAGGCAGTCATTAGAGAAACCGAGATGATCGTGGACTTCAGGAAACAGCAGAGGGAGCACCCCCCTATCCACATCGACGGGACAGTAGTGGAGAAGGTGGAAAGTTTTAAGTTCCTCGGTGTACACATCACAGACAAACAGAAATGGTCCCCCCACACAGACAGCGTGGTGAAGAAGGCGCAACAGATCCTCTTCAACCTCAGGAGGCAAAAACACTCAAACTTTTACAGATGCACAATCGAGAGCATCCTATCAGGCTGTATCACCGCCTGGTACGGCAACTGCTTCACCCACAACCACAAGGCTCTCCAGAGGGTAGTGCGGTCTGCACAACGCATCACCGGGGTAAACTACCTGCCCTCCAAGACACCTAGAGCACCTGATGTCACAGGAAGGCCAAAAAGATCATCAAGGACAACAACCACCCAAGCCACTGCCTGTTCACCCCATTATCATCCAGAAGGCAAGGTCAGTACAGGTGCATCAAAGCTGGGACTGAGAGACTGAAGACAGCTTCAATCTCAAGGCCATCAGACTGTTAAACAGCCAACACTAACATTGAGAGGCTGCTGCCAACATACTGACTCAAATCTCTAGCCACTTTAATAATTAAAAATGTAATCACTTTAAACAATGACACTTTATGTAATGTTTACCTACCCTACATTACTAATCTCATATGTATATACTGTACTCTATACCATCTACTGCATCTGGCCTATGCCGTTCGGCCATCGCTCATCCATATATTTATACATACATACTCGTATTCATTCCTTTACACTTGTGTGTATAAGGTAGTTGTTGTGAAATTGTTAGATTACTTGTTAGATATTACTGCATGGTCGGAACTAGAAGCACAAGCATTTCGCTACAGTCACATTAACATCTGCTAACCATGTGTATGTGACCAATAACATTTGATTTGATTTACAACGCTACTTGCAGTATTCGGAACTTGCCATTGGTAATGTCCCATCCCATCTATTTAAAATGTAACAGTTATTTTTCCCATTCTGTGAACGTTTTCAGCATGAGGACAATGTTGCCCACTGGTTTAATGCAATGTTTTAGTTACCAAATTAAACTTGACCAATTTTTTTTATTGTGAGTCGGAGGTGTAAAATGAGAGTGGAAAACATACTGCAATCATTCACTGTGGCCCCTAAGTGCAGATCAGTTTACCCAAAGGCCAGCTCTAGCCTTAACAATTAGGAGGGGGGGAAACGCTAAAAACCATCAGCCTTATGGGGGGGCAACCTACAGCGCTGTGTGGCCCCACACTAACAAGTGTCAGTGATACCAGCCTGTCCTCCCCCTATGTGAACGCCATGTGAGAGGCGGCCCCATCCCTGCCCTGCCGCCTGAACACAAGGCCCTCCATTGACTTCTAACCTGTCGAGGGACCAGAGGAGACAAAGGGGACCGGGGCGGGGCCCGTCCCTCCAACAAGGCTGCGAACAAACGCTAACACGGCTGCAACTGTCCACCCCCTGAATCACTGAATTTATTTACCAACCACAGAGCCCATTCAGTCCCACATCCCTCTGATAACAGAAGAAGACAGAGATGGCCATAAAGGATGGTGGAAGGAGCCTTGCTTAGGAGAAAGGAGGGAGGAGAAGAGGCTTTGTGTCCTTCTGCTGGCCTACAGATCGTCACAGGCCTACTACCAGACATGGGCGTCTTTGTGTCTTCCGTACAATGGGGCAAACCGTAAGTGAGCAGCGGGCTAGCCTTGTGGCCCGACTATTAATCACTGTGATGGCCTTATGAGTGTACCCATAACTCCAAGTGAGGGTTTTTTACTGTGACTTTTGCTCTGCTATCTATGTAAGTAGCTACAGAGTACGGCGCTTTCTGAGTTGTAAGATATCAGTGCCTTCTTCCGTTCACAATGATGAGGGAGTAATACATTCATATTTGAGTCATTTAGCAGACACTCTTATCCAGAGCCACTTACAGTAAGTGTGTTCATCTTAAGATAGCTGGTTATCCTACTTCTATGGGTGTAAGAAGCCTGACGAGGCTCGTCTAACAGCTCCCTACCAAGATGAAGCCATGCCACACAGTGAGAAGTCAATCACTGAGTGCAAAAGGGTATAATAGGAAGTGGCTTGTATGCGTTGGCCTTAAACACCTCCAATGTTTAAACAGTCTTCGAGAGATCGTTAATTGCTGAAAAAGTGCATTGTGCTGCAATGGAACTCCGGCATCGGTCAGTCATCAAACTATAGGCCTGACATTCCACAAGTAAGCCCAAGCCTCAAACTTTGCGAGAACAGTCAGAAATAAAAGCCTGTGTTCGTGTGTGTTCTTTAAGTCTTTATATCCATCTCCATCTGTTACTTTACGGAAGACAAAGGAATGGAGGAAAGACTTACACCAAACCTCTAATGCCACACAAGCGAGGCAACAGTAGCCAGAAACACTGCAAACACTGCTCTAAAGCAAGAGATCCTCATTCCTATACACCACTGTTGACCAAAAAGATGATATACAAGTGGACACAGACATCAATTCATGACTCCTCCTCATCCCCATCCTCCTCATCATGAATAATCCCCAACTGCCTCTTCTTGCCCTGATCTCTGGGAGATTCCATTCCTTTCACTGGCACCAGGCACCCCTCTCTTCTTATTCAGGGTCCCCCCTTCTAAACTCAAAATCCACCCATTCACTGCTATGGGCCCTGATCTCCACATGAAATGATACCCCTCTTTCTCTTCCACTCTCTAGGCTTTAAAGCGCCCATATGCCAGGCAGCGAGAAGGCTGGGAAAGCCCATAATTGATCAGTAAGATGCGAGTGAAAAACGTGTGACCGGGGTCAGCCCCCCCACGAAGCCCAAAGGAGTGTTCTGATATCCAGATTTATTGGGAAATGGAATGGTTGAGTTGTCTTCAGAATTGGACAAGGCATTTATGCAATCCTCTCTACAGAGCAAACACAGGGGATAATATCATTATTATTGTAGCCATTTTGAGCAAATCGCACATTTTTGGTGAGTCGTATCGCAATGGAAAAGAAGGGATTAAAAGTAAACAATCGCTACAATTTGCGAAACCAGTTCCATTGAAAATAACATTTGTAAGGTTTCATTAGTTGATGCTTTTTGTGGTTCTGACTAGCAGTAAGACATTAAACGGATTGCTAAGCGAAATGACATAGTTAGACATTTGTTTCCTTCCCTTGAAAGTAGTCTATGGACAAGGAGAGAGAGACTGCCACCAAAAATCAATGAAAGTCAATCTCCCCCGTGTATTGTTGCCCAAATCATCTTTGAATAATTTTTTAAACCAAGTCGTTGAGCAATACAACCCATTTAAGAGATGATCTGGGCATAACATTTATAGGCAAGGAAACAAATATCTAACTATGCAATTTTGCTCTACTACCTCTTTAATCCTTCTGGTTCGACTGTTACAGAGAGATCTGTTCAAAGGAACTGTTGACAAATGTTTAGGTCGATATCAACAAGCTTGGATGCATGCTAGACGAAATAGGGGATACATCAGTTGCGAACAACGCACTGTACAAATTGAACATAGAATCTGATATTAAAGTGAGCTGTTACTCTCAGAGAATACAAAATGTGACATCTTTTCAAAACAAGATGAACTCCATTGTTCAGGTTTCACAAGGGTCACAGACACTCGTATACTTCCACAGGAAGATTTACTTTCACAAAGCATTTCTCAGAGAAACACCGCAATATATTATTAGTTCATTGGCATGTTATTCAGTCTCAAATACAGTAGTACCACCAGCATGATCTGGCCATTTCTAAGCAAAGCTGTTCATTATTTCAATACACAACACATATCTCATCCCCAGGTAAGACAGCCTATTCCTAGACCATGGAAAGTGTCGGTTTGGCAAGGTGATCGCAGGTATCACATCACATCCCCTTCTCCCTGCACACAAGTCTGTAGCTGCGGTTTTATAACCACTTATCAGTTATTATGGATGCTTCTAGTCAGTGTCATAACCCATTATAAAGGACGTCATAAAGCGTTACGCGTATGTACGGGTGTCCCCAAACTAATCCCTCTGTTTCCCTCAGTAAGGTCCTGTTCACACACATTTGTTTTTTCGCTCTTGACACTTCGTTGGAGCCCCAATCAAGGGAGGTGAGAAAGTGCTAGTGGACGATTCCATAGTTATTAGCCTTTTGTGAAGCTGGAGAAATCAAGCAGTGACGAGTGCAGGGCAAGCCCTCTCTAACGTCCACTAAGGAAAGGCATCATCTCTGGGCCTATTCACCGTGGCTCAGATAGTAGCAAAAGGGGGGTGATAGGCTGCCTCATACTGGGCACTTGTCAGTCGTCACATTGCTGGGGTTCTTTGTGCGCTTTGGGGGGGGGGGGGGGGGGGGGGTATGGGTAAGGACGGACCAGTTATGGTCTAGTTACGGTCAAGAGGTTGATAGGATCACAGGGTGATGGTGCGCTTTTGTCGTGGTTCATCCCTAATAACAATTTAAAAAAATGCAACAATACTGTGATTTCGGGTGATTCTTTTTGTTTGTGTGCCCTGGTTCATCGTTTAGCCCTGGATGTGGGGCTAGTCGGTTTGACACCCTGGCGAGGGTAGTCAGTTCATTGGGCAGTGCAGAGGGTCTGCATAGAATGGAAGGTTCTAGACTGGGTACCAGTTACAATCCAGTCAGTTGTCCAGGCAATGGAAGGTTCTAGACTTGGTATTGGTTATAAACCAGTCAGTTGTCTGGAGAATGGACGGTTCTAGACTCGGTACTGTATGTGCAGCAGGCACTGCAGTATGGCTATTGGCTACATGTGGGTGTGGTGATGTGTCACATGTTGACAGCGTTGTGGGGGGTGCTGGTGGTAGTGGGTTTGGGGAGGGCCAGTTGGGGTCCTCCTGGGTGACTTCCATGTAGCGCACTCTGGGGGTCTTCCCCTTCCGACAGAACAGCCAGGAGAGGAACGTCGAGCTGAAACGCTCATTAGCAGACTAGAAATGGTACATAGACAAGAAAACAGCATAGACCACAGTTGCAGTAGGCACTTTTCAATTGCTGCAGAGCAAGTAGTATTTTTCCTTTTTATTCCTAGTAAGAATGCATGATATACCAGACTAAATATCAGTGTTGGACGATAATCTCTAAAAAACATGATATCAATATCAGTGAATATCACATCAGGTCAATATTCTTTCCTATCCAATATTCAGATGATATTTTATATCCAAAATAATCTGCCGCTTAATCTCAAGGTGTGCTAGTATAAAGATTTGCAGATGTTTCTGAAAAGCAGTTTTTGACATCGATAGCCTAGCGGTTAGAGTGTTGGGTTAGTAACTGAAAGGTCACTGGTTCGCTGACCCTGTGAAACAACACATTTCACTGCACCTATCTGGTCTATGTGAGAATAAAACCATTTTGTATTTTTATTTTGATCATAGAACCTAATAATGGTCATAGGACTGAAACCTTCCATACCGGTGCATCTATATCGATGCATCTGTAATTCCTAGTCATTTTAATGTAAATTGTTCATTCGTAGCAAAGCTAGAACAGTAAGAAAAACATTGATTTTTTAATTCTTGCTTCAACAATCACTGTAGGCATCTCTTATTTTCCATTCACAGCCATCTTCGATCATGAAAAGGACAGACAAATTCAGCACCAAATTAACACATTGAATGTAAAGCACCTCAGAAGCCAGAGCAAGGATCAATGTGCCAACGTTCTCCATGCACAGCGGGGGGAAAGGGAGGGAGCCCTACTTGGGGTCAAAAAGCTGCACTATGGCTAGAGTGAAAGAGAGAAAAAGAGGCAAAGCCGAAAATGGGCCAACCGGAGGTGTGTGCGCATCACAGATTTCTACATGCAAGATTCTCAACAAGCTGTCAATTAATTGGCTATAGAGATGAATTGTACATATGAAATTCCCTATAATATACCTCCAATAGAAAAGACACAGACTCATTCACTATTACAGTGACGACCACTGCTATGCACCATTCAAGGGAACACACACAATCTACGGGGAAAGGCTGCAATGGGATGGGGTTGCCTAGAATCTCAAAACAAAAGCATCACAAGGCAAGGCATACACTACAGTACATGACATCATGTCAGGCAAAGGCAGCCATTTTGGGTCGACCATTTTGGCTCACTATTGAGATCGGTTTGAACAAAATGAGGTTAACTAGGTCATTTTGCTGCTCATACAAACTATGGACAATTTAATTTACATATCAGATGAGGTACAGTGCCTTTCAAAAGTATTCATCCACCTTGACGCTTTTCCTATTTTGTTGCATTACAACCTGTAATTTAAATAGATTTTTATTTGGATTTCATGTAATGGACATACACAAAATAGTCAAAATCGGTGAAGTAAAATGAAAAAAAATAACATGGACATTTTTTGTTGTTGCTAGCTAGCCTTTTCACATCGGTTACATATACACCTGTTCTGAAAGGCCCCAGAGTCTGCAACACCACTAAGCAAGGGGCACCACCAAGCAAGCGGCACCATGAAGACCAAGGAACTCTCCAAACAGGTCAGGGACAAAGTTGTGGAGAAGTACAGCTCAGGGTTGGGTTATAAAAAAATATCAAAAACTTTGAACATCCCAGGGAGCACCATTAAATCCATTATTAAAAAATTGAAAGAATATGGCACCACAACAAACCTGCCAAGAGAGGGCCGCCCACCAAAACACAAAGACCAGGCAAGGAGGGCATTGATCAAAGAGGCAACAAAGAGATCAAAGATAACCCTGAAGGAGCTGCAAAGCTCCACATCGGAGATTGGAGTATCTGTCCATAGGACCACTTTAAGGCGTACACTCCACAGAGCTGGGCTTTACGGAAGAGTGGCCAGAAAAAAAGCCATTGCTTAAATAAAAAAGTAAGCAAAAACATTTGATGTTCGCCAAAAGGCATGAGGGAGACTCCGCAAACATATGGAAGAAGGTACTCTGGTCAGATGAGACTAAAATGTAGCTTTTTGGCCATCAAGGAAAACGCTATGTCTGGTGCAAATCCAACAACTCTCATCACCCCGAGAACAACATCCCTACAGGGAAGCATGGTGGTGGCAGCATCATGCTGTGGGGATGTTTTCATCGGCAGGGACTGGGAAACTGGGCAGAATTGAAGGAATGATGGATGGCGCTAAATACAGGGAAATGAGATTTGAGACTGGGACCTTTATTGATGTGAACAAACTGATGAATTATGATGCAATATTTGAAAGTGTACTTCTCAGGTTCACCTTCCAGCAGGACAATGACCCTAAGCATACTGCTAAATCAACACTCGAGTGGTTTAAGGGGAAACATGTAAATGTCTTGGAATGGCCTAGTCAAAGCCCAGACCACAATCCAATTGAGAATCTGTGGTAGGACTTAAAGATTGCTGTACACCAGCGGAACCCATCCAACTTGAAAGAGCTGGACCAGTTTTGCCTTGAACAATGGGCCAAAATCGCAGTGGCTAGATGTGCCAAGCTTATAGAGACATACCCCAAGAGACTTGCAGCTGTAATTGCTGCAAAGGGTGGCTCTACAAAGTATCAACTTTTGGGGGGGATGAATACACGCTCAGGTTTTCTGTTTTTTTTGTCTTATTTCTTGTTTGTTTCACCATAAAAAAAGATTTTGCACCTTCAAAGTGGTAGGCATATTTTGTAAATCAAATGATACAAACCCCCCAACAAATCAATTTTAATTCCAGGTTGTAAGGCAACAAAATATAAAAAATGCCAAGGGGGGTGAATACTTTCGCAAGCCACTGTATACTGTAAACAATAGCTTCAGAGTATACTTTGCTTCATGTTAGCTCTATGAAAAACAGTAACACTAGCATTGTAAAGGTTGAATTTAGTTGTTTCTATGTAAGTATATCTGCAGTTGCTGTGTATTCAAACACTGTTCATCAGTGCATAGTAGACGACACACAGGTGAAGCTTACAGTTGTTGTAGCTGGCTGTCTGAAAGGCTTCTCCTTGGAGAAGATGATGGCCACAGCCAGGTACTGGAAGGGCGAGCTGTAGAAGAGAGTAGTATTCTTATAGTTCTTGATGTTCCTGTGGTCGACATGTGATGTTACGTTGAGACCATGGGTGACACTGGCACTGGAAACATTACAGGCACTGTTGAAGAGGAACTTGGGTTAGCATGAAGTTAACTTTTTTGGACCTAATTACTTGGGCCAGATATTGTACCTCAGATTGTTTACAGGATATGCCATGATGGTAACTGTCATCCAGAGCAAAGTCCAAGGGTGACCTTCATTGACCTTTGGATGGACTTCTTAGATATAATTGCACAACTAGGTGGCGTGGTGGAGAGTCATAATAGCCAAATAGGTGTCCCAGTTTCCTTCCCCCACTGCCCAGGCAGTGCAGTACACATTCTGAGAGGGGCGTCCAATTCTGGTGCCAGCTCTGACCTCGGATCCAGAGGAAGGCCAGGACCTGGAAGGCCAAGCAGGTGAGGATCAAATCAAACGTTATTTGTCACATGCGCCGAATACAACAAGTGTAAACTTTACCGTGAAATGCTTACTTACAAGCCCTTAACCAACAGTGCAGTTCAAGACGAGTTAAGAAAATATTTACCAAGTAGACTAAAATAAAAGGTAATAATTAAAAGTGGCACAATAAGAATAACAATGACGAGGCTATATACAGGGGGCACCGGTACTGAGTCAGTGTGCGGGGGTAGAGGTTAGTTGAGGTAATTTCTACATGAAGGTGGGGGTGAAGTGACTATGCACAGATAATGAACAGCAAGTAGTAGCAGTGTACCAAAAGGTTATGGGTCAGCACAGAGAACAGCAGAGGGCCTGAGATCAGACTGGATGGGGGCTGTGATTGGAAATCAATCAAAACAACAGTATATCATGATACATGTTATTCATGGAGCACATCTGATTCTACAGAAAAATCTCAAAGTGATTTACATAAAGGTTGAGCATAAATGGAAGAGCTGAATGTCTGTTCCCAATGGCAAATAATCTCATAAAGAATGTGGTTGGGATGTTTAGTACAGCGTCTGTTGAAACACTCGGCTCAGGTAATGCGAGCTAAAATATGTAGGAGAGAGAGATCCACACAACTCGTGAAGGCGATGATTAGGATGACAGCAACTTCAATGAAGTGGAACTAGAAGTCTCCTAGGTTACTGAGGATCTAGAAACAGAGAAGCACAAGCCCTTAAAACTGATCTCAAACCAGCCGGCACCCTTGTTTGTCAGTTCATCAAAGCTGCTAAACTGATCGGGGACAAGTACTCAGAGTAAAGGAGTGTGACACTGAGGTACTGGATGATGCTGTACAGGGCCATGAACTTGAACAGACAGAAGCAGCTCGGCCCTCCCTGTGGAGAAACAACAGGCCATCATTCAGTCTGGTATTTGGTATTTTATTAGGATCCCCATTAGCTGTTGCAAAAGCAGCAGTTACTCTTCCTTGGGTCCACACAAAACATGAAACATAATACAGGATGACATAATACAGAACATCAATAGACAAGAACAGCTCAAGGACAGAACTACATATATTTTTTTAAAGGCACACGTAGCCTACATATCAATGCATACCCACAAACGATGTAGGTCAAATAGGGGAGAGGCGTTGTGCCGCAAGGTGTTGCTTTATCTGTTTTTTTGTAAACCAGGTTTGCTGTTTATTTGAGCAATATGAGATGGAAGGAAGTTCCATGCAATTAGGGCTCTATATAATACTGTACGCTTTCTTGATTTTGTTCTGGATTTGGGGACTGTGAAAAGACCCCTGGTGGCATGTCTGGTGGGATAAGTGTGTGTGTCAGAGCTGTGTGTAAGTTGACTATGCAAACAATTTGGGATTTTCAACACATTAATGTTTCTTATAAAAAGAAGTGATGTAGTCAGTCTCTCCTCAATTCTTAGCCAAGAGAGACTGGCATGAATAGTATTTATATCAACCCTCTGATTACAATTATGAGCAAAACGTGCCGCTCTGTTCTGGGCCAGCTGCAGCTTAACTAGGTCTTTCCTTGCAGCACTGGACCACACGACTGGACAATAATCAAGATTAGACTAAGCTAGAGCCTGCAGAGCTTGCTTTTTGGAGTGTGGTGTCAAAAAAGCAGAGCATCTCTTTATTACGGCCAGACCTCTCCCCATCTTTACTACCATTGAATCTATATGTTTGACCATGACAGTTTACAATGTAAGGAAACGCCAAGTAAGTTAGTCTCCTCAACTTGTTCAACAGCCACACCCTTCATTACCAGATTCAGCTGAGGTCTAGAACTTAAGGAATGATTTGTATCAAATATAATGCTCTTAGTTTTAGAGATGTTCAGGACCAGTTTATTACTGGCCACCCATTCCAAAACAGACTGCCACTCTTTGATAAGGGTTTCAGTGACTTCATTAGCTGTGGTTGCTGATGCGTATTTGGCTGAATCATCAGCATACATGGACACACATGCTTTGTTTAATGCCAGTCGCAGGTCATTGGAAAAAATAGAATAGAGTAGAGGGCCTAGAGCTCTGCCCTGCGGTACAGCACATTTTATATGTTTGGCATTAGAGAAGCTTCCATTAAAGAAAACCCTTTGAGTCCTATTAGATAGATAGCTCTGAATCCACGATATGGCAGAGATTGAAAAGCCATAACACATACGTTTTTTCAACAACTGGTTATGGTCAATAATATCAAAGGCTGCACTGAAATCTAACAGTACAGCTTCCACAATCTTCTTATTATCAATTTCTTTCAACCAATCATCAGTCATTTGTGTCAGTGCAGTACATGTTGAGTACCCTTCTCTATAAGCATGCTGAAAGTCTGTTGTTTATTTGTTTACAGAGAAATAGCATTGTATTTGGTCCAACACAATTTTTTACAACAGTTTGCTAAGAGCTGGCAGCAAGCTTATAAGTCTGTTGTCAGAACCAGTAAAGGCCGCTTTACCACTCTTGGGTAGCGGAATTAGTTTGGCTTCCCTCCAGGCCTGAGGACAGACTTTCCTCTAAACTCAGATTAAAAATATGACAGTGGCTATAGAGTCAGCTACCATCCTCAGTAGGTTGTCAATGCCAGGAGGTTTGTTATTATTGAGCGATAACAATAATTTTTCCACCTCTCCACACTTTGCAAAAACTTTACAAAATTCAAACTTGCAATGTTTTTCTTTCTTTTGTTTTTTTTTATGCTTTTTTTTTTATGCTCACTGTTGAATATAATTGTTCACAATTGCTCTTACAACTCTGGATGAGACTACTTTGATGCAGCACTTCAAATACCTCAACAGATACATTTTATTCCACAGGAAGTTATATTCCCTACAACCTATAGTTTATTCACATTGTTATACAGTTGCGGTCAAATATATTGGCACCCTTGCACTTTACTATGGAGTGCACATTGGTTGAATGGCTATTTTTACCCTGTAGGCACCTGCAACTTACAATTACACATAAACAAGTATCACTTGCCTCCCACCAAATTAATTAGAATTTTGAATAATTTAGTCTCGGCCATTTGTTTACTTAAATTGACATTTTTTAATTTCAGTTTAGATATTTTTTTCTTAGTCCTGTAAAGGTTGAATGCACACAAATACATATGGGAACACCAAAAGTTTTCAATTTATTTTTTGTTGTTGTTGAAGAAATTGTGAATCGTGCAAGGTGGCTTCTATATTTGACCGCAGCGGCACCTAACGACTAACTGTCTGTTTAAGTACCATTCGATATCATGTTGTTACCAAAGTAAGTACATTATAGCTTGCCAATTTGTACCAACTGTATAAGGACTGTAAAATAAAGTGATAGTTAACACGGTTGATGAGAAGGATGCTACAGTACCCAATGAGGTTGGGTACACAGGAGATGTTGGAGGTGAAGAGGGAGGTGACCGAGGCACCCAGCGCTGAACAAGGAGATCCCACTGTGAGCTGTCTTCAGGGCCTGGAGGTAGCAGAGAAAAAAGGGAGGGGGGAGGTCTCTCAATGCGCTCCAAAAACAATCCCTTGGGACACTGGTTGTGGGTTCAATTCCCATGGGGGTCAGTTGAAAGTTAAGAGTCTCTTTGTCAGTTTGCATAACAATGTCTGGAAAAAAATACAGTTTATTGCAGAAATACAAGAGGCTGAATCTGTAATAGATTATGAGAAAGAGAGGTCTGTTCCTAATAGTGCTGTCATGAGAATACTGCCACCTTATGGCTCTACTGACCAATGTTGCCCTGAGTGTCAGTTAAACAACTAAAATGCTTGCGCTCAGTCAGTAAATAGCTGATCCTATGGTACAGACAGTGGCCCTGATCACATCAACACTAATCTGCCCCTCCAAAACATTATTTAAAGTAATAATATATGCCATTTTGGCAGACGCCTTTATCCAAAGCAACGTAGAATCACACTTGCATACATTTTTACATAAGTACGGTCCCAGGAATTGAACCCACTATCCTGGCGTTGCAAGCGCCATTCTCTACAAACTGAGCTACAGAGGACCGTGGAACTGCAGTAAAACATGCTTTTATAGCATGAGATGAAAAGCACCCAGTGGATTTCTTACAACAACATGAAAAACTACAACCCCATACTTACAGTCATTGGCACCATCACCACACATCCCTACAGTATAACTGCAGAGAAAAAAACATGGAGGCATTTAACGCCATGTGGCCAATGTAATACTTGCTAACAGCTCCCAGTGAGCACAAGACGTTGAAAGGACGTCTTTTCAACATCTTGTGCTCATATGGTTAGTGCTGAAGAGGAGACTCACTCAACACTCCACCAGCTGAGTCTTCTGGTCAGGAGCCATGCGGGCGAGTATTGCGGCCTGCAGTGCCAACTACAGAACCACCCAGAGAAGAAACTACCATCAAATAATGCTGTACTACAATGTGACATAGGCTGTGTTTACACAGGCAGCTCATTTCTAATCTATTGCCCAATTATTGTCAAAAGAGCTGATCAGATTGGTCAAAAGACCAATTAGTGTAAAAAGGTCAGAATTAGGCTGCCTGTGTAAACGCAGCCATATTATCCAAAAGGGTTTACTATCAAGGTCTCACAAACCCAGTCTACACAGGATGGTTATAGGAGGCACTAAACACTAGAATGTGTCAATTTAGTACTCGCTACAGTCCTTTCATTTCAGTTGTCCAAATAGAGGGATGGAATGTGACACTGACCTTTTGGTCTGCCTGTGTACATCAATCTCAACATGTTTTACTGTGAGTGAAGACTGTGCATAAGATTGCCTTACTCACCAGTAACCATCACAGTGCGAACGTTTGCAAGTCGTAGGTCTTTTAAAGCCCTGGCAGTCTCTTCCTTCCGCTTGTTTGGCATGATTACGAGCCCAAGGAACTCCATATTGGTCTCTATGAGATCCATGACAGGAATAGAAAACAGACAATACAACAACAACAACAAAAAGTATCCTGGGTAAAAGGAGTCTTGCAAACTCAAGGTTACAGATGTATTTAATCTTCCAACAGGAAATAAGCTAGTTCTCATTACTGTGATTGGTTCGGCACATTGTACTGTGTGGGCCGATCCAGACGAACAAGATCGACGACGAACCACGTCCTCACATGTTTATGCTTATAATCATCAAAAGTCTACAAGTGTTTCCCATGTATCTTTGTATCAGATGTCAGGACACGGAATTCTAGGCTTCAGGAACTGACAACCAATCTTGAACTAAACTGCTGGATTTCACTCTGTACCCTAAAGTAGCCAACGTCTCACTATTCTCGTTATTCAATTTTGAAGTTGTGTCAGTTTCCTATCAACCAACGTCTGTAACCATGCATGTATTCGTAATTCAGAATGACTATATCATCTTGAGACTTGGCCTCTGAGCCATGTTTGACTACACAACGCTAGTGGCCTTGGCTTTTATTAGTCTCAGCTGCTTATTAGTCGTTGCATTTTCACGTGAACACTTGTTTCCCAAAGCTCTGTATGAATTTTTTTTTTTACTTCCATCAGATCCTGGAAGTCAAGTCTCCTCTTTTACCTTTTCAAAGTCAACTTGCTACTGCAGAATTGCCACTTACAGTATTCAGCCCATTCTGAGTTTGGCCAGGAGAGTTTGGCCTCCAGCTGGCTATGGGCCAGGGTAACGACTCTGAAACCCAGACTCCTGTGTCTCGGTAAAGCTCTCCGATACTAAAAGAAGAAAAAAGAAGAGTAAATATGGGTTACAGTCAGTTACCCTGAAATAATGTCTATATCATTTGAAGTGTTTCCAAAGCCTGTCTTGACAGTCCACATACAGGTTGGGTACTGGAATAGAAATACATGTTCTGGCAAGCTGCTCCCTGGTAAGAGTTGGTAAGATAAGGGTCTCACTAATATGTGTCCTCTCTGCAGAGGCTGGCCACAACCTCTGGCGCCCCCTTGAGGTAGGTGTCCATGCCCTTCTCCCCAGCCTCCGCCCGGACAACCACATTCGTCCTCTGTAGAGCCGACGAGAAGGGGAACTGGCAAACAATCCCAATCTCATATGACGATTTAGCCGACGAGAAGGGGAACTGGCAAACAATCCCAATCTCATTTGACGATTTATGACAGACAGACAGCACATGGTCAGTCAAACATTATCCATTCAACCTATCCATTCACATACAAATCAATACTCAAGGAAAGAAAGAAATATGCTTTTGAAAAATGTCCTCAGACTTCTTACCGTCAACTCAGACAGCTCCTGAAAAGTAAAGGAGAAAATAAGGCTAAAGCATATTTAACAGGTATGTAGACGTAGAGAGGTAAGAGTGAGCATACTATGAATACTTTACCATGTCCTTTGCTGGATTTACTTCCTGGTTGACCTTGGGGAGCACCTGCATGGGCATTATGGGATTGTAGAGGGCTGTCTCTTAGTCTGTAGGCTCCTCCAGAATCTAGGATTCACAATCATTGGTGTTAAGCAACATCAGGGACCCCCTTGAAAACTGTCAGCCCCATCTGACAGACGAAAGGTGATTCAGACAGGTAGCCTGAATGCCAGTCTGCTTTAGCCATCTTTTTTTGCTATCTTGCCAAAGCAATGATGTAACATTGCTGAATGCAGAAACAGTCTGGCACATATGCTTATGGAAGGGATTGTGTTCTTGTCTTAGTATATAGCATTGTTAGCATAGCCAGGGTGCGAATTACGTGGGGGGCTCATCTCCCCTGAATGAGACATTAGCTCCCTTAAATGTGGCTACATAAACTGTCTCCCTGTCCACAGCGCTGTCCACTCAGTAGTGCTGATTTAGACCTCAGCTGAGCTCCTTTACGCATCGATTTTCCTTTGTACTTGCTCATTTTTGCCATTTGTTTGCCATGATCCCTTGATAAAAAATAAAATAGCCTATCCCTTTATTCTGATATATTAGATTTATTCTTTGATTTGTCATTGTTTGCTTTTTGTCAGTCAGCTGTTTAAAGCGCTCATTGCTTTGTTTTTCAGGTGCATGCTGGTACTGGTGTTCTCCGTGGCCAGAAGAAGTAGACCATTTATTTAGCTTTATTATTTTCTATCAATGTTTGGTTTCTTTCCTGGATCAGGTGATGATAGTCGCCAATATCACTAGACAACTAGACCACAGCAAGATACCAATCAATGCTCATCCAATCCATAACAGTAGGCCTAGAGTATAGTTTACTTTTTTTTCGGTTAGAAGCATTCAATTTTGCAATGGCATAGGGAAAGGGAGATACCTAGTCAGTTGTCCAACTGAATGTATTCAACTGAAATGTGTCTTCCGCATTTAACCCAACCCCTCGGAATCAGAGAGGTGCGGGGGGCAGCCTTAATCAACCAACACGTCTTTGGAGCCCGGGGAACAGTGGGTCTACTGCCTTGCTCAGTGGCAGAACCACAGATGTTTACCTTGTCAGCTTGGGGATTCGATCCAGCATTAGGCCTACATTATTTTGGATTTGTGTGCCTGTGAGAACGGATTTCACAGTGAAACAAAATTAAATGTTATGTTGACATAGTTACACTTACAGTGCATTTTCTGAGATCTCCAAGATCCAGGAATTGTACAGGGTTTAAATGCAATGTTCTAATTAAATTGTTAAATGATTAATAATTACAAATAACACTGTCATGAATGTAATTCATGTAATGGACATAAGGCAGTGTTTAATGTCACTGGATCTGTGAAGGCTCCTGAGGGCTCTCAAGTGGCACAGTGGTCTAAGGCACTGCATCTCAGTGCTAGAGGCATCACTATACACCCTGGTTCAATCCTGGGCTGTATCACAACCGGCTTTGATTGGGAGTCCCATAGGAAGGCGCCCAGTGTCGTCTGGTTTTAGGGTTTGACCGGGGTAGGCCGTCATTGTAAATAACAATTTGTTTACAATGATGAATAAACAGACAAATAAAAATAAAAAATAATCATGGGCTAGGGTGTAAACATGTTTAGATTCAACTCCTGTATTATGTTGAATGTAGGCTACCTGTTCTGTATGTGTACAATTAATTTTTCAGAAAAATGCATTGAAAGTATGGGGTGCGTTCCTTTTGTCACCGCAACCGGCAATCAGACTTTACCCACCTATTTTTGTACCAATATATCACTGGCTACCGGTGGGCCTATTTGAAGTTCATGGTAATAGGCCTACACATTGTAGCCTAACCTAGTAAATTGGCCGTGTGTGTTAGGGTGACCATCCCGTTTTTCCCGGGACCGTTTCAGCCCCATTTCAGGTGTAAAAAAAAGTCAATTTGTCGGCAAGGCGCATCACTTAATGTAGGCCTAATCAATGGCAATCGCCAAATGTCATTAGGCATACAGATGTCTATTTCCATTCATCAAAAAGCGTGAGGATACATGCATTGCACTGTTTGGATTATATTGGAGTGGACAAACATGCACTGGTAGGCTACTTTTTGAAGTGATTTGTTTGACAATCAGATGAAAGCATCATGACTGGTTGTGTTCATCCCACATTAAATGGTCATTCATTTTTACCATTAAATTCCGTCTTTATGATTAGGCCCATATTTTTTTTTGAATTGAGAATTCGCACTCTGAGCATAGCTATAACAGAAAGGATCCCACAGCTGCCACCACCTGTCAATATGCTTTGTGTTGTAGTCATGACAGAAAAATATATGAAGTCAGGCAAACTTTTTTGAGCAAAAACAACTCAAATTCAAGTCAGAACATTTCAGCTTCCTGTGTAATATCAGTATGTGTAACATCAACATTGCTACAGTAGTCATACAGAAACGGCGTTAGCATGTAGCATTGTTAGCATAGCTATAACAGAATGTACTGTAGGTTACAATATCCATACAGGAACAGAGACAACATTGAGAAAACATTGAGACAACTTTGAAACAGAATTTAGACTGACTGACCCAGTCTGTGGCGTTGAACATCTTTAGGTCCAGTGGGTCTCCGGAAAGTTCTTCGTCTATCTTGGGAAGAGAAACTGAGGGAAAAAAAGAATTAGGATGAAATTGTCTTTAGATGGTGATGTAACATCCGTATGATGTTTTTCCCTGTAGGTGGCTGTAGCTAAGTAAACAAGCTCAAATTTGGGGTTTCTGACTGAATAATCCTCAAAGGTAACTACAACCTTAAGTAAATGTGTAACTATCACTTTTACATAGTGAGGTTAAATGAGGGCACTAGGGACAGGGTGTAGTGAGAGGACTGGGGGAAACAAAGGAGCTGTGGTATTCATCGACTGACTATCATAGATCATTAATAACTCTCTCACTAAAGAACAAAGGAGGTTCACAGACAGAAGATAACTGATACATGGTAGAAGAGAACATCTCTCCTTTGCCATGGAGGCCATGAGCATAAAAACAGCGACACAGAATATCCCTCTCATTCTCACCTGTCATTTTCAACTCTCTGGATCCCCCAAAGGTCCAAACCATCTTCAATGAGAGTGCACCTACACACTCGTGTATCAATCTGATTGATGGATTGTGTTGTGCAGTAAGCAGGCTCAGGTGTATAACTGTGGCTCCTTCCACCTTCAAAGAATCGGCAAGAGGGCCCTCTCCCCCCTTCTCCCCAAATCCTCTAGGTTATATCAGCTGTGTTAGTGAACCCCTCCCGCATCTGAACTGGCTGACACATAGAGAGCACAGCATGATCAGAGGTGAGAGGTCACTTGGTCGGGTCAACAGGAAGTATTATTAAAGAGATGCTTTACGTTGAAATACAGATAGAGATGTAGTCGTCCCAGAGTTAATGATACAAGGTCAGTTTTGCATTTCACCTCCTGATGATTATGATGACTGACAGTGTTCGAAGAAAAAAAAAACCCACAAGGCTCGTTTGCACGTACGTTTTGATGTGAGAGAGGGTGCCAACCCCCTATCCCATCATCACCATCTCACCCGCTCATAAGATAACCTTCGGGCCAACTGGGGGCCCAAGACTGTTATGAGACACCACTAGAGACATTATTATGTAATTGTGATGAACTCAGATAATATTAGGGTAGCACTGTGATTCATTAATCATATGCTCTCTTCCCTGCTCCTCTGTTCATACCGCTTTCCCTTTCTGTCTGTTGCGCTCCTTCTTACATCTCTCTACCCTCCTCCTCTTTCTTCCTGTTTTTATAATGCACACCAGATGTGCATTGAAGTACAGATTGAACTTGTATTTACAATGATAATATTTATGATGCATGCATTATGTATTTATATTACTTGGATAACGAACTTCTTTCAAGAAAGCGTTTCACATTCTCAACTGGTTGAAAGTAAGTCTCTGATTTGATGAAATACTACACCTATCCTGTGTCCTCAGATCAATGCGGATGAAGGGAGTTTGATATTGAGATGAACCGGTTTTAGACTATTTATATGATGCGTAGGAAGTGTAGTGTACTGTTTTTTAAATTCTGTTTCTGTATATAAGAATTACAAATCAGCCTTTCACTAGTTACACCACGTTTCTAGTCTACTGCATAGTTACATTGTGCAACCATTGATGTCCCAGGACCAGGATTGGTAAACACTGTTGAAGTTTATAATTGTAATACATACATGCAGACACAGCATCATTCAAAGACTGGAGTTTGATACTCCTGGTATTGGATATGTCTGAAAAAGAATGTCTCACAATGTCTCATACCTGAACCGCACCTTTATTTGCCAAGGTAGAGCACATGATCAGTGAATATATTCAATGTACAGGCTACAATGTGGGGATCTCATGCTTGGTAATAACTACATGTACAGTATATAGGACTTGCATCCTTGGCACAATAAAGTTATATTATATTCTACTCAATCCATAGGCTTCATTATTGCCATTCAGACTGTTTTGAAGTCGATAGAACAGGCTATGATAGCTGAGGTTCATAACTAGGTTCTGAATTAATATTTATACCAAATGTTTTAGGGTCCATACACAGATCGGCTACATATTCCACTCAACTGTACATTTGTTTCATGACTCGTTATGACGTTATAATTACTTATATTTGCTTCCATCCTAGTATTTTTGTCGGCCATCTTTGCTGAAGAATGTCACCAGCGATGGGTCACATAGCATCAAATTCTTCATGGGAACCACTCGATATGATTGGTCATCGCCCAGCGGTCGCCACTGGTGATTTCCATAAAGTTGGGAAATGCTGCCTCCTGGGTGGCGCAGTGGTTAAGGGCGCTGTACTGCAGCGCCAGCTGTGCCACCAGAGACTCTGGGTTCGCGCCCAGGCTCTGTCGTAACCGGCCACGACCAGGAGGTCCGTGGGGCGACGCACAATTGGCCTCGCGTCGTCCGGGTTAGGGAGGGGTTGGCCGGTAGGGATATGCTTGTCTCATCGCGCACCAGCGACTCCTGTGGCGGGCCGGGCGCAGTGCGCGCTAACCAAGGTTGCCAGGTGCACAGTGTTTCCTCCGACACATTGGTGCGGCTGGCTTCCGGGTTGGATGTGCGCTGTGTTAAGAAGCAGTGCGGCTTGGTTGGGTTGTGTATCGGAGGACGCATGACTTTCAACCTTCGTCTCTCCCGAGCCCGTACGGGAGTTGTAGCGATGAAACAAGATAGTAGCTACTAAACAATTGGATACCACGAAATTGGGGAGAAAAAGGAGTAAAATAATAAAGTTGGGAAATGCTGAACTTTTTCACAGCCTCCTGCCTACACCGCGTTCGCAATGCCCAATGCCCCTCCCTCTCCGCTTCTCATCGCTTTCCTTACATTGAAAATGAATGGGAAGTTGTGTTTCACCATGCGACACCGCATACTAGTGTACACGGGGTATAAGATCACTATGCGCAATGCCAAGCGTCGGCTGGAGTGTTGTAAAACACGCCGCCATTGGACTCTGGAGCAGTGGAAACGCGTTCTCTGGAGTGATGAATCACGCTTCACCATCTGGCAGAATCTGGGTTCGGCAGATGACAGGAGAATGCTACCTGCCCCAATGCATAGTGCCAACTGTAAAGTTTGGTGGAGGAGGAATAATGGTCTGGTGCTGTTTTTCATGGTTTGGGCTATGCCCCTTAGTTCCAATTAAGGGAAATCTTAACGCAACAGCATACAATTACATTCTAGATTATTCTGTGCGTCCAACTTTGTGGCAACAGTTTGGGGAAAGACTTTTTCTGTTTCAGCATGACAATGCCCCTATGCACAAAGCGAGATTCATACAGAAATGGTTTGTCGAGATCGGTGTGGAATTACTTGACAGGCCTGCACAGAGCCCTGATCTCAATTCCGTCGAACACCTTTGGGATAAATTGGAACGACATCTGCGAGCCAGACCTAATTGCCCAACATCAGTGCCCGACCTCAGTAATGCTCTTGAGGCTGAATGGAAGCAAGTCCCTGCAGCAATGTTCCAACATCTAGCGGAAAGCCTTCCCATAAGACTGGAGGCTGTTATAGCAAAGGGGGGACCAACTTCATATTAATGCCCATGATTTTGGAATGAGATGTTCGACGAGCAGGTGTCCACATACTTTTGGTCATGTAGTGTACCTTGAAATTTTTACCTTTGCTTGGGTCAGAATCGTCTCGAAATGATGTAAATCCCTTTCTGACAAAATCATTGGTTTAACGTGCTATACAAATAACAATATTAATTGACTGACACTTGGCTTATCTGTGTTGTTGGTCTGTGTTGTCTTGAGGCCTCCTTATCAGCATTAAGCAAGGCTGTGTGCTCTTCAACCCTGTCTGTGTCAATAAAGATGTTTATTCTGTCCAGAAGAGGTTAAAGAAGGATTTTTAAGCCTTGAGACAATTGAGACATGGATTATGTATGTGTACCATTCACAGGGTGAATGGGCAAGACAAAAGATGTAAGTGCCTTTGAACGGGGTATGGTAGTAGGTGCCAGGCGCACCATTTTGTGTCAAGAACGTGAGAGCACTTTAAAAAGATTGCCAGAAATGTCTGCGTGTTTTTGGTGGGAGGGAGTTTTGACTTTCCATTGTGACATCACCATGCTGTAAATTAGTTAATACACCAATAAGAAAGAGAGTTCCAAACTTTTCTACCAATAACATATCATTTTCAGTTTTCCCCTGCCCACACATACCACTTCTTAGCAGAATTCTTGCATAGGAAATTGCCCTTTGCTAAGCTATTTTTGCTTCTTTTTGACCCTTTTAATTTAAAACAATAAAACTAGTGGGGTTTTGGGCGTTCGCCTATAAATTACATGAACATGCAACCTTGACTGGGTGGAGTCTGATCACTGATCAAGAACCATGTCTACGGTCTACTTCTCCGATTTGATAAGAGGTGGACTTCTAAACTTTGTCATCAATAAAAGTAGTGTCCGTAATGGTATTATCAGTAATGGTGGTCTACTACACTACAGCATGTGAGAGAATATTAACAATCACTTTTGTTGAACCTTGATGAAATGCTATTTTTCACCTATTGTACACCTGTCACTCTACAAGAGGCAAAGTTTGTTTGATGAATGTTTGTTTGAAAAAAATGTGACAAATAAAAATATTCCATTTCACAACCCATTTAATCAAGTATTTATTTGAAAGTACACACATGGTAAATACTGAGTTTACAGAATTATAATGCTATTATTATACTATACTATTGTTACTTCATTACAGTAATATCCTGCCCCCACTCACCTTCAACTTATTGGCAATTCAAAAGTTATATGTTCGATATATTTGCTTATAAACACGTACAATACTGACTTACCAGAAAGCCTCTGGCCTCTTGCTGTCAGAAATCACTAATAGTATTGTGGGTTAAAAGAAGTTTTCAGAATTTCACCGCACGCTCTCAAACGTATTCTACAACTTCAGTGAGCTGGAAAGTGCTCAGCGAAGCCAGAGGTTTCACTCTGTCCATAACAAGCCCAACGTGTTTCTATGGGCTTTTTTTTAGCTTGTCGCGTGCCTTCACACCTTTGGGACAACTCCCATTGTTATGGTGGAGATATGAGCATCTCGTCATTATATACAGATCTCTGAGGGTACTGACCGTCCGAAACTGGTTCATTCGCAACCATTAAGGACGTGAGGTCATTAAAGGACACATTTAGCGTAATTCATCCCCTTTTCTTACTCTTTGCTATCGCTGTCTAACCCTCTGTAAAAGTTAAAAACTGTTCTGAGTGCAAAGTAGCAAGAACTCCAAGACTGGGTTTGCGTCATACATCACAATACGTTATATTTTCTGCATGGAATAATTCTGTTTTCTTGGGAGAGAACATGGGAGAGAACATGTTCCAATTAATTCAGAAATCTGTTTTCCATTGCTTTACACTACCCTATGCCTATCCAAGAGAATTCTAATGACTTAAAATCGATTGATACCAGGCCAATGCATGGCAACAGAACAGGTGTATTCCAAAAGTAACAGTGTCCTTATGTAAATGACCATATTACACTCAGGTTGGACATTGACATATTTGTAAAGTATTGTTTTCTGAGTAAAACATTGACAAAATGGTAGCCTACCGATTAAAAGCCTTGGGCCAGTCACCGAGAAGTCGCTGGTTCCAATCCCTAAACAGGCAAGGGGGAAAAATCTGCCCTTGAACAAGGCAGTTAACCCCCAACAACCGCACCCTGGGCGCTGATGATGTGGACGTTGATTAAGGCAGCCCCCAGCACCTCTCTGATTCAGAAGGGTTGGGTTAAATGCCTAAGACACATTTTAGTTGTTTGCATTCGCTTCTGCAACTGACTAGGTATCCCCCTTCCCTCAAAACTCTTAACTAATTTGTTAAATCTGACAATTTCATTCGTTCATTATATGTAGTAACTGGTATAAGGCCTATTTGGTCCACCAATGAGACCAAGTAGTCTAGATCATTTGATGACATGTGGAGGCTAAATTACACGCAACATTCGATTTCTAATGTAGCATAAGATGGGACATGGGCAGAGTGGGATATACTCACTAAGTCGCATCTTCTGGTCTGGAATTTACTCCTCTGTATCATACCCACACATAATTACAGCACCAGTCAAACGTTTGAACAGGTTTTTCTTTTTTTTCTCTACATTGTAGAATAATAGTGAAGACATCAAAACTAGGAAATAACACATATGGAATCATGTATTAACAAAAAAGAAGTGTTAAATGAGCCACAATATATTTTAGATTTGAGATTCTTCAAAGTAGCCACCCTTTGCCTTGATGACAACTTTGCACACTCTTGGCATTCTATCAACCAGCTTCATGAGGTAATAACCTGGAATGAATTTCAATTAACAGGTGTGCCTCGTTAAAAGTTAATTTACGGAATTTCTTTCCTTCTTGATGCGTTTGAGCCAATCAGTTGTGTTGTGACAAGGTAGGTCTGGTATACAGAAGATGGCCCTATTTGGTAGAAGACCAAGTCCATATTATGGCAAGAACAGCTCAAATAAGCAAAGAGAAATGACAGTCCATCATTACTTTAAGACATGAAGGTCAGTCAATGCAGAACATTTCAAGAACTTTGAAAGTTTCAAGTGCAGTCACAAAAACCATCAAGCGCTATGATGAAACTGGCTCTCATGAAGACCGCCACAGGAAAGGAAGATCCAGAGCTACCTTTGTTGCAGAGGATAAGTTCAGTAGAGTTAACTGCACCTCAGAACGCAGCCCAAATAAATGCTTCTTCCGAGTTCAAGTAACAGACATCTCAACATCAACTGTTCAGTTGAGACTGGGTGAATCAGCCCTTCATGGTCAAATTACTGCAAAAAAAAACACTATTAAAGGACACCAAGAAGATGAGACTTGCTTAGGCAAAGAAACACGAGCAATGGACATTAGACAGGTGGAAATCTGTCCTTTGGTCTGTTGACTCACAGATGATCTCTGCATTTGTGGTTCTCATCATGAAGCACGGAGGTGTGATGGTGTTTTGCTGGTGACACTGTCTGCAATGTATTTAGAATTCAAGGCACTTAACCAGCATCAAATCAAATCAAATCAAATCAAATTTTATTTGTCACATACACATGGTTAGCAGATGTTAATGCGAGTGTAGCGAAATGCTTGTGCTTCTAGTTCCGAAAATGCAGTAATAACCAACAAGTAATCTAACTAACAATTCCAAAACTACTGTCTTGTACACAGTGTAAGGGGATAAAGAATATGTACATAAGGATATATGAATGAGTGATGGTACAGAGCAGCATAGGCAAGATACAGTAGATGGTATCGAGTACAGTATATACATATGAGATGAGTATGTAAACAAAGTGGCATAGTTAAAGTGGCTAGTGATACATGTATTACATAAGGATACAGTCGATGATATAGAGTACAGTATATACATATGCATATGAGATGAATAATGTAGGGTAAGTAACATTATATAAGGTAGCATTGTTTAAAGTGGCTAGTGATATATTTACATCATTTCCCATCAATTCCCATTATTAAAGTGGCTGGAGTTGAGTCAGTGTCAGTGTGTTGGCAGCAGCCACTCAATGTTAGTGGTGGCTGTTTAACAGTCTGACGGCCTTGAGATAGAAGCTGTTTTTCAGTCTCTCGGTCCCAGCTTTGATGCACCTGTACTGACCTCGCCTTCTGGAGGATAGCGGGGTGAACAGGCAGTGTCTCGGGTGGTTGATGTCCTTGATGATCTTTATGGCCTTCCTGTGACATCGGGTGGTGTAGGTGTCCTGGAGGGCAGGTAGTTTGCCCCCGGTGATGCGTTGTGCAGACCTCACCACCCTCTGGAGAGCCTTACGGTTGAGGGCGGAGCAGTTGCCGTACCAGGCGGTGATACAGCCCGCCAGGATGCTCTCGATTGTGCATCTGTAGAAGTTTGTGAGTGCTTTTGGTGACAAGCCGAATTTCTTCAGCCTCCTGAGGTTGAAGAGGCGCTGCTGCGCCTTCTTCACAATGCTGTCTGTGTGAGTGGACCAATTCAGTTTGTCTGTGATGTGTATGCCGAGGAACTTAAAACTTGCTACCCTCTCCACTACTGTTCCATCGATGTGGATAGGGGGGTGTTCCCTCTGCTGTTTCCTGAAGTCCACAATCATCTCCTTAGTTTTGTTGACGTTGAGTGTGAGGTTATTTTCCTGACACCACACTCCGAGGGCCCTCACCTCCTCCCTGTAGGCCGTCTCGTCGTTGTTGGTAATCAAGCCTACCACTGTTGTGTCGTCCGCAAACTTGATGATTGAGTTGGAGGCGTGCGTGGCCACGCAGTCGTGGGTGAACAGGGAGTACAGGAGAGGGCTCAGAACGCACCCTTGTGGGGCCCCAGTGTTGAGGATCAGCGGGGAGGAGATGTTGTTGCCTACCCTCACCACCTGGGGGCGGCCCGTCAGGAAGTCCAGTACCCAGTTGCACAGGGCAGGGTCGAGACCCAGGGTCTCGAGCTTGATGACGAGCTTGGAGGGTACTATGGTGTTGAATGCCGAGCTGTAGTCAATGAACAGCATTCTCACATAGGTATTCCTTTTGTCCAGATGGGTTAGGGCGGTGTGCAGTGTGGTTGAGATTGCATCGTCTGTGGACCTATTTGGGCGGTAAGCAAATTGGAGTGGGTCTAGAGTGTCAGGTAGGGTGGAGGTGATATGGTCCTTGACTAGTCTCTCAAAGCACTTCATGATGACGGAAGTGAGTGCTACGGGGCGGTAGTCGTTTAGCTCAGTTACCTTAGCTTTCTTGGGAACAGGAACAATGGTGGCCCTCTTGAAGCATGTGGGAACAGCAGACTGGTATAGGGATTGATTAAATATGTCCGTAAACACACCGGCCAGCTGGTCTGCGCATGCTCTGAGGGCGCGGCTGGGGATGCCGTCTGGGCCTGCAGCCTTGCGAGGGTTAACACGTTTAAATGTCTTACTCACCTCGGCTGCAGTGAAGGAGAGACCGCATGTTTTCGTTGCAGGCCGTGTCAGTGGCACTGTATTGTCCTCAAAGCGGGCAAAAAAGTTATTTAGTCTGCCTGGGAGCAGGACATCCTGGTCCGTGACTGGGCTGGATTTCTTCCTGTAGTCCGTGATTGACTGTAGACCCTGCCACATGCCTCTTGTGTCTGAGCCGTTGAATTGAGATTCTACTTTGTCTCTGTACTGACGCTTAGCTTGTTTGATAGCCTTGCGGAGGGAATAGCTGCACTGTTTGTATTCGGTCATGTTACCAGACACCTTGCCCTGACTAAAAGCAGTGGTTCGCGCTTTCAGTTTCACGCGAATGCTGCAATCAATCCACAGTTTCTGGTTAGGGAATGTTTTAATCGTTGCTATGGGAACGACATCTTCAACGCACGTTCTAATGAACTCACACACCGAATCAGCGTATTCGTCAATGTTGTTGTCTGACGCAATACGAAACATGTCCCAGTCCACGTGGTGGAAGCAGTCTTGAAGTGTGGAGTCAGCTTGGTCGGACCAGCGTTGGACAGACCTCAGCGTGGGAGCCTCTTGTTTTAATTTCTGTCTGTAGGCAGGGATCAACAAAATGGAGTCGTGGTCAGCTTTTCCGAAAGGGGGGCGGGGCAGGGCCTTATATGCGTCGCGGAAGTTAGAGTAACAATGATCCAAGGTTGGCTACCACAGCATTCTGCAGCGATACACCATCCCATCTGGTTTGTGCTTAGTGCGACTATCATTTGTCTTTCATTAGGACAATGACCCAACACACCTCTAGGCTGTGTAAGGGTTATTTTACCAAGGAGAGTGATGGAGTGCTACATCAGATGACCTGGCCTCCACAATCACCCGACCTCAAACCAATTGAGATGGTTTGGGATGAGTTAGACTGCAGCGTGAAGGAACAGCAGCCAACAAGTGCTCAGAATATGTAGGAACTCCAACTGTTGAAAAGCATTCCAGGTGAAGATGGCTGAGAGAATGCCAAATACTTTGAAGAATCAAAAACATAAAATATTTATTTTTTTGGTTACTACATGATTCCATGTGTTATTTCAGTTTTGAATTGTATTGTTTTTGCGGACTGTATTATACTATAGCATTTACTAAAGTGTTTTTGTTTTATCTTTAACATCGAAGCTTTCTCCTTGAGGAAACCTACTGTAGAAATACTAAAAGTCCACATTCTCCATCATTTGTTGCACATCTCACAAAATAAAGTTTTTCAAAAAGAAAAATCTGAAAATCCACATTAAATTTGGGAACCCTTTAATTACTCAGTCTTCAATATAGTATTTGCATAATCAAGAAATTAACAATTAAAAAGGTAAACTAATGGAAGACAGACAAACTCAAACAAAATGTTACACATACAGTAAGTGTGTAAGACATTACATTGTTAAGTATGAACGTGGTAGAATCTTTTCACATAAATCATTTAAACTACGAACAAATTCATTTGTTTTATTGAAATTATTAGGGATAGATGCCCATTACAAGCTTGTCAGTTAATTCAGATGTTGAATTAGAGCTCAGCTGCAGCAGTCCATTGTAAAAAAAGAAGATATTTGCTGTTTTAAGTCCTCCTTCCACCGCCGCCACCACCTCTGCCTGAAAAACAACAACAACAAATGACACCATCTTCCAAAGCTGATAGAATTGTTGGTAGATATAACTCGAGTAAAAGAGACATTTCAGGCACTAGAACCACATTAAAAAGTGTGAAGTACACACACACACACAGTTGTGAAGAGGGCATGACAGATTTGGCACAGGCACTTAGATCATCAAAAAGTTATACAGCTGAACCATTGAGAGCATGTTGAATGGCTGCATCACTGATTAGTACGGCAACTGCAAGAAACACGACTGCAAGGCACTACCGAGGGTGGCAGGTACGGCCTAGTACATTACTGAGGCCGAGCACCCTGGCACCCGGGACCTCTATACCAGGCGGTTTCAGAGGAATGGCCAAAAAATTGTCAAAGGCTCCAGTCACCAAAGCCATAGACAGTTCTCTGTTAGCGCATGGCAAGCGTTACCAGTGCACCAAGTCTGGAACCAACAGGACCCTGAACAGTTTCTACCCCCAAGCCATAAGACTGCTAAATAGCTAATCAAATGGCTATTTACCCTTTTTTTTCCTACACTGACAACACGCACACACTGGACTCTCACTCACAGGTAATTACACTGACACGCTAATACACACACACACACACACAGACGTCACACACACACACTTTCACACTGCCCATATACACTGCTGCTACGGTCTATGTTGTTGCCAAGTCACTTTACTCCTACCTATATGTTCATACCTACCTCAATTACCTCATACCCCAGAACATGGACTCTGTACTGGTACTCCCTGTATTTAGCCATGTTATTTTGACTTGGTATTGTTATTCACTGCATATTTGTTCCGCGTCACTATTTCTATTTCATCTTTTTTTTATGGTTAACTCTGTATTGTTGGAAAAGGACCCGTTAGAAATCATTTCACCTGTTGTTTACGAAGCATGTGACAAATCAAATTGGATTTTAAGTATCAATTGATATGTCCTCATGACTTTTCCAAAAATTGTTATTCAAACTAGATGACCTCACCTCCTCGTCCACCCCTGAAGCCTCCACCCCTGCCCCGACCGCCACCTCGACCTCCGGGTTTCCCTCTGAAGCTCCTGTTGAAGCCTGTTCCTTCTCCACGAGGTCCTCGTTCGCCCTGGGGCGTGGCATAGATCAGGGTCACCTTGCTCCCGTCAATCTGAAGGTCCACCACAGCCTCCTTAACAGCCTTGCAGACCTCTATGCTCTCAAAGTCCACAAAGCCAAACCTGAGAAGTACAAAGGAGTATTCAAAGCACTGTCTGAATGTAATAACAATGTGGTTTCAAAAGGGTCATATTTTGAAACATACCCTCTAGATTCACCAGTCTCCTTGTCTTTAGTGACTCGAGCTTCAATGGCACCTTCAAAGGAGCTTTTCAAAGTCTCCTCGCTCGTCTCCTTGGCAAGATTCCTGACCATCAACGTCTTGGAAGGAACTACCAAGAGAACACACAACACATAGGTATGAATGATGGCACAGTCAAACAACGTGAATTATTCACCTACGAATTTTCTGCTATATTTACCTGAGTTCTCTTGGTCACCTTCTGGCCTCTTCTGGCTGAACTTTACTCCGATGGCTCTTCCACAAATCTCTTTGTTTAACGATGATTCCATGGCTTCTTTGGCATCCTCCACACTTTCAAACTGAATGAAGGCATGACTTTAAAAAAAAAAAGGGGGGGGGGGGGGCAAATTGACACAATTGTCTCAAGTTACCATGTCCATGTGCATTCTGAACATGAAATTACTATCAAATTCATCCAAACAGAATATTTATAATGATCTATTTGATGGCGCCCAAAATGTTCAGTAGAGCGCAACAAAAAGCAGGTGCAGCATCAATGTGCACCCTTACCCTCTTGGTTTGCCACTGCTCTGTGGTATTCTGACACTGACTGCTTTGAGAAAGATTTTCCTTAGGGCATCCTCTTTCGCAGTGTAAGCCAGGTTTGTCACCAATAACTCGTTATTCGGTGTGGCCTCAGCTATGGAACAGAACATTTGAGGACATGTTAACTAACCAGTGAATTAATACACTTTGTAAAAATCTGTCTCACCTCGAAGATGCTATAGAGCAACGTGACTAGCCATATAGCTATTCAAGTACCTTGTGCTTCTACAGTAATGGAATTCCCAGTGACTTCATTTCAGTCTATCCTTACCTGGAGCATTGATCATTTTTTGTTGTTGGCTCTTTTCTCCCAAGAAGTCAATAACGATGACACGGCCTTGGACATCAGTCCCCTGCTTCTCCTCCAGCACTTTCTCAGCAATGGCCTCCGTTTTGAACTCTATGTAGGCAATTCTGTCACAATTAAGTAGACGCCAAGTGTTAAGAGCTGAATCCTGGGATCCACACGGTACCTTGTAAATCAAGCATTGATATCAAACGGGCACTTTGGATGACAACTCTCACCCTTTGCTTGGTCGGCCAATGCCTCTAGGAAACCTGATTTCGACCGCCGTGTCAAAGACTTTCTTCAAGTCCTCCTTTGTTGCCGAGAATGAGATATTCTTGACGTACAAGGTCTTGGCATCTTTAGCTGTGTGTGGGGAGGGAGACGTCTGTCAGTACATGGAAATCAATCAATCAATTCTAGAAATGTCTAATATCAGTAGCATGGAAAAGTCACTCAAGATGAGACTAGTACCTTTTTTTTCCTCTGCTGTGACATCTTTGACATTAGCCTTGCCTAGCCTTATCTTTTGGTCCAGGATCTTCACCCTATCCAGCTCAAGGGCTTTTGTCAAGTCTTCCTCTGTGTGAAAGTCTACATATGCAAATTTCCTAGAGAATGTACCCCCAAAAAACATTTGACATTATGTCAATATATTTGTACAAATCATTTGCCATGCTAAGGGGAATAATCTGTCTCGTGAGGAAATGTACAAACATTTGAAGAGTTTAAGTTTATTAAGTGCATAAAAATGGTACCCACTTTGTTATGTCCACTCGAATAGCTTGAAATAACAGACTATGCGACGTAAAAAAGTTGGCCAAGGCATCATTGATTTCCTCCACTTCCTTGGATGTGTTCAAGTTACCAACAAAAAGACAAAAACCTAAAAAAAAAAAAAAAGAAACAAAGGAGCATGTTAGCTCACTGACACCATCAATCAAGCACTCAAAACAGGAGTGATATTAACTCTTGCTCATAACCATACCACCATTAATGCACTTTGTTTTCTTAGCTGGAGAAGTCTCATCCTCTGCTTTCCTCTTCACTGGGGCTACTGCAACAGCTGGAGAGAGAAACACACATAGACACATGTATTAAACCCTATTCCATACATACCCTGATGGAAAAACATAAATGAGTGACATCTGGGGGGGGGGGGGGGGGGGGTAATTATTAGTCCAGTTGCGTTACGCAACAAAAACGTGAGTTTTTAATGGATAAATGAAGGTAGGTGCCTCCCCTTTTGCTTCCGTTTGGTTCGGAGTGAATACACCCCTGGCAAAAATGCATTACAATTGTTGTTCTTTGACCTCACCCTGGTCATTTCCATTGGTCTTCTCTTCAACATTACTTTCATCTTCGATGGCATTTTCTGACTCAAAGGTGACCTTAACAGTTTCCTCCTCAGCAGCAGGAGTTGTGTCCATCTGCTCCGCTTCACAAGCTACATAAACAATATTCATTAACAAAGGAAATACCTACTGAATTTAACGGAACAGCAAATGTTTTGCGTTTAAGAAATGTCATATGAACATTATCCCTATTCCAATTACATGCTGGGACAATGTCACACACACTAAATATATGGTCTATGCTTGCCTTCCCTCAAAGCATTTTCTTTACCTGGGACATCTTTGACCTCCTTGTTCTCTGTAACATCATCTTCAATGGGAGCTACTTTATCTCCATCCTCATTAGCATCAGGTTCTGTGGAAAAGATGACCTGTGGAGTAGGGGCAGCTACCTCTGTTGATGCTGGAGAATCAGTCTGGCCTTCTGAAAGTTACATTGATGTATCAAGGACGCATTAAACAAGTAACTTTCTCAATATACGTTGCATTAAATATTGCACAGGCTATAAAGGAGAAAATAGTTGGGTACCACTTACCAGAATTATTTTCATCCTGTTTGTCGTCACCAATCTCTCCAACTTTCTGTCTAGTTGATGTTCTTGATGGGGTTCCCTATAAAACAACCTTTGGGATAAGCATTTGAACTGGTGTTCTTTAACCCATCATCACCAACCAATCACAAACAGACAACTGGGGGAGGGTTCGATTAATCCTGCCTGGGTTTAAAATTGATTGCAGTAGTAGAGCTTGCCAGTTTGTATTCCTAAAACCAGGAGATAAATTACCTCTGGTCCGTTCAGACATCCCTTTGTGTGTGAAAAATTAAATGGGGAAAGAATAGGGTTATGGAATAAACGCAGAAAATAAGGTCTGAGCTTAACAGAGGTTTAGGAAATCTCATTTAAAAAATGTCTATGAGATAGCAGTCGGTTAACAGGGCCTTTACGAATTATGACGCCTTTATGTGATTTATGTATTTTAATATTACATAAATTCTTCAAAATTCACTGAAAATGACAGCTGACGAAGATTATATCCTAGAACCAAACGTATAAGATCTCAAACCTGTGTTTACCACAGACCTCATTTTCAGCGTTTACCTAAACCCAAATATAATTTTCCTCATAGGCTTTGTCCAACGAACCATGGTGGAGTTATTGCCTACAAAAAGGCGCCATTACATTATATTAGTGAGATTGTTTCCCCAAGCAAAATGGATTGCTTTTGATAAACGCTTCATCTGCCTTTCTAACGAAAGTTGTCTAGACAACTCTTAGCGTATTTCATGGAAATGAGATGTTTCAGGACAATGTACCATGCTGCTTTGTTGACAAAATGACCAAGCGGCTCAGATTACTGCTTGCTTTCGCCCGATGACGTGACGGGCCTATCTATGCCGGGTGTCCCGCCGCTCAGTGTAATCGAACCCGCCCAATGTGTATTCGAAATAGATCAATTGTAACTCAATGTTCAGCACGTGTTTCAAGTGAACAACAGTGATGCAAAATAGCTAGGTAACTAGCTAAACATTCCATGCCAATAGAAGTGTAGTTCCACAATAGCTACAGTAGTTAGCTCATTTGCTAACGTTAGCTAGCTAGCGAGTTCAACCATGTTGTCATTTAACTTGAGGCCGTGTGAGACCAACTGTCGTGAACCATTAAACATAAGTAGATTTTAGATGTCATTCTTACTTTGCCTGATTGTGCCATGGTTTCGGAATATTCTTCTTTTAGTTAGCTAATGTACGGTGCACACGACTGTTCACATGAACGGCCATGAACGGTGGGCGAAATTTCCTTCTTTAGTAGAGGGGGAGGGGCGAGACATGAATATTCATGATTTTCGCCGTAGAACCCGTCGGGTTACAGGTTGAGCCACAAATAGAACAATGAGTTGAAAAAATAATTGGTTGAGCCTTCTTGAGTGCGCAAGGTAACATAAACGTTCAACAGAGCTTTTTTTTGGTGGCGCTTTTACAAAACCATTGGTATTGCTCATGACAAGCGTTGCGATTTTGACATTCGAAGTGTTTGTTATTTGTGACAAGACACAGCCCATTACTTGCACCACGTTTTCATTATCAACCCACATTTTCATTCATTTCGTCAACAAAAAGTACAATATTACGATTTTGTTCCAATATGTGAGATAATTAAGTTGTTATCTGTAATATCGTATAGTTTTGGAATCGAGACATACGTACTTTCGAGGCAAATACACAGGTTTCTCAACTCATACCCTGACTTTCAGAAGGGATGGCGTGACGATTAGTTTAGCAACAGTGTGACGCGGCATAACAACGTGGACGCGATTGGTCGACCGTCTGCTGGGTGAGTCGTTACGTGCCTCTATTTATTGGCCAATGTGATTCCTTTCTCCAATATCTCTGTGTATGCGTGAGGGGTCGTCACTAGTTACCACAACCACAATGTTATAAATCCCACCTCAAATCAAATCAAAGTTTATTTGTCACGTGCGCCGAATACAACAGGTGTAAACCTTACAGTGAAATGCATACTTACAGGCTCTAACCAATGGTACCCAAAAAAAGGTGTGTGTGTGTGTAAGTAAGTAAAGAAATAAAGCAACAGCAGAAAGACATTTGAAAAAAGAGTAGCAAGGCTATATACAGACACCTGTTAGTCAGGCTTATTGAGGTAGTATGTACATGTAGGTATCGTTAAAGTGACTGTGCATATATGATGAACAGAAAGTTGCAGAAGTGTAAAAATAGGGGTTGGGTAGGGAACACAATGCAAATAGTCCAAGTAACCATTGGTTACCTGTTCAGGAGTCTTATGGCTTGGGGGTAAAAACTGTTGAGAAGCCTTTTTGTCCTAGACTTGGCACTCCAGTACCGCTTGCTGTGCGGTAGTAGAGCGAACAGTCTATGATGGGTGGCTGGGGTCTTTCACAATTTTTAGGGCCTTCCTCTGACACCGCCTGGTGTAGAGGTCCTGGATGGCAGGCAGCTTTGCCCCAATGATGTACTGGGCAGTACGCACTACCCTCTGAAGTGCCTTGCGGATGGAGGCAGAGCAATTGCCGTACCAGGCAGTTATGCAACCATGCTCTCGATGTTGCAGCTGTAGAACCTTTTGAGGATCTCAGGACCCATGCCAAATCTTTTTAGTTTCCTGAGGGGGAATAGGCTTTGTCATGCCCTCTTTACGACTGTCTTGGTGTGTTTGGACCAATCTAGTTTGTTGTTGATGTGGACACCAAGGAATTTTAAGCTCTTAACCTGCTCCACTACAGCCCTGTTGATGAGAATGGGGACGTGCTCAGTGCTCCTTTTCCTGTAGTCCACAATCATCTCCTTAGTCGTGGTTACATTGAGGGATAGGTTGTTATTCTGGCACCACCCGGCCAGGTCTCTGACCTCCTCCCTATAGGCTGTCTCGTCGTTGTCGGTGATCAGGCCTACTACTGTTGTGTCGTCTGCAAACTTAATGATGGTGTTGGAGTCGTGAATGGCCATGCAGTCGTGGGTGAACAGGGAGTACAGGAGGGGACTGAGCACGCACCCCTGGGGAGCTCCAGTGTTGAGGATCAGCGTGGCAGATGTGTTGCTACCTACCCTCCCCAGGGCGGCCTGTCAGAAAGTCCAGGATCCAGTTGCAGAGGGAGGTGTTTAGTCCCAGGATCCTTAGCTTAGTGTTGAGCTTTGAGGGTACTATGCTGTTGAACGCTGAGCTGTAGTCAATGAATAGCATTCTCACGTAGGTGTTCCTTTTGTCCAGGTGGGAAAGGGCAGTGTGGAGTGCAATAGAGATTGCATCATCTGTGGATCTGTTTGGGCGGTATGCAAATTGGAGTGGGTCAGGGTTTCTGGGATAATGGTGTTGATGTGAGCCATTACCAGCCTTACAAAGCACTTCATGGCTACGGACGTGAGTGCTACGGGTCTGTAGTCATTTAGGTAGGTTGCCTTTGTGTTCTTGGGCACAGGGACTATGGTGGTCTGCTTGAAGCATGTTGGTATTACAGACTCAATCAGGGACATGTTTAAAATGTCAGTGAAGACACCTGCCAGTTGGTCAGCACATGCCCGGAGCACACGTCCTGGTAATCCGTCTGGCCCCGCAGCCTTATGCATGTTGACCTGTTTAAAGGTCTTACTCACGTCGGCTACGGAGAGCGTGATCACACAGTCGTCCGGAACAGCTGATGCTCTCATGCATGCCTCAGTGTTGCTTGCCTCGAAGCCAGCATAGAAGTGATTTAGCTCGTCTGGTAGGCTCATGTCACTGGGCAGCTCGTGGCTGTGCTTCCCTTTGTAGTCTGTAATAGTTTGCAAGCCCTGCCACATCTGACGAGCGTCGGAGCCGGTGTAGTATGATTCAATCTTAGCCCTGTATTGACGCTTTGCCTGTTTGATGGTTCGTCGCAGGGCATAGCGGAATTTCTTGTAAGCTTCCGGGTTAGAGTCCCGCACCTTGAAAGCGGCAGCTCTACCCTTTAGCTCAGTGCGAATGTTGCCTGTAATCCATGGCTTCTGTTTGGGATATGTACGTACGTACAGTCACTGTGGGGACGACGTCCTCAATGCACTTATTGATAAAGCCAGTGACTGATGTGGTGTACTCCTCAATGTCATCGGAAGAATCCCAGAACATGTTCCAGTCTGTGATAGCAAAGCAGTCCTCTAGTTTAGTATCTGCTTCATCTGACCATTTTTTTATAGACCGAGTCACTGGTGCTTCTTGCTTTAATTTTTGCTTGTAAACCGGAATCAGGAGGATAGAGTTGTGGTCGGATTTACCAAATGGAGGGTGAGGGAGAGCTTTGTACACGTCTCTGTGTGTGGAGTACAGGTGATCTAGAATTTTTTTCCCTCTGGTTGCACATTTAACATGTTGATAGAGATTTGGTAGAACTGATTTAAGTTTCCCTGCATTAAAGGGATTTCTACAATTGATCTTCTTGCATCTGCTTTTTTTTTATCCGTACCGTAACTACACTGCTACCCTTACACCTAACCTTAAATTAGGACCAAAAAGTGAAAACTGTCAATTATTTATGCATTTTTCCCGTGATGTATTGTTGTCTCTACCTTCTTGCCCTTTGTGCTGTTGTCTGTGCCCAATAGTGTTTGTACCATGTTTTGTGCTGCTACCGTGTTGTGCTGCTGCCATGTTGTGTTGCTACCATGTTGTGTTATTACCATGCTGTGTTGTCATGTGTTGCTGCCATGCTATGCTGTTGTCTTAGGTCTATCTTTATGTAGTGTTATGGTGTCTCTCTTGTCAGGATGTGTGTTTTGTCCTATATTTTTTATCTATTTTTTATCCGAGCCCCCATCCCCACAGGAGGCCTTTTGCCTTTTGGTAGGCCATCATTGTAAATAAGAATATTTTCTTGACTGAGTTGCCTAGTTTAAAAAAAAAAGGTACAATTTAAAAAAAAAGGATTAATAAATGAAATTTTACTGCAGTATATAGCAAATTAGATTTTGTTGCTATGGTAAGTAATGGAAACCATGTGTGAGCTGGCCGGAAGTCCTTGCTGTTGAGAATGTGATTAATTGCATTGATCACACATTGCAGCATTTGGTTGAGAGGTGGATAGGTCAACACTGCACAACAACTGAGGAAGGCAACACAGTGGGCCAAAGAAGAGGGCCATCACAATGTGGCTGATAAGACGTTTCTACCCGACACCAAAATATGTGTGGAACATCCAACGCTCTCTAGCCTCCACCACCAGGCTGGATGAGAATGACAGCATCAGCGTTGACAGACTGGTCAAGTCTGAGCTTCAACAGGTTTTTGTTTTCTACCCACCACTGTTCCACTCCAACAAACAGCCACTTGTCATTGTACTGCAAAGTGTTTGGCAGAGAGAGCAACTTGCCAAAGATGGAAACGCAATGGTTTTCCTGGATGCAACCTACAAAGGAGTCACAGCTTATGGTAATGCATTTTATGCATCATTAATCATTCAGCATGAGAATGGCTGTGGAATTGCTGTTGCTTACTTCATTGTAAGTGAGGAGACAACAGATGTGCTGAAGGTGTGCTAATGGAAGATCCAACAGGTTCCCCAGGATTTTTACAAAGGTAAAAGGCTCTAGCCTTTTAGGGGCCCTAAGTGAGATTTGGATGTGGAAAATGTTTTTAGTGCCCACCCTCTTGACGGTGGAGAGCAACATTTTAGTTTCAGTTCATTTCCTGCAAGTATACACATTTTATAGTGACTTATGCCATGTTAAAATGATATCTGAGTGAGAGTGACTAACAAAATCAATGGGGGCCCCCTGGAGGTTAGGGCCCCTGGGAATGTGCCCGATCGGTATTCGGCAATGATTACATACGTTTAGATGGCTGGCTAGACTAACTACTACCAATTTAAAAAATGTTAGATGACCTGACAGTGACAGACATAACAAGAGAAAAACTACTGATGTACAACCAAATTTCAAAATTCCTCCTGGTGTATTATACTATTTTACTCTCAACAGTAAGTTGAGACCCCGACTGAGTGCCTAACACACCTAGTTTTGGTATGCCAGAAGTACATTAATTTCCAATGGAACTCTGCTTCTACCTTGCAGCATTGCATTGCAGAGAGGCAGTTGCAGTGCGTTCTGTGTGGTGCATACGTTGGATTTCTCTAGCGTATGCATCACATTGTATGTGTAGACGGCTTGATGGAAATGGTAGCTTAAAGTTGAACTTTTGTTGCACACATATCTAGATGATGCTGCATACTATTCTGCGCAATGACGCTGTAGGTGTGATCGAAGTTTTAAAAGTTAAAAAATGTATACTTTTTGGGGGAGTTGGGGCCTCCTAGTGGCTTTATGTCGCTTACAACTGGAACCGGCCCTGTACCGGCCCAATTGAATCCAATTCAACTCATGAGTTTTGAATTGGCCACACCCCACAGGATGTAGAATTTGAATTTGAATGACAGGAAGTAGAATTTAATCCAGTCAGAGATACTGGACATAATGAGATGCTTGTGTCTCTGCCCTAACATTGGGAATTTCACTGAATTGCAATTCTGTATCCTGTTTACTACTTCAATTCAAATTCAAGAACTGAAATTGAATTTGAGGTATTCTCAATTCAATTCTGAATTGAGCCCAAACCTGCTATCAATGTGATTAGTCATATATACTCTGTTTTTTATTTAGGCTATGCACATATGGATGGTCAAGAGAAACTGAGGCCATTTGACACAGGGGAGCAGGAATACTGTTGTCCGTGCAGTTGTGGCCATGAGGAATGAATTGCACAACAGTAAGATCACGCAATCTTTGTAGTTTTTGTAAAGGTGTAGCATGTAGTTTTGTCCATTGCTGCCCTCTGTGACACTATAAATGTGAAAACATACATTATACATTTTCTAATAGCAGCATATGTGTAAACAAATGGTACGTAAAGTCCAGTGTAGAAATGTGTATTAGTGAAATTTGTGAAATAAAAATCACTGGATAAGCAATCAATCAATTTTCACAATGCTAACTGTTGTCTTAGGGCCAGTAGGATGCACTTGCTGTCCTGGTGTAAGGGAACATCAGATGTTAACATTGAGTGAATCAAAATTCTTTCCTGGATTCCTTGCATCCCCTCCTATACCTTCTCAAAGGGCATTGGATGAGAAGATCTGAGGTCCCATCCCTTGGATCATGACTTCCAATTTGAAAAACAGAAGAGAGGCGAGGAGAGAAGAGAGTGCAAGAAATGAAAGAAAATCTTTTGAGATTCACCCCTAGATTTGCTTTTGGCCCTAGTCCATTCCAAATTAAGCACGTCCCCTTCCATTAAGCCCTCCGATGACGTTTCAATAGCTTTTCAGCAAGAGAGCCCTTCCCTTCTTGCCTAATAATCCCATTTCCTGATTTGGTAGGCTGCATTTACACAGGATTCTACCACCACAACAGCAACACCAACAACATAGTTGAAAGATGTGAAACTTTGCCTTACCCTGGTGGCAGTCAATTACCAGAGAAATGTGGTATGTTTGTATTTTGCCTCGTGGCCGGGGTTTGTTTTGTCATTGTGGTGATAGGGTCCCATTCATTCTAGAAATATGTACAGTCCAAAACAACTTACTCACAGACAAATTCAAGTTGTCTGTTTCTTTCTTGAAAAAAATAAATAATAATTGTCACTTTTTTATTGTTGTGTCCTTTAAAAATGTAACACAGGCAACATCTTAAGAAGAGGATACTGTTATCATGTGACTTGAACTGGAGGGTTTGTAAGACATAATAATAAAACACACCCCGAGCAACTAAGTATCTAAGGTGGCAAAACACAAACCTAAAAACTACAATGAATGGGGCCCATTCAAAACAATTCATAACTATCTACTAAGTACAGTAAGGGTTAAACCAGAAGAAAATGCTTCTCAAAAACGTGTAATTTTGCCACATTGTATTCCAACTATATTTAACAGAAATGCAATTCCTTGACAATTACAACCATGGTCACTACTGTAAAACCTCCTTTCAGTTTAAAATGTTTGAAGCTGCAAGGAAAAGTCTTGATTTGGACAATAATGTGTTTTGCCTTTTGACACCAAAACTCTTCTTAGGTTCTTTCTCTCTTTGAAATACCAATTCCCGAGGGGACTTGGTCTCGATCTTTAAGTCTTCACTGAAGACTCATCTCTTCAGTAGGTCCTATGATTTAGTGTAGTCTGGCCCGGGGGTGCAAAGGTGCCAACATCCCCGCCAGGAGCTCCAGTACACCGACATCATAGTTGCTTTCTGCAGCAGACAGTTTTTTAGAGAAGTATGCACATGGATACATTTTTTGTGGATTACCTTGACATTGTGACAGTTCTTGAACCGGAAACGGAGAGAAGAGCAGGTATGATGTTATGTTCAGGGAGGAGGCAAGGGCCTGGTCAATAAAATTCCCCGCGTCACAGGAGTCCACTAGACCTGTAGAAACATCACATGAGGGACAGCCAGCTAGTGAAATCAGTACAAAAAGGGTTTGGTGGAGAGTGATGATGGAATACTCACACCTACTCCAGGAGACGGATGATCACAAGGCCGTCCCTGTGCTCTAGTGGCTCCCGGGTTTGGACGTAGTGAACACCGTTGAAGCTGGTGCCCCTCCTGACCACAATAGTGACAGAGTCCCGTCTCCGTAGAGGTAGGCGTGTGGCCCCTACCTCCATGGGTTCAGGCTCTGACTCAGAATGGTCAACAAAGGAGGGAGAGAGGCGATGGGGGTGCCGGCGCTTCCAAAGGAGATTGTCCAGACGGATGGCCATCGCAATGAGTGTGTCCAACGAAAGGGTATCGTCTTGGCATGCCAACTCCGTCTGGACCACTTCGCGCAATCCTCTTCTGAAAAAGGTGCCTCTTCACTGTTCACATTGAGACTGGTATTTTGCGGGTACTATTTAATGAAGCCGCCAGTTCAGGACATGTGAGGCGTCTGTTTCTCAAACTAGAAACTCTAATGTACTTGTCCTCTTGCTCAGTTGTGCATCGGGGCCTCCCATACATTTTATCTATAATATAAGTATATAAGCTACAGTAGCTATAACATGATTTGACATCATTTTATCTGTGGCCAATGACCTTGAGCCTTCCTGGATTGGCACTTCTAATGTAAATCTAAGGCAGCCCCCAAGGGGCTTGAATTTTCTAGTTCTACCCATAGATTTTGAGGTGACTTAGTGTCCCCGTGAGTGACAGAACACTGAGCCAATCACGGCGCAACTAGAGAACATTACCAACCCCTAAACTCTGTATTTTCTGCTGGCCCCACCACCACAGAAAGCACTGAGCTAGGCTGAAGCACCTGCATTTTGGATCTGCCTCACTCAAGAAAGCAAAAAATAGAAAATTTTTGCATTCAGCTTTATTATGTAAAAAACATTTTTTTACATTGTTTGCAAACTGATGTGTGATGCATATTAATGCCAAAATAACATGCAAAACAGGTAAAATAACATTTATTTTTTTGCTAAACAGGTGGTCCTTATTCTATGTTCACCCCTGGTTATGAACTCATCTAGCTAACTACAGTAGTTAAGTATTTGACACTAATGTTTGTGTTTGACAGCATACCACTGTGAGAAAAGACGCTGATGGCCGTACTGTATAAATGTAGCCCCTTGCACGAAGTGCAAGTAATATATATATCACTGCTGCCTCTGCCAGCCCTCTAGATACAAACCAAGATACTATGCGTGTGTGTGGGCACAGATGGAGTCACACAAGATTGAATGTTGTGCAGCATAGTGGTAAAAAGTACATACACACATTAATTGCGCCACATCAAATATGAACTTTAGCTATGATTTCGAGCAAGGGGTGGGGGTTTATTGTTGAGCAGCGACTGTGTGTTTAAAAAAAAAACTAAAAACAATCAATTCCAGCACCCAAAGTAATAGCATGCCGTTACACAAGACATTGTATTATTATGTGACGTCAGCTCGAGTCTGCACACAGTAGTTGCTGCTCAACTCAATCATAAATCATGGAATTGAGTTTGGTCACGTTCCTCAGGCTTTGCTGAAGCCTACCAGCTCTTACAATGCCTGGATAGCTATTTTTCCTTTCAGCTAACCACATAATCATTTATAGAAATCTGTCAGTCAATGACGTGACTCACAACCTATTTACACTTTCACTATTTGAACACTTGAATAAATGTTTACAAAGACAATTGTTGCTTATTTGGTTCCGTTCACTGTTGACTAATGTCTACCCTGCTCATTTAACATTTAAGTAACTTAGCAGACACACTATCCAGAACTACTTACAGTAGAGAGTGAACACATTTTCATACTGGTCCCTCGTAGGAATCAAAACCACAATCCTTGTTACACACCAAATGCTCTACCAACAGAGCCAAATGGGACTCAGACTATGCCGTGAGGATGGGACCATCAAGTCTGGGTGTCTCAGTTCACACGCTTTCTGACTCTTCCGTAGGGCCCACTCAGGTAATATACACATAAAACAAATGTCAAATATTGTATATGGACCTCTCTTATCTTTTTTTTCTTGATCTCTTACACACTCTCTCTCTTCCTTTTTCTGTACATCTCTCCCTCTCTGTGTCTGTTTGGTTCGTCTCTAGGGAGGAGGCTTTCAAGTTTGTACATCTGGATGGCACTGTAAAAAATAAGAGAAAGGAGATCCAGAGCGAAGCACGTGTCAGCCCATTGAACAAGCAGCTATAATTCAAAACTGGACTGGTGGGCCTAAAGGCAACCTCACAGCTGCCTCTCATCTTCCTCATGGACCCAGCCTGGAACTTAGCTACAGAGGACCGCTGTAACCACTTCGGCCAGAAGAGGGACATTGTCATCCTTACGTTGATATAGTAAAGGAGTCCGTAGAGGAGAACATGGTGAGGATTCAGAGGCAGAAGTAGGATTTGGTAGAGGAAGATGTCACGTGTGTGTGTGTGTGTGTGTGTGTGTGTGTGTATATGTATGTATGTATGTATGTTATTTTACTGCTCTAGGGATATAATTATTGTTTGGACAACCTTCTTTACTATTATATATTGATTTCTACCTTACATTTTGTCACTCATTGTGCGATGCCCAATGCAGAGAATACCGGAAGAAGAATTGTTATTTAATTACCACAGTGAATTATTGTAATGTTTATGTATGTGTCAATTAATCCCATAAGAGATGGGTTGGCGATTTGACACGAAAATAAAATGTAAGTCATTCATTAATTGAAAACATTTCATTCATATATGTCACGAGTCCGACCGAGGGTGGCTCCCCTTCCCGGCCGGGTGGCGCTCGATGGTCGTCGTCGCCGGCCTATTAGCTGCCACTGATTGCCTTTCCTCCCCCTCCTTGTATGTTTATTGTTAGCACCTATTAGTGAGTCATTAGTTGGGCTTTATTAGACCTGTTTCTTTGTGCGGGATTAATTATTGTAACCTTCGGTTGTGTAGTAGAGGAACGTGTTTGTTCCTGGTCGTGTATTCTACTGTACTGTTTTCGTCCCCCGTGTTTGGGGCATTTGGTTTTGAGCACCCAGTTTTGAGCACCCAGTGTTGCGTGAGTGCATTAAAGAGCACAGTATTGCACTCTCTGTTTCCTGCGTCTGACTCCACACCCACGACACCCGGAGCGTTACAATATAGGTGATAATTCAAGGAAAGTTGTGTTTGATTACTGCTCCAATTCGCACTTTCACCAAAGTTTAGAATGGTAAAGAATAGGGAATAAAACATTGTTCTTTTCAACTGCAAGCACTGCTTTGGGACTACTGGTTATACACCACATGACCGCACCATCAGACCAGACTACATTGATGTGTGATTTTGACTCCCTTTATCATTAATAGTCTACTAGGTATAGCTTTTATAACAATGTCATACTCCTTGCTTGAAACCTCAAAGTTGTATCTTTCCATAAATTATCTCCGCATAAATAGATTCCCACTAATACTAAGTAATTGGCTGACAAGGATAATATTTTTCAAGAACCAATTACAGTAAAATAACATCTTGTTTCTATGTGATACCGACCCATCAGTCCATATAAAACATTCATGAGGTGAAAAGTTGTTTATACAGCAAAGCCCAGCACATTAAAGCCTGCTTGTGAAAAGCCACCAATTTCACAGAAAGTTTACTTACAATATAATGGACATTGTTGTAAAAATTAAGCCCTCCGAGCTTCAGAAAAACAAAATGAGGTTACAATATTCCAAAATGAAGTTGTTCAATAGCCTATCGAAGAAACAGCAAGTGGATTTGGAAATGTCAATAGATGAAAAAAGATAGGATGAACGAGAGTGTCCCTTAGCTTTGGATAAAAGAACCCTCCCTTGAAGACTTAAATCCCTCCCTAACCATGATTCAGTTACAGGATTCAAATTAAGATCATTCACAGCCTTAAGGTTTTTTGGTGGTATCTACATTGAGGTAAAGTGGCTTCAGAATGTATTCAGACACCTTGACTTTTTCCACATTTTATTATGTTACATAGAGTTCCTCTGTGGAGATGGGAGAACCTTCCAGAAGGACAACCATCTCTGCAGCACTCCAGCCACTCCTCAGTAAAACAACCCGCTTGCAGTTTGCCAAAAGGCACCTAAAAACTCTCAGACCATGAGAAACAAGATTCTCTGGTCTGATGAAACCAAGATTAAACTCTTTGGCCTGAATGCCAAGCATGACGTCGGGAGGAAACCTGTACCATCTCTATGGTGAAGCATGGTGGTGGCAGCATCATACTGTGGGGATGTTTTTCAGCTGCAGGGACTGTGGAGACTAGTCAGGATCGAGGCAAAGATGAACGGAGCAAAGTACAGAGAGATCTTTGATGAAAACTTGCTGCAGAGCGATCAGGACCTCAGACTGGGGAGAAGGTTCACCTTCCAACAGGACAACGACCCTAAGCACACAGCCAAGACAATGCAGGAGTGGCTTCGGGACAAGTCTCTGAATGTCCTTGAGTGGCCCAGTCAGAGCACAGACTTGAACCCGATTGAACATCTCTGGAGAGATCTGAAAATAGCTGTGCAGCAACGCTCCCCATCCAACCTGACAGAGCTTGAGAAGATCTGCAGAGAAGAATGGGAGAAACTCCCCAAATACAGGTGTGCCACACTTGTAGTGTCACACCCAAGAAGGATCGAGGCTGTAATCGCTGCCAAAAGTGCTTCAACAAAGTATTGAATAAAGGGTCTGAATACTTATGTAAATGGAATATTTCTGTTTTTATTATTTTTTATTATAAATTAGCAAACATTTCTAAAAACCTATTTTTGCTTTGTCATTATGGGGTATTGTGTGTAGATTGAGGGAAAAAAAACTATTTCATACATTTTATAATAAGGCTTGTAGTGGTTATTTCTGTATTACCAAATAAGGAGAGACAAACTTATCACTTAAGTCAGAGTTATACTTAAACTAAATCTTTATTCACTTATTAATAAGGGAGCAGGTCAATACAACACACACATACAAGGTGCCCTTGGAAGATAATAAAAGAACAGGATGGGCTGAAGAACTGTGGTCTCTTCTCAGAGGCTCTTTGTATTATGCCGTGTGACCAGGTTACTCAGAAGCAAAGAGACATTGAAACAATATCAATTCCAAAACAATTCCTTGAGCTGATCTCTATCTCATGTCCTTGACTACATGCCCAGAACAGCTGTGGGGAGTGAACGTGGAAGAGAAGAACCATCCTTTCTCAGAAGCACAGCATTGACACTGAAGAAAGTTAAGTATTAATATTAAACACATCAGTTAAATAGTGATTATTCTCTCACAGACTGTAACCTAACAAAATGTGGGAAAAGTCAAGGGGTCTGAATACTTTCCGAAGGCACTGTAGGTTACAGTATCTAGCTCCCGAGTGGCACAGCGGTCTAAGGCACTGCATCTCAGTGTTTGAGGTGTCACTACAGACAGATGGTTTGAATCCAGGCTGTATCACAACCGGCCGTGATTGGGAGTCCCATAGGGCAGCACCCAGCGTCATCCAGGTTTGGCTGGTGTAGGCCGTCATTGTAAATAAGAATTTCTTCTTAACTGACTTGCCTAGTTAAATAAAGGTTACATTTTTTTTTTTAATTCAGAGATGTTACAACCTGTTGGATTGACAGCTCCTTTAAGAACCAACATCTCACATTTGGAAAGATTTAATACCAAACCTGAGATTTTGGAGAACTCCTTAACAATATCCAATGCAAATCTAGCCACTGACACATTTTTTCAAAAAAAGTGACGTGTCATCTGTCAATTGGAATATCTTGAGCGCTCTGGCCTGGAATGTAAATGCCTTCAGATTGACTGTGATAAACTAATGAGCATAAGGTTTGAGATACTAACAAAAATAAAAATAAAAGGTGAGATTGGACAACTTTGTCGTATTCCTTGGTAAATGTTAAACCTTGAGGATGTTCCATGACAGTTTGATACAGCTATTGGCACCATTATGCAGCGTTCTAATAGCGTCACCAACAACAATTACCAAACTTCCAATGCTTAAGACAATCAAAGATAAAACTGTGAGTTACGGTATCAAATGCTTTCTGAATATTCAAAAATAAGATAACATGGAAGTCATCCAATAGATCACAATACTCAACCACCTTAACCATTGTACATGTCAACTTCAATGCGGTAGGGTCGTCCCAAGGATCCCGAATAGCACGGAACATTTCGCGAACGTCGTCGTAAAGTTTCTTTCCCAGCATGCACTTCGACCCAACCCCCGGAAATAGTTTAATGTTTGCTAGTCATTTAACTAGCTAACAAAAGCTACCTAATCGATTTCACGAAGCGAACAACAGCAGGACAGCATTCAGGTAATGTCGTCTTGTTTATAGCAATCTGCTTTTCGTATAACCAACTGTCATTTACAGCTGACGTGTTATACAAAGTTCAAGTTTGGTTATATCGACTAACTTACTAGCTAACGTTACCGCTGAACGGAAGCAACATTGGCGAGTTATAATAGCTACTACAATTGCTAACTGGATATTTAGTTCAGCCTCAGGACATATTATGACTCAGGAAAATTGATAATCGACACCTATAATTGGTGAGTGACAATAAAAACTGAGGTGTATGAGGTTGCTTGTGTTTCTAGTATAACTAACGTTAGGTAGCGAGTCTAGTTATCTAACTAGCTAAGTTACATTGTCTTAGTTAGCAAATAACTTGATGTCATGCATGGCTAAATCAAATTAGTGTTTGCAGCTGTGTCAACTTGGCCACAATCTCTGACCACACGTCAGTCAGTGCAGGGCTCTCAACCATGTTCCTGGAGAGTTAACGTTAACCTCCTGTAGATTTTCGATCCAACCCTCGTTTTAACTAACCTGATTCAGTTTATCAACCAGTTTATTATTAGAGTCGGGTGCGCTAGATTAGGATGGAAGCGAGAACATACGGTAGCTCTCCAGGAACAGGGTTGGAGAGCCTTGCATCAGTGTGGATGGAGCAAAATAACCTTGGAGGTCACGTAAACTAGCTAGACAAAGCAGCCTTTCAGTTTAACAGATTGGTCAAAGTGGCAACTAACTAGTCAATCTACGTATCTGTATGCTTTTGCTGGTATAATTGTATACTTGAAGAGTTTATTTCTGGAAAAGCTCTTATATCCACCAATTTTCACATTGAAATGTTTGCTTATGGATACCTTCATGTCTAAAATATTAGTGTTTTCACATTTTTAATTCATAGATTTTTAGCTGTGTATTCATTTATTTTTTTTGCAGAACGCTATCAATTGTTTAGGTGGGATGGAATGTTCGTATACTGTATTTGACAATGATATGTGGTTGTCTCCGCTAGCTATCTTAAGATCATAGTGGCTCTTGATAAGATCATCTACTAATTGACCACGTTTACATACAAATATCCAGTTTTTATTCGACATACTCAAACACAGAATACTTGAGTTGACGCATTTAATAAACATAATATCCGTTTACAATATCCCCAAAAAGCTTGCATCCCGGTTATGAGAAACTCGGATAAGATGCCTGGGATATGTTGCTCTTAGACGGGATACTATGGCATGTAAACGTCTTCTTTTTGGTGGTCTGCACAGGCTGTTTCGCCTATCATGTGATGTTTGTCAAAGGAGTCACTCTGAAAAGTAGGCTGGCTACCTGCTCAGTTCGATCCACCGTAAATATTTATTTAGCTGATACTCCGTACTGGACCATTTGGTAGGCCATTTGTTTTACTATAGTTAGAAGAGAAGCTGCACCTAGGCCTGTCCTAACTTTTTGCCCTGGAAGACTAATAAAGCAGTGCTCACCAGAATAATGTATTACATTGATAGAATGAATGCATTATCAATCTAGTTAACACTGGTGACGTTGTCTGTTTTTACTTCTTCTAGGCAGTACTCTCACAGGACAAGGACATATCTTAGGCAAATGGATCCTCCTCATCAATCCAAGGGAGGCAACAGGCCTCGGGATGGCAAACGTGGACCGAGCCAGTCCACTGTCCCTCATCAGAAAGATGCCTATGCCAGACTCCTCAGCCAGCATCACAGCAGCAAGTTCAGATCCTACCTGGACCAGTATGTCCAACAACAGGGGGAAGAGAGAGGGCCGAGCGAACAGAGGCAGGGATTAGCATACAGCGAAAAACAAGACATACCGCAGAGAAAAAGGGACCAGGCGTTTATCGAGTGCTCTGACTCGAGTGACTTCTCGCCTTCGCCTATGAAAGGTAAAGGAGGTGAAGAGAGCTCTCTATCCTTGTACATGGACAAGCTGAATAGTCGAGGAGCCCTGCAGGAGCCAGAGAGGAGGCAGGGGGTTTCCGACAAGCAGCGACGCGGGGAGAGGAGGGACACCAACACCAGTCAGGATGGAGATGTGGAGTCCGGTGAGGAGTTTGCCTCCCTCAAACAGAGGGACTCCCAGCAGCAGCAACAACAGATAAGAAACAAAGGCTACAAAGACCATGCTTACAAAGTGCCCACAAGTAACCAAGTGAACAAGGACATGAGTTATGGGGCATCCCCCCCGAAAGCCTTCTCATCTTTCCCAGCTCAGGCGCAAGAGAAGAAGAAGTCCAAGAAGAAGAATGTGCCAAAGACCAACGCAGATAACAAGAGAGGTGGGCCCATGTATCCTGACTTCGATGCAGACATGTCAACATCCCCCCTTAACAAATCCAAAAACATGCAACCACAAGGTAAAAAATGGTCTTGACTAAAGTGAATATACTTTTTGAAATACCCTGACTGCAAAGTTGTCATATGTGATCAAGCTTTTGCAAACAGCTGCATTTTCTGTTGAAGATGTATTGTAATGGATTGTAATCGGACTTCTATTGTCATCCTCAGGTGCCTCTACACCTTCTGACAAGGGTAAGAAGACTAGAGGAAGCCAAGGAGGATCAAAGAAGCAAGTGTTTGAAGCGTACATGACCACAGAGGACGTTTCCCACGGCCTAAAGAGAGGAGAGCTCATTCAGGTGAAACCAGCGTTCTAAGACTAAACCTTCATAAATAACTAAAAATATATATGGTTATTGTATCAAACCAATTAACCTCACTAATGTAAACGGTTACTTGTTTACCGAAGGTCAGAAAATTCTGACCTAAGGCTTTATCAGTCAAAGATTATCTGACACGAGGGCGTGACAAGTTTAGCCTACTAATAGAAACATTTCCATATTCTTTTCAGGGATCCATAAGAATCAACCCCAAAAAGTACCACGAGGCTTTCATTGCAGCACCGGTGAGTGTGTCAATAGAAATATACAGTAGCTTATAGGTGTTGGCAGTAATATTTGTCTAATGGGACTGTGCATCTCTGCAGGATGGCAAGCGGGATATCTTCCTGGATGGAACCGCAGCCCGCAACAGGGCCCTGAACGGGGATGTGGTAGTGGTGCAAGTTCTCCCTCAGGAGCAGTGGAAGGTGAGCTCCATGGTGGAAGATTCCGCCTCAGCATAAATACACTGTGTACACAACTTTAAGAATACCTTCCTAATACTGAGTCGCATCCCCCCCCTCTTGCCCTCAGAACAGCCTCAATTAGTTTGGGCGTGGACTCTACAAAGTGTCTAAAGCGTTCCACAGGGATGCTGGCCTGTGTCGACTCCAGTAATTCCCACAGTTTTGTAAATTTGTCTGGATGTCCTTTGGGTGGTGGACCATTCTTGATACATACGGGAAACTGTTGAGCATGAAAAACCCAGCAGCGTTTGCAGTTCTTGACACACTGGTGCACCTACTACCATACCCCGTTAAACGGCACTATTTTGTCTTGCCCATTCACCCTCGGAATGGCACACACACACAATCCATGTCTCAATTGTCTCAAAGCTTAAAAGTCCTTTAGTGTGTCTCCTCTCCTTCATCTACGTTGGTTGAAGTGGATTTAGTAAGTCCCATCAATAAGGGATCATAGCTGTGCATCAGCCTTTGTACACTCGGTGTAGAGCAGCTATATCGCATCCACTGCTATGTAAGAGGAGTATCAGTGTTTCCCCTACATTCAAGTAGATTTAGGTGGGTTACCACCAACTGTCAATGATTATGACCATCGATGTCTGGTTATGGCACTTAAGTTTGAACCACTCATTTATATCCACTGAGGCAATAACTTGTCATGCTCTTCATAATATACACAATTTACCCGCTGTTAGCTTCAAGCTAGATTTATTCACCTCACTGACTGTTGCACCGGCAAAAGACCCCGACACGTCACACAAGCACTTATATTTTCTGACTAAGCCCCCCATTCCAGGCCTTTTTGTACACCTTCTGCTCAAATACAATGCATATAGATCATTCCATCTAACCTGACGATCACTACTGCCAGGTTCATTATACTGTTACAAACAGACCAAAACTGGCTCAAGTCAGATCGTCTCCAACACTGCTGATGCACAGTGGCTATCCTAAAAACGGAACTAAGTGGTTGTACGTGTACAGGTTGTGAAGTCAGACAGTGAAGGCGTGAGCGAACCAGAGACCCAGTCTGGGAGGAGCCAGACACCAGGAAAGAAGACCAAACGCCCCCCCAGTCCTGATGTCATTGTGGAAGCCGAGACTGAAGCTGAGGAACAACTGGCCAAGAGGGTGGAGAACATCAGCCTCAACGCCACAGGTACAGGCATTTCCCCTCAGCAGGTTTAATGAAACCACACACATTTATGGCAAAAGTTCTCAAAACTGTAGAGCAAATCCATTTGACAAAAATAGGAAATCGACACCGATTGGTAACTTCCAGCACTTCCCCCAATTAATTTTGCTGTTCTGCCTCTGCAGAAGATGGAATTAAAAAAGAGATACTCCAAAGGACTGCTAAGGTAAGCAGTTTTATTTTGAAATTGGATCCTTATGGCTGTTGTGCTATTGCATGAAGAAAGACCTACTTCTAGTCACAAACATTTTCAAAGAAAATGTACTGATTTCCAACAAACATCTCGCTCTACAGAAACATTTGCATTGAGACCTATCCTTCTGTCAAAGGGTTCGCTTCTCTTTGCTTTAGTTTATTTTTTTCATTAGTCAAAATCGATGTTCCTGTGTCCTCTTCATCTGCACCTTCTCTCCTAGGTGGTGTACATAGTGGAGCAGAAGCACTCGCGGGCCGCCACAGGCTTCCTCAAGTTCCTCCCAGACAAGCCCTTTGCCATGTTCTCTCCTGTTGACCACCGTGTTCCACGGGTAAATGTTCCCCTGCCAGATTGCCCCCACGACTTTTGCTCCCGCCCGGGAGACTACGCCAATATCCTGTTCATCGTCCGCATTACCAGCTGGCCAGACGACAGCAACTTTGCAGAGGGGTATGTAATGAGTCACTGTCTCACTGTAGGGAATTGTCTGCATCCCTACCCCGTAGCATTGTCTCGTTCGTTTATACTCTCCTTCACGCATAAGTTTTTGACTTTATGGCTCGTAAAATAATTCTAGAGTTTTAGGTACACCCATCTGGTACCCTCCCCTCCAAACAAGTACCAGGGAAAACATTACACCACCGCCACCAGCCTGTACTGTTGACACTAGGCAGGATTGAGCCATGGACTCATGCTACTTAGCCATTTCCTGGTTCTGCCAATCAGCATGACGCAACAGGAACGGGGATTCGTTGGACCAAATAATGTTTTTCCACTCCTCAATTGTAAAGTGTTGGTGATCGCGTGCCCCCTGGAGCCACTTCTTGTTTTTAGCTGATAGGAGTGGAACCCGGTTGTGGTCGTCTGCTGCACTAGCCCATCCGTGACAAGGACTGACGAGTTGTGCGTTCCAGAGATGCCGCACCATTCGCGGTAAACCCTAGACACGTTGTGCGTGGAAAAGTAGGGCTAAGTCCGTTTAGTCGACTGATCGATTGTTTGGTCGATAGCTGCTCAAGATGCCTGTCTGCTTCACGCCTGTCTGAGTGGACTAATCCATTGCGGAGGCCTTGGGGATGGCACTGTACATTCTAAGACGCGCTACTGAAATTGCACATGGTTACATTATGTAAGGACGATGGTGCCACAATAAAAAAATTTTTTTTTATAACAAATAGCCTTTCTCCTGCGTTGGATAGCGGTCATTGTCTGCGGTTCTGAAACATCAGTGTGCTGTTGAATTGGCGCCTTTTCCTAGACCATGTTGCTTTGTGCATAATAGCAAAGGTAACCAGCATATTGGTTTTGAGAACAATGCCGACTGGGGAGATAAGAACAGCTCTTTCCTTATTGTCTAAGAAAAGTGAGGAGCGGGGAAACCCCAACTTGATTAGGTCTATAACCAATAGCCTGACTGTTAAATGTGCCTGACTATAAATCATCCATATAACTATCTACAGAAATAAGACGGGTCATGCTTCTGTTGCTGGTTTTGAATGTTTGTTCGATAGCCTACTGATTCTGTGAGCTCCAAGCCTTACGCAACCACATGTTGGAGAAAGCAATTGCACAATTTTGGCTGTTTTTATTCTTTGCCATGCTGTGATTGCGGCTTTTCACTTTCTGTTGTTGTTAGAACGGCCTCTTTGGTATTACTTTTCTCACCACCTGTTTGGCCAATATGCATGCAGCGCTTGCTTCTTCTTGATCTTCAGTAGTTTCCACAACTTGTCAAATTTCTTCCACACATCTGACTTCCCCTTTCCCTCCTGAGCAACCATTTTTGCTGTCGCGTGTTCAGTTTTATAACCAGTTTATTGATGGGCTATATGTCAGGCACCAGTGGTCACGATGCGTACATGTCACGTAAAGAGAGCAAGGGTTGAGGGAATTGGGAATATTTTTCCTTAAATGAAGGATTTTGGTAAAATAACTTTAGTCAGATGGCTTATGTTGCAGCAACACGAACAGTGCGATAAACCCTGTTCTGTGGTGGTTGCTGCAGCAGGAAGGCGAGCGAGACACAGGCACTCTGTTTTTTTTTTTTTTACATTTTTTTACATTGCATTTAGTCTGAGCCCGGCACAATGAAGTCAATTGCGTTTGGACTCCCTGTAAAGAAATTTGTCTGTCCTAATTATTTCATCAAACAGTGCACTTAAAGCATCCAACAAGCTGAATAAATACAATAGACTGGTCAAAAGAACAGACGACGTGCTGTCGACCCCAAGCAGTCTCTTAGGTCACTCGTTTCGCCCACTCTAACTTTCAATGGAAATGTAACTGAATGCCTGCTTTATATTGCAAACCCCGGCCACATTACTCACTCTGTGGGAGCTAACCTTTTTGGTGTACAGGGTGCCCACTGAGTGTAAGTGCTTGTCTGTGAATTCTAGTAGGGGATGATGCACTTGTGCTTCTAGAGGATCAGCTCTACGACACTCATTATCTATGTAATACACTTTTAAGTTACATCGAAGCTCACATCTTGCCCATATCTATCGGATGCTGACAGTCCTCCTTATGCCCCCCCCCAGTCGACTTGCTAAGACTCTGGGCCAGGCCGGGGAGATTGAGCCGGAGACCGAGGGCATCTTGATAGAGTACGACGTGGACTTCTCCGAGTTCTCTGTCGAGGTGCTGGGCTGCCTGCCCCAGAAGCTGCCCTGGACCATCCCCCCTGAGGAGTTAGGCAACAGGAGAGACCTGAGGTGAGTAGAGGACGCTCACAAATACGGCATCCATATCAGGAAGTCGTCAGTTGTCATTGACGCCGTACACAAAGGCTCTCGCATGCCCAATTCCAATGGAGCCACTCGATGTACATATGTATTGCGCCATTGTCTTTGCCTTTTTTATAAATACTAATTTGACACAACTGAAGAGGTGGAGACAACACTCATATATGCAAAGTTATTGTTTTCTATTCAGGAAAGAATGCATATTCACAATTGACCCAGCTACCGCCAGAGACCTGGACGATGCGTTGTCTTGCAAACCACTGCCCGACGGTGAGCCATTTTGTGTTCCTTTTGGAAACGAAGCATAGGGAATGCAATTTTGATGGTTTATTAATGCAGATGGGTTTTGAATTTACTCATGTTTTTATTGACTTGTGGAATTCATCAATGACAAAAGTTCTCCTGGTATGTTCTCTTTGTTAGGCAACTTTGAGCTGGGCGTCCACATTGCTGACGTGAGTTATTTCGTGGAAGAAGGCAATGCGCTGGACTTCATCGCCAGTCGGCGAGCCACCAGTGTCTACATGGTTCAGAAGGTCTTTGTTTGTTATTACCAAATGATTAATGTATTAGTCAATTGATAATGAATGAATGTATTATTGGAGCAAGTAAGTTCTGACTATTAGATAACTTACTGTATGCCCAGCTGGTAATTAACTGTTGACGTTGGCCTGTGCTACTCCCAGGTGATCCCCATGTTGCCTCGTCTGCTGTGTGAGGAGCTGTGCAGTCTAAACCCCCTGACTGACAGACTCACCTTCTCCGTCATCTGGAAGATCACCCCTGAGGGCAAGGTACAACACCTTCAAACTAAGTATGCTAGTGTTTCCATAGAAACCGGAAGCTGTGGCACTGTTTCTCAGATGGATGCACTGTAATTGTATTGCATGAAGTTTAAAATCTTTATAATACTATACAGTGTATTCAGACCCTTTCCCTTTTTCCATATTTTGTTACATTAGTCTAATTCTAAAATGGATTTAAAAAATCTAAAAAATCCTCAGTCTACACAAAATACCCCATAATGACAAAGCGAAAAACAGATTTTTTAGAAATGTTTGCTAATTTATACAAAATAAAAAACACCTTATTTACTTAGGTATTCAGACTCGTTGCTAAGAGACTCAATTGAGCTCGGGTCCATCCTGTTTCCATTGATCATCCTTGAAATGTTTCTACAACTTGATTGGAGTCCACCCGTGGTAAATTCAATTGATTGGTCATGATTTGTGTATGTATTTATAAATAAGGTCCCACAGTTGACAGTGCATGTCAGAGCAAAAACCAAGCCATGAGGTTGAAGGAATTGTCCGTAGAGCTCCGAGACAGGATTGTGTCGAGGCACAGATCTGGGGAAGGGTACCAAAAAAATGTCTGCAGCATTGAAGGTCCCAAAGAACACAGTGGTCTCCATTCTTAAATGGAAGAAGTTTGGAACCACCAAGATTCATCCTAGAGTTGGCTGCCCAGCCCAACTGAGCAATCGGGGGAGAAGGGCCTTGGTCAGGGAGGTGACCAAGAACCCTATGGTTCTGCTGTGGAGATGGGAGAAAATTCTGGAGGAAATCTGGCACCATCCCTACGGTGACGCATGATGGTGGTGGTGGCAGCATCATGCTGTGGGGATGTTTTTCAGCTTCAGGAACTGGGAGACTGGTCAGGATCGAGGGAAAGATGAATGGAGCAAAGTACAGAGATCCTTGATGAAAACCTGCTCCAGAGCATTCAGGCCCTCCGACTGGGGAGAAGGTTCACCTTCCAACAGGACAACGACCCTAAGCACACAACCAAGACAACGCAGGAGTGGCTACGAGACAAGTCTCTGAATGTCCTTGAGTGGCCCGGACTTGAACCGATCGAACATCTCTGGAGAGACCTGAAAATAGCTGTGCAGCAACGCTCCCCATCTGACCTGACAGAGCTTGAGAAGAATGGGAGAAACTCCCCAAATACAGGTGTAGCAAACTTGTAGCTTCATACCCAGAAAGACACTAAGCTGTAATCACTGCCAAAATGTGCTTCAACAAAGTACAAAGGGTCTGAATACTTGTATTAACTGAAATATCACATTTACATTTTTTTGTTAAATTCCAGAAACCTGTTTCTTGTTGTAATGGAGTATTGTGACATAGAACCTTTTAGAATAATGCTGTAGCATAACTAAATATGGAAAAAGTCAAGGGGTCTGAATACTTTCCAAATGCACTGTATGCAGATGTGTGGCACATTCACCACACTCCGTCTCTACCCCTCTAGATCCTGAGTGAGTGGTTCGGTCGCTCGGTGATCCGCTCGTGCGTCAAGCTGAGCTACGACCACGCCCAGAGCATGATCGAGTCCCCCGACAAGCTGTTCCAGGCAGACGAGCTGCCCCCCTGTGCCGCCGAGCACCCCATGGACGAGATCCACCAGGCCGTGCTCAACCTGCACGCCATCGCCAAGAGGCTCCGTGCCCAGCGCTTTCAGGGTGGCGCCCTGCGCCTTGACCAGGTCAGAGGGCGCTGCATAGTATAGGACCGCTGTGTCATGCCATTTTTGTGCTGTTGTCAGAAGGTCTCGGGAATAGGAGTGCTGATATTGGATCAGTTTAGCCTTGTAGATCACAATGACTGAACAGGGGACCCGATCCTCGATCTGCACTGCTACCCCGAGACACTTTTTGAATCTAAAGATTTACAAAAACGTTTTTCTATTTTTACCATGTGAAAGGACAGAGCTAAATCTCAGAATGATGACTATGATCTCCTTTGTTTTTTCGCAGTTGAAGCTGTCTTTCACGCTAGACAGAGAGACCAGCATGCCCCAGGGATGCTATGTCTACCAGTACAGGGACAGCAACAAGTAAGTCAACCCCACAACAATACACATACTCCGACTGTACGAAACATTAGGAACACCTGCTCCTTCCATGAGGTAGAATGACCAGGCGACTCCATGTAAAAGCCATAATCCCTTTTTGTCACTTGTTAAATCCACGTCAATCAGTGTAGATGAAGGGGAGGGGACGGCGCACCAGTTTGAGTCAAGAAAAGCAACGCTACTGGGTATTTCACGCTTAATAGTTTCCAGTGTGTATCAAGAATGGTCCGCCACGCAAAGGACATCCAGCCAACTTGACACAACTGTGGGAAGCATTGGAGTCAACATTGCCCAGCATCCCTGTGGAAAGCTTTCAACACCTTAGAGTCCATGACCCGATGAATTGAGGCTGTTCTGAGGGCAAAAGGGTGTGCAACTCAATATTAAGGTGTTCCTGATGTTTTGTACACTCTGTATGTGCATACATACCCAAAGAGTCGGCTCCCTAAGCAAGCTAACGGAATTAAAGTGAGCTTAACAGCGACGGTGCTCTCAGATGGAGATACTATCCGATTCTATACTATGTCTTGCATGTCAAGTTTTTTGTTTGAATGCTTTTCTCGCTGTCTTCTCTCCCAGGTTGGTAGAGGAGTTCATGTTGCTGGCCAACATGGCCACGGCCCACCAGATCTACCGCTCCTTCCCCAACAAGGCCCTGCTGCGACGCCACCCCCCGCCCCAGACCAAGATGGTGGACGACCTGCAGGAGTTCTGCGACCAGATGGGCCTCCACATCGACTTCTCCACGGCCGGGACGCTCCATGTGGGTATCTCCAACTCCCAGCATGCACTCTAAAACACAACAAGTCTGTCAATGGGAGGCCTACTCAAAAATAACAGAAATGCAGAATATAACTTTTTAAAACAAATGTTCACGTATGTGTTAAGTGGGTTTGTCTCTTTTTAACTTGTCCCTTGTCCTTACCATCTCCCCCACATCACTGCTCATATATTAATACCAAATGGACACTCATTCTCTGAAGCACATAAATTCAGCCGGAATGCATTCTGCCCCTCCCCTCAATAGAAAAGTTTGAATGAGACTCTTGGCGATGACGAGTACACCAGCGCCAGGAAAGAGGTCCTGACCCACATGTGCTCCAGACCCATGCAGGTTAGTGTGTGCCACTACCCGTCGTCTCTCTCTATACTGCTGCCTCCTTTGGCTTCCTGTGTGGGTTGTTTCAGTCCACCGCTAGTCTACTGGGGCTCTAGCTCTATGTTTATCTGGATTGTCCCCATGTGTTTTCCTCTTGGGCTGCCCCCAGGTAGCCAAACAACATGTCCAAAACATTTAGAAAATCTATTTGTATTATACCAGTTAATGTCAATGGTCTTGTTGAAGGCTACCTTCTACACTCTCTCTCGCTAACCTATTTTGCTTTTGAGCCAACTTCAAAAATGTCACTGTGTGCCTCCCGGGTGCTGCAGTGGTCTAGGGCACTGCAGCGCTAGCTGTGCCACCAGAGACTCTGGGTTCGCGTCCAGGCGCTGTCGCAACCGGGAGGTCTGTGGGGCGACGCACAATTGGCCTAGCGTCGTCCGGGTTAGGGAGGGTTTGGCCGGTAGGGATATCCTTGTCTCATCGCGCACCAGCGACTCCTGTGGCGGACCGGGCGCAGTGCACGCTAACCAAGGTCGCCAGGTGCACAGTGTTTCCTCCGACACAGGTGCGGCTGGCTTCCGGGTTGGATGCGCGCTGTGTTAAGAAGCAGTGCGGCTTGGTTGAGTTGTGTTTCGGAGGACGCATGGCTTTTGACCTTCGTCTCTCCCGAGCCCGTACGGGAGTTGTAGCGATGAGACGAGATAGTAACTACTAACAATTGGATACTATGAAAAGAGGGTAAAATTAAAAAATAAAAATAATATAAAAATTCACTGTGACCAATGATATGTGAATGCTTCCCTCCCCAGATGGCTATGTACTTCTGTACGGGGGTGTTGAAGGAGGAACTCCTGTTCCGTCACTACGCCCTCAACGTACCCTTCTACACCCACTTCACCTCGCCCATACGGCGCTACGCTGACGTCATCGTCCACAGGCTGCTGGCCGCCTCTCTTGGTGGGTGGTGAGACACTGTGCTGTGTGTGTTTTACCCCATTAGAGAACAATGGCTTCGCTGTGTTAAGAGGGGTGGACCGAGGGCAGGGCGGTGTCTCGGCTGTGTGGTTGTGCCCAAAGAAAATGTGGCTCTGGTGGTAGAATGGTAAAACACGAAAGCGTCCCTTAGATTCCAAAACACCCTGAATCTGACCTGATGTTTATTTTTTGTCCCTGTGTCTGTCTGAGATTCACCACTTTTTGACGGTGTAGTGCTGCCATCTCTGTAAGAGAGAAGTAGTTCAAGTTGACTCCAGTGTGTGTGTCGTTTTGCCTGTCTTGTCTTTACAATACATCCTTTGCTTATTTCTGGTTTGTGTAGGCTGTGGTACTCACCTGGAGTTGAAAGGGGAGGAGGTGCAGAAGCAGGCGTCCCACTGCAACGATAAGAAGACGGCCTCTAAGAGAGTCCAGGAGCTCAGCTCAGAGCTGTTCTTCAGTGTGTTCGTCAAGGTACACCCAAGACTTTGCACCCACCTGGTGTCCCAGGTTTAAATCGGTCCCTGATTAGAGGGGAACAACGAGAAAATCCAGTTGAACCGGCTTTGACGTTCGGAGTTGCATTTGAGGGCCCTATACCAGATATGGTTTGAAATACTATGTTAAATTTCAAATACTATGAGCAATTAATTGAGCCTGCTAAGTCTTAGATGGGTGGTGTACTTTTGGGACTGGTCTATTGGTTCCATTGCACCAGGCAACCTTAATCGAGTGCATCTGAATTATTTGAAAGAAAACAAATACTATTTGAACCCAGGGCTGTTACACACTCATATCTTCAGTTAGGATTTAGCCCCTGGTGTTGCATTCAGGGCAACCCAAGTGTGGCACTGTTCAGAATGTTATTTGTCCCCCCCACCCCCCCTGCAGGAGAGTGGTCCTCTGGACTCTGAGGCCATGGTGATGGGAATTCTGGATCAGGCCTTCGACGTCCTCGTGCTGCGCTACGGGGTGCAGAAACGCATCTACTGCAAAGTGAGTGCCACTCGAACCAGGGCAGTATTCATTTTGTGTGACGATACCAGATCTGATTTTGAGATTTTTTGTTTTATCTACTGCTTGGGTCCGTACAATGCCAATTTTTGTGCCGTGTAAACATGACCCAGGTTACCATTCATAAGTGACTAATCTTTCTATCAGATACCACATCAAGCTTTATGGTCCTCTCTCTAGGCTTTATCGTGTACTATGATATACATGATAAGGTTCGGCAATGGTCTAGAGAAGAATTTACATAAACATTGTTAGGTCGTCATTTCATAACTTTGCACCCCAAGACCTTGGCTGACACACAGCATGATTGCATCCATTTGTCAGCTCTTGCACTACACAACTACAACAACAACAAAAATAAGCTTTAGTCAAATTTGAATGACATTCATTGATTCTAAGTTGAATGAAATCGGGTTCATATTCAATTGACATCAAACGGTAGATTAATGGACTGAAACGGGGAGGGACTACCACATTTATTTTTGTTACGTGCCCTGATGAACACAACCTAGATGTATGAGAGTAAATTATTCTCCTGTTTTGGATGAACAGAATGAATGCGGAGGTGTGTAGTTGATGTGTTAAGTTGTGTTGTCATGTTCTTCAGGGTCTACATGGCCTGGAGACGTTCCACTTCCACAAGGTGGGGAAAAAGGGGGAGTTGACTCTGGTGTGGGCCGCAGAGGAACCCGGGAAGCCTAGCGTACGGCAGGTAAGACCTAGGGATCGTGCCAAATGACTTTAAATAAAAATGTAACCGCCATCTAATAGTTTTCCTATAAAATGATTGGAACATTTCATGAACATCCAAGTGAAATCCTGTTGCGTGGCATGTCTGCTAAAGGGCAATGAAGTTCGACCGCAGTCGTACAGTGGGCTTAGGCCTCTTCAATCTGCTTTGTAGCTGCCCGACTGGGCAGGTGACATTTTGTCCCGAAGACAACCGTTAAGTGTTCCTTCCATTTGTTATGTCCATTAGTGACTCACCACAAAAAAAGAAACCTAGCCAAGTGATCACAGGCCTTCTTCCCTCCATTCTCTTTTCCCTCTGGTATGTCTCACTAAATTTCTATCCGACCGCTCCCTCAACGCAAGATCGACTCACCCAAGCTCCCATTAGGCTTTTGGAAATTACTGCTTACAGAAAGGGATGTAGCCTCCCGAGTGGCGCAGTGGTTTAAGGGACTGCATCGCACTGCTAGAGGTGTTACTACAGACCCGGGTTCATTCCCGGGCTGTGCCACAACCGGCTTTGGTGGGAGTCCCATAGGGCGGTGCACAATTTGTTCCGGGTTAGGGGAGGGTTTGTCTGGGGGGGGACTTTACTTGGCTCCTTGTGGCGGGCCATGTTAAGCTGGCAGGTGTTGAGGAGTGCGGTTAGGTGGGTCATGTTTCGGAGGACGCGTGACTCCACCTTCGCCTCTCCCGAGCCCGTTGGGGAGTTACAGCAATGAGACAAAATTGAGAAAAGTGGGGGGGGGGGGGTATTGGATACACAAGCAAAACTCTAGATGAGCCATGTTCCAACTGCTGTTTCCAGAGGCCCCAACCATGGTACATTGAATGATTAAGCATATTTGCTACGATAACAGTTCTCAATACAAATCCAAGAGCTCAGCTGAAGTGTTTTGGTTGGATTGTTTTGAAGGCGCTAGACCGCTAGGACATTTTTAAGCAGGTTCTCTTAAACAGTAGAGCATTGAAGCCCAACCCCATGTTAAACTAGCCGCTGAATGCAAACAGAATGTTATTATTTTGAGTGTCTGTCACTAACAGAGGGTTGTCCTGTTCCGGCCTCTCCTTCTAGGAGATCTCCATCTTTAGTCTGGTGGATGTGCAGCTGAGGGCAGATGGAGCGCCTATGAAATACAGCGCTGTCATCAAGAGGCCTAATGAGACGGCGTAATGAGTACTCTCATGTGTCCCGAATAACACACTCGCACACACACACACACACACACACACACACACACACACACACCATGTCACACATTCTCTGACACACGCGCGCACACACACACACAGCACTGCCGAAGAAGTTTTGCCAGTATTTTGACATTGACTACACAAACACACACGTTCTTGCACGTTTTTTTAATATGTATTAGAAAAGCAACTTTTTTGTAGTTAAACTTTACAGTTCAGTTACCATTGAGGAGCCGAGGCTGGACCGTAGCACTGAAGCAGTGGTATTGTTGTAGGGGCCAGGCTGCTTAACTGAAAAAGCGCCAAGACTGTGCAATGAACTTTTTATTTTGCAGTTTTTACCTTTTTTTAGGAGGTCATTTTTAGATATTATAATTATATACACAGTCAATGTGTGAAGATGATGGCTTAAACTATTTTAGGTTTCAAACCAGTTTTATTGAAGCTGTTCCATTAATGTCAAGTGTACTGTAACTGGTCGTTTCAGTCGCAATGCAATTGTCATTGTTTATTTGTAGCTGTAACCTAGTAAGAGCTTGTATGCTTTTCCACTTCAATTCATAGTATGACACTCGTCCCCACATTAATCTACTTTAAAGGCTCGACGAAGCGTTCATCAACCTTTTTCCGTAAGGACTTTGTAGAGGCTTCAGTTATTTTAAAAGTGAATTTGCACAATGAGCAACGTCTGACTTTTTGCCAAATGCTTTGCCACCCTTTTTTTTTTATATAGCAAGACATTTGCTTGTAAATTGTCTGTGGAGCATCTACAGTGTCTTGTGAAGTCGTTTAAAGTGAGACCTGAAATCCTTGTTGACGGAACTGTTCCTTAGTGAAAAACAAAAAGATGAACCTACCCTATCCGCTAATATACCGCCGTTGATATGTTTATGGCAGTGCATGCTGGCATTTACAGTGCAGATTCTAAGCATGCTAATCCATTGTCTCAAAGTTGTCAAGTGTGTGAAATTGACTTTTTTCGTGACAGTTTTGACAGTGACTCTAAAATGACGGCGTACGATGCTGCTGTTGAGAACTACCTTGTGAATGTGAGGCCTTGACCATTTTTGTCTCCCATAAAAAATCCTCCTAATGGCCTGCATGTCCAAACAATACTGACACAATACTTTTTTTTTTTGTCTTTCATCTCAGTATTGTACATGACAGTAATGATATGATTTATAAATCTCGTATTGTTTTGGAGGGCAGCCATCTTAGTGGTCTTGCTCCATAAGCAGGTGTGCCTTTTTCCGTAACATTGCTTTTCTTTCTAGAGTAAAACAACCTTTATCTTGTTTGGTTTACATTGTAAATTAAGTTAAGCTAATATGATGTAAGACCATAAATGTTCTGCAAATTGTAAGGTGCCAGTAGCAAGGAACTCCTTTCAACTCTTGATACCATGTTCAAACTCACAAATCGGATGTGTTGCTAAAGTAGTATAATTCTAACGAGTAGCTGTAGCTCACTCCTAAATTTCTGTTTAGTCTTTGTGACCAGATGGAGTTACAATCTGGGTTTAGAAAAAAAAGTTTTTTTTCTTCAATAACAAATAAACCTTTTTGCCTTTTTACTAAGTAATTACAATTTTGGAGTCCATTAAATATTAGCAAAAACAACCCATTTCCAGAGCTCTCTATTTAAAGGGGGCTGTTTTTTGTTGGTGCGATTTTAAAAAGCTTGCGATTGTCTTTTGTAATCGGGTCGCCGAGAGCAATTGAGTAGTGGGCCTTTAACAGGAACGGGAGAGCTAGGCCGTCAGTCCACACAATACCTTATTTCCTTTGCGCTTGTTTTACGTAATATATTCCATTCATTTTGCCCACGTAACCTATGCCTTACATGAAAATAAGTTGAGCTTTCAGTTGTAAGATTTAGGATTCAAGCATCTTTTCATTGATTACATTATTTTTTTACTGCACTCCCCGTTCCATTCGTGACGTTAGTACTGTAGGTGTACTTGCATTGCCTTGCTCATGGTGATGCCAATGTATAGACTGCAGTGGTTGTCAATGTCTCAAACTTCTATTAACCTTGTTATAGTGGACCCTGTTATGTTCAATAGGAAGAAAATGTAATAAAACAGTGAAACATGGATATACCACAATAACTTGTCCAATAAGAAAGAAAAAAAATTGTTTGCCTTTGCAAAACGTTTTGCTTAATTGTGCTCTACTGAACATGACCCAGGTGTTGTCCTGTTGCTTGGGGAGTGGGAGAACTGTGCTGTGTTAACATGTTATACTATCCAACTGGACACGCAATATTAATGTATTAGCAGTGATCACATAGGAATTGGTGTAAAAGTGTACTTGATGTGGCTGGCCCCTGTGAACCAAATAAACATCGGCTTCACTAAATTGTTCTAGTACTGTCCATTTTGTACCGTACTGAATACATTTTAAAAAATAATTTAATAAAGGGTGTACCTGTGAATTTTTACCAAATCAGTTATTAGATGGCTCTTGTGCAATAAAGATGGAGAAATTAGTGTCGGAGTTGAAATGGTAAAGCATTGGTATGTGTCATTTGACTTCACAGCAATCCCCACACCCTCCTAATCATCATGACAAGGAAGGAACGTTATTAATTACTACAAAGGACTGACTGCTCAAAGGGTAGTGACTATTGAGGTTAATAGCAACAACGACTGATTATGGTTCTCTTACCGAGGCTTCGTTGAATGCACTAAATCGCTTTGGATAAGAATATCTGCTAAATGGCAATGTCATTTTAGAAAACTGACATAAAAATTTGGCTCATTTGTGTTTTGAGATTAGCGGTATTCTGGCATGCCATAGTCGCTAGTGGGAGTCAACTAACCCTTTCCACAGTCTTCACATTTTGCTGCCTTAAAATTGTTTTCTTATTGATCTACCCAACCTACTCCATGTTTTCAAAGTGATAAAACAATTTTATTGTCCAAATTACTAAGAAATACAAAATGAGTGTCTTGCATAGGTCCAGTGCAGCCATTTTTATCTCTACCAAATAATGTAAGTTACAATTTAAGTATCTTAATGTGATTGATAAATGGTCACAAAGAAACACGGCTTCTCAGCAAAGGGACATTTCTCAACCAATACTTTAGCTAGGACTGTCTGGGAGTTGTCTGAGTTGGGAGGGGAAAACTGAAAACTAGCTTTAATTGGCAAAGGTTTGGAACTCTCTTGGTCTATAAACTAATTTACCGCCTGGTCACCAGACAGTCAAACGCCATCCCACCAAACACCTCTTACCATATAATGGCATTATCATTTACTCAATTTCACAGTATTATTCCAACCTCAGTGTGTAAATGTATACAAAACATTAAGAACACCTGCTATCCATGACATGAACTGACCAGGTGAATCCAGGTGAAAGCTATGATCCCTTATTGATGTCACTTGTTAAATCCACATCAATCGGAGTAGATGAAGAGAAGACAAATATGTTTTATGTAATAAAAAAATTAATCCTTGAGACAATTGAGACATGTATTGTGTATGTGTGCCATTCAGAGGGTGAATGGGCAAGACGACACATGGAAGTTCCTTTGAACTGGGTATGGTAGTAGGTGCCAGGCGCACCGGTTTGTGTCAAGAACTGCAACACTGCTGGGTTTTTCACTCAATAGTTTCCTGTGTGTATAAAAAATGGTCCACCACCTAAAGTACATCCAGCCAATTTGAAACAAATGTGGGAAGCGTTTGATTAACATTGTACCAACCTTACACAACACTTAGGGCAACATATATAAATTGTTCTTTGTCAAAATTGCACTACCTCAGTCAATTTGTGCAATCATATAATGCTGTGTTTTGCATCATTGTGAAGATATACACAATCAAGACCATTATTAATTTGGAAAATGTTTTATATATTTCATTAACTTTGAAAATGTGGAATAGGTTGTGTGGATCCGTAGGAAAAAATACAATTGAATCCCTTTTTAGATGTAATATTTAGGCAGCAAAATGTGAAGACTGTGCAAGGGGTCTGTAGACTTTCACTAAGTATTAACCCTTGTGTGTCTTAAGGGACAAAAATGACCAGCCACTATGTTTAACAGCAGAGAAACCCCACTAAATGATATTTTTTCACCTTGAAATTTGATTACTTTTCATAGAGTGACCCCAACATTAGAAAAAGTGAAACATCACCTTTGTTCATAGTTCCATGAAAGCTGTACACCACCAGGGTACAAAGATTGCCTTAGGGTCATTTCTGACCAGGCAGTTCCAAAATAATTTACACAACACAAAAACCACAAAGAGACACACACACACACACAATGACAAATTGAGATTGTGTGCTACTGATTGAACTCAGACAAAACTACATCTTCCTTGTGCATGTGCAACATCTCCCCTCCATGACCCCACACATGACTCAAGTTCACAGACAAAATAAAAACACTTTGACAAAATTAACATTTCTTGAAAGCATTGTTTAGTAAAGGGGAATGCAGTCAGAGGCTATGAGGGTGCTGCAGATGACAGTACCGCCAGTTCTCTCTTTGCTGAAACCATGACTGCACGTTTCAGTGCCCAACAGGTCGTAGATGTGATTTTTTTCAGATATCCAGGAGGAACAAGAGAACAATGATTTAGAAGAGGAGGTGGTATCTGAAGAAGATGGGGAAGAATACAAGCCAGAGCACGATGCATCATCTTCAGATGAAGAAGAAATCCGCCAAGCTGAGAGACATTTTTGTCAAAGAACAGCAAAATAGCATGGTCCTTGTCACCATATGACAACCAGGGCAGGATGGCAGCACAAAATGTCATAAGGATGACCCCAGGGCCCACAAGACATGCAGTTACCCATGCCCAGGACATCGCCTTAACCAACATTCTACATGTTCATCACACCAGCCATCGAAAAAAATCATCCTGGAGATGACACATTTGGAGGGTTTCTGTAAATATGGAGACAACTGGAAAAGAATGGATGAGATTGATCTGCGTGCCTACATAGGGCTGCTAATCTTAGCGGGTGTGTATAGGTCCCGAGGTGAGGCTAGGATGCCACTGAAAGTCTTTCACACTTTCACACTCTCAAGAATGATGCGATTTGATCACCGTGAGTTAAGACCTGCAAGACGTGTGAGAGACAAACTGGTGGCCATAAGAGAGGTCTGGGAGAAGTGGGTGGAGCGTCTGCCATACCTCTACAACCCTAGGCCTGAAGTAACAGTGGATGAGCAACTGGTTCCCCCCTGCCCTCCTCGCAAGGGGGAGAGGGGCCTTCTCATCAAAGTTTGCCTTCACAGCACCACCACTCTAGTTTCTTACCTCCAAAGATTAACAAGAATGTGGTCCTCCTGAGCACACTGCACAAAACGGCTGAGATCAGTAATTGTGAGGACAGGAAGCCAGCCATAATCCTGGACTACAACCACAACAAAGGAGGTGTGGACAACCTGGACAAGGTGATTGGAACTTACAGCTGCAGGAGGATGACTGCCCGCTGGCCCCTGGTCATCTTCCTTAACATCATTGATGTGTCCTCATACAATACCTTTGTGATATGAAACAAGATCAACCCTACCTGGATGCCTGATAAGCGGAACAAGAGGAGTGTGTTCCTGGAGCAGCTGGGAAAGACGCTTGTAACCCCACACATTCAAAGAAGGGAGTGCCTCCCCCGCACAGCAGCCTCTGCAGCGCTTGTGAAAGCTGTTCAGGGGGCTGAATCTTGTCCTGATCCACCTGAGGCTGCAGCTGGGGCAGGCAAGAGGAGGAGATGGCAAGAGGAGGAGATGCCAATTCTGCTCCCCAAAGAAGGACTGTAAAGCAAATACTATGTGCTGTGTGATAAATACATCTGCAAAGTCCATGCACACACACATGCATACTGTCCATGTGCTAATTAGAGTTGATTGATTTATGTTTTTCAAATTTTTTGTTTGTATCTCATTTTGTTATTTATTGGTGTTGTTTATACACCTTGTGGGTGGGGGCAATGGTTAAAAATGGGAGAAGACTAGTATTTTGTAGTTGAACTGTACAGTATATAAGAATATATCACTATGTTGCCAAAAAGGTTCAATACTATTATTGTTTCCCTTCAATAAAATGCATTCAAAAATATTTTCTGCACATTTCTGCTACTTTCTTAGGCTATACAAGTGCTATATCTTGCTAAAAAAGTGTATGTTTACACCTATGCAGTTCCTTTAGCAATACTAATAATAATTAACCCCTACTTTAGTAAAGAAAACAATTATGACAGGTGTACTGATTAAATGCAGTCTTTCTGAATTGTGAAGATGGAAAACCCAGATATTCACAAAGTTTGTGATGAATGACAGGTTGTTTCTTCATGCAAAATAGATTTGGGGTTTAAAATTCAATTAAGCTGCTTTATTTTAGGAGTTTAGTGAAGGCGGGTAATTTTTTTACCCTTAGGACAAGGGAAGTATACAGAATGTTAAGACTACACAAGGGTTAATATGACATAACCGTAGAAATCTCTAGAAAGGATGTATTACCCTATGGTACACAGCTCAGTAAAACGACACTGAATTGTGTAAACAATTTATCAAGATGGCAGATTGACGAATCTGTTTCATCAAGGGTTTTGTAGACAACTGGGCTTTTTAGGAGATATAAATGTGTTGTCCAGAACTTACATGACTCTGAGATCTTTATATTTGACTCTGACATGATTGTGTGAGGGTTTTTATTTTTTATCTGGAACATTGTCAAGGTTTCACCCTCATGAATCATGAACCAACAGGGTTCCATGACATCATGGAGGAGGAGACTATCAATTTTAAGTTAATAAATGAAAGATTCTATGTAGCAACTCCCATGTATACACCCAGGCCTATCTGTATCTTTCCTCCGCCCCATTGCTCACACGCACTCATTTACTGACCATATCCACTGTGTACCGCTCCTAGAAACTCCATGCAAAGATGACCATATAAACTGGAGAATCCTCCCTGGAGATAAGCACAACATGAGCCTGATAAGATTATTTGGATTGTAGACACTGACTGTATATCAAGGTGAAGGTCAATGGCAACAGTGCACTGGATGAACCCATAGCCAAAATTAAAGTGGACTCGATCTTAACGTTGCGGCTTAAGATATTGGCGTCTTGCAGTTTTCACAATTTCTTCTCAAATAAGTTGAAATATGAGAATTTACGGGAGGGGGGGGGGGGGGGGGGGGGTCTTCATACCTTGTTATTGGATTTGGAACATTGCCGAGCACATTTTTTGTTGTGGGGGGGGAGTGACTTAAAGGGGCAATCAGCAGTCATCCATTTTTGGACTGATACATGAATAATATGTACCCATTGATTCTTGAAGAATATAACTTACAAATGCTCAGTTCGACCATCGTACACTGTATCTCCAAACATGGTTAAAACTATAATTTTGATATCATTGATTATCAGTTCTTGCATCCATAACTCTGTTTATGAATTTGAGAGTGGTTACATTTCTCCAGTCACAACCCTCAGCTTTTTTAATTTAGAAAGTGAAAACAAATGGCATTGACAAAATGATTGGCACAGAGGAGCTAGTGCTTGGTTGCACAGCCTTTGGCTAAGATAACTGCCTACAAACATTTATTGTAGCCAAAGAGCTTTCTCCATCTTTCTTTACCGGCAATTTGGCCCACTCTTTAGTGGCAAACTGCTCCATATCTTTTCAGACCTCTCCATCGTTTTTGATGGGATTCAAATCTGGACTCATCGCTGACAAATTTCTTCAATTTCAACTTATTTATTTTATTATTATTATATATTTGTTGTTATTTTACCCCCCCTTTTCTCCCAAATTTCGTAGTATCCAATTATTAGTAGTTACTATCTTGTGTCATCGCTACAACTCCCGTACGGGCTCGGGAGAGACAAAGGACGAAAGTCATGCATCCTCCGAAACATAACCCAACCAAGCCGCACTGCTTCTTAACACAGCGCGCATCCAACCCTGAAGCCAGCCGCACCAATGTATCGGAGGAGACCATTAACTAAACCACCAACTAGACCATTGCGCCACCTGGGAGGCCAATTTCAACTTATTTGACAAAAAAGGGAATTATTTAAGAAATGTGCGATTGTGCCATATTAGACCGCAACTGTAAACTTACATAGGTGAAAACACTGCATCAATTTGTGTATCAGGATTTCAGCGGTAAAAAGAAAAACAGCTGATATCATAGCTTACTTACAGTAAACACATTAGCTTACCCTGACCCTTCTTCAACCCATGTAAAAAAAAAAAAATTATGGCATTCAGAGGTGGAAGAAGGAGAAGACCAAATCGCAGCGTGGTTAGTGTTCATCTTTTTAATAAGAAACTGAACACTTCAAAAATACAAAACATCAAAGTGAAAACCGAAACAGTTCTATCTGGTGCAGACACACAAAGACTGAAAATAACCACCCACAAAACACAAAGGAAAACAGGCTACCTAAATATGGTTCTCAATCAGGGACAACGATAGACAGCGGCCTCTGATTGAGAACCATATCAGGCCAAACACAGAAATAGAAAATATAGAAAAACTAACATAGACTGCCCACCCCAACTCACGCCCCGACCATACTAAATAAAGACAAAACAAAGGAATAAAGGTCAGAACGTGACATACAAAGCTAATTAAGGTCAGGGCAGTGACTAGAGGCACAGGGAGTTGTTCATTTCGTTTCCTAATTTAATTTCCTTCCAATAAGCAATCCAGGAAATTGACATACCTTTATGATGTCCTTATCAGAACTGGTTACATAAACTTGACTCATTTCTATGTAATATGACTCGCCCCATCAGGTGTATATCACCTGTTTTGTTTTCTAATTCCACAAGGAAATCTACCCTCAATCTGGACCCCACTTGTTTCATATCATTTGTGTTCAGTGAAGAAACAATTACTATTTTACAATCATGGACAAAGGGTACCACAGATTGAGGGCACCACAGAGTTTAGATGTCACTCTGGAGTAGTTTGCTGTTGCTCGGCGAGATGTGCTCTTTGAACGGGACACAGCGCTTATTGTAGGAAATAAATGTCTTATTGTTGTACAGCCAATGACTGTCCGTGTGTGTGTGGTGACGCACGAGTCTTATTATCTAGAGGGAATTCCTCAACTAATCGTTATCAGAGTGACACAGGCAGGTGTGGGGACCGGTCTCCCTCCTAGTACTGTATTAGATGGCTAACTATCTCAGTGATTTACTGTGTCATTCGTGCTGTAATACCAGCGTCATCAGTGTCATCTGACTTCAACCCATAGGTCCAAAGGGCACTCCCTTAAGTGGCCCTAACTCACAAACTCTATCTAACATGTTCTGTAGTTGAAGTTGTCACTTTTTAAATATAATATTATGGTGTTTCCACTATTAATGGTTAGAAGCAGGCCCAGAATTGAAGGGCGAATTGAGCCAAACGCATTAGGAGAATGAGTGGGTAGGAGGTGACTTTGCTCCGGTCTTCTTGAGCTGTGAGTCTGCAGCATGACAGATCAAAGTCAAAGTGCCATAAAGGAGATGTGTCAAGGGTGCCACCCACTTCCTTGTTCCTTGTGGTATCCAGGTGGGTTGGAGTGAACGTCAGCTAACAATCATTTGAGCTCCACAGCAACTGCACAGGACTTACTAAAGGACTGGGATTTCAATGAGGACCATCACTTGAGTTGCTATAAGTAAGATGGCTGATGTGTTTTTTTTGTGTGTGGTGGTTTTGGTGTAACGATGTGCAGTCATTTCAGTCGCCCTTATAGAATCGTTAGGCTGAATGGTGTAGAGTAACGATGTGCAGTCATTTCAGTCATGCTTATTTATAGAGAAAGGTAGCAGAATTATTGACTTAAGTTCTGTATTGTTTGCCATGTATAGTATGTTGTTTGCATGGATGATTGTAGTCATTGCGCACCATTGTCACCATACAATCACCATTGGATCTTAAAAATGGAGTGACAGCGAAGTCTTTCATACAACATTGAGAAGACACACACTGAGATCACACTATGTCCAGACTCATGTCGTCCACAGATATGTTTTAGAAAATGCATGACTTTTGTCTTTCTTGTTTCTTGAATTTAGGGAAAAGGAGGGTTGTAATTATGGTGATGTTGAGAAAGGTAAGATCCTCAACATAATCTTTGTGGACTATTTGATCAATGTAACCCGAATGCCATCCTTTGATTCTAAAGGTTTTTGAAATGTAATGTAATCAACACTTCCATTGCCTAGTCATTCTATGGAGAATCTCCAATTGTGTCTGGATGTGATCATCTAGGGTTTGGAGTCAATGCCATTGCCATTCATTTCTGGAAATGGCTTGAAATGGGAAATCCTTAGTCTTTTCCCATATCTGTTTGCGCTGTACATATAACCAACTCCTATGGCTAATAGGAGTTGGCGAGACAGCACAAACAGTGATCTTTAGCACACTTGAAATCGTTTACATTTGAGTCATTTAGCAGACACTCTTACCCAGTGCGACTTACTGTTAGTTCATTCATCTTAAGATACAGTGGCTAGATGGGACAACAAACACCTATCTCAGTCATAGTAAGTACATTTCCCCTCAGTAAAGTAGGTATCAGCAGTCAGAGCTCGCAAGAGGTGAACGAAGTCACGTTCTCGCGTTAGTTCACGAAAGGCTCTTTTATTTATCTTTACTTTCACCAGTTTTGGTGGAATTACAAGCGCACTACTTTCGTCAATTGAATTAAATGAAGGGTAAAAGCTGCATTCTTTCGATGTATGACCCTGACCGTGACCCACTGTGCTCCTTGCTTTCAGGGTGAGTGGGTATGGGTGGACCCTGGTATCGGGGTGCCCATCGGAGCCCGGGTCAAATTGATCGATACTGGACACCAGCTACTGGTGGATGATGAAGGAAAGGTGACCATGGCATTTCTTTATTACATGTGTTGTGTTGAATTGTGTGTCTACTGTATTTGAATATACTGTTGGTCCCAAATGTAAATGCATGTAACCTTTATTTAACTAGGCAAGTGAGTTAAGAACACATTTCTTATTTACAATGACGGCCTACCCCGGACGACGCTGGGCAAATGCAACAGTATAATGCCAAACCCCCAGACTTAAATGGATGGTATAGAACCAAATCCTTAAGTTTTCAGACCTTCAGACCTCAAAAAAGTTACGTTATATGTAACCAAAGATTTCGAACAAATCCTACATTGAAGATTTGTGCAAAGGTTCACATCGCACCGCCATATAACTTCCTGAATTGTCCTATGTCATTCCAGGAACACAAGCTCTCCCAGAAGGAGGAGGGCTCCATCAGAGTGATGCACCCAACCTCAGTGGAGGGGGTGGACGACATGATCCGCCTGGGGGACCTCAACGAGGCCGGGCTCCTCAGGAACCTGCTGGTCCGACACAGGCAGGGCATCATCTATGTGAGTCCCCTAATGGATCATGATGTACTACACCCACATGAAAAAAATACTATAGTGCATTACGGTATGAATATTATTGTATTCACTGACAGCCAAAACATGAATATTGTAGTATACTGTAGTATTAACAGTTACCTATAGTATAATACTGTAGTAAAATAAAACTGTAGTATATACTATAGTAATTCATGTAGTATTTTTGCGGATTGTAGCATACAGTGAAAACGTGATCACATGTGAAGTGTTCCAAAAACACAATTTTTCACATGGTTTCACGTGAAATTTTGTGTGAAATCATGTGGTTTTTATGTAAGGGTGTACATTTCAATGTGTGCTTGTGAGTGTCTCTATGTATGAGCATTCATGTATGATGTGCATGAGTTTGTTTGTGTGGTAATTGGCAGTAGGTGGTGGTATGTGCATCAAATTGAGGGAAGTACTACATAAAAACTATTACTTGACCGGTTGAAGTTATTACACTACATATCAAAAAAGTTGTTACTCACCAGTTAATGTAATAACCACCGGTTAATGTAATAACGTTACATTTAGCTGGTAAAGTTATTACGTTAACCAATCAACATTTTATTACGTTACCCAGCAAGTTATTACATTAACTGGTTTTACTACATAATTTTAAAAAAAAGTATTACAAATAGAAAAGTTATTACATTAACTAGTGTTATAACATTAGCCGCTGTTACAGGGTGCTCCAAAACAAATGTGGGCGGCACAAGCCTAAATCGCTGTTATTGTGCTGTGTCCAGACCTACACAGGCTCTGTGCTGGTGGCAGTCAACCCCTACCAAGAGCTTCCTCTCTACACAGCCGACCAAGTGAGGCTGTACCACGGGCGTAGGCTGGGTGAGCTGCCCCCGCACGTCTTTGCCATCGCAGATACCTGCTACTTCAACATGCGCCGCCACAACCGAGACCAGTGCTGCATCATTAGGTGAGGCCAAAAGTACAACCATCCCAGACCGGCAACGTTCCGCTTTTGACACCCAAGTCATTCGATTGGACAAAAGGAAACCAAGGCAGAAGCGTTACATTCCAATGTTGTGGAAGACGCTCTTTGGAGTGGTTCAGTTATACTTTTTATATTGACATTTACACTGGAATTAAACTGAAATCCAAGAATATGACACACTATCTCTTTCTTCCTGTTAGTGGAGAGTCAGGTGCAGGGAAGACAGAGAGCACCAAGCTGGTCCTTCAGTTCCTTGCTGCAGTAAGTGGACAGCACTCCTGGATAGAGCAGCAGATACTGGAGGCTAACCCTATACTGGAAGGTAGGATTTCTTTACTATTAAAATATCTCTCTCCCACATTATCACAACTGACCCACTTCCCATTTCTGTGTTCCCCCAGCATTTGGGAATGCCAAAACAATTCGCAACGATAACTCCAGCCGCTTTGGCAAATACGTGGAAATCTTCTTCAACAAAGATGGCGCCATCGAAGGGGCTCGCATGGAACAGTACTTACTGGAGAAGTCTCGTGTCTGCCATCAGGTGTGGAAGCGCAGGCTGTAAAATCAGAACAATTGGTGAACCAGGATGTTTTGCTGTTGCCCTTTATATTTGAATGAAATGTAGAAATCTCATAGCTAATTGCCTCAAAGTGAATTGCCTTCAAAACTATCTCTCATAAACAACAGGTTTATCTAATTTAAGTCTCGTTGACATGCTTTGTTCGTACTTGGAAGAGGGCCAAATCCATTGCTGGATTGTCCAGTCACCAGGCAAAATGGTGTAATGTCAAGAGATGTTGTCTCTTATACTCGTTTACATTTTAGTCATTTAAGCAGACACTCTTATCCAGAGCGACTTACAGTTAGCTGTAACACTACTTGTTCCTTTGAACTAATTAACTCTAGGCCATGGAGGAGCGGAACTACCACATATTCTACTGCATGTTAGCGGGGATGACGGCAGAACAGAAGAAAACACTGTGTTTGGGAAATGCCGCCGAATTCAGCTACCTCAAGAGGGTAATAGCAACGCACTACTAAAACAACATCCCTTACAGGTTTTACCACTTACATCTTCCTCATTAAGGACATTTTTACTGAGTACAACTAAGTTTTACTGACGTCCTCTTTACAATGCTCCTAGGAAACTGCCCCAGAGCTGGAAAAACAAACTCCTGTATGATTTATGATTTGCTTTAGCATCACCATTTGAAGAGAGATTGGGTGATAGTAGCTATAACTTTGTAGAACGCTGTAGCCCCTAACAAATATGATTTGCTTTAGGATCACCATTGAAGAGAGAGACGGGTCGATAGTAGGGCTGTTGTGGTGACCGTATTACCGCCACACCTGCAGTCACAGTCATGAAGGCAGTCAAATTCCACATGACCATTTAGTCACAGTAATTAGGCTTCTCCAAGCTCTGATGCTGCTGATGGTCATTAGTAGCCTACCAAACTTGCCAACTGCCTCGTACTCGGCACTCTATTGTCCCTCGAATCACTCTGGCATCAATTCAAATGTAATTCAAAATCTAATCAAACACTTCATGAGAGCCCATGAGCTAATGTTGCGCAACATTTCTATAGGCTATGCAATTGCGTGAGAAAACAGTGATGGCCTCTATTAAAAAGAGGAGGATTCCATCAGTTCTCTATAGGTTAGGCCTACTATATTTATTTCTCAACTTTCCTAATATTAAGCACATTGCTTCTCTTTACAACAGGAGTACGGCCTACCGTGAAAATGAAAATGACCCACATGAAAAGCGTCCTCCATTCGCTATTTAAGTGCAGAGATGACATGTATTTTTTCCATATATTATTTAGTACATGTAAAGACAAGATTAGATCAATATTAGTCTGATGGGGGACAATATTAGCCTATCACTTGTGAATGATATATTATCACTTGTGAATGATGCCCAGCTTAAGGCAAGAAACAATTACTTTAAAAAAAAGCATTTTCGAATCATGTAGCCTAGCCCATAGACCTATACGTTTTGATAAGGTTTGTATCACAACTAAAGTGGTCAAATAACTTAACAAAATTAAGCACATTCATCCGCTTTACAAGGGGTGTAGAGTCTAACTGTCATTCATAAGCAGCGTGTGAGTTTCAAGTTTGGGGAAGATCATTTTCACCATAAAAATGCAACTTTATAATATAAGCATTACATGCATAATTGCATGTGTGATCACTTTTGATAATGGTGTTTTCCAGCTGATGGAACATTCGCACTTATAACCTATAACCTTATAACCGTGTGCACATTGCTGCACATATCATGTGAAGAAATAGCCTAATAGTTTATGAACATTTTAAGCTAAACGTTCCGATCTGTTGCGTCTGCCTTTTTTTTTTGTTGATGCTAGCGGTTGTATTCATTTGGGATTTATCGCATCCCACAACTTTCTCAGACTACGTTTGGAATATTTATTTCTTGCACAGAATAGAATAGGTCAATATTGTACTATGGGTGATAGTAGATTGACATTGGCTAATGCTTTTGCTGTTCGTTAGTCCTACTCATCTTGTTGGCTGACGAAAAGTAAATGTGGACAGTTCTTCCAATATCTTCAATATGCACCTTGGAATTGGATAAGGATGCGCACAGTTGCGTCCCCAATGTGTCTGTCTTCACTTGCAGTGAGAGTGTGAGTGAGAGGTGCTTCGGAGCAGGCAGCACTCAGGTTGAAGGGCTTCAAATGGCATGGATTTTTTTTAGGGTGCATTAAGGCCACACAAAGGGGATGCCGCCAGACAATTCACGGCATTATCAAGTGCTTCTCAAGTTTTGAATGAGAGACTGACAGTGTGTACAGCCTGCGCAAAAAAAAAAAAAGCAGAGCTCATGCCTTTTCAAGCAACTTTTTTCTAATGGTCATTAGAGTCGCATCATGCAGCCTTATAATGTATTATTAATCAAAACATATAGCCCTAACATATAGACCTGTCTAAATTGATTTATTGTGAAGGTGTAGGCTACACGGATTTATTAGACTCTTTAAAATGTAGACGTTCCTAAGGTCTGCATCAGTGGCTCGCGTGGAAGCCAGGAGACGCTACATGTGTTTATGTTAATTGATGGTAATTACCGTGAGACCGATAGTTATTTGCTTGACAATCACCGGCTGTCGTGACCGCCACAGCCCTTGTCGATAGTAGCTGTAATTAAGTGGAGAGATGGGGCAATAGCTACAACCGACAGTATAACCTCTGACCCTGTGTTCAATAGGGTGACTGCATTGTCTGCGATGGACGTGACGATGCTAAGGACTACACCCGTATCCGCACGGCCCTGAAGATCCTCACTTTCACTGAGACCCACTGCTGGGAGATCCTCAAGCTGCTTGCTGCACTCCTCCACCTGGGCAATGTCAGCTTCGAAGGTGGGGTCCTCTCTGGGTGTATAACTCGGTTAATGTCTGAGTGTATGATCTATGACCGGAGTTCTTAGGGAACATGACCTGCGCCTTGTCATCCCCCCCCCCCCCCCCCCCCCCAACCCCAATGGCCAAATGTATTGAGACCCTGAAATACTTGAATGTTGAAAGGAAAGGGGGATGGATACCTAGTCAGGTGAACAACTGAAATGTTTATGTTGTAGATTTTTTTTCTACGTGAAAGCTGTGATTGACCAAGTTTTCTTTTGTTATTTGCCTTGCAGCCACCATCTTGAATAACATGGAGAGCTCTGATGTCAGTTTGTCGGATCACTTCACCTTTGCTGCCAAATTGCTGGAGGTATGTATGTTTATTGGCATTTTCATTCTTTGCTGGTATGTTCTGTAATAACTTATAAACTGGGAAGTTCAAGCCCTGAATGCTGATTGGCTGAAAGCCGTGGTATATCAGACCATATACCATGGGTATGACAAAACTTGTATTTTTACTGCTCTAATTACATTGGTAACCCGTTTATAATAGCAATAAGGCACCTCTGGGGTTTGTGACATATGGCCAATATACCACGGCTAAGGGCTGTGTCCTAACACTCCACGTTGCGTCATGTATAAGAACAGCCCTTAGCTGTGGTATATTGGCCATGTACCATACCCCCTCGTGCCTTATTGCTTAAATATACAGTAGTTTATTTACAGTAGCTTTATTTAACTAGGCAAGTCAGATGAGAACAAATTCTTATTTACAATGACGGCCTACTATATACATAGTCTTTGTCTGTTTCCTACAGGTGCAGCCTGCGGCTCTGGCTGTGAGCCTGACCTACCGCTCCTTCATGACCAACAGAGAGCGAGTGTCCAAACCCCTCAACTCTGAACAGGCAGCCGACTCCAGGGACGCCTTCGTCAAGGTAATGAGGCCGCTCCTGTTTGAAGGTACCAAGGCAAGATAGACAATAGGCTGTAACAAGAGAGGAGGCATAAACATAAATATTCACAAAGGCACATAGGCCCGAATCCTGACTTGAGATCTGTGGGCGAATGGACGTAACTCAAGTTTTCGCGCAAGTCTTCCATTGACATCAATACATGATTTATTTGATTGTTGAGTTAAACATGCACATTTCAAGTAAGGGTTTGGCCCGTATTCGACTCAAGTGTACAGAATGTGTGTCGTTTGTGTCATGATTTCGTCAGGCGATATATGGCAAACTCTTCATCTGGATCGTTGGGAGAATCAACAGTGCCATCCATAAGACTCCCACCAACGGTCCCAAATACGTCCGTAACTCCATCGGATTGCTGGACATCTTTGGTTTTGAGAACTTCGACTCAAACAGGTATGCCAGCCAATGTCAAATACTAATTCCCCTTGTCGTTTGTGTGGGGCAATATACTCCTTGTATGTCCTTCATCCTCTCTCCCTGATGGCATATAACCAACCAGTCAATAACACAAACCTTTTCCCCATGCTTTTTCGCAGCTTTGAACAGCTATGCATCAACTTTGCCAATGAGCAGCTGCAGCAGTTTTTTGTGCGCCATGTGTTCAAGCTGGAGCAGGAGGAGTACACTAAGGAGGACATTTTTTGGAAGAACATCACCTTTAGCGACAACACAGACACCCTTGATCTCCTCGCTGTGAAGCCCCTCAACGTGTTGGCCCTGATCGATGAGGAGAGCCACTTTCCCAAGGTATACAATCTCACATTCCTCTATTCAACCATGTTGCGGTGGCAGTTTGAATTGGCGAGGTTTGTGACAACCTTGAATGTTTCTTCCAGGGCACAGATGTCACCATGCTGAACAAGATGAACCGGGCTCATGCGAAGTGCAACAAGTACATTCCATCCAAGAACACCCACGACATGGAGTTTGGGATCCGCCATTTTGCTGGGGTTGTTCACTACGACTCAAACGGTAAACAGACAAAAAAGGGATTGCACCTATACAACATTAGTTGATTCGCTCAAACATAGGAGTGTGATCAATTGGATATTGTCACGTTTTTCGGGGGGGAGGGGGGCACCATTTGATCCTGTCTGCTTTTCCTTCAGGATTCCTGGAGAAGAACAGAGATGCTCTTAACTCAGGCATCCTCAAGTTGATTGAAGCATCCACCAACACGCTGCTGCAACAGCTCTTTGAGAAGGAGCTCTCTGCAAATGTGGTGAAGAACCTTGCAAGCAACAACAGGATCGTTATGACACCCAAGAGCTCTCTACGGGTTTGTAGCTGTTGTTACTATTACGATTCTGACTCTCACGCCAACTCCCATTTAGCTATATCCACCAGTTTCTTCACATAGCTTTCCTGCAGAGATAGTCACTGACAACGGTCCAAAAATCCATGCAGTTGATATTGTGATTTTTCTACCCGCAGGTGGCCCAGACGGACGGCAGGAGGCAGGTGTCCACGCTGAGCGGTCAGTTCCGCCAGTCCCTGGACTCCCTCATGAATGCCCTGTCCAAATGCCAACCCCATTTCATCCGCTGCTTCAAACCCAACGACGATAAGAAGTCCATGGTGAATAAGGCAGCCATTTTGTAGCACTGGGCCAGATACAGGAAGACATGATTCATTGTTTTGTAGCACTGGGACAGATACAGGAAGAAATTATTCATTGTTTTGTAGCACTTGGCCAGATACAGGAAGAAATTATTCATTGTTTTGTAGCACTTGGCCAGATACAGGAAGACATGATTCATTGTTTTGTAGCACTGGGCCAGATACAAGAAGACATGATTCATTGTTTTGTAGCACTGGGCCAGATACAGGAAGAGATGATTAATTGTTTTGTAGCACTGGGCCAGATACAGGAAGACATGATTCATTGTTTTAACGGTGCAATGTCACAATCGGTAGAGGTCAAACTCACACAAAACAGAAACAATATAGGCCGTTATACAGAATGAAAATGGGACAATTCCACGAAAGTCCAATTTGTCCATACTACAGTGCACTCCACTCTACTAGTCAAGCTTAGGAATGTCTCTGTCTTCAGGTTTTTGACAGAAACCTGTGCATACGTCAGCTGCGGTATTCTGGAATGATTGATACCATCAAAATCCGGAAACTGGGATATCCGATCCGTCACACGTTCAAGCAGTTTCTGCAGCGGTACAGAGTGCTTCTGAATACAACCGTTTGTGACCCCAAAACTGTGAGACATATACCTTCATTATTTTGAATATGATGACATATTTGTTAGCACAAAAAGCTCCACGGTTACAATTGCTTTTAGTGGGGTGGTTATGGTTCCCAATATCCTCCTCCTTGTCCTAACTCAGGAGTCAGCCGTAGCCTGCTGCAATGCCATCTGCAAGGCCGTGATCACAGGGCAGGATGGCTGGAAGATCGGCACGACTAAGATTTTTCTAAAGGTACAGTTATATCTACCACACTAGACAACCACAAACATTGGCATGTTGTAACAGTAGTGATGGAATCCCAAATGTCAGTCACAAGAAGCAATTCAAAGAGGTCATATTCACCCTCTATAACCGGTTTCTCACTTTCATCCCACTCAGGATGCCCATGACTCCCTACTAGAGCGGGAGCGAGAGCGAGAGCTCAATAGGAAAGCCCTCATCATCCAGAGGGTGATGCTTGGCCAAAGAGACAGGTAAGGGATGAACACTGAGACACACCGCTTGGGCAGAACCCAGGATAGAGAATGACCGGGCGACGTGTCATACCTGACACAGGTTTGGGATGTTGTGGGATGGCGTTATCTGTTATCCTCTAACACCCCAAATCTAAAGCTTTTACCCCAGAGTTACTTCAGTTGCTCCTATTGTAATACAGTAGGTGTTAACAGTCAGTAAATATTCCAGTTTGGTATAAATGTATTCCTCTTTGCAGGAAGAGCTTTGTGAAGAAAAGGAGAGCTGCTGTGGTAATACAGAAGCGGTGGAGAGGTTATAGAGAGAAAAAGGAATACAGAAAAGTAAGTCACTGGCAGTCAAGGTCTACTAATGTCACGTCAACATGAGCACGGTAAGGAGTCAACTCAGATACACTTCTGAAGACAAACGGAGGTGATATTGATTCATTGCCGTAGCTTAGGAGTGCACGGTATTGTGCTGATGGAGATTTGCTCATATTTGCTTTTTTTTTTATAGACTAATGATCACATGTACCTGCTGCTTCGGGAATCATTTCTACTCCTCTCTGTCTCGTTCAATCAGCTCCAGCTTGGCTTTGAGCGTCTGCAGTCTACGATCCGTGGCCGTCTGGCCCGAGGGCGTTACCTGAAGGAGCTGGCGGCGGCCGTCACAATGCAGTCCCAGGTGCGCGGGTACCTAGCCAGGAAGAGTTATAAGAGCAAGAGAGAAGCTGTGACAGTCCTGCAGGCCCACACCAGAGGCATGCTGGCTAGGAAGACCACCAACAAGATGAAGACCGATGTGAGTGCTGTCATTTGAGAAAAAGTGGGTTTGTGCACCTGTGTGTGCAATTGTGTGAGTTCAATATTTATGTGTGTTTGTGTGTGTTAGGTCTTCCTATCTGCCCAGGAGCGGATGGCGCGGGAGCGGTCAGCTGCGGAGCTCCAGCAGAGGCTAGAGGACGTCCTCAGCCAATCACAAGAGGCTGCTGCCAAGCCGGAGCCAGTCAATGAGCAGGAAATGGTGGAAACTATGTTTGGCTTCCTGCCCAACAGAGTGGCAGTAGGAGGACGGGAGGGACCAGCTCCCGAGGGCTTTGAGGTTAGGCTCACAACCAATGGTAGATCTCCACAGTATATCAACATAGGCTTCTTGCTCAATGATTAACACTGCTAATAGAATGACTGAATCGTTTCTTCTCATTGAAGAAGCATTATACCATTTTACTATTCCCTACCACTTAAAGAAAAGCAAAGAAAATGAACTGAGTTTCCAACTGCACTCTCCCTACCCGTCCTCAGGACTTGGAGAGAACGCTGACCGTCCCAGAGGTGATTGAGGAGAGCCGAGAGGAGAGTCCAGCTCGAGAGGAAAGCCCAGCTCCAGTAGTAATACAAGTACCAGTACCAGCACTAGCTCGGACTGTACCAGCTCCAGAACCCGTACCAATCGCAGTACCAGAGGAGCAACCAGTGGTGGACTACGATGATGAGAATGAGGAGTTCTCCTTCACCAAGTTCAGTGCTCTGCACTTCCAGGGCTCTGCTACCTACAGTCACATCAAGCAGAGGCTGCGGCAGCCCTTGCTCTACCACGAGGACGAGGGAGACGCACTGGTGAGTACTCAATATCAGGCTTCAGTGTGATTCTCAGAGGAATCCAAAGCAAGTATGACATTTTCTTCCTCAATGACATATTCCATATTTTCCTCTCCTCTTTTCTCTTTGTGTACCCTACTTACTCCTCTCCTTATTCCCTTTCCTCTGCTTTCCTCCCTATTTAAAAAAAAACACAATTTGTTCCTCACCCCTTTTTTTCTCCCTTTGTTATTTTTCTTCCCTTCCCCACTTTCTCCTCTGCTCCTCTCCTCCCCAGGCCTGTCTGACAGTGTGGTGGATCATCCTGAGGTTCATGGGGGACATAGCTGAGCCAAAACTGATCAACCAGGAGCCCTCCGCCCCCACTCCCAACCAGAATAACCTGGGCCAGAGGCAGAACAGGAGGCTCAGCAACCTGGTGGGCCTGGATCAGGTACTGTACATTAGGACTCATAGGACAAATTCAGTTCAATTTCGTTCAGTACGACTTTATTCATCCCTGATTTGTCATTTTACATGCTTCCAATAGGTTACTGTTGTTACTGAGTTTGACACACTATAACAGTTTGTCAGATGTCTAAATATAATAGATGTCATATCCATTATTCCATCAGAAAATACTAAGGAAAAATAGAAAGAAACAAGGAACGGGGAATAGAAAAGCTTCGACCATTATAGAGGAGGTATGCTACATAAATATTATTTTGTACTAAGAACTAAAATTAAGCGGAATATCCATGATGCAACAACACAGGATAATTGTCTCTTCTCACCTCCTCCAGTCAGAGACAATGACGGAGGAGAAAGACATTCTGATTGGAGAGGGGCGCACCTTGGATCGGCCAATATCCGACCTTGAAAAACTGCATATTATTGTTGGATACGCCCTATCCAGACGAGATATAAGGTACCAAACCGAATAACAACATGTGAACAATGTTACCCAGAAATGCTCCAGTTATCAATGTCTAGAAAGGTGATTTGCTTTAATACCAAGATTGTTCAATTCCGAACTGATAGTAGATTACAGTTGCAATGCAAATTAATTGGATCCATCTAAACTGGATCCCTCTAAACTGGATCCATCTAAACTGGATCCCTCTAAACTGGATTCCTCTAAACTGGATCCATCTAAACTACTTGAGGCCTTGTCTGTCCTTGTTTGTCCGTGTAGGGATGAGATCTATTGTCAGATCATTAAACAGCTGGTGAACAATAAGAACCAGAAGAGTTCTCTCAGAGGCTGGGTCCTCCTCTCTATCTGTTTGGGTATCTTCCCCCCAACAGAACTCCTTATGCAGGTCAGTCTAAAGTTTTCCTTTTTTATATTCTCTATGTCTTAAGGCGCTGTTTTATGCATAATCATCCATAATCATCATTTTATGCACAGTCAATCAATTACATACACTGTATTTATATTGTGTTCTATTCTATTCTGTTTGACTCTATTCCACAGTACCTGGAGAGCTTCCTGGGCAGAGGACCAAGTAGCTACGGTCCGTACTGTGCTGAGCGTCTGCGTCGCATCGTGGCCAATGGGGAGCGAGGTGAACCACCCTGTTGGATAGAGCTCCAGGTAAGACACAACATCCGAGACACGGAGATACTCATCTGGGTGCCATCTCCCTTCTGACACAATGCAATAGAATAGGGGGGCCTGTCAGGACTCAAATCCCGGGTCCTTTCGATTGTCAGTCCAACACTGTAGCCAAAGAAGCTTACCTCTCTTGACAATGTTGCTAGGTGTGGACTACTGCTGCTGTCAAGCAGTGTCAGCATTACAAGTCATGGACGGTATTATTCTTGAGTCGGGTTTGGTCCGACGACAAAGAAACAGAAACACACCGGCACCCACCCACCCACCCACCCACCCACACTCCACCACAAGAGGTAATATCAGAGTTATCTGGGAGAAAGTTGCTGAACTACAGCTACATTAACCAGTGTTAATGTCTGACCTGTAAAATCGATCCATTCTCTGTTTTTTTGCTCTGCCGACATACCTTTATGTGGGCGGGTTCAGCCTTGTGGGCATTTGGCAAATAAAGCGATCTTAGTCTTACTCTTATGACAGTGACTGTGTTGGTAAGGAGGACATATACAGTATATATACAGAGCATTTATGGGTGCTGTTGTAGTACATCATGCTACAAAGACGACTTCTTACCACGACTCCATCTTCTCATGTGTAGGCCGTCAAGACCAAGAAGGCCACGCAAGTGTCTGTGGCCTTGATGGACGGCCTTAGTGTCAGCCTGCCGGTAGACTCAGCCTGTACCTCCGCCGAGGTGTGCCAGGCTCTGGCCAAGAAAGTCAACCTCAAGGACATCTACGGATTCTCTCTCTACATCGGCTTCTGTGAGAAGGTGCGAATCAAATCGTATTTGTCACATGCACATGCGCCGTATACAACCTTACAGTGGAATGCTTACTTAGCAAGCCCTTGACCAACAATGCTTTAAGAAGTTAATAATAATAATAATTAAACAGCAGCAGTAATATAACAAGCGAGGCTATATACAGGGGGTACCGGTACAGAGTCAATGTGCGGGGGCACCGGTTAGTCAAGGTAATATGTACATGTAGGTAGAGTTAAAGTGACTATGCATAGATTATAAACCATTTTTAGAGGAGGAAACCCCCACGGGTTTTTTGGCACACCTAGCCATGCAAATAAAAGAAGTACACATTAACGAAGAAGAGGCATAATGAATACAGCAGTGTCAATAGGTTCTCTTCCTCGTCACATGGCTAGGGGATACATTACTGTGGTATCCTGGTTCTGGGCATCGTGCCTTCTGAATTGAGACATTTATTGTGTCAGTTGAATATTAAGAAGGAACATTTAAAAAGAATTTGGAAATTAGTCTTGACATCATTTGACTACCATTTATTAGCATATTCGCTAGCTTTCAGAACTTGCATTGACTAGCCCCGTAACATGTTTTGACTAGCCCTGTGACATTTTTGACTAGCCCTGTGACATGTTTTGACTAGCCCTGTGACATGTTTTGACTAGCCCTGTGACATGTTTTGACTAGCCCTGTGGCATGTCTTGTCACTGTGCTTTTTCCAGGTGTGGTCCCTGGGCAGTGGCGGGAGGCACGTGATGGACGCCATCTCGCAGTGCGAGCAGGAAGTGAGGCGGAAGGGCGAGGAGGAGCAGCACGCCCCTTGGAGACTCTACTTCCGCAAGGAGCTGTTCACGCCCTGGCACGATTCCTCGATCGATGCCGTCAGCACGGATCTCATCTACAGACAGGTCATCAGAGGCCTCAAGTCTGGGGAGTACCATTCTGAGAAGGTGAGCCGTTTTTTGACAGTGCACACGTCTAAGAGCCCACCCACCCAGACGATGTGGATATCATATCACAGATACGGCAATGGTGTAATTGTGAATGTGGCCTCCACGTCTCTCTCTCTCGAGGTAGATTGACTATGAACCAAGCGTGGATCTTAGGAGTCACATTGTCACACTGGACTCTATGTGAAAAGTCATGAAAGAAAAACAAGAAAAAAATATATATAAAGACTGTTTGAAGTGGATTATTTATTGTTTTACCCCCTTTTCGGGATATCCAATTGGTAGTTCCAGTCTTGTCCCATCGCTAAGACTCGGGAGAGTTGAAGGGCAAGAGCCATGCGTCCTCGAAACACAACCCTGCCAAGCCGCACTGCTTCTTGACACACTGCTCGCTTAACCCGGGAAGCCAGCCGCAGCAATGTGTCGGAGGAAACACCGTCAAGCTGGCGACCGTTGTCAGCGTGCAGGCGCCCGGCTCGCCACAAGGAGTCGCTAGAGCGCAATGGGTCAAAGAAATCCCTGGCCGGCCAAACCATCCCATATTCCAGACGACGCTGGGCCAATTGTGCACCGCCTCATGGGTCTCCTGGTCACGACCGGCTGTGACACAGCCTGGGATCGAACCCGGAGCTGTAGTGACGCCTCAAGCACTGCGATGCGGTGCTGTGGAAATTCTATTAACTAAACAAGACTGTCTTTCTTTGTAATTGGACCTAAACAGATGTTTTGTTTTATTTTTCTGTCATGCAGGAGGATGACTTTGTGCAGCTCGCAGCAATGTACTACTATGTGACGTTTGGGTCTGCCATCAGTGGAGAGAATGCCAAGAAGGTGGTGGAGGAATGCATCACCACTGAACTTATTGAGACCAAGTCACAAGGAAAATTGATTCAGCTGGTCAACGCAGCACACACACAGGTAAACTGCTACTCACTGGTAAAATAAGTAATGGCCAGACAATTTGTATTTTATAAAAAATGTCCTGCAATGAAATTTTAATTAGTGTATGTTATCCCAATCAACCATGGCAAAGTTAAGTAATGTAAAGGGAAGTCAAATAAAAAGTTATGTTAAGTTATGTAGAGTAGAATAACGTTGATGCCAGACAAAAATGTATCAACAAATAATCATCCCAATCATTCTTACAGGGTCCTTACATAAACAGCAGAAAGAGCACAGACAGCGTGAAGGGGGACGTGGTTGACTACGCTCGTCAGAAATGGCCCATTTACTTCTCCAAGTTCTACGAGGTTACGCAAATGTCCGGTAAGTCTAACAGGAATACGTCTGCAACAATGGACCAGGTGAGGCTGGTTTCATTTCACACGATGAACCTTTTACAGTAGCTGGTTCACATCAGGCAAAATAGAAATGTTCTTTGTCAAAGAGGATTTTTAGTACTAAGCTATTTACACATCCACAGGACCTCCTCTACCCAAAAGCAATTTTATTGTGGCCATCAACTGGAATGGGATCTCCTTCCAGGATGAGAAAGAGAAGAAGCTCATTGAGCTGTCCTACCCGGAGGTGACTGGGGTGAACAAGTCAAGGTATGGACAAGGCCCTGTTCAAATATTTCAGAAATGCGTCCTTGTTTCTTTCCTTCCTTCCTTCTGTTAGGTTCTAATTGTTTTTGAGTAAACACTCTACGGACACTATGAAACCAAGTTTAACTTATCCCAGAGGATCAATACAGCTGCATTAGACAATGACATATTCACACAAGCACTGATATTTAACTAGGCTGAGTCTCCTCCTACACATCTAAACAGCCAATGCATCTCTGTTGCTAGACAGAACCTTAGTGATATCTGTTCTTCCGCACTTCATCTGACCTGACCTCTGCCCCAAACTGCTCACTTCTTCCCAACTCACGGCTGTTATGGTGACTGCTACCAGACTGTGTCTCTTCTCCTCCCAGAGGATCCATCCCATAGGATCACTGAAGGCTAACAATAGCATATCCTGACATAATCTAAACGTTATACATGAATAAGTATATTTCATATTCTCCGAACCCAACACTTCCTTCCTACCTTCCTTCAAGTGATCACTGATCTGATTTGGTTGGATTTGTGGAAGCAATAGAGGGATAAATGTACTTTCACCTATACAATCACTTATAGATCTGTACTTACCTCAAGGAAACAAGAAAGGATGCATTTGTTAAGTTTTCAAACAGGGCTCAGAATACACAATCCAAACTAATTTTCTACAGTGGCAGTTTATTGTTCAGTTGTCAAGTAGTGGTGGTCGTCACTGTTCACATACTCCCTCATACAGACACCCGATCCACCATGAAGTTATCACATATATTTCACATACACTTCACACATGTTTCACATACACTTCGCACATGTTTCACATACACTTCACACGTTTCACATACACTTCACATGTTTCACATACACTTCACACATGTTTCACATACACTTCACATGTTTCACATACACTTCACATGTTTCACGTACGTTTCATATGTTCCTCAGTGATGACGGCAGGATCGACAGCGGTCAGTCGGTGAGCCTGGCCACACTGAGAGGGCAGTTCCTACTGCAGTCTGTGGATGCAGGAGAGATGGCTGACCTGATCCAGTGGTACCTGGAGGGCCTGAAGGAGCGCTCCGTCTACGCAGTGGCCCTGCAGGACGTCAACAAACAGGGTAGGAGTATGACAATGAATCACTTGATCACTCACCTCACAGCTTAGATTGACTGATTTTGGATAGGTTTGGCTTGGGTTAAACTGTGTATCTGTGAGCTCCAAAGGGTTAACTAGATGGATGCATTTGGCAGAATCATAGTATATCAATAGACAGTGTATGAGTATGACAACCCGTGGTTCATCTATTTGGATGAGATAGGCAAAGGCCATGCTGTATAGCACTGCTTAAGAGTGGTGTGTATCTGGATGTATTCCATAGAATCCTAGTGCTGTAAATTGTACTGTAAAACAATTTGTTTTATCCCTATCAGACAACGCAGTTAGTAGGTAGTCAGTGTTTAATAAAAAACAAGTATATCCAAAAAAGGACCAGTCATACATAGACAGTAGGGTTTTTTTGGGCTGGGGATCGTGCATGACCATTATGGTTCGTCTTATGTACGTGGGTGAGTCTACTTCTATCTCTCTCTCTCTCTCTCTCACGCGCGCTTTCTCTCTCGCTTTCTCACACGGCAGACGACCCCACGTTGCTGAGCTACAAGAGAGGGGACGTGCTGGTCATCGTGAAGGATGGAGAGTACTCCCCCGCCCGGGGATGGATCAAAGGCACTAACGAGCGCACCGGGAACACCGGCGCCATCTCCACGGACACTGTCCTGGTTCTGCCAACTCTTGAAAAGCCCAGCGATACCACACTGGTAAGAAGGTTCTAGACTCAGTTCAAACACTTATTCGTATGGTTAGAAGAATAGGCCGTGGAACAGTCAACTGGTCCCAGATCTATTTGTGTGGTCTTTACAACACACATAGAAGTTGGCAAGACGACACAAACAGATCTGGGACCAGGATAAAATAAACAGTGCAAAGACAGTTGTACAAACACAGAAGAGGGTGATAAAAAAATTTAAAAAATGGGATGGGACTATATTGAGATACGAACATAGTGCCAACGGGGATGTGCAAGGGTGAATGATAAGATTCTCATATGTAAGGTAATAATGGCACATGGCTGCATTCCATTCCAGACAGTTGTCCTTTGAACTGCTGTCTGTCTGTAGAGATGAGATAGGGGAAGACAATATAATGGAACCTTGGTGGAGTACACCTACATGTATGTTTTTGTATATTTATCATATTGATTGTTGATCCCATGTTCCGTATCAGCATCTCCTGCACTGATGAAAGGCTACTCCAAACTCTGTGCTGTGTACAAGCCTGTGAATTGAACGTGTCTGACTATATGGTCAGACTGGTTCTACTTTTGCGTTTTACTAAGAAAAGGCTGTATGTTTTATTTAAGTAGTCTGTGTTCAGCAAGTGGAAATGTGTCTAATAAGCTATAAGAAGTTTGTGAAGGGATATTTTTTATTTTGTGTTTTAAGTTGTCATTTCAGTTGTACTTGGTGTTTTCACTGTTACAAACAATACGCTTATGGTGGGGCAAGTCCACATCATGTCCAGTCCCCATTCTTAGGAGGATTGCGGCAGGGGAAGACTACCCTCTGCTGGTCGTACTAAAGTTGTGTTTTTGTTTGTTTGAACCATCAGAGTCTGCTGAATCTGAGCCCAGACCAGAAGAAGACAGTGGCTCAGAACGCCCACGAAAGGGAAGAAGCAATCTCCCCCGTCTCACTGAAAGAGTTTGCCCTTGAGTACTTTAGGTAGAGAAAACCCTTCAATAAATCCACTCGAAATCCACTCTCACTTTTATTTCAATTACAGATGCAACCACTGACTCACCATTTCAAATGTAATAATTACCCTGATGTTTTTTTTTTTTTATGATTCCAATGTCACAGTAACCTGACCAATTATCTCACTACCACATTTTGCGTGGTTTACAGCCAATTCTACAGTTACACTTTATTCTCAAGGCATCAACTTAACTTTGTTTTCTTTGTTCCCCCAGGCAGCCTGGTAAAGAGGGCGGCCGTGGGGCGCAGGCCAGAGGGGCAGGCAGGGAGAAACTGTGGGCTGCCTCCAAAGAACCCATCAAACAGCCCCTACTGAAGAGTCTGGTGGGCAACACCGACCTTAGCCATCTGGCCTGCATCTCCTTCACTGATATCCTTTACTGAAATACATTATTTGTTAAAGGGGAAGTTCAGGATTTTGCAACATGATTGTTAGATGGTTCCTCACCCTGAAAGTAGTCTGTAGGCTATGATAACTGAACCAGGGATTACAGTTTTTCTTTAAACAGCCACTACAAACTCAAGCTAACTTTAGCCACCACTAGCTACCAGTCAATTGAAATGATAGGTTCTTGCGTTCATGTATTTTTTTTAAATGGCCAAATCACCTCTAAAGGCCCAGTGCAGTCAAACATGTGGTTGTCCTGTATTTTATATATATTTTCACATATGAAGTTGGAATAATACTGTGAAATTGTGAAAATTATGCAAGAGCTGTTTAAAAGGGCCACCTGAAATGTCATCCTGTTTTGGTGGCATGGAGTTTTGTGCTGCATGGTGACATCACCAGACGGTATAAATTAACAGACCAATAACAAAGAGAGTTTCAAACCTCTCTGCCAATAACAGCTAGTTTTCAGGGTTCATATCCCTCCTATTAGGCTCGTCCAATTAGACCCCTCACTCAAACCACTCCCAGACAACCCTAGCAAAATTCTTGCTTGAGAAATGGCTTTTTGCAAAAAAAACTGTTTTTGTTTCTTTTTGCCCGTTTCGATTGAAAACAATCACAGTAAGGTACTTAATTGTTACCCAGAAAGGATTTGATATTGAGAAAAAAGCATCTGCATTGGGCCTTTAAATCTGCCATCCTTAATGGTAAAACTACCATGTCCCTTTGCGATATTACAACAACAAAGAAGTTGCTGCAAACCTCACACACTGTTTCCCACTCGGAAATCATTGCACGTGCGATAGAGCAGTAGCATATGTACTGCATTTTATTTCTTTATTTTTCACCTTGATGCATGATTCTCCCCAGCTCTGCTTTTAGCTAGCTGTGGCTAAACTTATCTGAAATTTGTAGTGGCTGTTTAGAGAATACCGAACCACGGATAACAGTTTTTTCTGGCCCAAAGATTACTTTCAGGGTGAAAAACCCATCTAATATCAAGTTGTAAAATCCTGAACTTCCCCTTTAATTTAGGGCCATTTGATGATGTTCATGTTGCTATTGAGGCTAACACTGGAGATATTTGAAGAAGACACTCGGGACTGATTATACCTGTGTTTATTAGAACTGAAGACCTCTAAAAGTGAATAAAAATAATAATAATTCAATGGAGTAGCATTTACCCAATTACCCCACAAAAATGTCTCTCCAAGTGGAGTTTTCCTGTTGTCCTTAACCTTTCCCTCACCTATCCTAAAGTACATGGGAGATTACCCTATCAAACAGGTGCGCCAGCCCATAGAGCTGACTGACCAGATCTTTGGTCCGGCCACTCAGCATGTACCTTTACAGGACGAGGTCTACTGCCAGATCATGAGGCAGATGACCAGTAACAGCAGCAGGTATGTGTGGTAATGACCAACGATAAACTGTCATGCCAGCTATTGCACATGTATTACTAGGAAATAATCATGTATATGTATGTATGTATGGTGCTCGATTTCTTATTCTATGATAAAAATTCTCTCTCTCTCTCTCTCTCTCTCTCTCTCTCTCTCTCTCGCAGGATGAGTGTAGACTATGGTTGGCAGCTCATGTGGCTGTGCACCGGCCTTTTCTCCCCCAGCCAGTCCCTGCTGAGGTACACCCAGCGTTTCCTAGAGTCACGGCCCAGAGAGCCCCTGGCTGCAGACTGCCTCCAACGGCTACAAATGCTGCTCAGGTACGGCTCCAAAACACACTGCAGTGAATTTGGGGGGAGACTGGGACTCGAACCAATGCCCCTGCGAATACAACACCTAAGCCAAGTTACCAAGAGGTCTCAATCTGAATCACTTGGACAAGGTTTCTGGTGTTGTGCTAACGATGCTACAATATCTGGTATTGAGGTATTACGTACTAAAATGATTGGGGGGAAATTAACGCTACTGTCCTCTGGTTGTAGTATGGAGCCCAGGAAGCTGCCTCCCCATCAGGTGGAGGTGGACGCCATTCAACAGAACAGCAGCCAAATCTTCCATAAAATCCACTTCCCCAATGACTCAACTGAGGTGGGCCACATGCTTCCATTGTACTTGTTTAGTACAGTTATCTTATGTCTATCACAACATAATGTATCTTGTCTTGCGTGTTACTCTTTAATTTAGCTCTTCGAGGTGACTTCAACAACTAGGATTCGTGACCTTGTCCGTAATATTGCCTACAAGCTCATTCTGGCCTCAGCTGACGGTTACAGTCTCTTCATGAAAACGCCAAACAAGGTTCATTTCAAGTTCTTATCACAACTTTTTGGAGAGAGAGAAAAAACTATTTTCAAGCCACAGCTTAAGTTTGTGTTGGTAGTGTGAATGAGTGCACGTAAACATTTTCTTGCTTTGTTGCTTTCAGGTGATGAGCTTGGAGGATCAAAACTACTTCTTTGACAGTTTGAGGCAGACCACAGACCAACCTAAGAAAACAAAGAAAGTCAGAGAGGCAAGAAAAGGTGGTAAAACGGAGGGTAAGGCACAGTATTGAATTGAACAGATACAATGCATATGTGGCCACCAAGTTGTCAGTGCTTTAAGATGGTTGCTCAAGAAAACAAACAGGCAAAAGCATAATATAATGTATGCAAAATATCAAAGTAGACCCTTACACCCACCAAGTTGTCAGTGGATTGAAACTGCTATGCTATGCTATGAGGTCTGAGGGTCCCTGTTTTTCAGGAGCTCCGGCCACCATGCCCTACCTGGTCATCTACATGAGGAAGCTGTGGTTCAACGTGACCCCAGGAAGAGACCTGACCTCTGACCTTACTTTCCACTTCCCACAGGTCGAGCAGAAAACACACATACACATACGTGCACACACACACACACGCACACACCCTCACACGCACGCACGCACACACGCACACACACAACACGCACACACGCACACACACACACGCACATGCTCACATGCACACACACACACACACACACACACACACACACACACACACACACACACACACACACACACACACACACACACACACACACACACACACACCCATCCACCCACCCAGTTCTTCACCAAAACTCATACACAAACCTCTCCCCCTCAGGAGTTCCCAAAGTACCTGCGTGGCTACCACAAGTGTACCAAGGAGGAGATGATCAGCCTGGCTGGCCTGCTGTTCAGGGTCAAAGTGGACACGGACAGATCCCAGTTTGTCATGATTCCCAGGATGCTGAAAGAGCTGGTGCCGGCTGATGAGATTAAAACCATGTCCCCAGAGGACTGGAAGAAGGTAGGAGGAGGAGGAGGGGGGAGGAGGAGGAGGAGGAGGGAGAAGAGGAGAGAGAAGAGGAGGAGGAAGATGACACATATGACTTTTACAGTTGAAGTCGGAAGTTTACATACACTTAGGTTGGAGTCATTAAAACTCATTTTGCAACCACTCCACAAATTTCTTGTTAACAAACTATAGTTTTGGCAATTCAGTTAGGACTTCTACTTTGTGCATGATACAAGTAATTTTTCCAACAATTGTTTACAGACAGATTATTTCACTTATATGTCACTGTATCAAAATTACAGCGGGTCAGAAGTTTCATACACTAAGTTGACTGTGCCTTTAAACAGCTTGGAAAATTCCAGAAAATTATGTCATGGCTTTAGAAGCTTCTGATAGGCTAATTGACATCGTTTGAATCAATTGGAGGTGTACCTGTTAATGTATTTCAAGGCCTACCTTCAAACTCAGTGCCTCTTTGCAAACAACAACACAGAGTTACACATGGAATAAACAAGCATACAGTCAATAACACAATAGAAAAAAAATAACATCTATATACAGTGTGTGCAAATGGCGTGAGGAGGTAAGGCAATAAATAGGCCATAATAGCGAAGTAATTACAATTTAGAAAATGAACTGGGGTGATAGATGAGCCGATGGTGATGTGCAAGTAGAAATACTGGTGTGCAAAAGAGCAGAAAAGTAAATAAAAACAATATAGGGATGAGGTAGGTCGATAGGGTGGGCTATTTACAGATAGGCTATGTACAGCTGCAGCGATCGGTTAGCTGCTCAGATAGCTGATGTTTAAATCAATCCCAGAACAACAGCAAAGGACCTTGTGAAAATGCTGGAGGAAACAGTTACAAAATTATCTATATCCAATGTAAAACGAGACCTATATCGACATAACCTGAAAGGCCGCTCAGCAAGGAAGAATCTGCTGCTCCAAAACCGCCATAAAAAAGCCAGACTACGATTTGCAACTGCACATGGGGATAACGATTTTTGGAGAAGAAAATCTGGTCTGATGAAACAAAAATAGAACTGTTTGGCCATAATGACCATCGTTATGTTTGGAGGAAGAAGGGGGAGGCTTGCAAGCTGTGAAGCATGGTGGTGGTTTCATCATGTTGTGGGGGTGCTTTGCTGCAGGAGGGACTGGTGCACTTCAGTCAGGAAGTTAAAGCTTGCTCGCAAATGGGTCTTCCAAATAGACAATGACCCCAAGCATACTTCCAAAGTTGTGGCAAAATGGCTAAAGGACACCAAAGTCAAGGTATTGGAGTGGCCATCACAAAGCCCTGACCTTAATCCTATAGAACATTTGTGGGCAGAACTGAAAAAGCATGTGCGAGCAAGGAGGCCTTACAAACCTGACTCAGTTACACCAGCTCTGTCAGGAGGAATGGGACAAAATTCACCCAACTTATTGTGAGAATGTTGTGGAAGGCTACCCAAAACGTTTGACCCAAGTTAAACAATTTAAACAATAAAGGCAATGCTACCAAATACTAATTGAGCGTATGTAAACTTCTGACCCACTGGGAATGTGATGAAAGAAATAAAAGCTTCAATAAATCATTCTCTCTACTATTATTCTGACATTTCACCTTCTTAAAATAAAGTGGTGATCCTATCTGACCTAAGACAGGGCATTTTTACTAGGATAAAATGTCGGAAATGGTGAAAAACGGAGTTTAAATGTATTTGACTAAGGTGTATGTAAACTTCCGACTTCAACTGTATTTCTATCTATTGTACACTGCTACACTGTCAGTCCTTCATGTTATTTAGCTTTATATGAGATTTGGAATGCCTCTCTTACTCTGTCCATTACTAAGTGGTGGAAAAAGTATCCAATTGTGATACTTGAGTAAAAGTATAGCTACCTTTTTATGAAAAGTTACTCAAAGTAAAAGTCACCCAGTAAAATACTACTTGAGTAAAAGTCTAAAAGTATTTGGTTCTAGATATACTTAAATATCAAAAGTAAATGTAATTGCTTAAATTAAATAAAAGTAAAATTATAAAATATTTCAAATTCTTTATAGTAAGCAAAGCAGACACCACCATTTTTTTTATATATTTTTTTAAAACATTAACAGATAGCCAACACTCAAACATGGTTTAATGAGTCCGCCAGATCAGAGGCAGCGGGGACGATTACAGATGTTCTCCTGTGCTTGAATTGGACCATTTTCCTGTCCAGCTAAGCATTCAAAATGTAACGAGTACTTTTGGGTGTCAGGGGAAATGTTTGGAGTAAAAAGTACATTATTTTCGGTAGGAATGTAGAAAGTAAAAGTTGTCACAAAAACAACAAAAAAAGTACAGATACCCCCAAAAAACGACTTAAGTAGTTCTTTGAAGTATTTTTAATTAAAGTACTTTACACCACTGCTATTACTAAGCAGATGGCTCATTTCAATCATTTCAATGAAGGATCCTTTCTGCAATTAGAACTACCATCACGACCTCAAGTCTAGTTATTCAGCCAAAATCCCCAACAGTGTATTAATAGCATCACTATGACACATTTTGCCCAGATTTATATCATGCATATGGTAATGATTGAAAGCATATAGTAGTAAAGAAATACTGAAACTCGCATTTCTGAATCTGTTGTTTTCTTCTTCCCTTAAAGCACATCATCTCCTCCTACAACAAGCAGGCCGGGATCACCTTGGACGAGGCTAAAGTGGCCTTCCTAAAAGGCATCTGCCACTGGCCGACGTTCGGCTGTGCTTTCTTTGAAGTAAAGGTACGTTGGGAGATAGCTCAAGTCAAAGGTAGCTTAGTGGTTAAGATTGTTGGGCGTTGCTGGTTCAAATCCCTGAGCTGACTAGGTGAAAAATCTGTCAGTGTGCACTCGAGCAAGCCACTTCACCCTTGTCAAATCAATCTTTATTTGTCACATGCGCCGAATACAACAAGTGTAGACTTTACCGTGAAATGCTGACTTACAAGCCCTTAGCCAAGAGCGCAGTTCAAGAAGAAGAAGATATTTACCAAGTAGACTAAAATAAAAAGTAATAATTAAAAGTAACACAATAAGAATAACGAGGCTCTGGATAAGAGTGTCTGATGTAAATATGAAAATGATGCATGTTGACACACCGGACTTTTCATGCCAGTGTTGACTTTCTGTATGTTCTTGCTTCACAGCAAACCTCTGAACCGAGTTACCCGAGTATTGTCCAGATTGCAATCAGCAAGCAAGGAGTCAGCTTTATCGACCCCAAAACAAAGGTAAAAGCACAATAGTTGTATATGATTATTTCCATGTTATCACCATTATCAGATCATTTGACTTACATCTAGAGGGCATTTACTGCCAGATGGTCATACGCAGTAACTATGCTGACCTTTTCTTAAAACCACAAATCTGAGATGCTTACACGTGAACTCCATATGCTGCACCACAACACCAAGCTAGGATCCCACTTCTGCCACCATCAGCACTATAAAGTATTGACCTTCCCTGTTTTAACCAAACATGACCTTTTGATCTTACCCTAAACCTCAGGAGTTGCTGGTCATGCACCCGTTCAACCGCATCACCAATTGGTCCAGCGGGAGCACCTACTTCCACATGACCATTGGCAACCTGGTCAAAGGGAACTCTTTCCTTTGTGAGACCTCATTGGTAAGTGGCCATTACGTCTTCGCTCTCAAAATGAGAGATGTTACCTCCTATAAACCAGCACGTGTACATTTTGTGTGAATCCAAAGTGCTGATAGTGTTTGTTGAGGGCGTACTAAGTGACCTTCACAAACACTTGTATTGTAGTGACTTCACTAGAGAATGTGACTTAACTTAACTGCCTCAACGTGCATACCCCAACAACTGTGTTTTGTCTCCTCTTCAGGGTTACAAAATGGATGACCTCCTATCATCTTATGTGAACATGTACGAGATGCAGAGGCAGTCTGTGCGACCCAGAAATAACTCCATGTTCCCCACCTAATGCCTGGCTGGGAAATAGGCAGGACAAGGCAGATTAATTTATAAAACAGTAAACCAAGCATGAAGGGAAACCCAATGGATACAGCTTGTAATTTGACGGAGGGATTACTTTTCATCTGGTCTAAACCCCTTTGCATAGCTTTGTAATGGTTGCCATATTGAATTGGCACTGTGCCTTGTCTTGTGTTGTGTGTAAAAGGGTTCTCATCACCATTTTGAATACCAGTATCCACAGTGTGGAACTAGAAAAAAAAAGACAAATCATGTGTATATACAAACAAGGCTTGCCCTCACAGAACAAAATTAATAAAGCATTTTTGAATTATGAGATGGCAGCTCACGTTGTGTGTGTGTGCATAAATTGGACGTTTTTTTATTCTTCATTAAAACGTTTTGACTTTTTTTATTGGCTCACCCACCAACTCTTCAGAGGACCAAAGCTACTTTGTGTTTTTGTTTTTACAGCTTTTGTGTTTACATACACACATTTGACACACATGGTACTTTCATACACAGTAGTTACGTAACAAAGATATATCGTTTTTTTATATATATAGACATTACATTTAGGATAGATAGTACTCAGACATCTCCGGCATACACGATTATCTATAGTGTTTTCAGTAATAACTATTACCAATCAGGAGCTTTTTAATCCCACCCCTCAGCTCCTCTAATTTTTTTTGCCAACGAAACTCTTAGACATATTCATGTTGACATGGAGGTCCAGATGAGGCGGAGGCCAAGTGGTTCATTTTAGGAAGATGTTGTTGTTAAGAAGTGGCAGGAGATGTGGAAATGCTAGATGGGCGTGTCCATTTTTAGCCTAGTGGGCCAGTCTAAATGGGGGGTTTTGAGCATTATTATCATTATTTGCATAATAATGAGGGCCTTGAGGCAACAAAAAAAATGGGCAGGTGTGGGGGGCCTTGAGGGAAGGAATGGGCCAGTGTGTTAGAATTGCCCGGGCTAATTTCTGGTCCCAGTCCACCCCTGTGTGGATTAAAGAGGGAAAGGGCTGACATCTTTATAAGATCCTGGGAAAGGTGGGGGCAGGGAGGTCATCATTTCTAGGCCAAGAGTGGGTCATATTAGGTTGAAAGCATACTATGTTGAATAGCATAAGCAGCACCCATCTAGGAGGTGAGATTATGGCCAGGTGGAGACAATGGAACATGTCAGCAATATGGGAGGGAAAGGGAGAGTTTCCTGGTGAGTTTAACAGCATTCAGGAGGCAGATATGAAAGAGATGCTTAGTAAACCACCGGATATGTGATTTCTATATTTAAATGTTGTTTTCTTAGGGAGTTGGTGGGGGCAGAGTTCTAACACCATATTGTCAAGGTTTTTTTCCCTGCCACTGGTCCACTCTCCAGTTCAGTAGTGGGCGGTAAATAATTCACCATTGAAATTGACAATAAAATCCACAGAAGAAGAAGAACACAGAAGTAGATTGGAGGTGAGTTTGTTAGGATTTTTATAATTACTTGTTTTTTTCTTGTTTTGGCAAAAGTCCGTCCTCAGTCCTTTCTCCTCCGTGACCTGGAAACTGATAAGTGGTCAAGGAGTGTGTTAATTAGTTAGTAGGCAAACGGACCACGGTCCTCCCCTCCTCGATAGCCTCCTTTTAGTGAGGAAGCATAAGTGTATCCTATCTGAGTCCTTCACAGAGTTCTGAAATCTGCCACACACCCTTTGAATCAGCTATTGTTTCTTGAAGGAGAAAAGCGTGCAAGCATTTTCAAACAATATGCTACTTATCCTTTTATCTATAAAATGTCTTGCACAACTAGCTACATTTGATTGGATCACTTTATACATTTATTTGCAAATGTAATTTGCCTGATGAGGTGCGATTGGAAGCGCATTTTCTTTTTCAAAAGGAGGCCAGAGGACGGAGGAGAGAGGATGCAAGTTGATCAAATCTAATTGAGAAAAGGCCCATGTGGACTACGCTAGCCTGAAATATAGAAGCTAATTTGCTAACATTACACTCCTTGTACTCCATGTCATTGCTAAACATGACAAGGAGTGGCAAGGAATGAAGTCATAGCTAAACAGACTGGTACCCAGATTAAATATCAACTGAATACTTCTCTTGGTCCACTATCTGAAAATTACAGTCGTTGCGTGTGTTTTTCAATGAGCTTTTATCAGCAGCTGCCATTGAGATTTTTTGGGGCACTAGAGAAAGCAGTAGAGGAGTACCAGGAGGAAAATGATCAGCTAACTATGTCATCTACTAATCCCACTAGCTACAGTTCTACTCAATCAAAGTGTTTAAGAAATATTTTTAAGAAATATTTTTTTTATTTGCGATAAATGTCTGCATCACGAACAGCATTTTGAAATGGCATGTCATGGCACTAGGCACTAGGCCAAGGTACGTCTAAAACGGTAACATACTCGATAGGCCTCTGTTCCTCTCTACTTCCTTCCAGACACCCTGCAGCTTTCTCTTCCTGTCTCTGTAGAGGAGGTTTCCCCTGGACAGGCGCGTTGTGGGGCAAGAGGACCCAGAGCCCACACAGATTACAGGGGAGCCTCAGGACCAGGAAGAGCAGCTCAGGACTCAGGAAGACTCAGGAAGAGCAGCAAGGGCTGGAGGCTGAGTTATTCAGGCATTCCTTCACCCAGCCCGAGGAAAACCTTTTGATATCCACCTACAGTTTAAGAATTCCCTGTGACCCTCCAGATAACCACAACAATGCTTGCAGCCACAGCTTAGTCATAGGCAGTGACCCAGTAAACCTACCTGTCCACCAAAGACCCATGTCTGACTCTGTCACAGCGGCAAATCGTACCCCTGCCCCGTTTGTGGCAAGAACCTCAAAACCCAAAGGGGAGAACCTATTTGGCTGTGGTGACTGTGGAAAAAGCTTCATTCGCAAGGAAAACCTGAAAGCACATACACTGAGTGCACAGAACATTAGGAATACCTGCTTTTTTCCATGACATCGACTGGCCAGGTGAACCCAGGTGGAAGCTATGATCCCTTATTGATGTCACCTGTTAAATCCACTACAATCAGTGTCGTTGAAGGGGAGGAGACAGGTTGCAGAGTGGCGCAGCGGTCTAAGGCACTGCATCTCAGTGCTAGAGGCGTCACTACAGACACCCTGGTTCGAATCGAGGCTGTATCACAACCGGCTGTGATTTGGAGTCTCATAGGGCGATGCACAATTGGTCCAGCGTAGTCCGGGTTCGGCTGGTGTAGGCAGTCATTGTAAATAAGAATTTGTTCTTAGCTGGCTTGCCTAGTTAAAAAAAAATTTAAAGAAGGATTTTTAAGTCTTGATTCAATTGAGACATGGACTGTGTATGTGTGCCATTCAGCGGGTGAATGGGCAAGATGTAAAAGATTTCCGTGCCTTCGAACGGGTTATGGTAGTAGGTACCAGGCGCAACGGTTTGAGTGTGTCAAGAACTGCAGTGCTGCTGGATTTTTCACGTTCAACAGTTTCCCGTGTGTATCAAGAATGGTCCACGACCCAAAGGACATTCAGCCAACTGGACACAACTGTGGGAAGCATTGGAGTCAACATGGGCCAGCAGCATCCCTGTAGAACGCTTTCGACACCTTGTAGAGTCCAAAGCTCAAACGAAGTGAGGCTGTTCTGAGAGCAAAAGGGGGTGCAACTCAATATTAGCAAAGTGATCTAAACAGGTGAGAAAGCTGTGGTTACTGTGGAAAAAGCTTCAATCAGAAGGAAAAACCTGACAACACATATACAGTTGAAGTCGGAAGTTTACATACACTCAGGTTGGAGTCATTAAAACTTGTTTTTCAACCACTCCACAAATTTCTTGTTAACAAACTACAGTTATGGTAAGTCAGTTAGGACATCTACCTTGTGCATGACACAAGTCATTTTTCCAACAATTGTTTACAGACATATATTTCACTGTATCACAATTACAGTGGGTCAGAAGTTTTCATAAATTAAGTTGACTGTGCCTTTAAACAGCTTGGAAAATTCCAGAAAATTATTTAATGGCTTTATAAGCTTCTGATAGGCTAATTGACATAATTTGAGTCAGTTGGAGGTGTACCTGTGGATTCACCTTCAAACTCAGTGCCTCTTTGCTTGACATCATGGGAAAATCAAAAGAAAGATGCTGGAGGAAACAGGTACAAAAGTATCTATATCAACAGTAAAACTAGTCCTATATCGACATAACCTGAAAGGCAGCTCAGCAAGGAAGAAACCACTGCTCCAAATCTGCCATAAAAATGCCAAACTACGGTTTGCAACTGCACATGGAGACAAAGATCGTACTTTTTGGAGAAATGTCCTCTGGTCTGATGAAACAAAATAGAACTATTTGGCCATAATAACCATCATTATGTTTGGAGAAAAAAGGGGGAGGCTTGCAAGCCGAAGAACACCATCCCAACCGTGAAGCACGGGGGTGGCAGCATCATGTTGTGGGGGTGCTTTCGCTGCAGGAGGGACTGGTGCACTTCACAAAATAGATGGCATGATGAGACAGGAAAATGATGTGGATATATTGAAGCAACATCTCAAGACATCAGTCAGGAAGTTAAAGCTTGTTCACAAATGGGTATTCCAAATGGACAATGACCCCAAGCACACTTCCAAAGTTGTGGCAAAATGGCTTAAGGACAACAAAGTCAAGGTATTGGAGTGGCCATCACAAAGCCCTGAAAGAACTGAAAGAGCGTGTGTGAGCAAGAAGGCCTACAAACCTGACTCAGTTACACCAGCTCTGTCAGGAGGAATGGGCCAAAATTCACCCAACTTATTGTGGGAAACTTGTGGAAGGCTACCCGAAACGTTTGACCCAAGTTAAACAATTTTAAGGCAATGCTACCAAATACTAATTGAGTGCATGTAAACTTCTGACCCACTGGGAATGTGATGAAAGAAATAAAAGCTTAAATAAATCATTCTCTCTACTATTATTCTGACTTGTCACATTCTTCAAATAAAATGGTGATCCTAACTGACCTGATTAAATGTTAGGAATTGTGAAAAACTGAGTTTAAATGTATTTGGCTAAGGTGTTCACATATTCCCGACTCACACAGGGGAGAAATCCCTTTAGCTGTGGTGACTATGGAAAATGGTTCAAGGACAACCAAACATTTTCCGCAAAAGGGCATATACGGATTCGCGCCGGGGATAAATGACATGTCTGCGGAAGAGTGACCAGCTAATAACATCCGCAAGGAAAGAGGATTGGACAGAAACAGAAACAATGCAGAAGATAAGAACAAAATGACCTTTTATCTAAGATGGGAAGAATAAGGCAGGATGTGAACAACGCTAAAGAAAAAGCAGCAACGTTTTGGATGACAGAGAGGAAATATGGAGGGAGGCTCACTCGGAGAGAAAGAGAGGTGGACCACAACTCCGTAAACATGTACTTACACTCAGCTGATCTCTCTTTTTCTGCGGAGATTGTTCACCAAAAATGTATTCAGTGCCAACAAGAGAGAAATGTGTCAAACGACTAAAGGGTAGACCCTCTACCAGGACAAAATGCCAGTTGTTCCTTGACTGTCAGATGGTTATGTGTGAAGTATACGTGACCTGGGCTGAATCTCAAATAGCACCCTATTCCCTATTTGCAATTTGGGAGACGCAGCCCTTCCCATCTTCCTCAGAGTTAGGGTGGTCATTTTGGTCCACAGCCAGACCTGCACAGAACACGCGTATTGAAATGCAAGATCGCGTTTATTATTGACTACTAACATTTTGAGTTTCTCCTAACCACGGCGCTTCTGGGGTTTTTAGGCTGAGTATCTGTAAAGCACTTTGTTACAACTGCTGATGATGCAAAAATAGCTTTATAAAATACATTTGATTGGCATATTGAATTTGATGAACCAAGCTGGTCAGAGCCACTAGGAGGCAGTATTTAGTATATAGTTTTAGCATGTCAAGGGCATAACCACTGGTGTACAATGGAGCATTCACACAATGTAGATTTCTCCCTTTTTCCTTTTAATGCTCCCTGAAAACGTTACATTGTAAAGACTGGCGGTCATTGATTCTGGACCGCATACCCCATAATGCTTAGAGACATGACACATACTTTCCCACAAGCTTTAGCTTCACTCGCTTCATTCACTGAGGGATGTTTGGACAATGTTTGGCTGTGTGGAAAGGGGAAATGATGTCAGTGAGAGGTGGGTCCCAGATGAGTGTGAAGGACGGGCGGTAAAAAACTGAATTTTGCACCCAAAATAAAACAACACTTCTGCTTGTGTTAACATTGTGGGTGTATAGTGGGGAAAATAAGTCAAGGAAAACTCCTTCTGGAGTTATTTAGGCCTATGTTTTTGCCATCCCCTGTCCTTGCTGAAGGATTCCAAATACGAAAGCTCAATTGTAAAATTCCTGTCAGTTCATCGTCAACCGTGTCTGCCCAATGGCCACTCCCCCTAGTGATCATCAATAGACATTGATTAACGTGTCGTTTTTTTAGTTCCCTAATTAGGTCTACCCAAGTTCTAAATTGGTTCACACTCACTAAATGGTACGATCACATTAGAACTAAGTGCTCATAAAAAAAAAGCTTCAAACCTAATGAGGGAGTGAGCAAATGGGCAAATTAAAAAGGGGTTAGAGTTGCCACTAACAGCTTTTGGCTTTAGTAGGCGAATAGGTGGTGCCAGTTACCTCCCTCAAGCATTACCTAAGGTCCAAAATATGTTTTGGTTTGACGACAAGAAAAACAAATGTCGCGCGGCTAAGTCAATTCATTTCCCCTCCGGGTGTTTTAGAAATCCCAATAAACTGGAGCAGACCCGGGCTCTGAACGTTATTCCATGTGTCCATTAATCAATAGTGGAAATGTCTGCCCTTGGAAAAGGGAATCAATCTCACCACTGAAAGCGTCACAACAACATACTATGAGCTCAGCCCCAGTGGGGCGCTTTCATGGGGACTTAATTGGACACAATCCGAGTTTGGAAGATCAAAACTGGTTTGCGCAAACTTCAAACACAGATGACTGGAAATCACATTGCTTCACAGCATTCCTACCAGCATAGTGCAGAGAGCCCATCCCTCGACAAAGGCAGTAGACTGAAATGTTGAGTATTTCTTTGTGGTGTCTAATGTTTGGAATAAAAAATAAATGAATCATTAAGTATGTGTTCTTCTCTTGAATCACTTTCAAAGATTATACTTTTACAGCACTTCTTGCCAAAGCCAAAGTGAGTTTGAAATGGAGTGCTATGCATAAGTGCATCTAACGACGCATACCATGTGTTGATAGGCTCAATATAAAGATCTCTAATCTCCACTGCTTGATTCACACGATCATGCCAACCCGAAACATACTGTGCTGGCTCTGGGATTTCCTTTTCACATTGTCACTTCTAGCATGGTTCCAGCAACTATGGTGGATGCCTAACCAGGCCAGCCTAGCACAGCTTGGCTTGGCTCAGCTTGGTTTGGCTGTAATGTGACTTCCAAAGCTCCTCCCACAACACCCACTGCTCTGATATCACTTTTTCCCATCAGTTTTCTAAGCCCATCAGTGTTCTACTACAACGCCTCTTCTAGCCTATTAGGCATACATTGTAAAACGTAAAGGGCCCAAGAAGCCACAAATGCTACAAAAACAAGTGTACATCAAATAATTTCCTGTGCATAAACACATCAACTGATTTGATCTTCCAATCACAATTGACGGAGGACAAGGCAGAGCTTTCAAGTGGTTGAGCAACAAAATAAAATGTATTCTCTCCTGACATGCTAGCCCCACTGCGGAATTTCACCTGTTACCCTGTCGACATTCCTATCCATCATTTAAAGTCTGGGAAAGAGAACCTTGGTTGAAACATGTCAACCGCCTTGAAGAGAATCAGAAAGAATGTTGGCAGTTCCTCAAACTACTGTCAGTGAAAGGGGGAAGAAAAACACACTCAGTTCATAAACAAGATTGATAGCTGTGCGGCGTGCGCATACCTCCAGTTCCTGTGTTCCCATAGAGGCTTTTCCGCTCCTATTAAATCAGCCATATCTTGCCATCTGATTTCTGCTGGCTTATACAAGGGAGGGCCCTGCCAAGTTCATACTTGTTGAGGTGCCAACCTCTAACTATCAACCAACCTACAGTACCTCTGCCTGTTGGAATCGTGCCTGCCTTGGATGCTTGTATGTGAAAATCTGAGCACACCACTTTATTTAAACGTACATAATTGGGCAATATTTGGTTGAGACCTATAATTCATCCACTCAGAAAGACAGTCAAAAGTTAGGTTGAATTTCCAAAGTGTCATTACTATGCTTTCAACCATCTAAAAGCCCAACCAAATTCCAATGGCAAAACAAAGTCAGATTTTTGCTTTAGTTGTCACCCAAATGTCTATCACTGCGCTTTCAACCGTTTCAAAGCACAGCAAAGTTGAAATGGGAATACAATGTCAGACATTTTGTTTATTTATACAAGACGAATGCATTGTCACTGTGCTTCATCTAATAGCGGAACCAAATAACCTGGATTGCAGTCGAGATTACATTAAAAGTACAGTGCCTATAGAAAGTCTCTGGATTACTTCACATTTGAATATGATACCAAGTGGAATTGAAATTGATTATATGTAATTTTAAAAAACAAACATTTTTCACCCATGCATGTTTTGTATGTTTGTATTCTTATTTTTACTCTGTTATATAGGTCATTATTGTGGAGTCACTACAATGTTGTTGATCCATTCTCAGTTTTCTCCCGTCACAGCCATTGAATTTTGTATCTGTTTTAAAATCACCCCTGGCCTCATGGTGACATCTCTAAGCAGTTGTCTTCCTTTCCCGCAGCTCAGTTCAGAAGGACGACTGCATCTTTGATGTGTCTGTGTGGTTTAATACATCATCCATAGCATAATTATTAACTTTAACATGCTTAAAATATATGTTTTTTACTTAATTAGGCAAGTCAGTTAAGAACCAATTCTTATTTACAATGACGGCCTAGGAACAGTGGGTTAACTGCCTTGTTCAGGGGCAGAACGGCAGATTTTGTACCTTGTCAGCTCAGGGATTCGATCTAGCAACTTTTGGTTACTGGCCCAACACTCTAACCACTAGGCTATTTGTTATTATTACCCATCTACCAATCACTGGCCTTCTTTATGAGGGAAAAATCTCCCTGGTCTTTGAAGTTGAACCTGTGCTTGAAATTCAATACTTGACTGTGGAAGAGGTAGTCATTCAAAAATCATGTCAACCGTATTTCACACAGAGTGAGTCCATATACAGTGGGGAGAACAAGTATTTGATACACTGCCAATTTTGCAGGTTTTCCTACTTACAAAGCATGTAGAGATCTGTAATTTTATCATAGGTACACTTCAACTGTGAGAGACAGAATATAAAAAAAATCCAGAAAATCACATTGTACGATTTTTAAGTAATTAATTTGCATTTTATTGCATGACATAAGTATTTGATACATCAGAAAAGCAGAACTTAATATTTGGTACAGAAACCTTTGTTTGTAATTACAGAGATCATACGTTTCCTGTAGTTCTTGACCAGGTTTGCACACACTGCAACAGGGATTTCGGCCCACTCCTCCATACAGACCTTCTCCAGATCCTTCAGGTTTCAGGGCTGTCGCTGGGCAATACGGACTTTCAGCTCCCTCCAAAGATTTTCTATGGGGTTCAGGTCTGGAGACTGGCTAGGCCACTCCAGGACCTTGAGATGCTTCTCACGCAGCCACTCCTTAGTTGCCCTGGCTGTGTGTTTCGGGTCGTTGTCATGCTGGAACACCCAGCCACCACCCATCTTCAATGCTCTTACTGAGGGAAGGAGGTTGTTGGCCAAGATCTCACGATACATGGCCCCATCCATCCTCCCCTCAATACGATGCAGTCGTCCTGTCCCCTTTGCAGAAAAGCATCCCCAAAGAATGATGTTTCCACCTCCATGCTTCACGGTTGGGTTGGTGTTTTGGGGGTTGTACTCAACCTTCTTCTTCCTCCAAACACAGCGAGTGGAGTTTAGACCAAAAAGCTCTATTTTGGTCTCATCAGACCACATGACCTTCTCGCATTCCTACTCTGGATCATCCAGATGGTCGTTGGTAAACTTCAGACGGGCCTGGACATGCGCTGGCTTGAGCAGGGGGACCTTGCGTGCACTGCAGGATTTTAATCCATGATGGCGTAGTGTGTTACTAATGGTTTTCTTTGAGACTGTGGTCCCAGCTCTCTTCAGGTCATTGACCAGGTCCTGCCGTGTAGTTCTAGGCTGATCCCTCACCTTCCTCATGATCATTGATGCCCCATGAGGTGAGATCTTGCATGGATCCCCAGACCGAGGGTGATTGACCGTCATCTTGAACTTCTTCCATTTTCTAATGATTGCTCCAACAGATGTTGCCTTCTCACCAAGCTGCTTGCCTATTGTCCTGTAGCCCATTCCAGCCTTGTGCAGGTCTACAGATGGAGATGGAGATGTGGATACAACATATCAATTATTAATTTGCAGACACACTGGAATTAAAGCCAGACTAAGTCAGTGGCGCTGTTCTAACTTCCCAAGCAGAAGATACATCTCCTTCAAATGTTGATATATGGTTGCATCAGGGTAGAACAACTGCCCCCTCACTTACAGAGAGTCACAGAAGTTCAAAGCTGACCTTGGTACTGCCAGGCATTGTAAGCAGATAACAGGATCCCCCATTATAGCTAATGGACAAATGGCAACCTTTGTGGTCAATCTTCATGTAAATAATTGCTTCTAACACACCAGAAGTATATCCTTGAACCGATTATTTTAAAAATATCACAGAGAAGAGTTGCTAATGGCAGCCTGCAGTACCCTGGTCGACCTTCAACTTGAGTTAATCAATGAGAGGGGGCAGCAATAAGCTAGCCTGCAACGTCACCTCCTGGAGTAGCTCAAACTGCGCATCTTATGTCTCCATGAGACGCCATCTTAACCGACTTCATTTGACTTCAATGCGCTACATCTTCACATACAGTAGGAATGAATAGTGTCACGTTATCAATGGCTTTGTCCATTCATATATACAGTCACTGGGTTGCGTTGACAACCAAACACAATTCAATATTACTAAATATCCTTCCATTTCAAATCAACCAGATCTTGAAACCCTTGGCCTATCTATTACTTATTTGTACTTGAATCTGGGAATTAATTGAAACAATAGCTGTTGAGGACTTTGCAGAATCTAATAGCATCAATGATGATATATGAGTGATAAAGTATGGTCACATTTCATTTGCTCTGTTAAACCTACCCTTTGGAATGATTTCGATAGCAACAGTGAATCTATTTTTGTTTTTAAGTACAGATTTCTCAACAATTGTTCTCACGATAGCACATTGGTAATATTTAGTGACAAATATCATTGTTCAGCTGGGCTTGGTTAAGACCCTGGATGGGTGGCCAAAGGGTAGCAGATAAACTCTCCAGTAGGAGGTGCTGTTTAGACTATTATTTTATGAGAGTAGATATAACATTGAAGATCTGACATTGTTTTAAAGGATCCCCCCCAGAGCAAGTTGCTGCCAATATTTCTACGTTTTTTCCCAAATTTGTCCTAGAGAGGAAATGCACGTTTAGGTTCCACCTCCAAAGAATGATGAAATATACTTATACATGTTCATGAATTGGGTGTGGGAAATTCCACATGGAGTTGATAAACATCAACAAATAGGGCTAGCACGCCTATCTTATCTAGCTAGCTAGCTATCTTGCCAACCTTATCTAGCTAGCTAATGTTATCTGCTGTTGCTGTTTTTTTAAACTACACTGTATTCAAAAGATTAGCCAGCTGGCTCTATGGCTGGTTCTACAGCTGAATTTGTCATCAAGTTTAGCCACCTTCCAGAAATTTCCGCCGTGAGTCTGCCATAGAAATAGTTTGAAAGAATTAAAGGAAGCTCCAGTAATATGGATCACTATTGAAAGATAGCTGATATGCGTTTTTCTTAAAAGGAAGTAAAAAAGTACAAATGATCCTATCGATTATGATCATTTTCCATTAAAAAATTAAGTGGATGTGCAAAACCATACCTTTGCAACCCCTATTGCGCCATGTCTCAGGCACCCAAGTGGGCACAAGGCTGTTTGTCTCATCTCAGTTGTGAAGAGGAAAAACTTTGCAGCTGTTTCTGATTTATGAACAATGTCTGGCTGGTGGGTGGTAACATTCATATAAAATCATTTGTATGTCATATCACAAGAAAAGACACAGCATTAATACAGATTTGCACAAAGTGGGCAGTTCGGATTTGTCACCAAACATATCACACTTTGACAAAACACGATGACTGCATTCGGAAAGCATTCAGAACCCTTCACTTTTTCCACATTTTGTTACATTGCGGTTCCAAAATGGATTCATTTAAAAAAAAAAATCTCATCAATCTACACAAAATACCCCATAATGACAAAGCAAAAAATAATAAAAAAAAACAGAAATACCTTATTTACATAAGTATTCAGACACTTTGCTATGAGACTCGAAATAGAGCTCAGGTGCATCCTGTTCCCATTAATCAACCTTGAGATGTTTCTACAACTTGATTGGAGTCCACCTGTGGTTCATTCAATTGATTGGACATGATTTGGAAAGGCACACACCTGCCCATATAAGGTCCCACAGTTGACAGTGCATATCAGAGTAAAAACAAAGCCAAGAGTTTGAAGGAATTGTCCGTAGAGCTCCGAGACAGGATTGTGTTGAGGCACAGATCTGGGGAAGGGTACCAAAAAATGTCTGCAGCATTGAAGGTCCCCAAGAACACAGTGGCGTCCATCATTCAACCACCAAGACTTTTCCTAGAGCTGGACGCCCAGGCAAACTGAGTAATCGGGGGAGAAGGGCCTTGGTCAGAGAGGTGACTAAAAAACAATGGTCACTCTGACAGAGCTCCAGAGTTCCTCTGTGGAGATGGGATAACCTTCCAGAAAGACAACCATCTCTGCAGCACTCCACCAATCAGGCCTTGATGTTAGAGTGGCCAGACGGAAGCCACTCCTCAGCAAAAGGCGCATGACAGCCTGGCTTGGAGTTTGCCAAAAGGCACCTAAAGGACTCTCAGACCATGAGAAAAACAAAATTCTCAAGAATTAACTCTTTGGCCTGAATGCCAAGCATCACGTCTGGAGGAAACCAGGCACCGCTCATCACCTGGCCAATACCATCCATTCGGTGAAGCATGGTGGTGGCAGCATCATGCCGTGGGGATGTTTTTCAGAGGCAGGGACTGGGAGACTAGTCAAGATTGAGGGAAAGATGAACGGAGCAAAGTACAGAGAGATCCTTGATGAAAACTTGCTCCAGTGCGCTCAGGACCTCAGACTGGGGTAAAGGTTCACCTTCCAACAGGACAATGACCCTAAGCTCATGACAATGCAGGAGTTGCTTCGGAAAGAGTCTCTGTTTGCCCTTGAGTGTCCCAGCCAGAGCCCGATCGAACATCTCTGAAGAGACTTGAAAATATCTATGCAGTGACGTTTCCCATCCTGACAGAGCTTGAGAGGATCTGCCAAGGAGAATGGGAGAAACTCCCCAAATACAGGTATGCCAAGCTTGTAGCCTCATACCCAAGAAGACTTGAGGCTGTAATCGCTGCTAAAGGTGCTTCAACAAGGTACAGAGTAAAGTGTCTGAATACTTATGTAAATGTGACGTTTTTTTTTGTTGTAACTTTGCTAACATTGAAAAAAACGTTTTTTTCCTTGTCATTATGAGGTATTTTGTGTAGATTGATAAGGGGATAAAACGATGTAATCCATTTTAGAACAAGGCTGTATCGTAACAAAATGTGGAGAAAGAGAAGGGGTTTGAATACTTTCCGAATGCAGTGTATTGACTTAAATCATGGTGCAACATCATGGTAAGCTCTGGCCACCATCTTTCAGCTCGAAAAGTGTATTGTTACTGGTGTGGGTGTTTAAAGATACAAATTCAACATATTTTGTAAAAGGTTTGTCTGTTTGTCTGTAGAAATTTGGTTACCATGATCACATAATCGTGTGTTTTCTATTTCCCCCTAAAACACAAACTTTTTTTTTCAAATTTCAATGTATTTTCCACCTTGATTCCATGTCTATGTCTAGATTCCATGTCCAATACATTGATAGATGACATTGTTGATTCAATCAGTTTTTGACCAGTGGGTTCTGACTTGACTTGAAATTAGTGTCGACAGCTCTGTATCTATGGGTCGGTTGTGCAACTATGGATCGGTTATGGATCAGATGGAACTGAATGAACAACTCAGGATACACAGAGGTCAACATGAAGTCATGGCGGTTTGACATCCCCTTGCTCACTAGAGTTAGTCAAAACTATAGAGCGGTCTGGCTTGTTTTCCACATGAATATCTGGGAGCTCATAATGACACCCTCTCTCACACACACACACACACACCCACAGGGCACATTGAGGCACGTAAGTGAACCTCTGGTACTACCATACCCCAGCACGTTCTCTGTCATTGTCCTGTACTCAGACACCTTATTGTGGTGTACAGATGAGCGCTATGAAAGCTGGGTCATGGTCAGTAGGGCAACCCTGTAGAAAAACATTTTGCAACGGAAAACAAAAATCGTAGTTCTTATTGGCAAGTTCAAGTAGTACCTTCCCGTTTCCCTCAGGTTCAGAACATTGTCAAATAAAATAAAATGTTATTTGTCACGTACACTGTTCAAGGCAGGTATAAAAGGTGCAGTGAAACGCTAGCTCCTTCAACAATGCAGTACATTAATCAATTACAACAATAACTGTCAAGTCAAAAATAACAAGTAATAGAAGAGGTAGTATGCATTGTAATAATTACTGTTTTTACAATGTATTTACAACTATAAAGTGAGTAATGACTTGGTGTAATAAATAGTGTATACACTATAACTACAAAAGTATGTGGACACCCCTTCAAATGAGTGGATTCGGGCATTTCAGCGGCACCCATTGCAGACAGGTGCATAAAATCGAGCACACAAACATTGGCTGTAGAGTGGCCTTACTGATGAGCTCAGTGACTTTCAATGTGGCACCTTGCCAACAAATTTGTTTGTCAAATTTCTGCCCTGCTAGAGCTGACCTGGTCAACTGTATGTGCTGTTATTGTGAGGTGGAAACATCTACGAGCAATAACGGCTGAGCCATGAAGTGGTAGGCCACACAAGCTCACAAAACGGGACCGACTAGTGCTGAAGCGCATAGCGCATAAAAAAATAATCTGTCATCGGTTGCAACACTCACTATCGCGTTCCAAACTACCTCTGGAAGCAACGTCAGCACAAGAACTGTTCGTCGGGAACTTTATGAAATGGGTTTCCATGGCCAGGTAGCCACACACAAGCCGAAGATCACCATGCGCAATGCCAAGCGTCGGCTGGAGTGGTGTAAAGCTCCTCACCATTGGACTCTGGAGCAGTGGAAATGCGTTCTCTGGAGTGATGAATCACGCTTCACCATCTGGTTGTCCTACGGACAAATCTGGGTTTGGCGGATGCCAGGAGAATGCTACTTGTCCCAGTGCATAGTGCCAACTGTAGAGATTAGTGTAGGAGGAATAATGTGTCTGGAGCTGTTTTTCATGGTTCAGGCTAGGCCCCTTAGTTCCAGTGAAGGGAATTCTTAACGCTACAGGATACAATGACATTCTAGACTATTCTGTGCTTCCAACTTTTTGGCAACAGTTTCGGGAAGGCCCTTTCCTGTTTCAGGAAATGGTTTGTCGAGATCTGTTTGGAAGGACTTGACTGGCCTGCACAGAGCCATGACCTCAACCCCATCGAACACCTTTGGGATGAATTGGAACGCCGACTGCGAGCCAGGCCTAATTGCCCAACCTCACTAATGCTCTTGTGGCTGAGTGGAAGCAAGTCCCTGCAGCAGTGTTCCAACATAGAGTGGAAAGCCTTCCCAGAAAAGTGGAGGCTGTTATAGCAGCAAAGGGGAGACCAACTCCATATTAATGCCCATGATTTTGGAATGAGATGTTCGACATGCAGGTGTTCACATACTTTTGTGTGTGTGTGTGTGTGTGTGTGTGTGTGTGTGTGTGTGTGTGTGTGTGTGTGTGTGTGTGTGTGTGTGTGTGTGTGTGTGTGTGTGTGTGTGTGTGTGTGTGTGTGTGTGTGTGTGTGTGTGTGTGTGTGTGTGTGTGTGTGTGTGTGTGTGCGTGCGTGCGTGCGTGCGTGCGTGCGTGCGTGCGTGCGTGCGTGCGTGTGTGTGTAAGTAAGGGTTGGATGTGTGAGTAGTCAGTGCAAATAATCTCAATCTTTTGGAACTTCCTCAGACACCGCTGGGTGTAGATATCCTGGAGGGCAGGGAGCTCGCCCCCAGTGATGTAATGGACGCAGAGGACGCAGCCGGTCACGTAGCCGGTCAAGATGCTTTTGATTGTGCAGCTGAAGAACTTCTTGAGGATCCATGGGACCATGCTGAATTTCTTCAGTCACCCGAGGTTGAATATGCATTGTTGCGTCTTCACCACAGTGGTGTGATTGGACCATGTCAGGTCTTCTGTGACGTGCACGCCAAGGAACTTGAAGCTTTTGACACTGTACACTGCAACGCCGTCGATGACAGTTGACCCCCCATTTCCTGTAGTCCACCATCAGCACCTTGGTTTTGCTGACGCTGATGGAGCAAAACCAATCCCTACTGAACACGACCCCAGTAAAGCCAATCCAGGCCAATGTGGAGCAATCTTCGCTTTCAAACAGAGTTGAATCCAATGCAACACCCTATCAAATGGCAGAAAGCATCCAAAAAGGTCTGTTTATATATACAGTATAAAAAACATTAAAGACACCTGCTCTTTCCATGACATAGACTGAACAGGTGAATCTAGGTGAAACCTATGATCCCTTATAGATGTCACTTGTTAAATCCTCCTTAAATCAGTGTAGATGGAAAGGGAGAAGACCGGTTAAAGAAGGATTGAAACAATTGAGATACGGATTGTGTATTGTGTGCCATTCAAAGGGTGAATGAGAAGGACAAACTATTTAAGGGCCTTTGAACGGGGTATGGCAGTAGGTCCCAGGCGCACCGGTTTGTGTCAAGATTTGCAATGCTGCGTTTTCCCCACTCAACAGTTTCCCGTGTGTATCAAGAAGGGTCCACCACCCAAAAGGACATCCAGCCAACTTGACACAACTGTTGGAAGCGTTGGAGTCGACACGGGCCAGCATCCCTGTAGAATGCTTTCGACACCTCTTAGAGTCCAAGCCCCCAAAGAAATGAGTCAACATGGGCCAGCATTTTTCAAACAGAAATTTGTATGCTGTAGCACAAACTCCCAAAAGTTCTGGGACACTGTAAAGTCCACGGAGAATAAGAGCACCTCCTCCCAGCTGCCCACTGCACTGAGGCTAGGAAACACTGTCGGAACCAATAAATCCACGATGATTGAGAATTTCAATTAGCATTTTTTTTTTACGGCTGGCCATGCTTTCCGCCTGGCTAACTATTACTCACATATTCAGCCTCTCTTTCGTAACGTCTGAGATCCCTTCAGAGGGGGAGACACTCTAGACCCAAACTGTTTCAGATCTACAGTTGAAGTCGGAAGTTTACATACACTTAGGTTAGAGTCATTAAAACTTGTTTATCAACCACTCCACAAATTTCTTGTTAACAAACTATAGTTTTGGCAAGTCGGTTAGGACATCTACTTTGTGCACGACACAAGTAATTTTTCCAACAATTGTATACAGACAGATTATTTCACTTATAATTCACTGTATCACAATTCCAGTGGGTCAGAAGTTTACATACACTAAGCTTGGAAAATTCCAGAAAATGATGTCATGGCTTTATTGACATCGTTTGAATCAATTGGAGGTGTACCTGTTAATGTATTTCAAGGCCTACCTTCAAACTCAGTGCCTCTTTGCTTGACATCATGGGAAAATCAAAAGAAATCAGCCAAGACCTCAGAAAAAAATTGTAGACCTCCACAAGTCTGGTTCATTCTTGGGAGCAATTTCCAAATGCCTGAAGGTACAAACAATAGTACACAGGTATAAACACCATGGGACCACGCAGCCGTCATACCGCTCAGGAAGGAGACGCGTTCTGTCTCCTAGAGATTAACGTACTTTGGTGCAAAGTGCAAATCAATCCCAGAACAACAGCAAAGGACCTTGTGAAGATGCTGGAGGAAACAGTTATAAAAGTATATTTTTCCACAGTAAAATGAGTCCTATATTGACATAACCTGAAAGGCCACTCTGCAAGGAGAAGCCAATGCTCCAAAACCGTCATAAAAAAAGCCAGACTACGGTTTGTAACTGCACATGGGGACAAAGATCGTACTTTTTAGAGAAATGTCCTCTGGTCAGATGAAACAAAAATCTAACTGTTTGGCGTTTGGAGGAAAAAGGGGGAGGCTTGCAAGCCGAAGAACACCATCCCAACCGTGAAGCACAGGGGTGGCAGCATCATGTTGTGGGGGTGCAGGAGGGTGCTGCAGGAGGGACTGGTTCACTTCACAAAATAGATGGCGTCATGAGGAAGGAAAAGTATGTGGATATATTGAAGCAAAATCTCAAGACATCAGTCAGGAAGTTAAAGCTTGGTCGCGAATGGGTCTTCCAAATGGACAATGACCCCAAGCATACTTCCAAAGTTGTGGCAAAATGGCTTAAGGACATCAAAGTCAAGGTATTGGAGTGGCCATCACAAAGCCCTGAACTCAATCCCATAGAACATTTGTGGGCAGAACTGAATAAGCATGTGCTAGCAAGGAGGCCTACAAACCTGACTCAGTTACACCAGCTCTGTCAGGAGGAATGGACCAAAATTCACCCAACTTATTGTGGGAAGCTTGTGGAAGGCTACCCAAAACATTTGACCCAAGTTAAACAATTTAAAGGTAATGCTACCAAATACTAATTGAGTGTATGTAGACTTCTGACCCACTGGGGATGTGATGAAAGAAATAAAAGCTGAAAAAAAGAATTCTCTCTTCTATTATTCTGACATTTCACCTTCTTAAAATAAAGTAACTGACCTAAGACAGGGAATTTTTACTATGATTAAATGTCAGGAATTGTGAAAAACTGAGTTTAAATGTATTTGGCTAAGGTGTATGTAAACTTCCGACTTCAACTCTATATCTATCCTACCCTGCCTTTCTAAGGTCTTCGAAAGCCAAGTTAACAAACAGATCACCGACCATTTCGAATCCCACCGTACTTTCTCCGCTATGCAATCTGGTTTCCGAGCTGGTGATTGGTGCATCTCAGCCACGCTCAAGGTCCTAAACAATATCATAACCGCCATCGATAAAAGACAATTCTGTGCATCCGTACTCATTGACCTGGCCAATGTTTTTGATTCTGTCAATCACTGCATTTTTATCGGCAGTCTCAACAGCCTTGGTTTCTCAAATAACTGCCTCGCCTGGTACACCAACTACTTCACAGACAGAGTTCAGTGTGTCAAATTGGAGGGCCTGTTGTCCGGACCTCTGGCAGTCTCTTTGGGGGTGCCACAGGGTTCAATTCTCGGGCCGACTCTTTTCTGTGTATGATGTCGCTCTTGCGGCTGGTGATTCTCTCATCCACCTCTACGCAGACGACACCATTCTGTATACTTCTGGCCCTTCTTTGGACACTGTGTTAATTAACTGACCTCCAGATAAGCTTCAATGCCATACAGCTATCCTCCCGTGGCCTCTAACTGCTCTTAAATGCAACTAAAACTAAATGCATGCTCTTCAACTGATCGCTGCCCGCACCTACCCGCCTGTCTAGCATCACTACTCTGGATGGTTCTGACTTAGAATATGTGGACAACTGCAAGTACCTAGGGGTCTGGTTAAACTGTAAACTCTCTTTCAAGACTCACATTAAGCATCTCCAATCCAAAATTAAATCTAGAATCGGCTTCCTATTTGGCAACAAAGCATCCATCACTCATGCTGCAAAACATACCCTCGTAAAACTGTCTATTCTACTGAACCTTGACTTCGGCGATGTCATTTACAAAATAGCCTCCAACACTCTACTCAGCAAATTGGATGCAGTCTATCACAGTGCCATCTGTTTTGTCACCAAAGCCCCATATACTACCCTCCACTGCGACCTGTATGCTCTTGTTGGCTGGCCCTCGTTCATTTTCGTCACCAAACCCACTTGCTCCAGGTCATCTAGTCTTTGCAAGGTTAAGGCCCGCCTTATCTCAGCTCACTGGTCACCATAGCAGCGTAGCTTGTGCCTGCCCATAGCATAACCCCACCACCCCCATGGGGCACTCTGTTCACAACATTGACATCAGCAAACCCGCTCGCCCACACAACGCCATACTGCCACCTGCCCGGTAAAGTTAAAACCGGGATTAATCCGTGAAGAGCACACTTCTTTAGAATGCCTGTGGCCATCGAAGGTGAGGATTTGCACACTGTCAGTTACAACGCCAAACTGCAGTTACAACGCCAAACTGCAGCCTGGTGAGGATGAGCACACAGATGAGCTTCCCTGAGACAGTTTCTGATAGATTGTGCAGAAATTCTTTGGTTGTTCAAACCCACAGTTTCATCAGCTGTCCGGGTGGCTGGTCCCAGACGATTATCCCACAGGGGAAGAAGCCGGATGTGGATGTCCTGGTTACATGTGGTCTGCGGTTGTGAGGCCGGTTGGACATACTGCCAAATTCTCTAAAACGACGCTGCAGGCGGTTTATGGTAGAGAAATTAACATTAAATCATCTGGTAACAGCTCCTTCAAAACTTCAGTCATCTGTGGCAACATGCACATTTTAGAGGGGCATTTTATTACCCCCAGCACAAGGTGCACCTGTGTAATGATTATGCCGTTTAATCAGCTTCTTGATATGCCACAACTGTCAGGTGGATGGATTATCTTGGCAAAGGAGAAATGCTCACTAGCAGGGATGTGAATACATTTTTGCACAACATTTGAGAGAAAAAAGCTTTTTGTGTGCATGGACAATTTCTGGGATCTTTTATTTCAGCTCATGAAACATGGGACCAACACTTGTACATGTTGCTTATATATTTTTGTTCAGTGTATATACGTATCGAATTGCCTTGAGAGGGAAAGATGCACATGCCAAATATATATATATATATATATCCATATACCTGTATATATAGCAAACCTAACTCAAAACTATACGGCACACACTGTAAATATACACACAGGGGTGGTAAAGCATTCAAAGTTACTATAGGTGTTGTCTGAATTTCATTGTGCGTGGCAACTTCAACCAGGATCAGTTGCAATTTTTTGTTTGTTATTTATATTGTTCCATGTCTGTTTAAGAATGCTAACCATGTCAAGCGTGCTCTTAAAAGGTGCAAAGGGATAACAACAGAGCTAGCCATTTGGGAAAATTGAGCCTGAAGAATGCTTCTCTGGCTTTCATTAACTAACGAGAGCCCTCAATCCCTCTCTTCCTCCGGAAAGAAGGAATGAACGTGTGAAGAGAAGATGAGAGGTAGATTGAGGGAAAGAGAAAAAATAAATAGTAAAAAATTTGCCAAAAAGTTTTGCGTCGACGTCAAAATTCTTCTCAGAAAGATGTTTTTTTCCAAGAAAAATATGGCAACAAAGTAACAGGAGTTATATATTAGAATATTTTATTGCTTTACGAAATGTTGTTTGAATTCAAATTCACAACCTTCATATTGTTAGGAGTTCACAGAAATGTATTTGCTGGAGGTCAACGCTTTGTCTGTTGTTGGACAGCTGGACAGAACCATGATTGTCAGCACATAACTTACAACACACAAACCTCTTTGGCATCCTGTTCATAGCACTACATATCTAAAATAATTACACAAACATCTGTATAAAATATATATTAACCTGTTAGTTCAGAAAAAGGCTCACGGTAAACGAAAACCAAATGGTGTAGTTTACAGCTTAAATCCCTATGATGAATCTGACCAGCGGATTCACCACATCAGAAAATACACACAAAGAAACATTTGGAAAATAACAATAACAGAACTTGCTGAAAAGCAAAATATCGTATTTAGAAATCTAAAGAAAAAAAAAAGACCATCACAAGTTATATTTCTAAACCTGTAGAACCGGCTACTCAGGCTTAGGGAATATGGCTGGTGAAAATATGAACGTTAAGAGTTTTTGGCATTTTTATTAAATGATGGAGATGAGGGAGTTTTGCTCAACTCTGAAGAATTCCATGGCACAGGAATGTGGCCAGATTCACTCGACATTTCTGCACAGGGAGGGAACGGGGGTTAAAAAGTCCATAAAAATATACATTCTACAGACAAGGTTATCTGGAAAAGCGTGAGGCTTTCAGTTAATATTTGGAAATGAGAAAAAACAGATCTAATTATTTAAGAAGAGAATATGAAGTTCCCGAACCCCATGGATCATCATTGTACACGACAGAACATGAGAAAGGTGTTGTGAATATGTGAAAAGCAGCAAATATAAATACGTTGGCATACACTGACAGGACAGTAGTATGTTGCCCGTTACAAAACAGCAATACTGTCCAAGTACCTAGAATGTTTCACATTTTGTCTCATAGACCCAGATGGCTAGCCTGCAGTCGCCTGACTAAGAGAGAAAGAGATAGAGGAATAGCACAGTTCCCCTCTAAATGTGAAAGCACAAGTCCTTTTTCCATACGTTCCTCTCTCATTCTGCATCATTCTTGTCTTTTGTACATTTTTCTTCAGAACTCTGACCATTGACGTAGTCGGTACTCTGCGCAGCTTCCCGAGAGCTCACACCCCCTCGAGTGAATCGCTTGTCGAAGATCAAAAGTCTGACTTCCTCAAATGAAGATTTCCACTGCCTCTGCCTCCAAGTCATCCAGGCCTCTCAATGTGTTCAAGGAGGAGGACTTTAGTTGTTGAGCAGCAGCGTTGTCTGGAAAACAGAGAGAGGTCAAATGATTAGAGGAATGTGTGGGAAGAGTAGAAATGGTGGAAAAATACGCCACTATTACAGTACATCACCTTTAACCAAATAAACATGCTGATTGTTCTACATTGGGATGAGCCATTCGGTTAAATCAGTGCAGTCAATAATCAGGGCTAAGTGTGACAACATAGCACATTCCGACAGCCCACAGACGACCTCCGACCTACAAGGCCATCGCCGATTGGCTGGTTCTACGGGGGTATGGTTGGTAAATCAATGACTGCTCTGACACAGAGTGTGATGCAATTACAAAGAATGGTTTGGGTGTTTGGGTAACTGTGTGTGCATGTGTGTGTATGTGTGTGTGACAGACTACTCACCAATGCTGAGTTTAGAACCAGTGGTTGGCTCCTTGACCTTAGCTCCATCCTCTGATCCACAGCTCTGGCTGGGGTGAGCTGGGGAGGAGCACCGGAAAGGAGAGACAGGAGTCTGGTCGTCTGACAGACTCTTACCTACAACACAGAGCATGTGAAATATCAACCACTGTCTGGCACACATTTAAATGATAAACATGTGCTCTAATTCTACCCTCAATCCACTTCAATGTCCATCAAAATGATCTTTGACAATAACTCCCTAGTTCATATTCCGATTAGATTGCATGTATGAAGCGAGCAACAATGCCTCCTGAACAGAGCCCTGAGAGACCCCTCAAATAATAGTTAAAAAGGTGTTAAAAAGTTTTTTTAGTCTCTGACAATATCGTGACTCGTCCTTACCTTTGCTTACGCTGGCGCACTTGGCCGTGCTGATTGAAGAAGTGGACATGGCGGCGCGCAGACAAAACCCACTCTTCTCGACCTGGTCCTGGTGCAAACGCTGGTGGAGTACCTTAATGACAGCATCTTTCTCCAGGATATGGGCGTAGAGAGCGCGGATCCTACGTGCAGGAGAGAAATGGCGTCAGAGTAGACAAATGGTGGCTCTCTGAGCATTGCTATCTGATACAACGAAGTAGATCAGACGTATTAAATGCATACAAAGTGTCAAGACGGCAACAATGCTACAAATGGCGGATCATTTCTCGGGAAAAAAGTTCCATCTTCATACCGGTTTTCCATCTCCTGGTTTCGGTAGTCAGATACAGGCAGGTCCTCGTTGAAGCTGTTGTTTGAAGAGTGACAGGGGGAATGGTTGATGATGGTTGTGTCTCTGGAAGGGAGAAAATAGATTATGTTAGGAACTGGATGCAGGTAAAAAATGGGAAGTATAATGAACGTATTTAGCCCAGACGTTTTGAAAATGTTCTCTCTCGTATGTGCATACAGAACATAACCCTTGAACCATCGATCCCCTAACGTTAAACCTCTGACCCTCACCTCTGAGCGGCGGCGGTGGCGGCCACGTCCATGGCGAACTGCCTCATGGTGCTCTCCTCTAAGTACTTCTGCTCCCAGCGCATCATGTCCGCCTCCAGGGCTAGGATACGCTCCTCTCTTTCCCTCAGACGCTCGTGCAGCGAGCCCACAGTCACGCCCGGCGGGTGAGACTGCCTCTGCTGCGCCCTAAGGCTCTTCAGCTCTTGCTCCAGGCGTGTCCTCAACCTCATCTCCAGGCCCTCGCGCTTCTCGCAGGTGGCCTGCAGCTGAGCCAGGGCGCTCTGCAGCCGCTCCACCTTCTCCACGTAGGCCCGCTTCCGCCGCAGTTCCTCTTCCAGCTGCCGGCCCCTGCACCGCTGGGACTCTAGGGCCTCCTCGAGCTGCTCCGCCCTCAGGCCCTGCTCCTCTGCGAAGTTGCGGAGCCTCTGGAGTTCGCGCTCGGCACGCTCACGCTCAAACTGCTGCTCCTCGCCTGATGGGGGGAAAGAAAGAGGAGAAGAGAAGGGGGGAAAGAAAAGTCAGACACGGTAAAGCCACAAAGCTACAAAACGGTACAACATTCACACACAGGATAAATTGACAGGATACATCAGGATACAAGCTAGTCTTGGGTACTGGGACGGACACAAGGCATGAACCAGTCTAAGGCCACATGAAGATATTTCGAGGGGGAAAATGAGAGCTTGGTCGAAGTCTTAAGCCATCACACTACCATCGCTCTAACCCAGCTAATACGTCCCAGAGTTCAGCCATCACACTACCATCGCTCTAACCCAGCTAATACGTCCCCGAATTCAGCCATCACACTACCATCGCTCTAACCCAGCTAATACGTCCCCGAATTCAGCCATCACGGCCGACGGTCTTCATTTGCTCAAGCATTTGTGGAATGTCGAGGGTTAGAAAGAGGAGGGGAAGCTCCTATCCCTTTGACCCACTTAACAAGGAACATTCCTTCAATCAAGGCCGTACACCTCCAACCCTCTCTCATCTGGCCCTGGGAAAGGCCCACTGCTTAAATAGACAACGTAAATCAAAACCAACAACCCCAGGAACCTGATGTTAGTTCAACAGTTCTCATTTATAGCTCCCCTTCCTTCCTCGTAGCTGGGTTGCGTTTACTGTTGAGGCGTTCTCACCAAATAAGCGGAGGTTATGCAATGGAAATTCTTCCATACAGGATGTAGCTTAGCTACCGAGTGGCCCTGTGCTATGCTCCAATCCTGTGAGGAATGCGCAACATGGCTGAAGTGGGTCTAAGACTTGGAGTGGTAGGAAAGGAGATGGGATGGGTGACACTTACTTTGCTCGAGCAGTTTGGTCATGACGTGCTGGTTGTGGTCAGCAGCTTCCACTTCTTTGGCGGCCTGTGTTCTGGCATTTTCCAGGCTTTCTGTAACGCAAATATTGAAAGTTAAGCATTATACACTAAAACTGATTTGGGAAAAAGTTTCTCTGCAAACAGTTCCACTCTGTATAAACCATTATAATCTTTTAAAAAATGGCTCTGGACTAAAGTGCTAACCAACCGGAGATGTTCTGGTATTTGTAGTCCTTACCTCTAAGGTCCATGTTGAAGTCCTGCAGCCTCCTGATCTCGGCCACCAGTCTGCCCCTCAGGGTCTGCTCCAGGCTCTCCCTCTTACTGCTGCCCTGCATCAGAGCCTCATAGGCCTCTGAGATCCTCTGGATCTCCTGCTCCAACTGAATGGACAGAGAGAAGCAAGGAGGGGAAAGAAAAACATTCTTGGTCAGCCATCTTGTTTGTTTGTTTAATATCTTTATGCGTGCTGGAGATGGGGGGGGGGGGGTGTTGGTTCAGACCTAGTACATCTGTATGTGCAGTACAGCACATAAACATGTGGGCACGTATATAAACATACATATGGGCATATATACATAAATATACCTGGGAGCACATTCCATACATGTGGCACATAGCCTCATACTGTGTTTATACGGTACATACACTACATGCCTATAATCCAGAGGAATTTGAGCTAACACCACTCCCCGTGTGTGAGTGGTTTATATCTGCATTCCTGGGAGCTAACAGCCATGGTTCTAGGTGTGGGTGGTTCACGATCACATGCACAGACAGACAGAGACAGACAGAGACAGACAGAGAGACAGAGAGACAGAGAGAGAGATATGGGCGGGTTGTCATTGCGGGGAAGGTGTGCACGCCTGTGCTGTGGAAACAGAAACAGGCAGAGAAGTGAAGAAGTAGAAACGCCCACCATTACAGCAGCCACTAAGGCATGTTTACTCAGGGCTGCGGCCCGACGGTCAGGGGAAATTTTCCAACCCAGTAATTATCATTCTTTAAGGCTGAGGGAGCACAAGAAGTGGGGTGACGTAACTCCACAGGAGAGCAGCAAAGTCTTGCTACAGTATGCATTTACCATAAGATATAGGAAGATGGATATAACCTATTTTAGTCCTCCATCTACCTCTATTGCATCTACCAAGATAAATATGTGAAGTCTGTCAGCTAATGATGTTGCCACTATCTTGATTTATAAGAGGCAATAACATACTCAATTAGTGATGGGAGGTGGGGGGGAAACAGATAACAGACATATCGCAATATTATTTTTGCGCTAGTTGGCTGTACCTGCACCAAAACTACAGTATTTTCCCTTTATAGCTTGATCTTGATCTTTTTAAATAGGGAGCCAATTTGTTTCCGGCACTTTTATTTCCCTGATTCATCAAAACGTATTTTCTCATGTTCTTTAGTCTCTTTGCAGCAGACGCATAGTTAGCAATACGTTTGGAACATCAAATCGCAATAGAATCACAGTATCGAAAGGCAATACATATGGAATTGTGAGAATCGCAATAGAATCACAGTATCGAAACGCAATACATATGGAATTGTGAGAATCGCAATACATATCATATCGGCACCTAAGTATCATGGAAATATCGTGACGTCCCTGGCAATTCCCAATGGTTCAGTTTCAACACAGAGTAGCCCTGCCACCTGCCATGGCGAACAGAATATCTCTCTCTCTCTGGGCACTCTTGAGCATTTCAGGGGTTACAACCCTATCGACTGCTGTCTGACATGCCCTGGATAGGACCAACAACAAAAAAAATCTATGGCTAAAGGGCACATGCTCACAACCCCCTGGCTGCAGCACAATGCAGGGAGTGTGGACACAGTAGCAGACTCTGGCCTCTATATGTTCTCTATTTGCAGCCAGTGGTAGCAGCAGTTGTACAGATGGGGCAGTGTGCCTGAGGTGGCTCTACACAAGCTATCTGCTATTTGGGTTTCCCTCCATTCCCTTCATTAAGCGACACATGTTGCAGACTACAGTCCTTTGCTATTCAGCATGGGCAGCGTGGGCATGCCTACTTCAGAAGTTCCACGTGCTGTGTGTGACTCAAAGTTGTGCATTCCATCATGCAATCGATTTCAATGGGAGATTTGCCCAAAGTTGAACATGATTTGTTTCTCCAATATAATATCAGTCCTTCATGCATATAGCAGTACAAACGTATCCTATGGCATGTCACCATTTTAGAGAGGGACTGAAAGGAGAATATTCCCACCATATAGATACAATATAATTCTCTTCAATGAAAAATGTGTGATTCTCACCTTGTGGATGCGGCAGGCCTTCTCTCGGTGGCCCTCCAGCTCCTGCCTCAGCCTCTCGTTCTCCAGCATCAGCAGTTCCACCTGCTTGGGCTCCTCCACGACACCAGGGGGCCGACTGGTGAACATGCTGTAGCAGGTCTCCGTTTGCTGCTGAACTGGGGCCACATACCTGCGAAGAAGGACGTGTGTTGTTGAATTGAGTGTGACTGGCCACTACCGTCTCCCCATGAGTGACTAGCTAGCAATAGTACCTTAGCTCATAGAGCTGTGGTTACGTGAGCAACCTTTGCTCGTTAAAGTTTACCACAAGCTTCCCGCCGCTGATCTACGTATGTCCGTGCATGGAGTGAGATTTTTTTGAGTCGCTGACACATTTTGGTAACATGTTCTTGCCAGTCCCACTCCCATTCACAAGGGGGCGATTCAACGCTTTTTTGTTTTTGTCTTTTCATTTTGTGAAAGCAAGGAAGAGTCGCCATCCCTGGCTAGTGGTAAATAACTGGCTTTAGCCTGGCTAAAAAAGCTAGCCTTTTCAGCTTCCCACATCTCTATGTAAATAAATATGCCCCGGCAAGTATTCTTATAAAACATTATCCCAGTTTGATATGCTGCTTTTGTATTCATTCCCATATCGGCTAAAAATAGAATGTCATGTTTTGGTCACGGAGGGAAAAAAGCACATGGCTAGCCAGTTGGCTACCGCAGGTTCTACCCTTTACAATAGCCTGTAATTACTAGTTTCTGGGTGGATTCTTTTCATTTGATTTACTGTTTGAACAGTCGCTGAGATTATATTTGGTTATCAATGCATAATTGGCTACTTTGATGAATTGCCTATAGCCAATATATGGCTATAGATAAAAGAACCAAGAGTCAACACTGCCCCCACTGCTGTGAGTCCTGAGGCGTGTATCATTTTCAGGTAGTAAAAAAATATGTTGAATGCCGGCGCGTATTACAAGAAGCTGCCCCTTTTGTGATGAAAAACGACACTGCGACATTCCAAAATTGGCATCCACAGATATCACAACTATCTTATATTATAATGAACACATCAACTCCACCCTAGACGGGTTGACATAATAGTGTTTCAGAAAGGCGATCGGAATTCCAACCTACGCATGTAATGATTCACAATGCATGCTAGGGAGGTAAGGAAGGCAGGACGCACAATGACAAGGCTTGGAATCCATTATGCGAGCGGCTACGGCCACAGAAATTAGCACGCTATTTAATGTGTGATCGCTGTTGATTCATGGCAAAGACATTGGGAACACACCAACAGCGGGAACACCTTTACATGATCTCACTGTATAGCCAACACCCACACACACAGTTGTGAATGGCCGTAATGCCTTAGTACCTGTGCTGCTCGGTCTGGATTGGCTGGGGAATGTCCCTGTACACACACTGGGGCTCTTGGGCATGGATGGGCATATATCCTTGGGACATGATGGGAACAGATGAGTACTCTGGGTGTGGGCTACATTTGTCCCGGAGGCCTTGTGGGGGGGCGCAGTAACCCAGCTCCGGGTAGCTATGTGAGGAGCTCTTGACCGCCTCAGACTTCGCCATGGCACAATTCCTCTCCAGAGACAGCTGCAGGAGATGCTCACTCAGCGATCGCATATGCCCTCGCTTCAACTCAATCAGCTCCTCATCCGCCGCACGGCAGTCCCGTTCGCGCAGCTGATTGTGGGCGCCTGTGGCGGGTGCCCAATGCTGAGCCAGGTACTGAGAGTGGGCTTTGGCCTGCTCGTAGGTGGGCAGCTCCTCGCCGTGGAGCTGGTAAAGCTGGTAGCTACTCTCCGAGTGCTGGTAGTCTCCCTGGTGTTCCTGGCCCTGGGGCTCCTGGCGGGCTGATAGTTGGAGGAATGAGGAGTCTTCCTGGGTGAGGCTCTCCAGAGAGGAGCGAGGACTTCCACCGGGGCCCTCTCCTGCTCCACTCCCAGGCCCCCCACCAGGGGACCCTCCGCTGCCTCCGCGCAGGGCCTGCTGCTGGATGGCCAGGAGGGTACGTGCGTCTGTGGGGTTGCCGTAGCGTAGTTGTTCCTGGATGAGGCGGTGCAGGACCGTGCCAGACGGCTCTTCTGTGGATGACATGATGGTTCTGTTGTTTGAAGCTAGTGATCAAGTGTAGACAGAATTTTTATAGATGGCTGTGAACCTGGAACAGGATCAAAAAAATGAATCAATAAGCATACTTACAAGTAGTCCTACACCTAAAACAGTATAGTTGATCATTGCTAATGTACAACATTTACAAGATCATGCAAATGATTTGTGCTCCTCCAAAACACTACTGTAGAATACTGTAAAGACTGCAAAAAAAACCAACATAATATTCATGATTTGTTGAATATCCCATACATTACTCAAGGCCTTTGTCGTCCAGGTAGAGTGAAGCAAAAATCAAGTATGCTCTACTTTTGAGTGATGGCATTCCATGAATTTCCTAATGGAAATACATTTTCCCTCTTAATTGTATAAGTATGCCATCACTATTTCACTAACAGATGTGTTTTTTTCTTAAACATGTTCCATTTTACATTAGTTAAATTGTCAACATTATGGATCAAATGTTTGTTGGTCGTGAAAAGTAACATTCATACAAGCCACATAGCGACAGAAGGGAAACGTGGTTGCTCCGTGGTACTACTGCTGTTAAAATGTGCGTCGAAATTCCATTCTCACCCAGGAGTCAAGCGCATATTTCTACAAACAGTTTTCAGAACCAACGATGGAACAATTAAGTTGCATAATAAATTAGAAACCACAATACAATATGTTTTGTGTTAACGCGCGATAACCGACTGTTTACAATTCAAGCCTCGAATGTTACAAAGTAGCCGAAATAAAAACAAATCTTACCAGTTCACGCTGTCATCCCAGCAAAAACGTTTTTTTTTTTTTTTTTTTTTAAACGTTCAACTTTAAAATAAGGTCAAAAGTAATGCACAATGTTTCGCTTAAACAGTTATCATCCTTCCACCGCGAGTTTGTGGTTTACTCTGGTCAGAACTTGCTCAACACTGAACCGGTTGTCGAGAGCTGAGCGAGTATAAGTAACTGGGGACGGAGGGACTGAGGTCGGGAATGCCAGGAATGTGAGAGCGCGAGTTCCCTCGGGGATCAAAAGCGTAACCCACACGGTTCCAATATGAGAGAGGAGGCCAAACGGAATAGCTGCAATTCTCCTCACAACCATGAGGACAGCGATAGTGTTCCAGGTAATAAACTACAAATGGGAATTAATCACAGGGAAACCAGCAGGCAGAAGTTACGTAGGCCTAACAGCATGTCAATAACATGTTATAATGATGAAAATAACCTGAATGTAGATAGTCCACGTTGACATTTTCCTTACCTCTCTGAGTGTCTGTCTGCTATTGGCATTTTGCAGATACTGATTGAGCGGATAGGAATAGCCTATAGACTAACTCTATAGATCTGTTTTGACATTTCATTCAAGGGCAACTGTGCATGTGACCTTGTCCTGTCTCTGTTTGCTCTGGGGGGGGGGGGGGGGGGGGGGGGGGGGCGGGGGGGCTATATGGCTCTAGGATTTATCTAAAGAAAAAATGCCTATAGATTCAGGACTACTAAACTATAAACTATATAATTATCTAGTGATGAAAGTAGCCATTGACTTGTATGGGAGATGAGCGTCTCAACAGGACGGGACAGAGTATATGGATAGGCAGCTGTCCATTGGAATCTGTGGCTTTTCCCTGTGACCAAAGACATAGAAAGTTGTTGAGCCCCACAAGCACTACATGATGCAGAGTGGTAGAGAATGTCAAACAGAAGCACCTGATTGAACTATGGGTTAAAATCTCAAATATGTAGGAGCATAAGGGCTGTGGAATGAGACATGAGGTCAGCATGCTTCATGAATTAACATAATTTGCCTCCATAGCCCAATGAACTAAGAACACAATTTTAGTGGCATTCTGTGAGGCCACAAAGCTTCTAAACCTTTCAAAACACATAATGAAGGCAAAAAAAAGGCACAATAAACCACCATGTTGATGGTTTTTCTCTGGAAGTTTACAGCACACATTCCACATATGTTTTGGGTGGTGGTAAGCACAGGAGGTTGGTTTCACCTTAATTGGGAAGGACAGGCTCGTGGTAATGGAATGGTATCACATACATGGTATCACATACATTAAATATGGTTTGATGCCATTCCATTTGGTCCGTTCCAGCCATTATTATGAGCCGTCCTCCCCTCAGCAGCCTCCACTGGTGCTAAGTATTCTTAAACATACTTTTTTTTACGCAGCCAAGTTGTCTGAATGTCTAGGCGGCCATTTGCAAGGTATTAAAAGCGTGTTTGAGTTTCCCCTCAAATGTTGACAGTGGTGGATAGTGGAAGCACCCTTTAAAAGCGTGGCTTTTCATTTAACACCTCCCCACTACTTCCTCTTCCACCCCCCCCCCCCCCCCCCCCCCCCTCCTCCCACTGACCCTCACCCCCCTTCATCTCCGCTGGTTAACTCGCAGCCTCTAGCCATTTGCCCCCATTGTGGCAGACTTCCTGTGAACTTCCAAAGGAATGCTGAGTGGAGTGGCCCTTTGAAATCATGGACATTGAAAGGAGCCATTCCCGGTGTTAGTGGACATTCAAAATCGCTGGCCATAAAAATTCCTGCTGTCTGCAGACTCAGGCGGGCTTCAGTTGACCAAATGGTTATAGGTTATACTTTATACGATATGTGAGAACAGCACTGCAAGAAAGATGTCACATGGTTCTATTTAGTCATTTTTCCTTATTCCCTCATGTTTGATTTATTTTCAATTCATTTACTTAGAAGTGCTTCAATATTTATTTATTCCTATCAGGTGCTGTGTTTTGGTTTACTTCTTATTTACTTATTTGAGCGACTTCCTTGGAATTGGTTAACCCCTTTTGAGTGTTTGTCTTGGTGTGTGAATGAGGGCATTTGATTAACCCGAGCGCCCGGGTAGGTATAGTTGGAACCGGACTGCCTCCCGGGTATGAGCCGTGTGCCCCGATCTGGCCGACGGCTAGGTTGGCTCAAAACAAATGTGATTTAGGTTAAGCACATGGAGTAATGAGTAGAATTCTGTGTTTTCACATTCAAAAGTGAATGCCTTATTTTTTTATTTTTTTTTTAAATCAATCTGCCTTCCTAATTAAAACTAGTTTGAAAATTCAAACATCTATTTGATGGAAAAGAGACGTATGTTTCCGAACAATGCACCATGCTGCCTTGTTGACAACACGACCAAGCGGCACAGATGGCTGTTTATTTGAGCAGGGCGTGCCTCCCTCACTGGCTTCACCCAGAATCCCCCCAATGGGGGAATGGGTGTGTTAATTAGAGACCTGAGCTAGCCCCCCCCGAGGAGTGTCGGGGTTAATGAGCACAAAGGCAGCTCTCAGTCAAAGTTTGTCAGATGCCTAAGGGAATGGTATGGAAAGTGGTGGTGCAGAGCTGGCAGGAGCAGTGGGACAGAGACACTAAGGGCAGGCGTCTATTCCAAGTATAGAGTAAAGTCAGGGAGGGCGGCAGGAAGAGACAGAAGAGAGGAGGCCATCTTTAAAAGGCTAAGGGTGGGACACATCCGGTTGAATACGACGTTAAATGTGATAGGAAAGCATCCAACAGGAAGGTGTGATTACTGTGCCAGGAAACCGAGACAGGTGGCGGCAATGCACCATACCATTGGATGCCAACTGCCGACAAACCCCACAGAAGAAGTTTGTCAGATTCTAGCCAGCAATAGGAGAGGACAGGTGCCACAGGCCGTGCTCAGCCACACCCCTACCACTACCGCCGCCGCGTCTGTGGGAAAGGGGAACCAGATGAGTGTGACCCTAATCGGGACCTGCTGGGGATGAAGAGCCAAATGACGTGTGAGTGCGTACCAATGGTTTCCAGTATGATGACGTTACTGATGAAGCTTTCTCCACCCTCCCCAGAAGTGGCCTGCTACGACTATGGACTGTAACGTGTATGTGGTGTGAGTGCCTGGGCCCGTGTGTTCTGTGTCGCTTTTATCCTGTAACCCCCCCATTTAATACTGAGAAAATACAATTATTAAAGAACCATAAACTGATTGCTTGCCTCCTGCCTCTGTTTGTGGTTTTGGGATTGAAAGAACGTTGTTTTTTTTGACAAAGACACAATACTTTGCTGTTACACCAAACCGTTTTTCTTTGTTGTTGTTTTTATGTCACAATATGACATCATTCCATTTTATTTTTTTGTTCAAAGTGAACACAATATTACACTGAACAAAAGTTCCAGTTCATAAAAGGAAATCAGTCAATTTAAATAGGCCCTAATCTATGGATTACACATGACTGGGAATTCAGTTATGCATCTGTTGGTCACAGATACCTTAAAAAAAAAAAGGGAGGGGCGTAGATTGTCATGCTGAAACATGAGGTGATGGCGGCAGATAAATGGCACAACAATAGGCCTCAGGATCTCATCTCTGTGCATTCAATTTGCCATCGATAAAATACAACTGTTTGTTGTCTGTAGCTTATGCCGGCCCATACCATAACCCTACCACCACCATGGGGCACTCTGTTCACAACGTTGACATCAGCAAACCGCTCGCCCACACGACGCCATACACGTCTGCCATCTGCACAGTTGAAACCGGGAGCACATTTTCCCAGTGTGCCAGTGGCCATCGAAGTCGAGCATTTTCCCACTGAAGTCAGCTACGACGCCGAACTGCAGTCAGGTCAAGACCCTGGTGAGGACGACGAGCATGCAGATGAGCTTTCCTGAGACCGTTTCTGACAGTTTGTGCAGAAATTATTTGGCTGTGCCCCAACCCACTGTTCTATCAGCTATCCAGTGGCTGGTCTCAGACGTTCCTGCAGGTGAAGAAGCCGGATGTGGTGGTCCTGGTCTGGCGTGGTTACGAGGCTGGATGGACTTCCTGACAAATTCTCTAAAACAATGTTGGAGGCTGCTTATGGTACAGAAATTAACATTCAATTCTCTAGCAACAGCTCTGGTGAACATTCCTGCAGTCAACATGCCAATTGTATGCTCCCTCAAAACTTGAGACTGTGGCATTGTGTTGTGAGACAAAACTACACATTTTAGAGTTGCCTTTTATTATCCCCAGCACAAGGTGTGATGATCATGCTGTTTAATCAGCTTCTTGATATGCCACACCTGTCAGGTGGATGGAAAATCAAAGGAGAAATGCTCACTAACAGGGATGTAAACAAATTTGTGCTCAACATTTGAGAGAAATAAGCTTTTTGTGCATATGGAACATTTCTGGGATCTTTTATTTAAGCTCATGAAACATAGGACCAGCACTTTTCATGTTGCGTTTATATTTTTGTTCAGGGTACATTATTCAAATGACCAGTTGTAGGACGGAATACATCCTGAAGAGGGACTGTGTTTTGGTCCGTGTTCAGCATGCTATGATAAATTACTTTCTAAAAAAAAAGAGCAACACAAAATGCAATGGATTTTGATTTGACACAAGACATTTTGGAAGGAAGGAGCTTTCACCGAACTGTGATAGGCCAAGCAGGTTGGCATTACTTCACTGAATGACTTCCTCTAAAAGAGAGTAGGAAGAGAGGCCATCTCACTGATGACTGGGTTTGGGCCTAGAGGCTCAGAGTGGAGTGGACAATCGAATGGGATTGAAACTGGACATGACAGAACCGGGTAGAGTAGAATTCTAAAGGGGTGAGATACAATGGGGTAGGATAGTGTGGGAAATAATTGGACTGAATGGAATACAGAGTATTACGATAAGGTGGGGTTGGATTTGGGTGGGATGGATTCCTTCTCTGGGCATTCACATTCAAACAGAGAGCAATAGATATGGATATGGATATATAGGGATATGATGGAATGTGTTGTGATGGCATTTTGTTCTGGTACGCCAATGACATTGGATATTCCCAAGTATTCATATTTCAATACAGAACGACTGACTTTGACTGTTTATGTGCATTTGAATGATTCTGGGAAATGGTCTCCGATAGGACTGGCTAGTGTTGTTTATTTGGTTCAAATTCCTCATTATTAACTTCTGAGAAGAACCATCATGAGGAAACGCAGAAATATTTCTGCTATTACTACAGCAAGATATCGAGCAATCTCCTGCTTGCTCCATCCACTCCAGTTGAAGGTCAGAGAATTTCCAGCACATTTTCTGGCAGACACAGATCCGACAATGACTCGTAGGACCGTAATCCCAGAAGTCTTTGACTAGGCCACACCGCTGTTGCAGGATTGTGTAAATACAACACTATTCTTGGCTGGCCTACATCTTGGAAACAACTTGAAGGCTTACAGCAAATATCGAACCTGTTAAAAGAATTCAGGAACCGTTTGAAAGAATTGAACTAATGTGTGCTTGTGTATTGTTATTTGTTGCGTGTACTGTTTCTGAACACACGGTAAGCAGCATTCCCCCTATCGCCTGACTTTCTGTGTCAAACCGGACTGGTGACATTTTTTTTCCTGTGCCTCGATATCTGAGACACTCTTCTCATGAACGCATTAGCTTACACAGGACGAGGCTCAGTGCCGTTGGGAATGAATACAGCAAAGGAAAACGAAAAAGTCCTAGGCCATTTTCCACTTTTCTATAGGAGCATTTGACTCTTCCTGCTTTGTACTTAAGCTCTTTTGCCACCATTCCTCTCCTCCATATTGAAAATACAGAGTATGTCATGACATCGCCATGGGGACTTGATGGTTGTTCCCCTTTGTCTGAGAACACTCTAAATAGTTGGCGTCTGCTCTCACACATGTTAGTCACACGCCTCTGATCGCAAATAGTTGAGCGTCACCGTAATGATGTTCTCTGTTCCCCCTCTCTCTATCTATCGCTTTCACTCACAAACACATACATGTGGCCTGCCTTCACTGTTTTTAAGTAGCTCGGAAAACACCAAAGAACTTGGCAAGTTCCTAAGTTCTTAAGATGACACTTTTCTTTTTTTTTTTTAAGTGTTGCTTAGTTCTAAAGAGGGGAGGAAACAAATCATTAAGACAGACATGACAACTCTGGTGAGAAAGAATGCTCATGAACTTTTCAACCAGGGTTTGCTTGTGGAGCAGGGATGGGCAACTTTGATGAATCTGAACTCATCACGAGCGGCTGAAGTGGCTCACGGTTCTGTGTACCCACATCCATATCCATACATGCAGTCAGAGCCAGCCCTAGCCTTTTGGGGTCCCTAAGTGAACTCGCGAGCAAAACATTTTAGCGGCCCCCCTCTTGACAGGGGAGAGAAAAACGTTTACTGCAATTCTACACATTTTGCCATGGAGCGGATTTTTTTGGTTGTTGCAGTTTTACGGCTAATGTCCTGCAATTCTACACAATTTGCCATAGGGTGGAGATGTTTGGCGTTATTAATATAATATCGGAGTGAGGGTGACTAACGATATCAATGGGGGGCCCGGTCGGTAATTGCACCATGATTACTACAAGTTTAGAAAGCTGGCGAGACTAGTTTACCTTTATACTGTTTTTTTTTGTGCACATGAGGCTTTTCCTTTGCAGTCACTCATCCAAGTGAGAGACAAATGACACAGCAGTTCTGTGTCCAACGATGACATCTGTTCCTAAAACGGTCCTCCACCAGCCAGGGGGGGGGGGGGGGGGGGATCACAGGAATGCCAATCATTCAGCCACGCTCGGCATGTGTGCCCACAGTACATAGCTATCTGCTGCCGCTGCTGCCTCTGCCATTGCTGACCCGGCACATAGCGGAAGAGCAGTCATGTTGGCCACCGGCAGCGTGGTGGAAAGAGAGAGCCCTTTATGACTGGAGCTGGGAGCCGCTGAGGGACTTTCCGTCGACATACATGGCCTGGAGGGGAGTTTAGATGTGTTTGCGGATTCGTTGATCATGATTATGCTTACAATTTGATTGGACGACGAATATCAAATGAAGTGAATGTAGTTTTGCCCCTAAGAAACATTGATGGTTGAAACATTGACTTGGACTGATGGAGGATGCAACCTCCAAGTCAGGCACACTGAGAGTTGGAGTCTCTATAAGTTGAAAGTGACTCATGACTCTCTACATGTGAACATATGATTCAGCCATGAAGCATGTCAATGGAGGTACCTCGTAGCTCAACACGTCAGCTGGTCTCACATGAGGCACCGTGTATTGTTTGGTGCGCAAAAAGAGGGGCATTGTCTATTTCCGACAGAGACTATTTTTAAGACATTGGGGGGAAAAAACATCTATTTTGGGATGAATCAAAATCTAAGTGATGTACGACGTGCAGTGGAACAAACACATTCGAATAGTTCTGAAGATGAGGAGATGAACAGTGCTACTGTTCATTAACCACGATGGACGGAGCGGGCCAGTTAAAGTTGAACTCGGGTTGAAATTTGAACTCAATACTTCTGTTGTACACAGTTCATTGTGTTAAAATAGAACAAGTGCGCTCCTGATGCAGCCTGTTCCAAAACTTAAGTTCCTGTCAATCACATTGTATTATCATGTTACCGTAGATCCCTTAGAAAGGAGTACCTTTATTCATTATAAAGGAATTAGATGCAGTTGTCCTAGTCCACTGAAAACACTTGGATTCACTCTATTATTGAACCAGTCAAGTTTTATCATACTATCTTTCATACTGTGGGAACTCTAAGCTCGCTCCAACTAGCTGCCACAATCTAATATACTATGTTATATTTCATCTAGGAATTCTGTGCAGCTACCTTCATAGAGCATCAATGTCTAGGGCCAGAAGTTTGGCCCTTAAATCGGGAGGAGGAGTGTTTGCTGACCACCTGATCTGACCATGAATAAAATGTGGGCCCTATTTACAGTAAAATGTGGGCCCTAGTTACAGTAAAATGTGGGCCCTACTTACAGTAAAATGTGGGCCCTAGTTACAGTAAAATGTGGGCCCTAGTTACAGTAAAATGTGGGCCCTAGTTACAGTAAAATGTGGGCCATAGTTACAGTCAAATGTGGGCCCTAGTTACAGTAAAATGTGGGCCAGAGTTAGAGTAAAACCTCAAATTTGTTCATCTGGAGTTTAATCCCAGTCAAGTCCCTTGGTCAGGAAAACTCCTGGCCCAGCTATGTCCTAGTCCAAATTCCCGGAGACGCACAACATCGGCAAGCCTCCACTTCCAACCTCATCTATAATTCTCACTCAGGACAAGGCAGTGATCACAGGCAAGCACTGTTAGCACCAACACTCCACTTCTCTGGGGGAAGAATGCAAACACGGAGCGCTTCCAAGAATCCCAGGGACATTCCGGAATGCCCAAAATGGGATTCTACGGGTCAGTGTTTACCGTTCCAGGCCGACGTTATCCTACAATTTCCCTCCAACCATGTCATTATCTTGGCCTTGCTCGGGGGGAGAGTTGGAGTACTTTAAAATTTTCTCCTGTCTTATTGGATGTCGTGGACGTCTCTCCATCTGACCCTCTTACGCCGGAGAACACTTAAACCACAGACAGCTATGTGTGTGTCTCATACCATGTCTCTTTAAGATGCAGTAAACACTATTAGGAGGAGATGTCTAGACAAGCATCTGGGCTCTTCTGTTATGTTGCATAGTTACATGTCCCACTAGAAGGCTATACTTGTCATGCCTGCTGTTGGGTGGTTTCGTCACATTAGTAGTATGCCACCTCTTGTCATTGCATTTTTTTTTGAAGAATGTTTGAGGACATTGTCAACCCGACCAATGCGCATTAACTTAGTTTTACTCACAGTAGCGATATTGTTGGTTGTCTTACAAAGTACATATTTTACTTATCCTTCCTTATCTTTGCGTACTGTATCAAAATAATACAAACAAAACGCAGGACAGAGCTAGAAAGTGGGGAGGCTGCGTAGCCTAGTGGTTAGAGCATTGGACTAGTAACCAAAAGGGTTGCAAGTTCAAATCCCCTAACTGACAAGGTACACGTCTGTCCTTCTGCCCCTGAACTAGGCTGTCATTGAAAATAAAATGTGTTCTTTACTGACTTGCCTAGTTAAAATAAAAGTGGAAACCTACTTTTTGCCTACCCTTATAATGGAGCAGCTAAGCAAAAACAATTGGGCATTTTGTGATATAAGCAGTAAATTTGATTTATGGACCCTGAAAATATTTATATATGGCGCCGCCCCAGATTTGACCCCTGGGGGGCGTGGCAGCCATTTAAAAAGAAACTGCCCCTCCCTACCTTCAGGCTATGCTGAAACGCTTCAACCCAACCGGAGTACTCCGTTCTGCCATCTCTGGTCAGTATGAAGAAAGTATGAAAATGTATGCACTCACTGCTGTAAGTCAATCTGGATAAGAGCGTTTGCTAAATTACTAAAATGTCAAATGTAAATGGTCTCTTGGCCCTCCAGCTCCTGCTCAACCCAATTAAACCTCCTCTCTATCCTGACACCCCGATGGTGGAACCTGCTTCACCCTGAGGCTAGGACAGCTGCCCTGCCCATCTTCCGAAAACATCTGAAACCCTACCTCTTCACAGAGTATCTTAAATAATCCTCATTTGGTGTGAAAGTAATGTTGGCAGGCTGGTAGGGATAACGTTATCAGGCTAGTAAGGCTATTGTTAGCAGGCTAATTGGCTCGCAACCTTGCAAGTTATTTTGTAACAATAAATTCGTAAAGTATTTGCTTGTAAAGTGAACATTTTACTAAAACCAGTAGTCATGAGTGCAAATTATTTGTTTTAATTTGAAGTTATACATGGAGTTTACATTACAGGGAATAGGTTGGCATGCCGGGTCCTCCATATTAAGTCACACCGCCTGGAAAAATATTTTCTGACATGACTTCGTCATTCTTCAGAATTCTGATCAGTTGTATGTAAAAAAAAATCTAAAAATAGAAAAGTGAGGTGTAACTTTGCATTGAGACTTTTGATGTGTATGAAAATGTATACTAATGCAAATCCATATGTTGCATGTGGTTACGTTTATGCTACCTACCCTTTAAGTTGCAGGCAGTGCTACCTCATCCCTAGAGCATTTTAACTTACGTCCGCTACACTCATCCTAGAAATGTTTACTTTCTTCTACAATTTGGCCTACATGACTGCTGTGTTTCACTCTGTAATATTATACTGTAATATACTGTGTGTTACTGTTAAACCTTTGACTTTCAGTAGATACAGGGCAAGGAGTATAGGCAAGAAATATATGACTTTCAAAAAATAATTAAGTATAGGCAATTACTTTTTGTAGATTAAAGGTTTGTAAAATAGTGGTAAAGTCTGCAGCCTTTTAGTAAAAAGGCTACCACGGCCCCCAGGGGCCAAATCTGTAGTGGCTTCATATCTAAATATTTTCAGGGTACCTAAATCTACCTCAGTGCCAAATTTGGTGTGTTAATCTCAAAATATGCCTTCTAAACTTTCAGTGGCCATTTCATAAGATGACTGCCAAGGCCCCCAGGAGCCTACCAAGCTCCCCAGGGGCCAAATCTGTGGTGGCTCCAAATCAAAATCTTTTTAAGCTACATGAATCTACCTCTGTGACAAATTTGGTGTGTTTACATCAAAATAGTCCTTCTGAATTGTAAAATAGTTTTACCGTATAGGTCCATTTTGGATATTGGCTACCACGTCCCCCAGGGGCTAAATCAGGGTTGGCTTCATATCTAAATCTTATCAGGGTCTACAAATTTAACTCTTTGCCAAGTGTGGTACTTTTATCACTAAATGCACGATTGTTTCGATTGTGTTTGTGCGTGCCTGCGTGTATTTGTGCATGTATCCGCGCGTGTGTTCGTTCGTGTGTGTGTGCACGTGCGTAAGTTCGTCCGTGTGTGTGTGTGTTGGCAGGGAATTTGCCCCCGTGACTCTATGTTCTGTTCCACTTCAGTGAGATGTGAAAGAACAAATAGGAACAAAGTCTAGCTGGCTTGATTGACTTTTAAACACGGTTATATAATCGAGTAGTAGTAAATAGAGTACAATACTATACCAAAGCTGGCTTGAGTGTCACATTCCACAGGAAATGGAATGTATAATACAAAATCCCTGGGTTAGGAACTGTACTGGATCCATGTAATAAATGATCTCCACCTCAGCAAACTATCCATTCACTAGCACTTAAATACCGTAAATGTACATGTACAGTACCTGTAGGGCTCAGTTCAATCAAATCAAATTGCTTGACATGTTTCAGTACTGTAAAAACCTACTGCTACATTTACTATTACTACTACTAATAATACTACTAATACTACTACTAATACTAATACTACCACCAGACTTCACATTTAGATACTATCAGTTTTCTGGCTAAGATGTGTTGATCTGGTAGTAGTTTGTAAATGACGGCTTTGCTTTGGCAGCTTCAATTGAATTCCAGCGTCAAGTGTCAACTGCATGTCTGTTGACTTTTAAGTCTTACCCCCCAGTGTCAGCCCCAGAGCCCACCCAACCACTGCCCTGCCATTCACTGATTGAGGACCCCAGCCTAGGCTGGACCCACAGAGGCAAAGACAATAAGCACCATTTCATCTCCATACCAATGTTGGTGTTGCAAGAGAGGGGTCCTGCCTGGAATTCAAGCTCACCTCATCTCCCTCAGATCAGTCATGGAACAACAGGAACACCCGTGTGAATGCTGCACCCAAATAATGCCTGAGTAGATTCTCTGCAATGTCGAAAAGCTGTGAAAAGAGTTAAAATTTAGGTTATTACATTATTGCATGGAATTCCAGGGCATGAGCAACAGCACAGTGACAGGGTCTGGTGGAAGCTCATCTTGAGAAGTAGAATGAGAGATCACCTCTGTATGTGCACGCACACATATGGCCCCATTTTAGCACAACTCACAGCCCAAACATGAAACAAAAATGGCGGAGAAACATTCCAGCCTTTCAAAACAAAGATGACTTAAGCGTAGGGTTGAACCACAAAGATACTTAGTGGTAGAGGGAGTACAGTAGTTTGGACATTTGTAAACAGCAACATACACAGATGTAGAGTATGCTACAGCCTGAAAATAATCCTGCAGCTACAGGAAATGTGAATTATAATGTGGATTCTACTTCATAGAAAACATTTTTAAGGGTTGATACAGTTTTCCTTAGGGGAAATCAAGTCTGATATTTTAAAGGGGAAATTTCTAACTTTAGAAGCCTTTTTAAACCTCAAATACTCTACCTGTTTGCATTTCCAAGAACATTCTCACTAACAAACACTTTTACATCTATCTGTATTTAGTTTTAAACTTGTCACGTAAGGCTGGCATATACAGTGTACTTTAGTCTGCAGAAAGATGTAACAATGTCTTGTTCTTTGGCAAATGTGGTATGACCCTTAAGAACAATTTCTGCATAATCTATATACGCTTTATAAAGAGTTCATGAAGGCCTTGTTAGGAGAGTTTTCTTTTATTAGGATCCCCATTAGCTACCCATCCCCATTAGCTACTGCACATGCAGCAGCTACAGTACTCTTCCTGGGGTCCACAGAAAACATACACATACATGGCAAAGTACAGAACAGTAATAGACAAGAACAACATAAGATATTGCATGAAAAGAATCATCTAAATTAAATAAGAGTTATAGGAAAGATACCAAGAGGCAAGAAAAATACTATTTACACACAATTCATTTATACATATTCATATTCTTATATACAGTACAGTTAAATTAGATCTTTAAAAGAGGATGGGCACAGTGATACAATTATTATTTTTTAAAACCTCTTGTGGCAGAGCATTCAACGATGACATGGCTCTATACTTAACTAAGCGACTCATTAAATCTGTTTCTGGTTTGGGTACTGTGACGAAACCCACAGAGGCGTGTCTGGTGGGGTATGTATGTCTGTTTGAAGTGTGTGCAAATAGATTGTACAAGTGTTTTCAACACACACATTTTTCTTAAAAGGACTGGAAGACAAGCAGTCAATTTCTCCTCAACCCTCAACCATGAAAGACTATCATGCATGTTGTTGATGTTAGTTCTGTGTGTGCAGGTAAGGGCAAAGCCCTTTGTTTTGAGCCAGTTTCTTTGCTGCACACAGAACATATTTTTATAACACAAATACCTGTCCCAATCTTTACAACAACTTGTCAATATGACTTGACCATGATAACTGACCATCCAATGTTACTCCTAGGAGTTCAGCTTCTTCAACTTGTTGTAGGTTTAGGTCTAAGAGAATGCTTTGAACCAAATACAATTATTTTTATTTCAGAGGTTTTTACCCATTACTTACCCAACTCCTTGCTAAGATTCTCAGTGAGCTCACTGGCTGTAGGTGGTGATGTGTAGAGTGTGCATTCATCAGCATATATAGTCATTTTAGCTTCTTGTAAGACAAGTGGTAAATAATTTGTAATAATAGAGAAGAGTAACGGCCCAAGGCAATTGCCTTGAGGGATACCGCACTTACATATCTATTGTTAGAGAAGCTTCAATTGAAGAATACTCTCTGAGTTCTATTGGATAAGTAACACTCCAACTATGTGATGGCAGGTGATATAAAGCCAAAACAAGTGAGTTTTTCAATAACAAACTATGATCAATAACTTCAAAGGCTGCACTGAAATCTATCAATACAGCTCCAACTATAACCTTATTATCCATTTATTTCAGCCAATCATAAGTCATCTGAGTCAGTGCAGTACAAGTTGAGTACCCTTCCCTTACAAACATGCTGAAAGTCGGTAGTTAACTTGTCCTATAAAAATAGCATTGTATTTGTTCAAACATTCTCTACATCAGTTTACTAAGAACCAACAGCAAACTGATTGGGAGGCTGTTAGGGCCAGCAATGAGTGCTTTACTATTTTTAGGTAGTGGAATTAATTTAGTTTCCTCCCACCCCTGTGGACACACACACACTCCTTTTGGCTTTGGTTAAAGACATGGCAAATAGGGGTGGCAATACAGTCTGCTACCATTCTCAATAGTTTGAGAATGGGAACATTATTGATGGATAACAACCATTTTTCCACCTCTTCCAGACAAACTTGACCAAATTCAAAAGGGCAATCCTTGTCTTTCATTATTAGATCTTAAATACACAAATATGATGGTTCACTGTTCGATGTTGTGATTTCACTGCTCAGTTTGTCCACTGAACCTATGAAATAGTCATTGAAATGATTGGTTATATCAAAAGGTTTTGTTATAAACGACCCATCAACTTCAATGAATGATGGAGCTTAATTGGGCGGCAGGGTAGCCTAGTGGTTAGAGTGTTGGACTAGGAACCGAGAAGATTCCTCACTACATATCCATTGCCAAACCCACTGGCTCCAGGTCATCTATAAGTCTTTGCTAGGTAAAGCCCCGCCTTATCTCACTGGTCACCATAGCAACACCCACCCGTAGCACGCGCTCCAGCAGGTACATTGCACTGGTCAATTCCCAAAGCCAACACTCCTTTGGCTGCCTTTCCTTCTAGTTCTCTGCTGTCAATGACTGGAACGAATTGAAAAAATCTCTGAAGCTGGAGTCTTATATTTCCCTCTCTAAATTTAAGCATCAGCTGTCTGAGCAGCTTACCGATCACTGCATCTGTACACAGCCAATCTGTAAATAGCACACCCGACTACCTCATCCCCATATTATTACTTACCCTCTTGCACCCCAGTATCTCTACTTGCACATCATCATCTGCACATCTATCACTCCAGTATTATTGCTACATTGTAATTATTTTAGCCTCTGGGGCCTATTTATTGCCTACCTTCCTACTCTTCTACATTTGCACACACTGTACATAGATTTTTCAATTGTTCTTTTTTGTGTGTTATTGATTGTATGTTTGTTTATGTGTCACTCTGTGTTGTTTTTGTCGCATTGCTTTATCTTGGCCTGGTCGCAGTTGTAAATGAGAACTGGTTAAATAAAGGTGAAATATCAAACATCACATATATATTCTCCAGATACTGACAGTTTTCACTTGGTGGCCTATAGCAGCACACTAAAAGAAGAGGCTTCAGATGAGACAGGTGAGGCAGGCACTTCTACTTCATTTGTCATCAGATCCTCTTTGAGCTTTACAGGAATATGGCTCTGAATATATACAGTACCAGTCAAACGTTTGGACACACTTAGTCATTCAAGGGTTTTTCTTTATTTTTACTATTTTCTACACTGAAATAACACATATGGAATCATGTAGTAACCAAAAAAGTGTTAATTAAACAAATATATATTATATTTGAGATTCTTCAAAGTAGCCACCCTTTGCCTTGATGACAACTTTGAACACTCTTGGCATTCTCTCAACCAGCTTCAGCTGGAATGCTTTTCTAACAGTCTTGTTAGAAGACTGTGCTGAGCACTTGTTGGCTGCTTTTCCTTCACTCTGCAGTCCAACTCATCCCAAGCTATCTCAATTTGGTTGAAGTTGGGTGCGGAGGCCAGGTCATCTGATGCAGCACTCCATCACGCTCCTTCATGGGCAAATAGCCCTTACACAGCCTGGAGGTGTGTTGGGTCATTGTCCAATTGAAAAACAAATGATAGCCCCACCAATGGGTGGCTACTTTGAAGAATCTAAAACATAAAATATATTTAGATTTGTTTAACACTTTTTTTTCGGTTACTACATGATTTCATATGTGTTATTTCATAGTTTTGATGTCTTCCCTATTATTCTACAATGTAGAAAATAGTAAAAATAAAGAAAAAACATTATTTTGACTGGTACTGTATTTAGCAACACCTCCCCCATAGACATTCCTGTATTTTCTATAGACGTTATATCCTTGTATTCCTACTGCTGTATCATCAAAGGTACTGTTTAAGTGAGTCTCAGAAATGGCTTAAATTTTAATGGTATCTAAGATTGGCAAATTACTATTGAAAAACAGTGGAAACACATGACATAGAGGGTTGCAGAACTTAACAGAGCCAGGGTACATCCAGGCCTGATCTTGTGCAAATACCAGATACATTAAACCCATCTGGTTCACAATGTTCACATCTCCTGTTTGTTTTGGAAATAAGAAGAATGGCAACGTCCCCCTGCTCTGTGCCTTGGCAAGTTCCCCCGTCTCTCTCTCTCTCTCTCTCTCTCTCTCTCTCTCTCTCTCTCTCTCTCTCTCTCTCCTTCAGAGTCACTCTTCCGACGGGCCTTCAGTGCTGGCGATATGGTTAATTGAGAGTTATCACAAATGTTTGGTTTCAATGAAGCACGACAGATTGTACACGATGTTGGGCCTTTCATAGATTGAGTGACTCACTAACCAGGTTTTAATCCAACCTTTAATGGCTGGAGCACACGTGCCATGACTAGAGTGGCCACAACATTTTAACAGACCAAAACCAACAGTAGAGGGGAAAATGCGATACATGGGAATTGAAATATATTTTTACGTGCACTACGTCATCACCCACAGCCTTTTATCCACAACCACTCAGTTTAATGGGAACACCCCATTAAACTGTATGGTATGTGTTCATTTCTGCATGTCCGTCATCCATTTCGTATGATATGTTAAGAATGACCATTTCTATGATACGTTACAGGATTTGCAGTTTGTACAATATGTTACAGATTTGCAAAATGTAGGATATGTCATGAATTCCAATTTCTTGTGGCTGAAGTTAGCTGGCTGGCTAGCGGTAGCTAAGCTAGGGGTTAGGGGTTAAGGTTAGGTTTAGAGCAGTAGTTGCAGTTGCTACAATGTTACAGTTGTCTGTGGTGAGATTCTAACACGCAACCTTTGGTTTGCTAGACGTTTGCTTATGTGTCCATCCATCCACCCCGACCGACCACTCTACTTTCATTTTAGCCTTAATTAAGTAACCATACCAAACGTAACATATCATATTAATTTGAGTGTCCCGGATTTACTACATGACATCTAGCCTATGAGAAGTGAGCCCCCGCTAGGAGACGGTTTCTTTAATGTCCCGTCGGGGAATAAACGCCCATTGCACTGCATCCCTCGTGGAGTTATGCTAAACTCCTGAAAATGTACAAAAACAACATTCCTGAGCTAAGTGACGGTCTTCAAGAAATTCTAGAACTGAGACATTCTCAGTGTCTGGAGCAATAGAAATTAAATCATCTGTTATGTTGAACTGTGGATCCTTCTTTTAAGGAGGAGAGAGATAGAGAGATAAAAAGAGAGAGGGATTGTGTTTGTGTGAGATCATAACATGTGTTTTGAGCTTGTTATGTGTGCGTGTGTATGTCATTGGAAGTAGCCCTGAGTGTCTGAGAGAGGCCTGGAGATGTTATGGAAAGCCCACTGCAGGATCCCATCTATGGAGCTCTGCTGAAAGAGGACAAATATAGAACTTCATTAAATAATAGTTCCCTGCCACAGACATGTCTATTGTCTATCTCCGAGAGATAGACAATAGACATAATAGAGAACTTTCTCTATATGAAATAGCGGAGGGATGTAATGACATGTTATTCACATCTTATATCACTTATCTTGATTCACATGAAAGTCTGATTCACCTCTCCCATGATGGAGTCTAGTTCATCCTTGTGTAGGATGGGCTCTGAGAGAGAGGAGTGCTCCTGAGTGTGTGGAGTCAGACCAACCTGGGTGTATAGTGGTTGAGAGAGAAAATAAGACTGTATAATGACCACACACACACACACACACACACACACACACACACACACACACACACACACACACACACACACACACACACACTGTACCTGTAAGCCCTTGGATTCCGCCTCTCTGTCTGTTGAGCTGCCCCAGGGCCTACTGCAGGAGGAGCAGATGGACCTCCCACTGTCACAGACAAAGACAGAAGAATGCTGACTGATATGCTGTTGAACGTTCCATTACTAGCCATTAGTAGCCATTAGCGTCACACAAATGATCACGTGACCTCAAACTTTCAGTTGATGTACAGTAAAGAACGCTGTTGCTTTTAGAAAATAGATGGTGCAGCTTATAATATTGAATGAACCGGTGAATACACTATCAGAAACAGAAGATATGACTTGATAGGTTAAAAAGTGTAATACTCAGAGGTGGGACGAGATGGATTTAGAGGTGGTCTTACTTTGGGAAGTGGCAGTAGGTGTGGTACTTCTGTAGGCACTGGAGACAGAGGGTCAGGTCTCCTCCACTGAGGAGGCAAACCCCACACGTCTCCCTGACCTCCACCACCTCGCCACCTGCACACTGGTACAAACAAATGCATGCATGCACGCACGCACGCACGCACACACACACACACACACACACACACACACACACACACACACACACACACACTGTTAGCATACTGTAGCACTTATGCTGCAGCCCTTATAACACCTTGTTATAAAGCATGTATAATAGTTTATTCATCATCTATAAATCATTACTCACACATTAGGTAATGTTAGTTAGCTAGTTATTCACTAATGCAATTGTACACGAGAATGCGTACTAAACTACTTTTTTTTAGCACAGCCGTGTTAAAAAAGTTGTTTCGCACAACCTCGAATGTGTACAGTTGCTTTTCTAATATAGGTTTCCTATTAAATAAAATTAGTATTTTTATAAATGCAGTCAGGCTACTATTTCAGCCCTCAATGAAAATATAGGCCTGGTCCCGACACATCTATGGTTGTAAGCCAGGCAGTCTTTTTGTTCTATATCTATATCAGTCATTCTAAATGTTTGGTTGCCAGGCCTGCTGGCAACGCTCTTATCCCTTGCTAGCTAGCCAACTACAGCTAACACATTCAGGTCAGACAGTGCAGCTAAAATATCAGCAAAGTAGCGGAATTTGTTTAAGCTGTTTTGGATACATCCATGGCAATGAGCTAATGATGCGTGATTTCACTTGGCATAGAAAATGTGCTCTCTCTCCAGGACACTGTTCAGAGGAGCTAGCCAACTACACAGCTAATGTAATCATTTCAAACTGAAGCTGGTAAGACAGCAAACCATTCGTGAAGTATTTCTGTTGTCTATCTATGGACGCGGCCCAGTCGTTTGTTCTAAATGTTCTATTGCCATGCTATCTGGCAACGCTCTTATCCCTTGCTTGCTAGCTAGCTGACTATGGCTAACACAGCAAAGCAGCTGCATTTCATTTAGTTTGACCTGTTCTTCTATTGACATTTATTTTTATATATCCATAAAAATGATGCTGATTCATGATTTGAGAAAATATGTCCGTCTCGTCCTGACACGTTAATTCTTAATAAGACGGTGGAGATCAAATTTTAGTATTGAAACAATGTTGCAAATGTCAAGAAACCTACATAAAAGTTTGTACAAATCCTCCCTCCGTTGTTACAAACCAAATGTTAGGCGAGAAGCAATGGGGAAAAAATGTCTAGATGATTTTTACAGTGGAGATCAAGTTAATGATTTGGACTGATAGGACAGTTGATGCACAGGGATTTCTCAGATGGAACAGAAAACAAGATGCCCATTTTTGCTAAACAAGTTTTTCAGTATGGCTTAGAACACATCTCAACCAACCACAATGCTTGTTTTGACCAACCGGTTATAGAAACATTTATAAACAACTTTTAAGCGTTTTAATATGGGTCCTTACAAACCGTGCACTAATCATTAGTAAAGTATTTTTGCAGGGCCTCATCTAAAGTGAGAGCTAATTATACTTTATAAATGTTTTGATTGACCAGTGTAATTTCTTACAAAAAGATGGACATGCCATTGTTAGACATTCCAGCAGTACCTGATGCTCAAAATAGCCTAGAACATATCAATGGTAAAACAATAAGCACACACGACAGAAGATGTTTAAGGCACTATATTAAAAAAATGTGATTTAAAGACAGTCACACTGTTGTAGTAGTGTGATGTCTAAATTCAGACACATTCTATGCAGAGAAAAATTACGTATTTCGTCTGAAAATGCTAATATTATCATGTATTGGCATTGACTTTTCTACCAAAACCAATGCGTTGACTGCAGTCACTCCTTGGAGCAGTCAATAGACTGCCATCACATTACGTGGAAAGAGTTACTACTTCTAAAGGCTCAGTAAAAGTGCCCCCGAACAAAGCAAATGTGAAAATAGTCTGCGCTTAAAAGACTGAAGCACTGGAAGCATTTAAAGGTTGTACATGCCACATTTCTACTATCAAGTCATACATATAACATTCTACCTCAGTCACATATCACTAGTAAATGAAGGATTAAAAATCCACTAGAGACAAACTATCTCCCTGTGATTTGTTCGAGGTTGACAACAACAGCAAAACATTTGCATTTACAACTCATCCCCATGTCCTTGGAACAGTTTTATGAATGAAATGGTTGATAGATTTCTTTCAAACGTTCTGTGTTGACCACGACTCCACGACTCCATTTAGTTGCTTCCAGCCTATAGACAGAAACTAAAACAGGAAGCTCCCGCTCTCAGGTCTGTTCGACTCTGGTCCGACCAATCTGATTCCACGCTTCAAGATTGCTTCGATCACGTGGATTGGGATATGTTCCGCATTGTGTCAAACAACAACATTGACGAATACGCTGATTCAGTGAGCGAGTTCATTAGCAAGTGCATCGGCGATGTCGTACCCACAGCAATTATTAAAACATTCCCCAACCAGAAACCGTGGATTGATGGCAGCATTCGCGTGAAACTGAAAGCGCAAACCACTGCTTTTAACTAGGGCAAGGTGACCGGAAACCTGACCGAATACAAACAGTGTAGCTATTCCCTCCGCAAAGCAATCAAACAAGCTAAGCGTCAGTATAGAGACAAAGTAGATTCGCAATTCAACAGCTCAGACACAAGAGGTATGTGGCAGGGTCTACAGTCAATCACGGATAACAAAAAGAAAACCAGCCCCATTGCGGACCAGGATGTCTTGCTCCCAGACAGACTAAACAACTTCTTTGCTCGCTTTGAGGACAATACAGTGCCACTGACACGGCCCGCTACCAAAACCTGCGGACTCTCCTTCACTGCAGCCGACGTGAGTAAAACATTTAAACGTGTTAACCCTCGCAAGGCTGCAGGCCCAGGCGGCATCCCCAGGCGCGTCCTCAGAGCATGCGCAGACCAGCTGGCTGGTGTTTACGGACATATTCAATCAATCTTTATTCCAGTCTGCTGTTCCCACATGCTTCAAAGGGGCCACCATTGTTCCTGTTCCCAAGAAGGCTATGGCAACTGAGCTAAACGACTGCCGCCCCGTATCACTCACTTCCGTCATCATGAAGTGTTTTGAGAGACTAGTCAAGGACCATATCACCTCTACCCTACCTGACACCCTAGATCCACTCCTATTTTCTTACCGCCCCAATAGACGACGCAACAGACGATGCAACAGCAACCACACCGCACACTGCCCTAACCCATCTGGACAAGAGGAATACCTATGTGAGAATGCTGTTCATCGACTACAGCTCAGCATTTAACACCATAGTACACTCCAAACTCGTCCACAAGCTCAAGACCCTGGGTCTCAACCCCGCCCTGTGCAACTGGGTACTGGACTTTCTGACGGGCTGCCCCCAGGTGGGAGGGTAGGTAACAACATCTCCACCCCGCTGATCCTCAACACTGGGGCCCCACAAGGGTGCGTTCTGAGCCCTCTCCTGTACTCCCTGTTCACCCAAGACTGCGTGGCCATGCACGCCTCCAACTCAATCATCAAGTTTGCAGACGACACTACAGTGGTAGGCTTGATTACCAACAACGACGAGACGGCCTACAGGGAGGAGGTGAGGGCCCTCGGAGTGTGGTGTCAGGAAAATAACCTCACACTCAACGTCAACAAAACAAAGGAGATGATCGTGGACTTCAGGAAACAGCAGAGGGAGCACCCCCCCTATCCAAATCGACGGGACAGTAGTGGAGAGGGTAGAAAGTTTTAAGTTCCTTGGCGTACACATCACGGACAAATTGAATTGGTCCACCCACACAGACAGCGTGGTGAAGAAGGCGCAGCAGCGCCTCTTCAACCTCAGGAGGCTGAAGAAATTTGGCTTGTCACCAAAAGCACTCACAAACTTTTACAGATGCACAATCGAGAGCATCCTGTCGAGCTGTATCACAGCCTGGTACGGCAACTGCTCCGCCCACAACCGTAAGGCTCCCCAGAGGGTAGTAAGGTCTGCACAACGCATCACGGGGGCAAACTACCTGCCCTCCAGGACACCTACACCACCCGATGTCACAGGAAGGCCATAAAGATCATCAAGGACAACAACCACGAAGGCGAGGTCAGTACAGGTGCATCAAAGCAGGGACCGAGAGACTGAAAAACAGCTTCTATCTCAAGGCCATCAGACTGTTAAACAGCCACCACTAACATTGAGTGGCTGCTGCCATACATGTAAAAAATGTATCACTAGCCACTTTAAACAATGCCACTTAATATCATGTTTACATACCCAACATTAATCATCTCATATGTACATACTGTACTCGATACCATCTACTGCATCTTGCCTATGCCGTTCTGTACCATCACCCATTCATATATCTTTATGTACATATTCTTTATCCCTTTACACTTGTGTGTATAAGGTAGTTGTGGAATTGTTTGGTTAGATTACTCGTTGGTTATTACTGCATTGTCGGAACTAGAAGCACAAGCATTTCGCTACACTCGCATTAACATCTGCTAACCATGTGTATGTGACAAATAAAATTGGATTGGATATGATTTGACATGTCGTGTCCTTACTCTTTTACCATTGATATGTTCTAGGCTATTTTAAAGAGCATCAGGTACTGCTGGGAATGTCTACCAATGGCATGTCCGCCTTTTTGTGAGAAATTACACTGGTCACTCGAAACACAAACATAAAGTAATGATTTAATAAATGATGAATAAACTATGTACTAACCATTATACAAGCTTTATTACAAGGTGTTATTATAAATTGCACAAACTAATCTGAAAGAGACTTTGAAATGACTAACGATAACACTAACCGTTTGGAGAGAAAATAGAGAAAATAGAATAGACAATTGGAGGAGACTAAAGGCCACAAAACTAAAGAATCACCTGATATGCACAGACCTGACCGCTCTTGGTTGTGGTGACGCCGGAGAGAGAGGTGGAGGATAAGGAAGAGAAGAAGGAGAAGTCGATGGTGGAGTTACTGGAGCTGGTCTCTGTCAACTGGCTCTGAGCCAAGGGCTGTGGGAGAGAAGACGAGAACTGTCATACCTCAGTATCGTACTGAGATCGAACCGTTATGCGTCAATGTCACACTGAGGTAGAACCGTTATACCTCAATATCATAATGAGGTATAACTCTTTCACATCAACGTCATACTGAGTTAGAACCGTTATGTCTCAATGTTCATATTGGGGTAGAAACAGGGGTTGGAACCTAAATATATTTTCCAATCATTTCATTCTGAATAGAACCCCCAAAAATTCTGTTCCGTTCCACTGTTCCCACCAGCATAATAAAGTTTCGAACCCCCAAAAAGTAGCTGTTTATAGAGTTCCGTTAAGTTCCTTCTTCAACCTGCGAAATAGACATTGATTTTTACATTTAGCTCGACAAATAACTCCACAAATCAGTGCGGATAGAGCAGCTTGCTACGGACTGGGCAAGCTAGTTGTTTACTGGTCTGAGTTCCGGCCTCTGTAACATTCCACTCCTTGTGCAGGTGGGAGTGAGAGAGAGAGGTGGACATTAAGGAGGCTTGGCTTGAAGCGCTAGGCATCATGATACGACGTGCATTATAATGTGTTAAGGATATTAGCAGGCCTATCATTACTTCACTGAATTACATAATTATTCTTAATTACATAACTTTGAACATCCAAGAGTTGGCTCATGCTTTTAAAAAAGTGCTTATGTTCCGGAACACTATAAGATCACTTTTGTTCCCGATTCTGTTTCCATTTGTTGAAATGTTCTCTTCTTTTCCGGTTTTCTGTTCTGATCCCTGAACCGGTTCCAACCCCAGGGTAGAACCATTATACCTCATGATCATGAGGTAGAACCGTAATACCGAGTTGGAACCATTATACCTCAATATCATACTGAGGTAGACCGTTAATACCACAATATCATACTGAGTTAAAAATCATATACTGCATTATAATACTGATGTAGAACCACAATACCTCAATGTCATACCTTTAGGGTGGAAGTAGTAGAAATAGTAGTGGAAGTAAAATGGTATGATATTGAAGAAAATACCAACTTTTGACACTGACCTGAACAGGTAGTACTGGGTAGATTCTCTCTCTTCTCACCTTATTGCTATGGCATGATTGACAGCGCCAAGTGCCACTAGAGAAAGGAAAAAAGCTTGGGTCTTATGAAAGATTTTGACTTTTGTTGGCCTAATGTAAAAAAAAAACACACAAATAAAACAAAGTTATATGCACAGAAGTCAAGTAAGGATTCTGTCCACATAAAGTATACCTTGGTATTGTGGTGAGAGGAGGGTCTAGGCAGGTCAGGTGGTAGGCCCTGGGACAGCCATCACAACAGATGAGCTCACCTCCATCTTTACACACTGCACACTCATCATCATTACGCTGGGCCTGGATACACACACACACACTGATAGACACTCATCTTTCATATACAATCTATTTTCAAATCAATGTGAAAATGTAAATGTTGATGAATGTGCATTTTCTTTGTCAACTACATGAGGCAAATACAGAAACACACTCCCTGGGAAAATAATGTATGAATACAACTGTATTGCTTGAACAGTCACTTACGTCTCTTACCCTGGTGCTGGACTCCTCCTTGTGGTGGTATTTAGTATTTGCAGACTTTGTCTTGTGTCCTCCAGTCAGCTCATTGAATGGCCCAGAGGTGTAATACTCACCACCCACTTTAATGCACTTTTTGGCACTTCCTGTAGAAAGACAACAAAATGTAGTCCTACTTTCCCCTTTTGTTCTTAATATTTAAATGCCTACAATGAAACCTGTTATGGTGAGATGGTGTCTTATGGTGTCTGTGGAGGTTCATTGGCTGACGGCTATCTAGATTAGATTAAAATCAACTTTAGTATCCCACCAGGGGGGAAATCATTTGGTTATGTACTTAAAAAGAAAAAGTACATAATACATAAAAACATAGAATAATACACAATCAAATTAATATGGAAGTGCAATAAGCCACATATTTACAGCGCAACTGCAATGCATATTTACTGTGCACTCCTATAAACTCTCTATTGGCTCATAAATTGGTGCCGACAGTGAGGGCTGTCGTGCTTCTAGCTCTTAGGAAACTTTGCAGTATTTTATTTTTGTATGTATTATATTTATCTTTATTAGCCCAGAAAATTGTTTGTGTTATTACAGAACTAATGGTTATCAGAGTGGTGGTAACTCACCAGCACTACCAGCATTATGAACAGGAATATGACTTTCCCAAATCAGATCTTTTGTTCGTACCCCCCAGGGCAATTGAACTGATTCCAGAGGCCGACCCAAAACACCGCCTGCGGAGGAGAGGTACTCGGAGCGGACTTCTAGTCCGACTTAGGAGGCATGCACACCACACACTGCTTCCGAGTATATTACTCGCTAATGTTCAGTTTCTGGATAATAAAGTTGATGAGCTCAGGGCGAGCAATTCTTTCCAGAGAGATAACAGAGATTGTAACATACTCTGTTTCATGGAAACATGGCTTACTCGGGATATACTGTCTGAGTCCGTCCAGGCAGTTGGGTTCTCAGTTCATCGCGCAGACAGGAATAAATATCTCTCCGGAAGAAGAAAGGTGGTGTTGTTTCATGATTAACGACTCATGGTGTGATTGTGATAAATTACAGGAACTGAAGTCCTTTTGTTCACCCAACCTAGAATACCTCATAATCAAATGCCGACCCTATTATTAACCAAGAGAATTCTCTTCAGTTATAGTCACAGCCGTGTCTATCCCCCTTCAAGCCGATGCCACGATGGCCCTCACAGAACTTGACTGGACTTCATACAAACTGGAAACCACATATCCTGAGGCTGCATTTATTGTAGCTGGGGATTTTAACAAAGCAAATTTGAAAAAAAGGCTGCCAAATTTCTGTCAACACATTGACTGTAGTACTCGCGCTGCTAAAACATTCGACCACTGCTACTCCAACTTTCAGGATGCCTACAAGGTCCTCCCCCGCCCACCTTTCGGCAAATCTGACCACGACACCATTTTGCTCCTCCCATCCTATAGGCAGAAACTGAAACAGGAAGTACCCATGCTAATTACTATTCAACGCTGCCCTGACCAATTGGAATCCACACTTCAAGATTGCTTGATCACCGGGACTGGGATTTGTTCCGGGTAGCCTCTGAGAAAAACATTGATGAATATACTGATATGGCGCCTGAGTTTATCAGGAAGTGTATAGCAGATGTTGTACCCACTGTGACTATTAAAACCTAACCTAATCAGAAACCGTGGATAGATGGCAGCATTCGCGCAAAACTGAAAGCGCAAACCACCGCATTTAACCCTGGCAAGGTGACTGGGAATATAGCAGAATACAAACAGTGTAGTTATTGTCACGATCGTCGTAAAGAGGAGACCAAAGTGCAGCGTGATTAGAATACATTCTTCTTTTAATGAATGAAGAACACGAAGAACACTTAAACAAAAAACAACAAAACGAACGTGACGCTATGACAACGAGTGCAGACACAGGCAACTACACATAGACAATAACCCATGAACTACAATACATCACAGGCTACCTAAATATGGTTCCCAATCAGAGACAACGACAAACACCTGCCACTGATTGAGAACCATATCAAGCCAAAACACATAGAAATAGACAAACTAGACATACAACATAGAATGCCCACTCCTATCACACCCTGACCAAACAAAACATAGAAACAAACAACGCAAATCATGGTCAGAGTGTGACAGTTATTCCCTCCGCAAGGCAAACAAACAGGCAAAATATCAGTATAGAGACAAAGTGGAGTCGCAATTAAACAGCTCAGACACGAGCAATATGTGGCAGGTTCTACAGACTAGAAAAGGAAAAACAGACACATCGCTGACACCGGAGTCTTGCTTCCGGACAAGCTAAACACCTTCTTCGCCTGCTTTGAGGATAACACAGTCCCACCGACGCTACCAAGGACTGTGGTCTCCCCTTCTCCGTGGCCGATGTGAGTAAGACATTCAAGCGTGTTAACCCTCGCAAGACTGCCGGCCCAGACGGCATCCCTAGCCGCGTTCCCAGAGCATGTGCAGACCAGCTGGCTGTTGTGTTTAAAGACATATTCAATCTTTCCCTATCCCAGTCTGCTGTCCCCACATGCTTCAAGATGGCCACCATTGTTCCTGTACTCAAGAAAGCAAAGGTAACTGAACTAAATGACACTCATTTCTGTAGTAATGAAGTGCTTTGAGAGACTAGTCAAGGATCATATCACCTGTCACCCTAGACCCACCCTAGACCCACTTCAATTTCCTTATGGGCCTCCACCAGGTGGTGAAGGTAGGAAACAACACATCCACTTCACTGATCCGCAACACTGTGGCCCCACAAGGGTGCGTGCTCAGCCCCCTCCTGTACTCCCTGTACACCCATGACTGCATGACCACGCACACTTCCAACTCAATCATCAAGTTGCAGATGACACAACAGTAGTAGGCTTGATTATCAACAATGACGATACAGCCTACAGGGAGGTTCTGGGAGTGTGGTGCCAGGAAAATAACCTCTCACTCAAAGTCAACAAAACAAAGGAGATGATCGTGAACTTCAGGAAACAGCAGAGGGATCACCCCCCTATCCACATCATTGGGACCGCAGTGGAGAATTTGGAAAGCTTCAAGTTCATCAGTGTACACATCACTGACAAACTGAAATGGTCCACCCACACAGACAGTGTGCTGAAGATGGCGCAACGGCCCCTCTTCAGCCTCAGAAGACTGAATAAATTTGTCTTGGCACCTAAAACCCTCACAAACCTTTACAGATGCACAATTGAGAGCATCCTGTCGGGCTGTATCACCGCATGGAACAGCAACTGCACCGCCTGCAACCGCAGGGCTCTCCAGAGAGTGGTGCGGTCTGCCCAAAGTATCACCGGGGGTAAACTACCTGCCCTCCAGGACACCTACAGCACCAGATGTCACAGGTAGGCCAAAAAGATCATCAAGGACAACAACCACCCAAGCTACTGCTTGTTCACCCTGCTATCATCCAGAAGGCGAGGTCAGTACAGGTGCATCAAAGCTGGGACCGAGAGAATGAAAAACAGCTTCTATCTCAAGGCCATCAGACTGTTAAATAGCCATCACTAGGCGGCTTTCACCCGGTTACGTAACCCTGCACCTTAGAGGCTGCTGCCTATATACATTGACTTGAAATTACTGGCCACTTTAATAAATGGAACCCTAGTCACTTTAATAATGTTTACATATTTTGCATTACTCATCTCATATGTATATACTGTATTCTATTCTATTCTACTGTATCTTAGTCTATGCCGCTCTGATTTTGCTCATCCATATATTCATTTATTCTTAATTCCATTCCTTTACTTAGATATGTGTGATTTGGGTATTGTTGGAAATTGTTAGATATTACTTGTTAGATATTACTGTACGGTTGGAGCTAGACACACAAGCATTTTACTACACCCGCAATAACATCTGCTAAACACGTGTATGTGACAAATAAAATGTGATTTGATTTGAACTTGGAACACAAGGTTTACAGTCATCAGGTTAGGGTTGTGGTCAGGATAGTGTTGTGATTCCAGTGTTACTCACCAGATCCAAACACCTGTTTGATGAGGATCTCCTCTCTGGCCCCACAGCTGACCGGCAGCTCACTGGACGACAGAGTGACTGCCCTCTGTACCGAGGTGGACACCGCCTGGACACCTGCTACATGGTAATAGCACAGTAATAATGGTCAGTTTATAGTGATGATGTTGATACATTTAGGCTGATATCAAATATTTTGTGCCTTCCCCAAATCATCACAGAATCACAAACAGAGAATGGAATATCAAACAGATTTGATGACCCTTTCCAGTTGGTATCTGAGAGACCACTGCAGCACCTTCACTTTTCTTCACCGACTTCACTTTGCCACCTGGAACAATGACACCAAAACATGTATAATGAGCTTGGTTAAGAAACACTTGAGTTTTCATCGCAGTGCTAGTTGTGCCACCAGAGACTCTGGGTTCGCGCCCAGGCTCTGTCGTAGCCGGCTGCGACCGGGAGGTCCGTGGGGCGATGCACAATTGACCTAGCGTCGTCCGGGTTAAGGAGGGTTTGGCCGCTAGGGATATCCTTGTCTCATCGCGCACCAGCGACTCCTGTGGCGGGCCGGGCGCTGTGCGCGCTAACCAAGGTTGCCAGGTGCACAGTGTTTCTTCCGACACATTGGTGCGGCTGGCTTCCGGGTTAAATGTGCGCTGTGTTAAGAAGCAGTGTGGCTTGGTTGGGTTGTGTTTCGGAGAACGCATGGCTTTCGACCTTTGTCTCTCCCGAGCCCGTACGGGAGTTGTAGCCATGAGACAAGATAGTAATTACTAACAATTGGATACCGCGAAATTGGGTAGAAAAGGGGGTAAAAAAATAAAATAAAATAAAGAAACACTTGAGTTTTGAGGATATTGTAGTACAACTTGCCATATGGTTACGGAGTGCATTATAATGGGTATCTGGTACAATATCTTATATCACACCTAAACTGTTGTTACTTTTTCCGTGGTGCTGAGAGTGGTGAGGGTGATGAGGGTGTCTCTCCCCCAGGCCCCTCTTCCTGCTGTGGGACTCTCGAGACCCTCGTGGGGATCTCTTCCCCTGCTTGGAGCCCACCATCTCCCTACCTGACAAAATGGAACACCACCCACAGAATAAATTATAATTATAATAAACTTAAATTCTTGTTAATCTAACCGCACTGTCCAATTCGCAGTAACTTTTACAGTGAAAGAATACTATGCTATTGAGGAGAGTGCACAATTATGAACTTGACAATATATTAATAAACCAATTAGGCACATTTGTGCAGTCTTGATACAACATTTTGAACAGATATGCAATGGTTCATTTGATCAGTCTAAAACTTTGCACATACACTGCTGCCATCTAGTGGCCAAAATCTAAATTACGCCTGGGCTGGAATAATTCATTGTGGCCTTTCTCTTGCATTTAAAAAATGATGGTACAAAAAACAAACAAAAAACACGTTTTTTTCTTTGTATTATCTTTTACCAGATCTAATGTGTTATATTCTCCTACATTAATTTCACATTTCCACAAACTTCAATGGTGTCAAGAATATGCATATCCTTGCTTCAAGTCCTGAGCTACAGACAGATTTGGTATGTCATTTTAGGCGAAAATTGAAAAAAAGGGTCGGATCCTTAAGACGCTCCAATGTCACTACAACTCAACTTCCTCACTTCAGGGACACAGTCTTTCAATCAACTGTTTTTCTCTGCCCAAACTACCCCCTCATATGCAATTGATCACTACCCCAAGTACCCCCTGAGGATAAACCAAGTACCCTCAGAGGTTCTAGTGCCACAGGATGAGAAACTGCTTAAAATGGGATTACCAACCTGGTTGAATGCTGGTCAGGAGGGCCTGCAGTCTTGGGTAGCTGTGCTGGTTGTAGTCCTTGGCCAGGTTGGTCCAGAAGGCCTGGATGGTGGTCCTACTCTGCTCCAGGAGCCAGGAAAGCAGGGAGTACATGGCCTTGTGGATCCCCTCTCTGCCCTCCTTCTCCAGGGTATCCTATGGGTGGTCATAACAAATTTTTATGATAATAATACTTTTTAGCAAACATTTTTATCCAAGGCGACTTACAGTCATGCGGGCATACATTTTTACTTGGGGCTAGTGCCGGGAATTGAACCCACTATCCTGATGTTGCAAGTGCCATGCTCTACCAACTGTCATTCAATGTTCCATGTACTGTAGAAAATGGTACAGAGTGAAATATACACCGATTTTTTTGTTGTTGTTAATAGATAAGAATAAGATTTAGATGATCTGCAAGGTCTTCTCAGCACCCAGAACCAAATCAGTTAAGGCTGTTACGAGAGACAATCCACAAGGCGATGTATTGAAGAAAAAATATTATAATTGTACATGACCTCCGTCCAAGCTAACATCAGGAAATGCTCAAACTTTCTCCATAAGAGCTCTTACATCAATACGAAATATACCATTATTATTATATACTACCCATAGCTCACCTTCAGAATTTGGTCGCTGATGATGCTGCGGTCCACCAACCCATAGAGCAGTGGGAAGGGATCATCAATCACCATGGAGATGTCCGTGCGGAATTCCTTGAGCTGGGAACGGGGGTCAGGATCCTCAAAAGCCTCGACTCTGGACATGGCTCACAGTTTAGTATGTGTGGTGTTCATTCATACAGTATGTTCAAGTGGTCTAATGTTGTCTGGCTTTTATGTGTGGTGTGTTGCTGTTAAGTCGCACCGGCGAAGTGTAACAGGAGAATCTGAAATGATTGAAGTGACCTTTGGTTTGTGACCTCAGTGTTGGAGGTGTGGCTAGTCCAGGTGAGGGTCACTTGATGGGTATGTCCGCCATGGTTGCTCAAAAGTGTTTCTGGTTTCCTTTTTCCAGATGAACACACACACACACACACAAACGCATTTGAATGATTATTTAGAAAGTCCTCAGTTAAGCCACTGAGATTTGCTCTGCCACTCACCTCTCCAGGGTCCACATGTACATTAGTACTCTAACCGCCTTGCCTGTGTCCACCTGTCTCTCGGGGGGGGGGGGGGGGGGGTGTAACTAAAGACCACCACTAACTCCTGCAGGGGAATACCTGATTCCAGTCTCACTAGAAAAGCCCAAACCCTTGGGGACTGAGAGCCCAGGTGAGTGGCAGTCTACACGTCACTGTGATTCGAATCTATTAGAAGGTGCTTTCCACTTCAACTTCCCCCAAAATGTGTCATTGTTTGTCTGCTATGATCTCGGCCACAAGTATTAATCGTGAAAGTGTGGTCATATTGATACTGTCACCAGATTGGGTAACATTTGACATGTAATTACATGATTAATGGTTTATTTAATCATTTCTAAATGTGTTATAAACCATTCAATAACAGTGACTATTCCCCACAATGTGTTTTATTTACGGCATTTCTATGCAATTTAAAAACTCTAAATGCTGTTTGGAGAACTGCAAAAAAAACAAGCAAATATGATCATTATCACCTTGGATGCTGTAGCTTCATTCACCTCAGTTGATCTACAGACACATGGCTATACAATTACCCGCCACACGTCAACTCAGATTAACTCAAAACTATCATTTAACACGTTCTCTGAGTGCCAGGTCAGTAATGATTACTACAAGTTCAGATAGCTGGCTATCTTACATAGGTTAAATTGAGTGACTGTCAATGAGTGAAAACAACCCATTTTTGAAATTGCGTCTTCTACTTTGATGTTGTAGTTTCTTTAATGCAAAAAAAACAAAAACAGTCTTATGTAGCTACGACCTCAGATACTCTTATGATGAGAGCCACCAGAAGTATCTCCGCCAAGGCATACATTTCAACGTGTATTCTTCGGGCACACAAAGTAATTGAGACTGAGGATGGACCTCTGAAGGGAGATAATGCCCCGTGTGCTGACGAAAGGGACAGAGTCCTCATTGTGACCGTCACCGACTTGACGTCAAACGACGCTGGAACATACTGGTGTGGCGCGAAACAATTTGGTGCGGCATAACCACACTGAAGTCAACCCTCGACGTCTCTAAAGGTACTGAAACACCTTTGTGTCGCACCCTCAAGTACTTGTCACTCCCTCAACAGATTATATTATACATTCCTAATCAGGCCTCTGCTTTTGGCCCGAAACCTAACTTGAGATCCCTTCCCATTACTCATTTTTAATTGACTCGGTGCACGATTGGCGTGATTGTCAACATCCTGTATCTCAAGTTAAGGGGTTCCACCCTAAATGACGACGCGGAGGTCTTTTCTTGTCTTTTCCCCACTAGCACTGACTTAGCTGGTTTAAAAAAAAACTTTGCCGATGGGAAAATGTACTTGGTATGAGGTGTTGTTGTCTCACCTAGCTATCTTAAAATGAATGCACGAATTGTAAGTGGCTCTGGATAAGAGAGTCCGCTAAACGACTAAAGATATCAAATGGAATTTCAGATATAACCTATTCACACTATTGTGCAAACAGTGCTGTGTTGACCAAGTCATTTTCTTTCCGCATTGTCCTTTCAAGCACGGTTCCAGCAACTGTGTTGGAGGTGTAGCCAGGCCAGTAAACTGCTGCTCGGGTTGACTCAGTTGTTTAAAAATTAGGTTCGGGGCCAATTCTGAATTGAGTTGTGAGTTGCTCTTTAATTGCAATTCATTCTTGAATTACAATTGAATTTCAATGCGCCACACTTTACTGCTCTCTAATTCCAACGAATTCTTGAATTTCAATTGAATTTCAATGCGCCACACCTTTACAGGTCTGCATTTTTAAATAAGTAGAGCAGTCTGGAAATACTTGAAGGTTCTTTTGTAGGTTCATAATAATTCACCATTCCCTTTTGACAGACGAGACCATTTCGCAATGGGTAAGTGTGGATGGTTTAGGAAAGTGAAGCCCTTTAATCTTTCATTTATTAATAATTAAACATTATTACATTATTCATACCAGTGAACAAGGACCACTTCTACCGAGGGACGTTCATAACATACATATTACATTATTATATACAGTGCAGTGCAGTACAGTGGAGCTTAATGTGTATTACCAGGGGAAAGGAGGAAGGAAGAGGGAGGGGGAGGGGGAGGGCTTGTGAAATTCCATTGGCTTTTTTTCTTCTTCATTTACCACAGCACAGGTGTTCTATAAAAGTTGCCCATTGAGAGTGACATATTTTCACAGCTATAGTACTGTAAGTAAGGGTGAATCTATGGTAAATCGACGCCTGTGGGGAATATCAAATGGAACACATTGTTGATATGAGTATGCTATTATTATGCTATAAAACATTCTACGTTAGTCGAGCCACTCCAGGGTTGTAAGGTTTGAGATCAGCGTGCATGCGTGCTGCAGATATTCAGACAGGGCAGCCATCTTGGAAATGGACTTCCCCACTTTTCCCAATTTACGTGTCATTTTTGGTGCTTTCCCTTTTATATAAAAAAATACAAAACATAACGGCGAAAAGAATTCGAGTTTCACTCCATTTCCTCCCTTTTTTCATTTTCTAAAACTTTTTTTTCTCTTTTTTTTCCTTCTCTGGCACTTACATATTGACAAAGTATACACTATTTTACAACTGAAGACTGAAATAACACTTGATTCGTCCAATCAGATATACGGTACACAGCCCATATCCAATCAGAAAAGTCAACTGGAAGCTAACCAGTAGGAAGCAACACAACAAGCCTATGGTGTGAAGGAAGCTGTCCGACAGCTCTGCATTAACACAAGCACCCACCCTCAGGGACAGTGGGTTCTGCTGGTTTGTCCAGCTTAATGTCAATCACTGGAAAGTATCCAATTAAGGAAAAACTTAGGGAATAGATAAAACATTATCTGCATATTCCATTCTCAACAACAAAAAAGAGTAAACAGAGAGGACTATAATGCAACATAATAGACACTCCCCTCTCTCTCTCTCTCTCTCTCTCTCTCTCTCGCTCTCTCTCGCTTTCTCACACATTGTCTATCCTTCATCATGTTTCCCTAGGCACAGGGTGCTACCCTGCTATACCGTCACTAGGGGGCATCCTCTCCCCCTGTCCTATAGAATTCATACCAATCAACTAAGTAATATTCCTGGTTCACTGCACTGAAGACGTCTGCCTATTTCTACTTATTTATTTGTGACAGTGCCAGCAACCACGATGAGTTAAACCAAATTGTCTCTGCACTGAGTCTCTCTTTGCTGTTCTGGGCCTTGGTTGACAGATTGTTAAGTCACTCAGTGACTCTCTGTTCTAAAGGATACTGCCTTCAGGGTTCGCATCGTCCAAGCTCTCCATCCCAGGTAAGGCTGCTGCCACACGTCGAAACAGCTAGTGATAGAGAGAGGGGGGGAGAAAGGGGGAGAGAGAGGAAGGAAAATACATTGAAAATACATAATACAATTAACATAAAGCTACATCTTAAAAGGAATTTCCACTACGTAAATCTTACACACTATAAACAAATGGTTCTGTATAGTGCCAAAAACATAGTTATTTGGCTTGCAAACAGCAGAACCCTTTTTGGTGCTATATGTAACCTTTTTTTGAAGGTTCTATAAAGAACTATGCTCATCGGGTTCTAATTGGAAACTTCAAGTTCCACAGAGACATGTGACTAACATAAATGGAATAATGTGTCCCTAAACAGGGGGGGGGGGTCAAAATCAAAAGTAACAGTCAGTATCTGGTGTGGCCACCAGCTGCATTAAGTACTGCAGTTGTTTGGATTTTTACGAATTATCTTTGAAAAACATAATCCTGAAAAAGTTTTTTTTTCTGAGTTTAGAACCATCATCTTTCCCTAAAAAACCCTTGAGGAACCCTACTTTTTTTGTGTGTATTCTTGACTGAGTCAAACCTGAAGCATATAAAGTGCCTAATTAAGAAATTGAAAATGTTTATAGGAAGAATCACCTGTTTGACATTGGTGCCTGTTTTGGCACTGGTTTCGATGAACATCACGTTCAGTTCTTTGGCTCTCTGTTCTCCCTCTTCAATAGTGATTTGTCTGTGGGAGAATCAGACCAAAGCATACATTCAGATGTTAAAGGGGAATACTTGCTAGAAATCTTTAAGAGTTTTTTTTAGAACCAATGGCGTTAAACAATTGATGCATTAAATCAAATCAGGTAACTTATGTTCATCATTTCAATCCATATGTAATCCATTTTAAAGGACTAAAAAAGTCAAAATAAGGCAGACAAAAGACCCTGATAGGATTATCCAAGTTCAAAGCATTCAAAAACAGATACAGATGTACTATCTGAATTTGATCACTCTTTTGTCGAAGAGCATTTTGCAAACTTGTAGTGTATTTGAGGTTTAAAAGGCTTCTAAAGTTTTTAATTTCCACATACAAACTTTGGAAGCCACAAAAATGTCCTAACAAAAAAATGTATCAACTCCTATAAAAATGTCCATTCATTATAATCCACATAATAATTCACATGTCCTGTTGCTGCAGGATTATTTTCCTGCTGTGAGAAACTGGTCAAATTAAGATAGAACACCTGTATACAGCATGTATTCAGTATGCAGGCCTAATATGTAAATAACATGTGCACCAGACGTAAACGATCACCCACCTCTTCTCCTCCAGGTCTGTCTTGTTGCCCACTAACATGATGATGACATCACTGCCCCTCTCTGTTCGAACGTCGTCAATCCACTTACAGGTCTGCTGGAACGAGTTCACGTCTGGGAAGGAAATATATTATGTACCTTTCTACTGGATGTTACTGTGTGTTACAATGTATGCCATTGTAGGGCACAGTGTGTGTGTGTGTGTGTGTGTGTGTGTGTGTGTGTGTGTGTGTGCGTGTGCATCCATCAGGTTCTGCTCATCGTGTGAGTTCTGCCACTCACTTGTAATGTCATACACAACCACAGCGACAGTAGAGTCCCGTATGTAGCTGGGGATGAGGCTCCTGAAGCGCTCCTGACCTGCTGTATCCCACAGCTGCAGTCTCACCTAGACACACACAAGCCCACTGAGCTGCAGTACTTGCTAAGCAACACTGTTAACCTACAACAAGCCGTTACAAACATGTTGATTTAACTTCATTTCACCATAATAATTTATGAATGACTCATTTACATTATGCAGTAATATGTATAGTATGTATAGTTAGTATGTGTAGTATGCTAGGACAAATTAGGGTGCTTTGTACTAGTTAGAGTGCTAGGCCCCTAAAAAAAATTGGTAAATAATGTAGTCAATGTTGATCTGTGTTCATTTCAGGTAACTGACAGAGTTTCTTACTGTTCGGTCCTCCAGGTACATGGTCTTTGATAAGAAGTCAATCCCAATGGTCGCCTGTCAAATGAAACAACAGGAAAGTGATACTCGCAATAATAGTGCAATAAAAGTCCAGTGTGTCACAATAATATCACACAGGTTACAGTGTGTCACAATAATATCACACAGGTTACACTGTGTCACAATAATAGCACACAGGTTACACTGTGTCACAATAATATCACACAGGTTACACTGTGTCACAATAATAGCACACAGGTTACACTGTGTCACAATAATAGCACACAGGTTACACTGTGTCACAATAATATCACACAGGTTACACTGTCTCACAATAATATCACACAGGTTACACTGTGTCACAATAATAGCACACAGGTTACACTGTGTCACAATAATATCACACAGGTTACACTGTGTCACAATAATAGCACACAGGTTACAGTGTGTCACAATAATAGCACACAGGGTACAGTGTGTCACCCTCTATCTTTTGTTATTCACAAAGGAAAGGGATCTACTGTGATAGATAGGAAACATAAAACATATATTTTGTGTGAAGGCCAAGTGCGCAAATCTAATCATGTCTATTGTAATTAGATTTGCATTGCCCTTTGTACTGTAGTTGTTGTCCTATCATTTGTTTGTACCAGAACAGGAAGTAAAGCAGCCAGGTCTTACCTGATATGTGTTGTCGAAGCTGTCGTACATAAACCGGGTGATCAGCGATGTCTTCCCCACTGGAAGAGGAACAGAACACAGGGTTGAATATTGAAGAGTTTATTTCTAAAAAAAGCTACGTCCACCATTGTCTTTTTTCATCAGAAATGAATGCTTATGGGTACCTTTTTGTGGGTGTGCAATATTACTGGTTTCAGAATTTCTATTCCTAGATTTTAGATGTGTATTAAAATGGATTTTGTTGCAAAGGGCTATATATCATTTTTTTTTGCTGGAATTGAATATTCGTATACTGTATATTTAACATATAAATTCAACCCATCATAAATCTAGCATCATTCTATAGTGTTTGGTTAGAGTTATGTCTCGTCCCAAATGGCACCTTATTCCCTATATAGTGCCCTACTTTGACAAGAGCCCTATTCCCTATATAGTGCCCTACTTTAGACCAGAGCACAGATCACATATTACTGTATTGATTAATTTAGTAAAATATATATATATATTCAACATTGATGTTACAAATGTATCATTTCTACAGTTCTTTATTAAAAATGTATTATTTTTTTTATCACATTTGACTTTTTTCTCTGAGATGAAGGCGGCTATATCCAGTTATGCAACAAATTGGGATCGTTTGTCTCTCTGAAATAAAACCATCTAGTGTCATTTAACAACCCCATGCCATGAAACCCCAATCTCTTTCAGAAGTTCTTTAAACAAAAAAAACTAATATGCCAACGTTTCTGAAAATGGATATACTGTATAGTATTTTGGGACGAAACTCTTCATATACATATATGTATGCATGCACAAGCACGCTCTCGCGCACACACACCCAGACACACACACACACACGAAACCCACAATCACAGGTACACTGAATGACAGCCTCGTTAGCACCCATTACCCAATGTTTATCACTCACAGGCCAAAACAAAATGAGGTTAAGCAATTTATTAAAACCTGAAGATCTAAAGATCACCAATTCAGTGTTTTAGGGGACACTCATCACAATTAGTAGCCTACAGAAAACAATTGGCATTGGCCAATACAGGCTTGAAATAAGCACCACGGACAGCTACATAACAGCATACATTATGGAAAGCCACTAGGCTGCTACATACAAATGCAATAACACACATGCACACACAGAAACAAACACACTCGCACACAGTACCATGGACAGCTACATCTCAGCATCCTTTTCTATGGAAAGCCATGACAGCTACCATTATATACACACAACCATACAAGAACATACACTCAGTTATGGAATAGACATGACACACACTCTCTCTCTCTCTCTCGCTCTCTCTCTCTCTCTCTCTCTCTCTCACACATACACACACACACACACACACACACACACACACACACACACACACACACACACAAATCCATTATATTATAAATAAACCATTACAATGCCCAAATGTATAGTATTTTACACTTCAACTCCATGATCGAGCAGAGGTGGATAGCCACTCCGACTGTCTGCTGTCTGACCACGTATTCTAAGAGGTTTATAGCGCTGAACCATTATCGATCTCTTGAGTCTTTGCCATATCAACCACGTAAACAGTCATTGTTCTCTAAATTATAGAATTATTGAATAAATCATCATGTTATGACACTAACAGACCATTCGTGACAATTAGGATATTATGATTTGGAACGGTGAGTCAACGGATTGGAGACAGTGACTGCGAGGTTTATAAATTCGACAGACATCGCCAACCTGGGTGTGTCCCGAAATGACACATGGTAACTATTTATCTATATAACCATTTTAAACCGGGGGGAAAAAATCATAGCTAATCATATAATAAGTTTCAATGTTGAAGTCTATAGTCAACGATTGAACTGTGATTAAATGTTATTATAATTTTGAAACAGAGCGAATATTTCTGCCGGCCACTGCACCACATCAAAACATCCAAATTCTTATATCACGTCGCTTACTGTACCTGTAATACCAATGATGATGAAATACAATGAAACATGATTAAACAGAGAAATTGTTTGAAATAAAATATTAATATCGGTAAAATGCGGAGGATAGCCTACATTGTATTTCATGACGTTTTAGATCGAAATGGATGACTAATCAGATTTTCTACAGAAACAAAATCGTGACAGGAACCAGTGAATTGGTTGATTGAGTTAACATTTGACACAAACTCTCAGCACATTTACAAAATAGTGAAAACTTTCAAATAGACCAAAGAATACAGTTATGGCCTTCAAGATGCGTTATCGTGTTTGGCAACTGATAACCAAGCCTCCAAGGCGTTCCAAAGGACTCAACTCACCGCTCTGTTCTCCTAAAAAGACCAGTTTGAATTTCCTCAGAGGGTTCCCCAAGTCTCCTCCGGCGGACATGGTTACAGCGATAACTCTATCGGATTATAATAGAGGTTTTCTGATCCAGAGGCGTTGGTTCGATCACTATCGGTGTGTCGGGATCCTCGTCTGCTCATAGAATGATGGGAATGCAGCTCAGCGTCGTCCTGTCAATTTAGGATGCGTGTGCGCCTGCGTGACCTCACCTTATTCATCCTCTCACCTTCTTGAATATTATAGTATTTTCTCACGTTAAATACACAGTGTAGAGCTACTCAACAGTAAAGTAAGTAACATAATACAATATTGATGCTTTCCGGTTAGTTTTATTTTCAAACAGAATGTGTTATAAACCATTTGTTGTAGTAATATGACATTCAGATTCATTCACAAATAGTGTCATTTATACACATACAAACAATGTAAATAATGTACAATAAAACAGTAGTGTATACAGGTTTTCATGATAAGCAAACCAAAAACATTCCTTTATTAAAGTAGCATATGAAGTTATCAAAAGTCCCTTAAAATAATGGAAGAAACTATGTCAATTTTGATTATAGTCCAAAATGAAACACTTTCAGTGTTGATACTACATAATAATAACATTTAGCAGACACTTTTATCCAAAGCGACTAAGACAGCTGTCGTTAACAGTGGCACATACTCAGTTTAATTGGCCGATGCGGGAATTGAACCTGCAACCTTAGTGTTGCCCGTATTGTGCTCTAACTTGAGCCGTAAGAACCAATGGTCTTGACCCTTTCCCCAGTGGCCCCTCATGGTCAGTGCAGGCCTCTCACACCGGCACCCCAGGCTCCTTCTCAATACTCAGACAAGGCGTGTGCTGTACTCTCCAGCCTGCCAGGGCTAGCAGCACCAACCCCAGGCACTTATAACCCAACTGCAGCCCAAAGTACCTGGGAGAGAGGACACAGCAAGAAATGTACCTTATTCAGTATATTCATCATGATAAGTGTCTTTATTTATTCCCAATCTCGATAAAAATAAAAAAAAACACTCACAAGGACAATAAGACTTTGTTCTCAGTGACCCCTAATTTGCAAGCACATCAAGTGCGGGCGCACCTGTTCCGAAGGATGTTGTTGTCGTAGTAACCACAGGCGCCCTGTTTTTTCCCACAGGCGTGCTTCCACCAGACACAGGAGTAGTCAATGGCCAGCCCAAACACAGCAGGGGCTGGCAGCCAGGCTGAAACATATATACAAAATATATTCAGACATTGGATTTTTTGGGGGACTGGAACATAATGGAAAATTAAAGATAGGGCACTGTTGTCCAGCAATCACATGCGCTTAGAGGCTAACTTACCTAGCATTCTTATCAGCAGGAACTGGACTCCAATTGCGAAGGATTTCTCGTCTTGAAAGACTGTCCTGAAAAAATAAATACAAATCATGCATACATATCATCGTCATCATCTTCACCCCACCACCACTGTCATCGTCATCATCAACACCATAATCATCATCACCACCAGCACCATCATCAACACCACCATCCTCATCATTGCCACCACTATCAACACCATCATCACCACCACAACCGTCATCGCCGGTACCTGAGCACCATCATATAGATGGGGTTGTGGGAGAGGCTGGCAATGAAGCCAGCGAAGGCGATGAGGAGAATGGCAGGCAGGACGAGGTGAGGGCAGCTCTTGGTGCAAGAACCTGGGAGGGCCCTGCCCATCCCCATACCAGCCGCGCCAGCGGGCACAGCAGACAGAGCAGTCACACAGCTACACATGGTGTAAGTCTAGGGAGGAGAGAAAGGGTACATTATTTTAACAGTATTTTCTTACAGTCTTAAAGGATGTCCCACACAGCATACATAATTAGGATCTTAATTTGAGCCAGTTTGCTAACAGCAGGAAAATAATCCCATCAGAAGGAAATATGAATTACTATGTGTATTATAATCAATGGAATTTTTTTGTAGGTTTCTTGCTGATACATTTTCGATAGGGCAAATCAAATTTGACATTTTAGAGTGGAAATCACAAACTTTAAAATCCTTTTTAAACCTTGAATAAACCACAAGTTTGCATTCACAGCTGTGCAGGAGAATCCTCAGCAACAAAAGAGTGATCAAGTTTAAGATCCCACGTCTGTAAGCAAAAGGACAAGTAGCCCTTTGACTCGTTTATGAGATACAAGAGGCTACCAAATGTCTTTTGAATACCAACTTCCAGATAGTTTGGTTTCAAATTGGTTCGTGCTATCTCGCCACAGATCTGTTGACCAGGGCTAGGTTTCACATACAGTCTATCTCAAGGATGACCTAATGTCGTACCTGGACTCTGTGAGGGTTTAATGTGTCGACGGAGACATCGGTGCAGCCAGCGTGACAGGGAGAGATGTACTCTGTGTTGTCTTCTCCACACACGGGGTTAAACATGTTATTCAGACAGGAACAGTTGGAGTTACAGAGAGATAGAGACCTGGGGGAGGGGGGGATAACAACACAACTGAGATCGGGTGGTCCTCAGATAGAATCACAGATTTTGATGACGACTGACTTGTGCCTTTCAAGATATACTATTTGAGTTAGTGATAGAATGGAATAGAATATTTGCTAACATTTCAGTGATGGTTGATTAGGAATGTATTGAGTGAAGGCTACAATGGTGCAACATGTTGAGTGTACAATAAAGTCAGTGATCTGTAGAAAGGTCGTGATGTAGAGAGAGTATAGGGAGACTTAACATGAATAATTGAGAGCAGAGGATTTGTGCTGCCGATTATTATTATTATTATTTTTATTTTTGAATCACACAGTAGAATACCGCACAGTAATGAGGGGTATTTTTGTATAGACAGATCCCGCTCACCTATTAGTCCACTGGTCCTGTGTGTCACCATAGCCTGTGTTGACCCCCGCCACTCTCTGAGTGGAACAGCCCATGAAGAAGAGAGGTACACAGAGCAGTATGGAGAGGGAGAGAGGTGCCAAACACAGCCAGAGAAGGGTCCGCACAGGTGGGCGTACACACTTCATCACCACCCCGCCCAGCAGCAGCCCTACAGCAGCCATGGGCAGGTTGATGGCCCCTGGAGAAAGACAACAGGGTGGAGGTCACAGTTGGTTATTGAGAAAAAACGATGGAAAGTTGAAAACTACTAAGAGGACATTATGTGTGTGGTGTGTGTTCGTATGCGCGTATGTTTCGTGTGCATAGGTTTGTGTACGTGTGCCTGTGCGTGTGTGGCGTATGTAACTCCTCACCGATGAGTAAGCTGCTGTAGGCGGCGGTAGTGCCGTACTGGTGCTCCAGGAACTTGCTGAGGAAGGTGGCGAGGCCGGTGATGGAGGAGGAGAAACAACACTGAGACAGGATCAGCAGCAGGAAGACGGGCCGCAGCAGAATCCTCAGTAGCAGACGCGGGAACACTGGGATATGCACAAGAACACAACACAACGGCCACACACATATACACCATACATACAAAAGTATATGGACACCGCTTCAAATGAGTGGATTCGGCAATTTCAGCCACACCCGTTGCTGACAGCCAAATTGAGCGCACAGCCATGCAATCTCTATAGTAGAATGGCCGTACTGAAGAGCTCAGGGACTTTAAATGTGGCACCGTCATAGGATGCCAACTTTCCAACAAGTCACTTTGTCAAATTTCTGCATATTAATAACTCCATATTAAAGTAAAAGATTTTGGAATGAGATGTTCGGCGAGCAGGTGTCCCAATACTTTTGGTCATGTAGTGTATATTAACATACACAAGAACATACACACAAACATCGACTTAATCCCTTTAAAGGAACTTACTCTTTAAGAAGTCAATTAAAGAGGTCTCTGAAGAGGTCTCATCTTTCAAAGGGTCACTTTCAGTCTTAGGTGCCTGAAAAAAGCCAGATAATCAGTCAATAGCCTGAAACATTTTGAGAATGAGGTATTAGTTATCTCTTGAATCGATTTAGAATAGAATGAACCCAAAATGAACCCCTTAGAATAGAATGAACCCAAACCCAGGAAGTGGTTGACCACCTACTTTGGCCTGGGCCGGTACCTTGACCCTGGGGAAGAAGAAGTAGGGGATGGAGGCCAGAGCCAGACATCCAGAGGAGACCAGCAGGCCCATCCACCATGCCCCAACCCAGCGAGGGTCAGACAGGGTTAGGTCCAATGGACTGTCTGGGGTGGGATAGAGGGGTATCAGAGGGATGGGAGATACAGGGAATACGGAGGGGATGGTAGAGAGGGGTGAGAGGGGATGGGGATAAGGATTGGGATGATAATGGATGGATGGATGGATGGATGGATGGATGGAGAGATAGAGAGAGAGGATGGGGGAGAAGAAGAGGGATGGGGCTCAGGAGCAGGGAGAGAAAGGTAGAGAAAATGAAAGTCATTGCTTCATATTGTGTATACTGTATATGTTCTTCTCATTCTCACAAACAGGATCTAACGGTTCAACAGTGACTTACCTAAACCTATCTTGTCCACATCTACATAGATTCGGAGCATCATGGAACCCAGGAGGTACCCAAAGGCTGGCCCAAACACAGAGATGGAGAACAGGATGGCTAGAACACAGAATAACTCAATTATGACTTAAATTTCAATCAGGTGATACTTGAAATATTCTCCTCACCAGGACCAGATTCAATGAATCCCCATAAATGATTTAATTGATAATATCCTCAGATCAAATCAAAATCATCAACAAAACATTTAAATCTAACAAATGTTTCAATTAACAGTTTGTCCGGTTCTCCTGCCAGAAACATATTTTTATTTTTTATTTAGCCTTTAGTTAACTAGACAAGTGAGTTAAGAACAAATTATTATTTACGATGACGGCCTACCCCGGCCAAACCCTCCCCTAACCCGGACGACACTGGGCCAATTGTGCGCCGCCCTGTGGGACTCCCAATCACGGCCGGTTGTGATACAGCCTGGGTCTATAGTGACGCCTCTAGCACTGATCCCTGATCATAACAGATTCAGGTAAAGCAGCACTCAGGCAGCACTGTAGCAGTAACTTACCAATGTAAAGAGCTGAATTCCCAGGCTCAGCAAAGTCATCTATGTAGGAGATGCCAAAGGGTTGGATGGGCACCGAGCCAATGCCAAACAGCACCTGGGAAGCTGCCAAGGTCAGCCACTGGGTCCGCGCCTCAGAGGGGTCCCCACCGCCCCCCTGTCTGCACACTTCAGGGGCAGAGGAATTCTCCCTTGGAACACACATGTCCCATGACCCACCGGCTAAAAGCACATTCATATATATATTTCTGTGTGGTGATCAGTTCAGTCCCGTTGAGAAACATGCATTGAGCGTTATTATTACTTGTGCCAACCTATGAAGTACAAAAACAAAAAATATATATATACACTCAGTGTACAAAACATTAAGGACACCTTAATATTTAATATTGAGTTGCACCCCCCCCCCCCCCCCCCCCCCCCTCGGTTTCCCAGAAATACAAAGTTAAAGTTTTTAATTTCCTGTTTTACTTCTGGGGGGAATGCAGTTAACAATTGTGAATTTGTGAGGAAGGTGACTTCCTCGCGAACGGAAACTCTCACCCAAACACCTCTCTTTAAACACCGTGTTTATCATGGGCAAGAATCACATTTTTGTTTTCATTACTTTTTGCAATGCAGAACATTTTGACTTTGTAGCTGTGGAATCTAGTAGAAACCGTCCGCACACTGGACCATTTCACACACCGCCTTCACCCAATCCTGTTTAGTCCACTTTTGTTTTTGTTTTTTACCAAACCAAGAACTAACTACTGCTGCTCGTATTAACATAATTCTATGTGAGCCTTAACAGATTCTCACCGTTTCATCTGTCCATGAGAGATTAGTTGAAATATAACTAAATTGATAAAAGTGTTGATAAAATCTACACTAACTACATTTTAAACATTTTATACATTTTATACATACATTTTCTCTAAAGTGTACTATCTCGAGCCAGCCTGCACTGTAATGCATTGAATTTTGGCAAAACTGCCTTGTAATATTCCCTGCACAGTAATATATTGAGAGTAATATATAGGGTTTTGTCTTCTTACCAGCTGACATAGAGTGGTACTGGTAGGGCTTGGACAGGAAGTGAGGTAGGGCCAAGGTGGCAGCAGCACAGGACATGAGCAGCCCCCCAAAGCCAATGAAACGAGGCCGGTTGACCCGGCTCCCAAAGTAACTGACAAACACCACCAGCACCATGTTCCCCATCTGTAGGACACAGTCACAGCAAAGCGGACATACAGTTGAAGTCGGAAGTTTACATACACCTACATACGCCAAATACATTTCAACTCACGTTTTTCACAATTCCTGACATTTAATCTGAGTAGAAATTCTCTGTCTTAGGTCAGTTAGGATCACCACTTTTTTTAAGAATGTGAAATGTCAGAATAATAGTAGAGAGAATTATTTATTTCAGTTTTTATTTATTTCATCGCATTCGCAGTGGGTCAGACGTGTACATAAGCTCAATTAGTATTTGGTAGCATTGCCTTTAAATTGTTTAACTTGGGTCAAACCTTCCACAAGCCTTCCACAAGCTTCCCACAATAAGTTGGGTGAATTTTGGCCCATTCCTTCTGACAGAGCTGGTGTAACTGAGTCAGGTTTGTAGGCCTCCTTGCTCACACATGCTTTTTCAGTTCTGCCCACACATTTTCTATAGGATTGAGGTCAGGGCTTTGTGATGGCCACTCCAATACCTTGACTTCGTTGTCCTTAAGCCATTTTGCCACAACTTGGGAAGTATGATTGGGGTCATTGTCCATTTGGAAGACCCATTTGCGACCAAGATTTAACTTCCTGACTGATGTCTTGAGATGTTGCTTCAATATATCCACATACATTTCCTTCCTCATGACGCCATCTATTTTGTGAAGTGCACTCGTCCCTCTTGCAGCAAAACACCCCCACAACATGATGCTGTCACCCCCGTGCCTCACGGTTGGGATGGTGTTCTTCGGCTTGCAAGCCTCCCCCTTTTTCCTCCAAACATAACGATGGTCATTATGGCCAAACAGTTCTATTTTTGTTTCATCAGACCAGAGGATATTCCTCCAAAAAGTACGATCTTTGTCCCCATGTGCAGTTGCAAACCGTAGTCTGGCTTTTTTTAATGGCGGTTTGGAGCAGTTGCTTCTTCCTTGCTGAGCGGCCTTTCAGGTTATGTCGATATTGGACTCGTTTTACTGTTGATATAGATACTTTTGTACCTGTTTCTTCCAGCATCTTCACAAGGTCCTTTGCTGTTGTTCTGGGATTGATTTGCACTTTTCGCACCAAAGTACGTTCATCTCTAGGAGACAGAACGCGTCTCCTTCGCGAGCGGTATGACAGCTGCGTCGTCCCATGGTGTTTATACTTGCATACTGTTGTTTGTACAGATGAATGTGGTACCTTCAGGTGTTTGGAAATTGCTCCCAAGGATGAACCAGACTTGTGGAGGTCTACAATTTATTTTCTGAAGTCTTGGCTGATTTCTTTAGATTTTCCCATGATGTCAAGCAAAGAGGCACTGAGTTTGAAGGTAGGCCTTGAAATACATCCACAGGTACACCTCCAATTGACTCAAATGATGTCAAATCGTCTATCAGAAGCTTCTAAAGCCATGACCAAATTTTCCAAGCTGTTTAAAGGCACAGTCAATGTTAACTTCTGACCCACTGGAATTGTAAAACAGCGAATTATAAGTGAAATAATCTGTCTGTAAACAATTGTTGGAAAAATGACTTGTGTCACGCACAAAGTAGAAGTCCTAACCGACTTGCCAAACCTATAGTTTGTTGACAAGAAATGTGTGGAGTGGTTGACGAATGAGTTTGAATGACTCCAACCTAAGTGTATGTAAACTTCCGACATCAACTGTAACTGGTTGGACTGTCATTTCAGCTAGGTTAAGGTTGTAAACTGGTTGTAATTATGTCTTTTCAATCAGCCATGCCTGCTGGGAGAGTGGGGGAGAGACCCTTCTAAAGGGTCTCTCTAAAGTGAGAATGGAGCACCACATAATATGTTACATTAAATCCCTTTTTTATTTAATAGAATTTCAAAGAATGTGACTTCAAAGTGGCTCTTATTCCTGTGTATTGACGCTATGTTTCCCATGTACTTTTGACATATCTATACTGTCATACATATGTATTAAAAAAATACATTCTTTAGTGATTTCAAGTATTGCTGTGCTCATCCAGGCTATATAGAAGTGCTGGAGTGCATAGACAGTTGCACACGCAGGTGTTTAATCCCAGTGGAGACCAGCAGGGGCTGCTGTACCTCGTGCAGAGAGGAGACGGTGCCCATAGACATGCTGTTGAAACCGAAGCGCCGTTCAATGGTGGTGATGCAGCTCTTGAAGTAGGCACTGTGCAGCAACTGGGTGAGCTGGAGCAGACTGTGACACAGCACAAATATCTATGTGTGTGTTGGGGGGGGGGGGGGGGGGGGGTAGTAGTCGCATGGTAAAGAGAGAAATAGGGGAAGGAGAGAGACAGAGGGAGAACCAGCGACCGAGAGAGGAATAGGGGATGAAAAGAGAGATGTTGGAAGGAAGAGAGAGAGATAGAGAGGGAGAGAGAGAGAGCAGACATAACTCAAACTGTCAGCCCACAGCAAAGAAGATATTCTCTGCTACTGCTACTACCTGAATCCCATCAGTCATGGAGTTACCTGCAGATGTTGGTACTTGGAGGTCTTCACTGCTTATAGACTTTCTCTGTGTGCCAATAGTAAGTCGATAGGCACTGAAAACCTACATGAAATTCTTTGTCCTTGTGTGTTCTGTTTTTTCCCTCTGGTAACCTTTGTTCTACCTCTTATGTCGTGCTGTGACTGAAGAATGAGGGGAAACGGTTTTTGATCTCGACTTTGAGCCTAAGTATAGAACGTTTGCAGTCCGTGCAACAAGTGGGATCTAGAAGCAATATTTGTGTTGATCTTCAAAGTCTTTTCCCTCACCACAAAACACTTGCACTTTTCCTCATCCCCCCCCCCCCCCCTTATTCTTGTTGGACAGTTGAATCAGTCGTTTCAAAATTGCTTGCTTGCTTAATGGACATTTTAGTTTTGAATCAAATTGGTCAGCAGCGTTCCGCTGCAGATATAAATTAAAGGGATGTTCAACTCCAAAATCAAAGTTTGTCAGATGTTTACAGACCTCAGATAAGTCCACATCCCAGGCCATCTGTTTTGTAGATCAAGCTATGCGCCACACTTCAGAATGAATGGAAAACATAAGCACCATGCAATTTACAGACGTGCTTATCTTTTACATTTATTTGGTTTTGAGGGATAGCCGGATCTACACAGCCGATGTCATGCACTCATCTAGAAACTCTAACATTTTTGAGATGTAAAAACAGCTGAGAATGTCCCGAAGAGCACACGCATTCATACATACCTTGATGTTACAAGATGGTTTTGACTTCTCTTTTTTCTCCTCCTCCATTCTGACAGCTTGGCAACGTTCACTCACCCCAACAGGCGGAAAACAATCCAAACTTCCACGCTTCTTGCCGACTGCGTGTGAGAGTGTGTGTGTGTGTGTGTGTGTGTGTGTGGATGTCAAGGTGGAATCGTGGTGTACATGTGCGTTGGGTGGTCACAACAAATTCTTCGAGTTAACCCTTAAATGCCTCCGAGAACAAAAAGTCCCTTCCCAAACCACACCTGGACAGGAATGTGATAAAACGTCCAATGTGTCAGACGGTACAGAAACAGAGAGTTGTCGCAAGCACATGGTAACATCTGAGTCAGTAATTGGCTGAATGGGTTCCCCCCCCTTCCCACGTGAGCAAAGCAACTCCAATCAAATCCCGGGAAGGTACATGTTTAGCCAACTGTATGGCCCAACCTGGATTGTTGTGCATTCTGGTCTAAGATCGGATGGACATTCTGGTCTACACCCAACAGAAGAATGGCTTAACATCAGAGAACATCCAGAGGACTTGATCCTTCAAAGGTCATTCGACATAAGGTGCTTTATAGTGTTGTAGTGGTTCAATAAAAAACAGTTTGAGCTGCAGTAAATCATGTTCTACCTTGGGCGTGGGAAGACCTTAAGTTATGTTGTAGGGACGTATGCTCTTGGTCTTAATATTTGCAGTATCGATATCATAATATACTCATTATGGAAGCAGAGTCATGCCAAAAAAACAATTTGGATTTGGATTTAATTACAGTAGACTCGGCTTCTTTCAATTGATTCACAATTGCATAACATGTACGCACACTCATAAACTGAATTCAGAGCATTCAATCTTCCAATTTACCTTCTGAAAGCACCAGATTAGCAAAGAAAAATCTAGAAATGCAACAACGTTATACAAAAATATCAAAAGGCAAAGTGAAAACAAGGACTAGTGTTTGAAATCAAACAGCTCAGCTTCTTTCTCCTTCCAGAAAGCAAAGCTACGGTTGATGTATTTACAGATCTCGTCATTGCTGAAACAGGAGAAGTCCGTGCCGCTGCTACACTTGAGAAGCTCTTCTTCTTCCGGAGTGGCAGTCTGCACTAGGACCTTGGGCACTAGCCTTGTGTCTGGATACTGGCACTCTCTGGCAACCCCAGGATGGGACCTTCCAGGTACTACAGCATTCCCAAAGAACCTGGCTTTGATGTCCTCAAATCCGTCACTCCACTGCCGCTTCCCTTCTTGGATCTCCTGGAGGATGGCCTTGTGGAAGTCCCTGACGGTCTCCCATGGGAAACAACCTACATGATCGAAGACCTCGAAGCACAGCAGGTGCCTCATTTTCCGCTCCTCAGCCAGCAAATCCTGCTCCAGGATGTGGAAGTAGCCCAGCATGAAAAGGTCAAGGGTCAGGCTGTCGTAGGCAACCGGCGCCCCGTCCACCTGGATAGGCAGGAAGTGCTCGGGGGAATAGGTGGTGGGGCACCACTGGCTTAGGGATTCCGGCGAAGACTGTATTTTGGCGCTCCGCCAGGTGTTGAGCATCTTGTCTACTGCAGTTTTTTGGCGGTAGAAGAGAAAGAGAGAGCTGGTCCGGTGTGGCGTCCCCATTTGTGTCGTCCAATTTTGTATCCCTGATTGTATTGTTGTTGTCTGATTTGGTGTCCCTGACTGTGTCGAGTTCCTTATTGTGTCGACCACGGCCTCTGCTCTTTCGACTGCCTCCTTTCTCACCCTGGCTCTCACAGAGATGGCGTATGCTGACTTCTTCCAGTGGCTCAAGAACAGGACAACAATGCGTTCTTTTCTCAGGCTGGTCGTCTCCATGACCCGGATTGGGGTAGGGATGTCATGGCGGGCTAGTTCAAGTTCACAGCCTAGAGCGGTGTTGGGGGTTTGAACAGCTATCTTAGAAGCTTCCACCCTCCCTCTCGGAGTCTGGCTCCTTGTAACCGGTCGATGCGAGTCATTCACAAACCCCCCAAACGGGTAAATCCCCCCAATTTGACCTTCAAAGTTGGACCTCAAACTCCTCACCGACACCCCGGACTGCTGGATCTCCCTCTCCACCCTCTCCCTCCTCCCTTTGCTGTAGCTCTGGCTCTCCAAGCGGTGGCTGAAGGATGACACCATCTCAACACGCTGAAGCCTACACATGCCCCTCTCAATCCCCGCCCCCACCGTTTCCCCCTCCCCTTCCCCCACCACCTCCATAACCACTTCCTCATCTCGGCTCGTCAGACTGGCCAGGAGTTGGTACATGCTCTTGACAATGCCAGAGACACGACTACACCACACAGGGAGAGGTAGATGTCCGTCTGCGTCCATCTGCTGGAGGAACTCATTGTTGACGGCGATGTTGGCGATGGGGTCGGGTAGGATGGCGCGGAGCTCCTCGGTGAGACGTGCCAGCTCCAGCTCGTAGGCCTGGCAGCGCTTCTGCATGGACACGTTCTCAATCTGCCTCTCAAGGTAGAGCAGGTCGTCCTCAGTCAGCAGCTCACCGAACGGGCCCAGGATGGCGTTGTGGGCCTGTGAGTACTTCCAACCATCTGCTTCGGTGTAGCTATTAGCCATGTCCTGGTGGTGAGCAAAGAAAGGAAAGGTCTCAACTTAAAAACAATGGAAAGGTTGAAGCTAAAAGGGTTAGCATCATCAGCTACATGCTACCTTTAGCTATCTACATGCTAAACAAAACTAGTGTTACACATGAAAAATACTTGTTTGTGACGATGTTAGAGTTTCTTCCACACTATAAATGGCACAATCCTCAGACACCCAATGGTAATTTACTCCAGTCCATATCCGGAAAACTATGGAAGCATCAATCTGCTTCCATCGCAGTTAACGACTGTACAGAATGCTACATGCATGTCAGTGAAAACATACCTTCATTCTTTGCTCCTCCTCGTCATGTAACCTGGCCTTGAGTTGGCGCACCATAACCTGCCTCTTCCACTCTGCAATGGGCCGGCCACTCTCGTCGTGGGTGGGCACCAGAGAGTCTATGTCAGCCAGGATCACCTCCTCTATGGGAATGAGCTCCAGTAGCTCCCCCTCACTGTCAGCCCTCTGAGGAGATAATATACCATCAACACAGTTTATTTCCAAAAAACTTTCTCCACTAATTTTTCAACAGAATTAAATGCTTATGGGTACCTTTATGTGTATGTAAAATATTATTTTTCTCAGATTTAATATATTTTTTTGTTTTAAAATGGGCTTTGTTGCAATATGCTATATATCCATTGTTTAGCTGGAATGGATATTCATATCGGGTATATTTAAAATATAAATTCAACCCATCATGAATCAAGCATCATTCTATAGTGTTCGGTTAGAGTTAGGCCTCGTCCCAAATGGCACCGTATTCCCTTGTGGCGTAATACCAAGACGTGCATTACTTTTGACCAGAGTCCAGATCTCATACTACTGCAAAGATATAAAACAATTATTATTATTTTTTTTTAAAATATTGATGTCACAGATGTATCATTTGTACAGTTCTTTATTAACAATGTAATTATTTGTCACCTTTGACTGTGTAAAGCCTTGCAGTGCTACTTTTCTCTGAGAGTGAGTCGGATACAGTGCATTCGGAAAGTATTCAGACCCCTTGACTTTTTATACATTTTGTCATGTTAGAGCCTTATTCTAAAATTGGATTAAATAAATACAAATCCTCATCAATCTACACACAATACCCCATAATTGTCACTATCGTTTAGAGATGGATTGGACCAAGGTGCAGCGTATACATTTGACTTTTATTAAATGACACCGAAAAAACAACAAAATACAAAAACGAAGCTACATGCAGTGCAGAAAGCAACTACACACAAACAAGATCCCACAATCTAAGGTGGGAAAAAGGGCTGCCTAAGTATGATCCCCAATCAGAGACAACGATAAACAGCTGCCTCTGATTGGGAACCATACTGGGCCAACAAAGAAATAGAAACATAGATTTGCCCACCCAAGTCACACCCTGACCTAACCAAATAGAGAAAAAAAAAGGCTCTCTAAGGGCAGGGCGTGACAATAATGAGAAAGTGTAAACAGGTTTTTTGATTTTTTTTGCAAAAAGTATTAAATATAAAAACAGAAATACCTTATTTACGGTATTTAAGTATTCAGACCCTTTGCTATGATACTCAAAATTGAGCTCAGGTGCATCCTGTTTCCATTGATCATCCTTGATATGTTTCTACAACTTGATTGGGGTCCACCTCTGGTAAATTCAATTGATTAGACATGATTTGGAAAGGCACACACCTGTCTATATAAGGTCCCACAGTTGACAGTGCATGTCAGAGCAAAAGCCAAGCCATGAAGTCGAAGGAATTGTCCGTAGAGCTCAGAGACAGGATTGTGTCGGGGCACAGATCTGGGGAAGGGTATCAAAAAATGTCTGCAGCATTGAAGGTCCCCACGAACACAGTGGTCTCCATCATTCTTAAATGGAAGATGTTTGGACCCACATAGAGCTGGCCGCCCAAGCCAAACCTTGTAATCGGGGGAGAAAGGCCTTAGTCAGGGAGGTGACTAAGGCCTCTCCTCTGTAAAAAAGGCACATGACAGCCCACTTCGAGTTTGCCAAAAAAGTACCTAATCGACTCTCAGACCATGAGAAAGATTCTCTGGTCTGATGAAACCAAGATTGAGCTCGTTGGCCTGAATGCCAAGCATCATGTCTGGAGGAAACCTGGCACCATCCCTACAGTGAAGCATGGTGGTGGCAGCATCATCCCGTGGGGTGGTTTTTTTCCGTGGCAGGGACTGGGAGACTAGTCAGGATCGAGGGAAAGACGAATGGAGCAAAGTGCAGAGAGATCCTTGATGAAAACATGCTGCAGAGCGCTCAGGACCTCAGACTGGGGCGAAGGTTCACCTTCCAACCGGACAATGACCCTAAGCACACGGCCAAGACAACGCAGGAGTGGCTTTAGGACAAGTCTCTGAATGTCCTTGAGTGGCCCAGCCAGAGACCAGACTTGAACCCGATCTCTGGAGAGACCTGAAAATACCTGTGCTGCGACGCTCCCCATCCAACCCGACAGAGCTTGAGATAAGAATGGAAGAAACTCCCCAAATACAGGTGTGCAAAGTTTGTAGTATCATACCCAAGAAGACTCCAGTCTGTAATCGCTGCCAAGGTGCTTCACCAAAGTACTGAGTAAAGGGTCTGAATACTTATGTAAATGTCATATTTCTGTTTATTTAAAAAAAATTAAACTATTTTTTTCATTGTCATTATGGGGTATTGGGTGTAGATTGATGAAGGGAAAAACATCTATTTCATCCATTTTAGAATGAGGCTGTAACGTAACAAAATGTGGACAAAAGTAAAGGGGTCTGAATACATTCCGAATGCACTGTATATCTTGTTTGGCAATAGATGTGATAGTCTCTCTGAAAAAAAAGTGTCTAGTGATAGGTTTCAAACAAACACATGTCTGTCATTTAACAACTCCATGCCATGATTAGATATGAAAAATACACACCAATCTCTTTCATAAGTATAAAAAAAAATACAGAATTACCAACATTTCTGAAAATGGATATAGCATTTTGGAATCATAATAGAGCATTATATTACACGGAGCATACAAATGATATTTTACTTTATTTATATAGGCCTACATTGACTTGTGTTGCTCAACACTCGGCAGGTGAAAAGGCAATGAAACAATAGTGCACAGATAAGATCTATCTATCTATCTATCTATCTATCTATCTATCTATCTATCTATCTATCTATCTATCTATCTATCTATCTATCTATCTATCTATCTATCTATCTATCTATCTATCTATCTATCTATCAGAACAAGCTCCATGAAAGGACTGACGTTTTGTCCAGTGAAGACAGCAGTGATCCCAGCCTGTCTCAGAGACTTGATAGGCTTCATCTGGGAGAACAGGGTTTGGTCCCTCTCTGGAGGCTTCAGCAAATTAAAGGAGCCAACAACTACAAAGGCAAACACAACACAGTCTGTTATATCACGCTTCAACAAAAATGTATCTTTGTGGAAATTTTGATTTGAGTTGTTTTGGATACTTTAAACCTTGTGGTTTATTGTAATGTACGAATGGTGTATGATTACTTGGGGTTAATAGGTTTTTTGACATGTTAGCTAGCATACCCAAAGTGAAAATGCTAGCTCAAACTTCCCCTGGTGAGAGTGTCGCAGCTGACTTGGCTTTAATATTGCAGATAGATTGTAGAAATGAAATGTACCTATGATAAAAATTACAGACCTCTACGTACTTTGTAAGTGGGAAAACCGGCAAAATCGGCAGTGTATCAAATACTTGTTCTCCCCACTGTACCACACTACCATTCAAAAGTTTGGGTTCACTTGTTTTTGAAAGAAAAGCACATTTATTGTCAAGTTTATAATTTTAAAAGGCTAATTGATCATTAGAAAAACCTTTTGCAATTATTTTAGCACAGCTGAAAACCGTTGTCCTTATTAAAGAAGCAATAAAACTGGCATTCTTTAGACTAGTTGAGTATCAGCATTTGTGGGTTCGATTATAGGCTCAAAATGTCCAGAAACAAAGACCTTTCTTCGGAAACTCGTGAGTCTATTCTTGTTCTGAGAAATGAAGGCTATTCCATGCGAGAAATTGCCAAGAAACTGAATATCTCGTACAATGCTGTGTCCTACTCCATTCACAGAACAAACTGGCCCTAACCAGAATGGAAAGAGGAGTGGGAGGCCCCAGTGCACAATTGAGCAAGAGGACAAGTACATTAGAGTGTCTATCCCGGAGTCGCCTCTTCACTGTTGACGTTGAGACTGGTGTTTTGCGGGTACTATTTAATGAAGCTGCCAGTTGAGGACTTACCCACAAAACACCAGTCTCAACGTCAACAGTGAAGAGGCAACTCCGGGATGCTGGCCTTGAAGGCAGAGTTGCAAAGAAAAATCTCAGACTGGCCAATAAAAATAAAAGATTAAGACGGGCAAAAGAACACAGACAATGGACAGAGGAAGATTGGAAAAAAGTGTTATGGACAGACGGATCTAAGTGTGAGGTGTTTGGATCACAAAGAAGAACATTTGCGAGACGCAGAAAAAAAATGAAAAGATGCTGGAGGAGTGATTGACGCCATCTATCAAGCATGGTGGAGACAATGTGATAGTCTGGGGGTGCTTTGGTGGTGCTAAAGTGGGAGAGCTACATATGGACATTACCAAAATAAATGATCTAATGACTGTCTCTGCGCCACAAAATCTACAGAGCTGGGAAGGTTGTGTCTCCCATATAAATATATAACATTCTATTGGTTCCAATAATTTTGTATAATAATTTAAATAGAAAAATTCTAAGTTTTGAATCCGGTGTCATTTTCCGTATCAGTTCCTAAACCATGCGCCATGGAATCGGTACATCGAAAATCTTATCCCAACTATTTTGCAATCTATATGGCACAGCTGTCAATTATGGTTTGGTGAATCATGGGTGACTCCATCATTTGTAAAACGTTTCAGTAAATTATTTTTGGTATCATTTCCATGTTGAAGATTCAAAAATAATTTGGTGCATTTTCCCCCATATTCCATCCAGTTCAAACAATTATCTGGAGGTGTCTTGCAAAGTCCTAAATGCTCCTTACCAGAAGAGGCCACCTGTACATGTTGCATGGAGCCCGTGGCGTTTCTCATTGAGGGGGAGTATATCGGGGTCAAAGATGAGGATGATGCCAGGGGCGGGGTGGGGTAGCGAGGCTGGAGAGGCACCTCCTTCACCGGCTGCTGGGGACACATACGGGACAGGGGTGAGGAGTATGTCAATGAATAAACAGTAATAGATAAATATATTGGAACAAAGATATATTACAAATATATTACACATATATTTAGTATTGTAATGTATATAGAGAAATATATATATTTACAATATATTTCTGATATTATATACACTGTATGTACAGTGCCTTGCGAAAGTATTCGGCCCCCTTGAACTTTGCGACCTTTTGCCACATTTCAGGCTTCAAACATAAAGATATGAAACTGTATTTTTTTGTGAAGAATCAACAACAAGTGGGACACAATCATGAAGTGGAACGACATTTATTGGGGGCTGAATAATTTTGCACGCCCAATTTTTCAGTTTTTGATTTGTTAAAAAAGTTTGAAATATCCAATAAATGTCGTTCCACTTCATGATTGTGTCCCACTTGTTGTTGATTCTTCACAAAAAAATACAGTTTTATATCTTTATGTTTGAAGCCTGAAATGTGTCAAAAGGTCGCAAAGTTCAAGGGGGCCGAATACTTTCGCAAGGCACTGTATATGTGCACTGAGTGTACAAAACATAAAGAACACCTTCCTAATATTGAGTTGCACCCCCCCTTTAGCCCTCAGAACCGTTGGGGCATGGACTACAAATTTGTCTGGATGTCCTTTGGGTGGTGGACCATTCTTGATGCACACGGGAAACTGTTGAGCGTGAAAACCCCAGCAACTTTGCAGTTCTTGACACAAACCGGTGCTCCTGGCACCTACTACCATACCCCATTCAAAGGCACTTCAATCTTTTGTCTTGCCCTACACCCTCTGAATGGCACACATACACAATCCATGTCTCAATTGTCTCAAGGCTTAAAAATCCTTCTTTCCTGCAGTGGGCTAAATCAGGGTCACACAGAGTGTTTATTGGTAGTCTTAACCAAATCTAATTTGAAACAAAAGTATACACCTCACACGCATGGTTATGGAATTACAAGAAATACCAGGTCAGATATAAGAGTTGAAATTTATTAAATGTAGAGTTTTCATCACAATATTACACTTTATATACATCACAGAAGACTGAAATATAACAAAATTGTTTGACAATTTTTGAGTAAAAAAAAAAAAGGTTTATTAATTACTAAATTATGAAAAATATGAACAACATTCCACCCATGAGGCCACTAGGTCATTTGACGTCAGGAAAAGGCTACCCTGTCTCCTACCCTTCATCTACACTGATTGGAGTGGTTTTAACAAGTGACATCAATAAGTGATCGAAGACAGCTTTTTAACAAAGTTACTTTTTAACATGTTTTCATGTCTTAAAAATGTTTTACTTTTGTTAAATCATTTGTACACATTTTAAATGGCTTTTACAGATTGGACATTTTACAAAAAAAAGTACTATTATTCATGGTTGTTTCTATTGTTTTTAACGAATTGTACTTTTTAAATGTAATATTCAAATGCTGTGTTTTATGCTTTTATGCCGTTTTAATGTGTATAAAATTACGTGCAAAAATATATTTGAGCTGTTTTAAAGGATATGCAACAATAAAACGTAAAATATATATATATCAATAAGGGATCATAGCTTTCACCTGGATTCACCTGGTCAGTCTATGTCATGGAACAGCCAGTGTTCATAATGTTTTGTATACTCAGTGTCTATACATATAATATGTATTACAACACACTCACTAGCAGAAGGCGACTGGGAAAGCTGCCGTTAACGTCAATATTAATTGACAACGTGCAATCATTGGACAATAAATTAGACGAGGCACGATCACGAATATCCTACCAACGGGACATCAAAAACTGTAACATCTTATGTTTCACGGAATCATGGCTGAATGATGACATGGATATTCAGCTAGCAGGATATACGCTGCACCAGCAAGATAGAACAGCACAGTAAGACGAGGGGGAGGGGGGGGGGGGGGGGGGGTCTGTGCATGTTTGTAAACAACAGCTGGTGCACGAAATCGAAGGAAGTCTCTAGATTTTGCTCACCTGAAGTCGAGTATCTTGTGACAAAATGCAGACCACTATTTGCCTAGAGAGTTTTCAGCTATACTTTTCGTGGCTGTTTATTTACCAGGACCGCACTCAGTCAGCTGTATAAGGAAATAAGAAAACAGGAAACAACTCACCCAAAGGTGACGCTCCTAGTGACCGGAGATTTTAATGCAGGGAAACTTAAATCAGTTCTACCTAATTTCTATCAACATGTTAAATGTGCAAGCAGAGGGAAAAAAATTCTAGATCACCTGTACTCCACACACAGAGGCGCGTACAAAGCTCTCCCTCGCCCTCCATTTTGTAAATCTGACCACAATTCTATACTCCTGATTCCTGCTTACAAGCAAAAATTAAATCAGGTAGCACCAGTGACTCGGTCTATAAAAAAGTGGTCAGATGAAGCAGATGCTAAACTACAGGACTGTTTTGCTAGCACAGACTGGAAAATGTTCCGGGATTCATTCGATGGCATTGAGGAGTACACCACATCAGTCACTGGCTTTATCAATAAGTGCACCGAGGATGTCGTCCCCACAGTGACTGTACGTACATATCCCAAACAGAAGCCATGGATTACAGGCAACATTCTCACTGAGCTAAAGGGTAGAGCTGCCGCTTTCAAGGTGCAGGACCCTAACCTGGAAGCTTGTAAGAAATCCTGCTATGCCCTCCGATGAACCATCAAACAGACAAAGCGTCAATATAGGCCTAAGATTGAATCGTACTACACCGGCTCCAACGATTGTCTTATGTGGCAGGACTTGCAAACTATTACATACTACAAATGGAAGCACAGCCGCAAGCTGCCCAGTGACATGAGCCTACCAGACGAGCTAAATCACTTCTATACTCGCTTCGAGGCAAGCAACACTGAGGCATGCATGAGAGCATCAGCTGTTCCGGATGACTGTGTGATCATGCTCTCCGTAGCCGATGTGAGTAAGACCTTTAAACAGGTCAACATTCACAAGGCTGCGGGGCCAGATGGATTACCAGGACATGTGCTCCGGGCATGTGCTGACCAACTGGCAGGTGTCTTCACTGACATTTTCAACATGTCCTTGATTGAGTCTGTAATACCAACATGTTTCAAGCAGACCACCATAGTCCCTGTGCCCAAGAACACGAAGGCAACCTTCCTAAATGACTACAGACTCATAGCACTCACGTCCGTAGCCATGAAGTGCTTTGAAAGGATGGTAATGGCTCACATCAACACCCTTATCCCAGAAACCCTAGACCCACTCCAATTTGCATACCGCCCAAACAGATCCACAGATGATGCAATCTCTATTGCACTCCACACTGCCCTTTCCCACCTGGACAAAAGGAACACCTACGTGAGAATGCTATTCATTGACTACAACTCAGCGTTCAACTCCACAGTACCCTCAAAGCTCATCACTAAGCTAAGTATCCTGGGACTAAACACCTCCCTCTTCAACTGGATCCTGGACTTCCTGACAGACCGCCTCCAGGTGGTGAGGGTAGGTAGCAACACATCTGCCACGCTGATCCTCAACACTGGAGCTCCTCAGGGGTGCGTGCTCCGTCCCCTCCTGTACTCCCTGTTCACCCACGACTGCATGGCCAGGCACAACTCCAACACCATCATTAAGTTTGCAGACGACACAACAGTGGTAGGCCTGATCACTGACAACGACGAGACAGCCTATAGGGAGGAGGTCAGAGACCAGGCCGGGTGGTGCCAGAATAACAACCTATCCTTGAACGTAACCAAGACTAAGGAGATGATTGTGGACTACAGGAAAAGGAGGACCAAGCACGCCCCCATTCTCATCGACGGGGCTGTCGTGGAGCAGGTTGAGAGCTCCAATTTTTTTGGTGTCCACATCACCAACAAACAAGAATGGTCCAAACACATCAAGACAGTCGTGAAGAGGGCATGACAAATCCTATTCCCCCTCAGGAAACTAAAAAGATTTGGCATGGGTTCTACAGGTGCAACATCGAGAGCATCCTGACTGGTTGCATCACTGCCTGGTACGGCAATTGCTCGGCCTCCAAAAGCAAGGCACTACAGAGGGTAGTGCGTTCAACCCAGTACATCAACTGGGGCTAAGCTGCCTGCCATCCAGGACCTCTATACCAGGCGGTGTCAGAGGAAGGCCCTAAAAATTGTGAAAGACCCCAGCCACCCGTCATAGACTGTTCTCTCTACTACCGCATGGCAAGTGGTACCAGAGTGCCAAGTCTAGGACAAAAAGGCTTCTCAACAGTTTTTACCCCCAAGCCATAAGACTCCGGCACAGGTAATCAAATGGCTACCCGGACTATTTGCATTGTGTGCCCCCCCAACCCCTCTTTTACGCTGCTGCTACTCTCTGTTCATCATATATGCATAGTCCCGTTAACTATACATTAATGTAGATACTACCTCAATTGGCCCGACCAACCAGTGCCCCTGCAAATTGGCTAACCCGGGCTATCTGCATTGTGTCCAGCCACCCGCCACCCGCCAACCCCTCTTTTACACTACTGCTACTCTCTGTTAATCATATGTGCATAGTCACTTTAACCATATCTACATGCACATATTACCTCAATCAGGTGTCTATATACATGTAGCCTCGCTGCTGTTATTTTTCACTGTCTTTTTACTGTTGTTTTTATTTCTTTACTTACCTATTGTTCACCTAATACCTTTTTGCACTGTTGGTTAGAGCCTGTGAGTAAGCATTTCACTGTAAGGTCTACACCTTTTGTATTCGGCGCACGTGACAAATAAACTTTGATCCGATTTATTCAACGGTGACTGGTTTCCCAGACTTCAGGGTCGGTCACCTTGCTGCTCTCCATTTCAGCCCGTGAATAGGTTCCTCCTTTGGTCCAGGTAGAGGCAGGATAGTTCAAGGTCAAATCCAAGGAGTATCTTCAGACCCAGAGCCTCTAATACACTGTTGGTCTCCCACTCCTCTCTTTCTCTCTGGATGGGAACCCTCTCTGAAAGACAGTGTTAGAGAGGAAGAACACCACATAACGTAGCAGTTGCCGTTACTGTCGGATGATAATCAGTAGTGAATTGGGTTAGCCATACTGTTCACATGACATTTCACCTACATTAAGCATTTTAACAACAACAACGACGACGACATCAGTAACTCACAGACCCGAGCTGGCCAAGAGTACCCCACCTAGAGAGAAACGTGACCTCAGAACATGACCCACGAGTCGATAAGAGGCCCCAAACCAATCTTCTAAGAGACCAAGACCCCCAGGAAGGAGGATACATACAGTATGCTAACACCCACACAAGCACACACACACGCTACTGTACACAAAGTCCAGAGGTAAAAGCTAGAGGTGAAACGTGAGCCCAGACTGTTGAATGTAGCATACCCCCCCATGGGATGTAGGAGAGACAGACAGTGAGTGTGTAAGAGGTCAGACACCTGATAGTACGGTTCAGGTAACCTTAGTGATTCACAGGATGTTTAAGGACTTAATGCTATTCATTAGCATTAGCCTAAATGCTACAGGGTCCACTTATGGTAGACTGTGCCACCCAATAACACTGCACTGGCACTTAATCCAAGTGCTGTGGTTCCTTAGCTACAGTGATACACACTCTAATTAGTCAATATTAAGATATCAAGAGCCCAATTGAAAGAAGGATTCATTGAATGCATGAACACATAAGCAAACGTATGCTTTCCATATCTAATTTGGAGAAAGCTTGTTTTATAAGCATCCGTAAGCCCCCCCCCACACAATCACAGCAATGATTCCTATTACTGAAAGATAGGGTCAATATGAAACAAAATAAATCCCTATCTGTTCACAGTAGCAGGAGTTTATCAGTCACCTCACCTGGAGACTGACACACTGAACAACAATGTGAGACAAATGTAATGGTGTAAGTGACCCTGCTATGGTTATTTCCCCGTTTTATAAAAGAAAACCATCCTTTGGTTCAAGGAATTCGACAACATGGCTTGGCATTCATTATTTCAGAAAGTCATTTGTGTTAATACTAAAACTACTGACAATTAATCTAGACACAGATCTGTCTCTGCTGGTGAAACTCTACCCTGCAGTACTCCAATCATCACATGTTTTGCCCTCTCAAAACACCCAACTATGGTTCCCACATAATTTTTTTATTTTTATACTAGAGATTCCTCTAAGCAAAGATGTATACTTACAATAACTGCTGGACTCCCGGCATAGATTAAGTGCTGGTATGTTTGAGAAACGGTCTTCAACTTCTTTGACGCCCTCTTTAGCCGGGCCAGCCAATGAACAAGGAAGAGTGGCCCATGTTCCAAACCCTCAGATAGGGGCCTTCTTAATGTTAATTATTCAAGGGTGGGATTGGATGTCCAGGGATATGGAAGTACAAGTAGACCCAATGTCATGTGGATGTATGTATGCGAGGGAACCAAAGGCTGGGGGCAGGTGAAAGAAATGACATGTGACAAAGGAAGGCGAGCAATGCCTGTCAGTCAGATTGAAGGCAGCGAGGCATTGAATAGCGCTTGGCTGATTGGCTCGCCATTATGTTGTGGCGTCGGAGACATTCATTGGCATCAGGCTATTGATTGATAAAGAGATCTGGCTTTGCAGTGATGGGGCCAGAACAAAATTATTGAGGCTGTATGGGAGAACTTTTTGGGTAAGAAAAGGCAAAGCACCAAAGCCAGAAACGCACACACACGCACTGGCGCGCCCCCCCTCCTCCCCCCCAAACACATGCTCGTGTTCACAATTCCACATACAGTGCCTTGCGAAAGTATTCGGCCCCCTTGAACTTTGCGACCTGTATTTTTTTGTGAAGAATCAACAACAATCATGAAGTGGAACGACATTTATTGGATATTTCAAACTTTTTTAACAAATCAAAAACTGAAAAATTGGGTGTGCAAAATTATTCAGCCCCCTTAAGTTAATACTTTGTAGCGCCACCTTTTGCTGCGATTACAGCTGTAAGTCGCTTGGGGTATGTCTCTATCAGTTTTGCACATCGAGAGACTGACATTTTTTCCCATTCCTCCTTGCAATACAGCTCGAGCTCAGTGAGGTTGGATGGTGTACCGCAGTCCTCAGTTCTTTCCACAGATTCTCGATTGGATTCAGGTCTGGACTTTGACTTGGCCATTCTAACACCTGGATATGTTTATTTTTGAGCCATTCCATTGTAGATTTTGCTTTATGTTTTGGATCATTGTCTTGTTGGAAGACAAATCTCCGTCCCAGTCTCAGGTCTTTTGCAGACTCCATCAGGTTTTCTTCCAGAATGGTCCTGTATTTGGCTCCATCCATCTTCCCATCAATTTTAACCATCTTCCCTGTCCCTGCTAAAGAAAAGCAGGCCCAAACCATGATGCTGCCACCACCATGTTTGACAGTGGGGATGGTGTGTTCACGGTGATGAGCTGTGTTGCTTTTACGCCAAACATAACGTTTTGCATTGTTGCCAAAAAGTTCAATTTTGGTTTCATCTGACCAGAGCACCTTCTTCCACATGTTTGGTGTGTCTCCCAGGTGGCTTGTGGCAAACTTTAAACAACACTTTTTATGGATATCTTTAAGAAATGGCTTTCTTCTTGCCACTCTTCCATAAAGGCCAGATTTGTGCAATATACGACTGATTGTTGTCCTATGGACAGAGTCTCCCACCTCAGCTGTAGATCTCTACAGTTCATCCAGAGTGATCATGGGCCTCTTGGCTGCATCTCTGATCAGTCTTCTCCTTGTATGAGCTGAAAGTTTAGAGGGACGGCCAGGTCTTGGTAGATTTGCAGTGGTCTGATACTCCTTCCATTTCAATATTATCGCTTGCACAGTGCTCCTTGGGATGTTTAAAGCTTGGGAAATCTTTTTGTATCCAAATCCGGCTTTAAACTTCTTCACAACAGTATCTCGGACCTGCCTGGTGTGTTCCTTGTTCTTCATGATGCTCTCTGCGCTTTTAACGGACCTCTGAGACTATCCCAGTGCAGGTGCATTTATACGAAGACTTGATTACACACAGGTGGATTGTATTTATCATCATTAGTCATTTAGGTCAACATTGGATCATTCAGAGATCCTCACTGAACTTCTGGAGAGAGTTTGCTGCACTGAAAGTAAAGGGGCTGAATAATTTTGCACGCCCAATTTTTCAGTTTTTGATTTGTTAAAAAAGTTTGAAATATCCAATAAATGTCGTTCCACTTCATGATTGTGTCCCACTTGTTGATGATTCTTCACAAAAAAATACAGTTTTATATCTTTATGTTTGAAGCCTGAAATGTGGCAAAAGGTCGCAAAGTTCAAGGGGGCCGAATACTTTCGCAAGGCACTGTACATACAACAGGCCATGCTCCCCAATATGTCCCAGATTACAAAGCCCTTTTAATCCCTGAATTGTGAATTGTCCTGTAATCCCTTCTGCACCATCCCCACCATGGCACACTATTGAGTCCCATTGTGTGGAGTATTAAGCAAAACATTTATGTCTCTGTTATTAAGGGATTAGGCTTAATGACCTGTCTGTCTGGCCTGAGAACATCCTGAGTGCATTATCAATTATGGAGGGAGGCCATCACGGGCGTTGAGGACCACACACACACACACACACTGAACAGGTAGGGCCAAACACACACACACTCACTGAACAGGTAGGGCCAAACACACACACACTGAACAGGTAGAACCACACACACACACACACACACACTGAACAGGTAGGGCCAAACACGCACACACTCACTGAACAGGTAGGGCCAAACACACACACACACACACTGAACAGGTACGGCCAAACACACACACACACACACACACACACACACACACACTGAACAGGTAGGGCCAAACACACACACACACACACACACACACACTGAACAGGTAGGGCCAAACACAGACACACACACACACACACTGAACAGGTAGGGCCAAACACAGACACACACACACACTGAACAGGTAGAACCACACACACACACACACACACTGAACAGGTAAGGCCAAACACAAACACACACACAAACACTGAACAGGTAGGGCCAAACACACACACAAGACACACGGACACACACATTGGCTGTTCATCCAAAAAAACTAATCATCAAGAATTTGATTAATTGAATCCGCTGTGTTTGTGCTGGACTGGACCAAAAACATGCACACCATGTAGGTTCCCCAGGAAGAGGAATGAATAGCACTGCATTAGAGATGCTTAGAGTTCTCGATGTCCAGTTGAGTTGTCCAAACCAGCACATCTATGATCTTTAGCTAATAAATGATGACAAACAAAATCCAAACAAAGGACACAAGCAAGTGTTGCATAAATGTCACATTTATTTCGACAACTGGTTACGTGTCCACAAACATTAGAAGACACTAGAACTCCAACACTCAAAGATAACGTGAGCACTGAGATGATGTCACAGGCCAGTTATTGTATAAAGGAACAGGGGGGTTACATCTGTGCGATTGGCTGTGGTGGATCCTATCAGGTTAATTATTTACAAGAAAGGTGCCAATCAAATGTCAAGAAGAGTCAATACCAAGTCATGGAGGTGGGCGTTTCTCTACAGGGCTGCACTGAGGGGGATAGGACATCAATAGCAAGCAGTAAGGGAAAGAGACAGAGAGACCAGGGTGAGGAAGAGACACATCTACATGCTTGGATCCAGGAAATGCCATGTTAAAAAAGCAGTCAAATCAGTGAAAGAGCCAATCCATATTCGTCTATAGCCAGATCACTGAACTTCAAATGCGTTGTTTTAACTTGCAGTGATTTCTTCTTTGAGGACAGAAAGTCAGCTATCCTAGCATTAACAAGTAGAGTTAAGAGTCCCCTTTACAGTAGATGCAGTAAGATGCATTTAAGGTGCTACACGCTAAAGCGACAATGGTACAGTTGAAAAAACAACATCTCCTTCTGTTGAAGGATATCCTACCCCCCAACCAATCTTACTCACACATTATTCATTCAAATTATGAGGTGTGATAAATACAATACATTAGACTTGGATGACAATTCAATAGCTCAAACATTCCCCGCTGACATACTCCACCTCCAAATAGCAACAATAATTCATAAATAAAGCTTTATTTTCTTCCATTGTTCGAGCAGACAAAATAAAGTGGCATACCAGTGTACAACAAAGCTTAAAATGCATACACCAAGATGACCCCAACTTGACCCACCATATGAATCCCAGATTCCGTAGTTAATGGTATTTACCTAGCGATAGGTCGTGTTTTTGGTGTCAGCGTTCTAGAATCAGAAAACAGAAAGAACCGCTAGTATAACAGCAATTATATTCCTTATTGGGAGGATATGTTTATAATTGGAGGCTATAAACGCGTAGTTATGGGACAGCGTGTGAGCATGCCATGTCTTGCATGTTTTACCTTGCCGTGTCTACCTCAGCATGCTCTGTAGGTTGGCTGGCCTAAAGCATGCACGATCTGCTACAACGGGAGAATTGTGTTTGACCCGAACCACGACCCTCGCAGTAAGAACAAGGAACAACAGTAAGACATGATCCAATTGGCTGTCTGGCCACGGCCCTGGTCTGCTGCGCTAACACACGACGTTACCGTAAACGCAAGACTAGCACTTGATTTTCAATAAAGCATGTCCACGCAAGAGCATAGCACAGCTAGACTAGGAGGCAACCGGCAACTTTAGTTTGAAATTGCCCATCTTTTATGGGCTGCTAGACCAACGTAGCGCTGAAAGAGTCACTTTGCTTTTACTTCAGTCGGCAGCGCCCCCTTGATTGACTTAGGACTCGTTTTGTTCCAGAGAGCAGTTTTGCATGTCATCTGGATGTAGCAGTATGGTCACAGAAACAATAAACGGCTTCCTAAGTCCCTGGATGTGAGACAGGTTCATACTGTATAGGTTTCGGATACAAACGCCAGGCTGTAAAACAAGCTATACAAAAGCAGAGCAAAGGATGTTAAGACGCTACTTTACAACAAGGAGCTGACGTAGGCTATATACTGTATCAGGGCTATTTAATCCAAACGGATAGATTCACATGGACACATAGCGTCAATAGAAGGTTCATAGCAGCCCAGTAAATAAATGTTTGCTTTGATACATGTAGTACTGAGCGAGCGTGGTGGACGTCAACGATGTGAAAGTGTGGGATTGATGAAAAACTGGAAAGAGAGAGAGAAGGTAGGCACTACCTGGTGCATAACGATGTACTTTCAGACTCACAACTGGACTGTCGAGAAAAAAAAGGTCAAAAATATCCCACTAACCCGTCAATACAGTAGGATCAAATTTGTCCTTACAATTATTCAACATTACTGTAAACCCACCACCATAGAACGGAATAGACGTCAACTTGCTCGATTGGAACCATTCTCAGTGTATCCACATGGTATAATTCACTTATAAACAGACATTCAGGGTCAACATAGAGGAGTAGAATAGTAGGTTTTGATGTTTTGAAGATTACATTAATATCTCTAAAACCTGGGAGCCATTTTGTCAAGTCTACACAACAGAGAAAATCTTTACTATTTAAAATTGAGATTGGAATGCTTTGGTTTAAAGCAACTGAGTGAAATAAAGTGTACATAATGCAACAATAAAGTGCGACGCGACAAAACTGGTCAGTGATCCCATACAAATAAAAAAAAAGAACAAATAATGTACGTACACAAATAATATGGAAAAACACATAAGGTGAAAATAAATCAGGGACACAACTGCTCTCCACTGTCAGGCAGCCAGCGAAATGACATGCTTTATACTCTACTGTAGCAAACGTGTTACTATGAAATGTCAGCACAGCGAACTCACCATTATCCAAACATGGAAGCCAAAGAGTCATCCTATTGTCCTATCATATTCTATCCATCATATTATCCAACTATTACAATTCTATCCCACTGTATTCTGTCCAAAACATTGGCAACAAAACATTGTCCTATTATGTCACTTTTCACCCTACACTGTCCAATGTACCTTCACAGCATCCCATCTATCACACTGTATATCGTCCAAAACCTTGGATACAAAACAGATGCAATGACAACGAGTTACAGTGTGCGCCTGCAGCCCAGCGATTTTCAACATGAGGTAATATGGATACGCTGTTTTAACATGAGAAAGAGCATTGATAGGTACTGCTATCTTCTCTGCACTAAACACACACACACAGAAACAGAGATATCTTATGAGAGGACTAGAAAAGGGAATATACCATTTTCCCATTATTCTTTTTCTTATTAGACTACAGTGTTTATAAGAAATACATGAGAGGTTTGGATATGGGGCATCATATACAAATAGAGGGTGGTAGTAGTAAGTTGCATGATATTGGAACTGATAACAACTCGGACTAAGACATAAACGTTATATTCTTCCTTTGTTTGGCTAAACCCTATAGGGGCTGTAAGCCTGGAAGGTAAGGTCTACATACACATGACAATAAGGAGCATAACAGCCAGCGGAGCTAAGCCCCACTACTCAGGGTTGCGTTGTTAGGTAGTCTTACAGTATATGGGTTTTAATGGTCTTTAATGGGTAGTTTATACCATGCATGATCCAGGTAACCAGGAAGAGGCGTCAAATAGGAGATCGGCTGGGATGGTTTTAAGTGCTGTTCGAGGACGTATCAGCGACAGGATGGAGCACTGTTAGGACGGAGAGCAGCGCAGGAGAGAGCTGTTTAGATAAGCTATATACAGCAGAGGGTCCGTGGACATTTCAGATGTCCCCCCCCCCCCCCACACACAGCGGGTGTTCCTGTTCCTCACATCCTCTGGCCTGACTTTCTTCTGGAGAGCTTAGACCTTTGAAGAGGTAAGAGAGGGGATGGTTAATCTTAAATAAGTGTTTACAAGGAGATTGAACTAATCTGGTATTACACTAAAAATCAAGAGTTGAGGAAAGGTTTTCACTCATGAACACGTAAAGTAACCAGGTTGAGGCAGTGAGGGGTTCCTATACCTGATGGTTCCGGCGAGCAAGGGGTTAAAAGCATACAGCCAGTCATGCATCTCCTTGTCATTACTGGCCTGGAGGAGTATTCCACGATGTTCGGTGCACACTGCAAATGTGTTTGGAGTCTAAAAACAGAGAGCATATTCTGTGGTTACAAGGAGGATGACACATGGTAAATGAGCTACATTTGGAAAGACCCAGGATAACATTACGTAAGGGTATATGTATTATATATTTACAAATATATTGACAGAACAAATGTATAATGACATACAGTACCAGTCAAAAGTTTGCACGCCTACTCATTCAAGGGGTTCTCTCTATTTTACTATTTTCTACATGTAGAATAATAGTGAGGACATCAAAACTATGAAATAACACATATGGCATCATGTAGTAATCAAAAAAGTGTTAACAAATCAAAATATATTTTATCTTTTGTATTTTTCAAAGTGGCCACCATTTGCCTTGATGACAGCTTTGCACACTCTTGGCATTCTCCTTCTTGGTCAAATAGCCCTTACACTGCCTGGAGGTGTGATTTGGTCATTGTCCTGTTGAAAAACAAATGATAGTGGGACTAACACAGAACCCAAACCGGCTGTGCGGATGGGCCATCTAGCATGCATTAACTTTGTCCCCCCACATCAAACGCGATCACGACACGCAGGTTAAAATATCAAAACAAACTCTGAACCGATTACATTCATTTGGGGACAGGTCGAAAAGCATTAAACATTTATGGCAATTTAGCTAGCTGGCTTGCACTTGCTATCTAAGTTGTCCTATTTAGCTAGCTTGCTGTTGCTAGCTAATTTGTCCTCGAATATAAAACATTGAGTTATTATTTTACCTGAAATGCACAAGGTCCTCTACTCCGACAATTAATCCACAAATAAAACAGTCAATTGAATCATTTCTAGTCATCTCTCCTCCCTCTAGGATTTTTATTCTCTGGACTTTATATTGTAATTGGCAACATTCATAAATTAGGTGCATTACCGCCAATGACCTCGTTCGTCTTTCAGTCACCCAAGTGGGTATAACCAATGAGGAGATGGTACGTGGGTACCTGCTTCTATAAACCAATGAGGAGATGGGAGAGGAAGGACTTGCTGCGAGAGATCTGCATCACAAATATAACTGACTTCGATTTTAGTGCCTGTCAACGCAGACGCTCGTTGGCGTGCGCGAGCAGTGTGGGTGCAATAATTGAATAATATAGATTTCTAAATGTATTTTGCAACGCTAGCGCACACGACACTAAATGACTATTGCCCCGTAGCACTCACTTCCGTCATCATGAAGTGCTTTGAGAGACTAGTCAAGGACCATATCACCTCCACCCTACCTGACACCCTAGACCCACTCCAATTTGCTTACCACCCTAATAGGTTCACAGACGACGCAATCGCAATCACACTGCACACTGCCCTAACCCATCTGGACAAGAGGAATACCTATGTAAGAATGCTGTTCATCGACTACAGCTCAGCATTTAACACCATAGTACCCTCCAAACTCGTCATTAAGCTCGAGACCCACCCGGCCCTGTGCAACTGGGTCTTGGACTTCCTGTCAGGCCGCCCCCAGGTGGTGAGGGTAGGTAACAACATCTCCACCCCGCTGATCCTCAACACTGGGGCCCCACAAGGGTGCGTTCTCAGCCCTCTCCTGTACTCCCTGTTCACCCATGACTGCGTGGCCATGCACTCCTCCAACTCAATCATCAAGTTTGCAGACAACACTACAGTCGTAGGCTTGATTACCAACAACGACGAGATGGCCTACAGGGAGGAGGTGAGGGCCCTCGGAGTGTGGTGTCAGGAAAATAACATCAAACTCAATGTCAACAAAACAAAGGAGATGATCGTGGACTTCAGGAAACACCAGAGGGAGCAGCCCCTTTATCCACATCGATGGGACAGTAGTGGAGAAGGTGGAAAGTTCCTAGGCGTACACATCACGGACAAATTGAAATGGTCCACCCACACAGACAGCGTGGTGAAGAAGGCGCAGCAGCGCCTCTTCAACCTCAGGAGGCTGAAGAAATTTGGCTTGTCACCAAAAACACTCAAACTTTTACAGATGCACAATCGAGAACATCCTGTCGGGCTGTATCACCGCCTGGTACGGCAACTGCACAGTTGTACAGGTGCATCAAAGTGGAGTCCGAGCTGGGACTGAGAGACTGAAAAACAGCTTCCATCTCAAGGCCATCAGACTGTTAAACAGCCATCACTAACATTGAGTGGCTGCAGCCAACATACTGACTCATCTCTAGCCACTTTAGTAATGAAAAATGTATGTACTAAATGTATCACTAGCCACTTTAAACAATGCCACTTTATATAATGTTTACATACCCTACATTACTCATCTCATATCAGCTACAGTGCCTTGCGAAAGTATTCGGCCCCCTTGAACTTTGCGACCTTTTGCCACATTTCAGGCTTCAAACAAAGATATAAAACTGTATTTTTTTTGTGAAGAATCAACAACAAGTGGGACACAATCATGAAGTGGAACGACATTTATTGGATATTTCAAACTTTTTTAACAAATCATAAACTGAAAAATTGGGCGTGCAAAATTATTCAGCCCCTTTACTTTCAGTGCAGCAAACTCTCTCCAGAAGTTCAGTGAGGATCTCTGAATGATCCGTTGTTGACCTAAATGACTAATGATGATAAATACAATCCACCTGTGTGTAATCAAGTCTCCGTATAAATGCACCTGCACTGTGATAGTCTCAGAGGTCCGTTAAAAGCGCAGAGAGCATCATGAAGAACAAGGAACACACCAGGCAGGTCCGAGATACTGTTGTGAAGAAGTTTAAAGCCGGATTTGGATACAAAAAGATTTCCCAAGCTTGAAACATCCCAAGGAGCACTGTGCAAGCGATAATATTGAAATGGAAGGAGTATCAGACCACTGCAAATCTACCAAGACCTGGCCGTCCCTCTAAACTTTCAGCTCATACAAGGAGAAGACTGATCAGAGATGCAGCCAAGAGGCCCATGATCACTCTGGATGAACTGCAGAGATCTACAGCTGAGGTGGGAGACCCTGTCCATAGGACAACAATCAGTCAGTCGTATATTGCACAAATCTGGCCTTTATGGAAGAGTGGCAAGAAGAAAGCCATTTCTTAAAGATATCCATAAAAAGTGTTGTTTAAAGTTTGCCACAAGCCACCTGGGAGACACACCAAACATGTGGAAGAAGGTGCTCTGGGCAGATTAAACCAAAATTGAACTTTTTGGCAACAATGCAAAATGTTATGTTTGGCGTAAAAGCAACACAGCTGAACACACCATCCCCACTGTCAAACATGGTGGTGGCAGCATCATGGTTTGGGCCTGCTTTTCTTCAGCAGGGACAGGGAAGATGGTTAAAATTGATGGGAAGATGGATGGAGCCAAATACAGGACCATTCTGGAAGAAAACCTGATGGAGTCTGCAAAAGACCTGAGACTGGGACGGAGATTTGTCTTCCAACAAGACAATGATCCAAAACATAAAGCAAAATCTACAATGGAATGGTTCAAAAATAAACATATCCAGGTGTTAGAATGGCCAAGTCAAAGTCCAGACCTGAATGCAATCGAGAATCTGTGGAAAGAACTGAAAACTGCTGTTCACAAATGCTCTCCATCCAACCTCACTGAGCTCGAGCTGTTTTGCAAGGAGGAATGGGAAAAAAATTCAGTCTCTCGATGTGCAAAACTGATAGAGACATACCCCAAGCGACTTACAGCTGTAATCGCAGCAAAAGGTGGCGCTACAAAGTATTAACTTAAGGGGGCTGAATAATTTTGCACGGACAATTTTTCAGTTTTTGATTTGTTAAAAAAGTTTGAAATATTCAATAAATGTCGTTCCACTTCACAATTGTGTCCCACTTGTTGTTGATTCTTCACAAAAAAATACCGTTTTATATCTTTATGTTTGAAGCCTTTAATGTGGCAAAAGGTCGCAAAGTTCAAGGGGGCCGAATACTTTCGCAAGGCACTGTATGTGGACACCTGCTCATCACATTCCAAAATCATGAGCATTAATATGGATTTGGTCCCTGCTTTACTGCTATTATTCCATACCGATCTGGACAAACCATTTCTGTATGGACCTCGCTTTGTGCACAGGGGCAGAGTCGTCTGGAATGTAATTTTATGCTGTAGCGTTAATATTTCCCTTCAATGGAATTAAGGGGCTTAGTCCGAACAATAAAAAAACAGACAGACTATTAATCCTCAACCACCAAACATTACAGTTGGCACTATTTATTGGGGCAGGTAGCGTTCTCCTGGCATCCGCCAAAACCCAGATTTGTCCGTCTGACTGTCAGATGGTGAAGTGTGACTCATCACTTCAGAGAGCGCGTTTCCACTGCTCCAGTGTGCAATGGTAGAGAGCTTGACACCACTGATGCATGGCATTACGCATGGTGGTCTTAGGCTTGTGTGCGGCTACTCGGCCATGGAAACCCATTTGATGAAGCTCCCGATGAATAGTTATTGTGCTGACGTTACTTCCAGAGGCAATTTGGAACTCGGTAGTGAGTGTTGCAACCGAGGGCAGACAATTTTTACGCGCTACGCGCTTCAGCACTCGACGGTCCCTATCTGTGAGCTTGTGTGGCCTACCACTTCGCAGCTAAGCTGTTGTTGCTCTCAGACGTTTTCACTTCACAATAACAGCACTTACAGACCAGGGAAGCTCTAACAGGGTAGAAATTTGACAAACTGACAAGTTGGAAGGGTGGCATCCTATGACGGTGTCACGTTGAAAGTCACTGAGCTCTTCATTAAGGCTATTTTACTGTCAATGTTTGTCTATGGATATTGCATGGCTGTGGGCTCAAATGTTATACACCTGTCAGCATTGGGTGTGACTGAAATAGCCCAATCCACTAATTTGGAGGGGTGTCCACATACAAGGTTATGTGTTACATATTTTTTCATTTGGACAATTGAAAATGAGATGGTGCATCTCAAGAGATTTCATCCTGTAAAATGTCTAATAAATAAACATATTTACAGTGCATTCGGAAAGTATTCAGACTCCTTTACTTTTTCCACATTTTGTTACGTTACAGCCTCATTCTAACACTGATTAAATAGATTTTTGTTCCTACCCCATAATGACAAAGTAAAAACAGTTTTTTTTACATAAAATAAAAAACTGAAATATGACATTTACGTAAGTATTCAGACCTTTTAATCAGTACTTTGTTGAAGCACCTTTGGCAGCGATTACAGTCTCGAGACTTCTTGGGTATGAAGCTACAAGCTTGGCACACCTGTGTTTGGGGAGTTTCTCCCATTCTTCTCTGCAAATGCTCTCAAGCTCTGTCTGGTTGGATGGGGAGCGTCAGTGCACAACTATTTTGAGGTCTCTCCAGAAATGTCAGATTGGGTTCAAGTCCGGGCTCTGGCGGGAAGGTGAACCTTCTCCCCAGTCTGAGGTCCTGAGCGCTCTACAGCAGGTTTTCATCAAGGATCTCTCTGTACTTTGCTCCGTTCATCTTTCCCTCGATTCTGACTAGTCTCCCAGTCCCTGCCGATGAAAAACATTCCCACAGCATGATGCTGCCACCACCATGCTTCACCGTAGGGTATTGACCAGGTGATGAGCAGTGCCTGGTTTCCTCCAGGCGTGACGCTTGGCATTAAGGCCAAAGAGTTCAATCTTGGTTTCATCAGACCAGAGATGCCTGATTGCTGCAGAGATGGATGTTCTTCTGGAAGGTTCTCCCATTTCCACAGAGGAACTCTGGAGCACCTCCCTGACCAAGGCCCTTCTCACACCAATTGCTCAGTTTGGCCGGATGGCCAGCTCTAGGAAAAGTCTTGGTGCTTCCAAACTTCTTCCATTTATGAATGATGGAGGCCACTGTGTTCTTGGGTACCTTCAATGCTGCAGAAATGTTTTGGTACCCTTCCCCAGATCTGTGCCTCGACACAATCCTGTTTCGGAGCTCTAGGGACAATTCCTTCGACCTCATGGCTTGGTTTTTGTTCTGACATGCACTGTCAACTGTGGGACCTTATATAGACAGACAGGTGTGTGCCTTTCCAAATCATGTCCAATCAATTGAATTTACCAGAGGTGGACTCCAATCAAGTTGTAGAAATCTCAAGGATGATCAATGGAAACAGGACCCACCTGAGCTCAATTTCAATGTACAAGGTATTTCAAGGTACAAGGTACTTCTGTGTTTTCTTTTTAATACATTTGCAAAAACGTTTTCAACTTGTCATTATGGGGTATTGTGTGTAGATTGATGAGGTGGAAAAAACAATTGAATCAATTTTAGAATAAGGCTGTAACATAACAAAATGTGTAAAAAGTTGAGCGGTCTGAATATTTTCCAAATGCACTGTATGTTATATTTGAAAGTAGTTCTGGTTGGTCGTACCCGGAGCAGAGTCTGCTTGTCCTCGCTGTATTCCACCTGGGCGGAGGAAAGGTTGATGACGGAACGCTCAACGCTGTCCCTCTTGTTGCGGTACAGGTAGACGTAGGGCCGGCGCACCACTACATAGCGCTTCACCCAGCCACTGGTGTGGGGCTCCAGGAAGTGTAGGTAGCCTTTCTTAGACACGATGGGGCTGAAATAAACATAATTTCTATTTGATTATTTGTTGTTGATAAACAAAAAACAGCCCATTCAATACATTGATTATTATCCAAATAACTCAGGTGGTGTTTATATATTTTCCAACATTAAAAGTGATTCTAAATAATGAATCTAGCATGGATACTGCCTGTCATAATTCACAACAATATCATACTGCATGACTCATCTGGTCTCTATGGAATCCTGTACAGTAGTCCTAGTTTAATCGTACTTTTGTTACAGTGGGGCAAAAAAAGTATTTAGTCAGCCACCAATTGTGCAAGTTCCCACTTAAAAAGATGAGAGAGACCTGTAATTTTCATCATAGGTACACTTCAACTATGACAGACAAAATGAGGGGGAACAATCCAGAAAATCACATTGTAAGATTTTTTATTAATTTATTTGCAAATTATGGTGGAAAATAAGTATTTGGTCAATAACAAAAGTTTCTCAATACTTTGTTATATACCCTTTGTTGACAATGACAGAGGTCAAACGTTTTCTGTAAGTCTTCACAAGGTTTTTTGCTGGTATTTTGGCCCATTCCTCCATGCAGATCTCCTCTAGAGCAGTGATATTTTGGGGCTGTTGCTGGGCAACACGGACTTTCAACTCCCTCCAAAGATTTTCTATGGGGTTGAGATCTGGAGACTGGCTAGGCCACTCCAGGACCTTGAAATGCTTCTTACGAAACCACTCCTTCGTTGTGTTTGGGATCATTGTCATGCTGAAAGACCCAGCCACGTTTCATCTTCAATGCTCTTGCTGATGGAAGGTTTTCACTCAAAATCTCACGATACATGGCCCCATTCATTCTTTCCTTTACACGGATCAGTCGTCCTGGTCCCTTTGCAGAAAAACAGCCCCAAAGCATGATGTTTCCACCCCCATGCTTCACAGTAGGTATGGTGTTCTTTGGATGCAACTCAGCATTCTTTGTCCTCCAAACACGACGAGTTGAGTTTTTAGCAAAAAGTTATATTTTGGATTCATCTGACCATATGACATTCTCCCAATCTTCTTCTGGATCATCCAAATGCTCTCTAGCAAACTTCAGACGGGCCTGGACATGTACTGGCTTAAGCAGGGGGACACGTCTGGCACTGCAGGATTTGAGTCCCTGGCAGCGTAGTGTGTTACTGATGGTAGGCTTTGTAACTTTGGTCCCAGCTCTCTGCAGGTCATTCACTAGGTCCCCCCGTGTGGTTCTGGGATTTTTGCTCACCGTTCTTGTGATCATTTTGACTCCGCGGGGTGAGATCTTGCGTGGAGCCCCAGATCGAGGGAGATTATCAGTGGTCTTGTATGTCTTCCATTTCCTAATAATTGCTCCCACAGTTGATTTCTTCAAACCAAGCTGCTTACCTATTGCAGATTCAGTCTTCCCAGCCTGGAGCAGGTCTACAATTTTGTTTCTGGTGTCTGGTATCCTCTTTGGTCTTGGCCATAGTGGAGTTTGGAGTGTGACTGTTTGAGGTTGTGGACAGGTGTCTTTTATACTGATAACAATTTCAAACAGGTGCCATTAATACAGGTAAAGAGTGGAGGACAGAGGAGCCTCTTAAAGAAGAAGTTACAGGTCTGTGAGTGGCAGAAATCTTGCTTGTTTGTAGGTGACCAAATACTTATTTTCCACCATAATTTGCAAATAAATGTTGTCATTTTGTCTGTCATAGTTGAAGTGTACCTATGATGAAAATTACAGGCCTCTCTCATCTTTTTAAGTGGGAGAACTTGCACAATTGGTGGCTGACTAAATACTTTTTTGCCCCACTGTATATTCCTTTCCTAATTTCGTCATAAGATGTAAATATTGTGATTTTTCATTCTTCCTGGAGGCATAGTGATAACCAAAAAATGGTCTGGTCTCACCTGACGCGGATCTCCTGGATGTCAGGGACGAAGGTGCAGCCTCTACCCAGGGTCCTCTTCTTGTCCACAGGACTGAAGGGGTCCAGGTCTGGGCTGGAAGCGCCAGAGATGGGCTCAGTGTGTCTGCAGACCAGGGGGGAAAAAAACTCTCGCAACGCTCTCAAAATATTCTCTGCGCTCTCTCAATGTCCTATCAATGCCCTATTAACAAGGTCCTCTCAACAAAGAGAACAAACTCATTTGCATATGCTATTTGTCCAGGAGCAAGCCTTGGGTGAATAAAATGGGAGTAAGAGGTGACAGTTGAAAGGTCACATACCTGATGTCATAATTTCCCTCCACCAATGAGGGGCAAGTAGAGGACGGAGTTAGCGTGCTCAGACTAGAAGAGGATGGAGACATCAGCGACGCTGACATCTCAGACAGCTGAAACGCACACACACATACAAGTGCATACAGATAATCACACAGACACACACACACACAGAGAGATATGCACGTACACGAGAACAAACAAACACACAAAAATAAGCACACAAAAAGACACATACAGCGACACCATTATACATAAATCAACAGCTCCCATGTACTGTATTGCACTTTGAAGGGTCTGCAAGGTCTGATACCAATCAGGCAATGCGATGAGGTCACGAGAAGAGATAGGTTTCTGCCCCAGGCCTTTTGGTTAAACATGTTACAGGCAACATGCTGTAGTAGGGACAAAGAGGCCTGCCATTCTCTGAGGGGGGGAGAAAAGAGGGGGCTAGGGGTATGATCAAAAAAGGCTAGGTTGAGGAGGGTCTGGGTGAAGGATTCCATAGGTCAGAGGTAAATCTACAGAGAATATGGGACCTTGGCTTAGGGGACGGGGTTTATGATTGATGAGGACAAGAGCAAGTACACGTGAATGAATGAAGGAACTGAGTGCAGTGAATCATTTAGTTACTCTGTTTTTAGTTCAAGTACTTTCTTAGAATGCAGTTCCTCGTTAGAATTCAGTCATTTGTTGGAATACTCAATTCTCGGAGAGGCTGAGTGTGTGAACGAGACAGGGGATCAGGAGGGGAAAGTATCTTGGGTGGGATCAGTGACAATAGGCCCGGAGTCCACAGGGGCCACGTTTTTATGGGATACAAAGGGCTTCGGGCTAGGGTTCTGGCTGGTTAAAAGTAGCCTGCATGGGGTTAAGTGGGTTATAGAGGGGGTTAAAGGGCCTGGGGGGCTGGGGCTCACCTTGCTCTCACTGGCACTGCTGCTCACCTGGCTGTACTCCCTGTTGAACGTGTGCATGAGCAGCCGCAGACACTGAGACCCCAGGAGGAAAAGAGGACGAGGAAAAAGAGAGATTATTATTACTCATAATAACTACCAATACAAGTTATAATGCATTTTAATCCAACAAAGAGAGATAACCAAAAAGGTGGCCAAGCAAGTGTTAGGCCTGGTTCCTAACTGAAGCCAGGGACTGGTAGTCACCTTGGCAGCCAGCTCCCTCTGCCTCTGGCTGGGACTCTCCAGGGCGGGGCTACCCCCGGGGCAGTGGCTGAGGATGGGGCTCTTGGCAAAGTCGCTAAGGTCACCACTCTTGCAGAGAGCGTCCTGCCCCACTGCCAGGGTGGCCTCCAGTTTCTCCCGCAGCAGCAGGTAGTGTCTGGTCTTCTCCACCTGTACAGACACAACCAGAGAAACCATTGACTTTATTTTGGCACAAAATGGCCGTCATGCATCGTCCAGGTGAGTCACCTTCATTGGTGAGTATTAACTCTATTCAATAAAAGGTACTTTGAAAACAGCTACTGTATATGAATGCCAACCATGATGCATAATGTATTCCTATTTATTGACCAACCAATTCCATTACAAATTGACTCCACTACTCTGTGGAGTCTTCGCCCCAAACACCCTACAGACCCCACCAATGCCAGGCCTCACCTCCTGCAGAAGGCTGAGTTTCTCCAGCTCCCATTGGTGGTCCAGGATGAGGCTGTCGCTACGGGGCCTCCACCCAGCCAGGTTCTCTTCCCCACGGACGTATGCCACCGAGGTGTCCAAGACGCGCCTGCGCCGCCGCTGCATGCCTGAGGGTGAACAAGAGGGCAACAGAGTGTTTCATATATGCCATGTAGAATAACAGATACACACTGCCAAGAGATCATTTGGTGATATGCCCAGTGGTTAAATCAAGGTTCTGATGCACACGGGATGACAGACATGCGGCATCCATGCTTGTGACAAATTGTGTAAGAGTGACAACATGGAGCGTTCATTTGTGTCATTCTTTAACTTACCGGGACTTCCGGCATCAGCGACATGGCAGAGACTGACTTCATACACTCCAGTGACACGATTACTGAGAGAGAGAGAGAGAGAGAGAGAGAGAGAGAGAGAGAGAGAGAGAGAGAGAGAGAGAGAGAGAGAGAGAGAGAGAGAGAGAGAGAGAGAGAGAGAGAGAGAGAGAGAGAGAGAGAGAGAGAGAGAGAGAGAGAGAGAGAGAGAGAGAGAGAGAGAGAGAGAGAGAGAGAGAATGAGTTGTGTCTACTCTACAAACAACATAGAAATAAAGTTCAGATTCAGAGTTCCAGAAAGGAGGTCGAACCTCTCAGAGGGCCTGAGACAGCCGGTGCTGAAGAGGTTCCTGATGGAGCGTGAGGCGGGAAGCTTGGCGTCACGGGAGTAGAACACCATACAGAAGTCTTTGGTGATCACTGTTGGTTGGGTGCAGTTCTCCATCTGAAGAAAGTTGGAACAAAATGTATCCAAGTCAGAACTCACTTAATCCAAGCCGATACTACTTGGGTTACGGTTTAGAACGAATGTTGATGCGTTTACCTCTAGGTAAGCGGAGAGAGTGATGTAGATCTTTTCTCCATAGGGAGTGACACGGTTCAGGAGGAGGGAGTTGTGCATGGAGCTATCCCACGCCGCCTCAAATCGGTAAAACGTCCTGTTCAGTCAACATACAGGCAAACGTTACGGGGGGTTTTGTGTATAGAACATGTTTTCATTTTGTCAATGGTGAATGAATGGAGACATGTAAATATGATTTTTTTCCATCAGCATATCAGGGGGGAAAAAAATGATTAAGTTGCACAAGACCCTCTAAAACAACACTCAAACAAACTATATAAACACGTATTTACAAGGACAGAAACAAACACCGCTGAGTTCACCTTTGAGAGTGAAGTCAAATGAAAGCATGAGGAAACAGACAACAACAACAACAACAAGAACAGAAAGCTGATTCAGGGAACATACAATTGACAAGAGGAGAAGGAGAAAGGTTGTGTGTTATACCTATGGTCAACTCCCAGGGACATGCTGCCATACAGTGAAGCGCGAAGAGAAAAGGGCGAGAAGTTATAAGCAAGCAGCTCGGCTGTGGATTTTACAGTAACAAAGTGGCAAAAAAATGAAGAAGACAAGTAAACACAATAGAATATTGGATACAAATACATGTGGTCTTCAGTGCCAAAATACAGTAAAAACAAAAAGAGAAAAAGAGAACGAGAGAAAACAAAACATACTCAAAACGTTCCATTATGGAAAAGGCCATTAATACACAACCATGTTATTAGGTGTTACAGTATGTACAGGAACTAGCTGTGTAAAGAGGAGAGGGGACGTACTTGTCATTATATGAGGGCCAGATGTAGCCCGCAGATAGAATGTTGAGAGACAGGATGTTGGGGTCGATGATGGTCTCATCAGCCTCTGGAGTATTCCGGATCCGCCCTGAGAGGTCAAAGGTCAGTGGTGGATCTTTATGTGCTGAAAATATGAACCTATGCAATCTTTATGCTCCGTAAAGACGGATCTACGGGATCTTGATGTGCGGTAAAGATGAATTTACTGTGCCCATGTCATTGTCGTCTACTTTCATCCGTACTCACCCACCACCAGCTCCTTGACCTCCTTCCACTCCACGTCATTTCCTGTCTCGTGCGCTATGGTGACTGTGATCCTCCGCTGGATGCCCTGATGAAGCAGGAAGGTTCCGTGGCAGGGCATGCCCCCTCTGTGGTCCACCACTGAAGGGATGTAGCTAAGGACAAACAAAATGGCATATTCATCAATGACTCACATGAATGACCCTAAACTGTCAGTAACGCTTAACTTTGCAGTTCTATTACCACTGGTATTTACCATGAAATTACTTGGTGAGAAAATGCTGTAATTTCAATGGCTAATGGTGCAATATGTAGAAATCAATCCAGAATTTCCTGGTTGCAAAAACTCTAATAGTTTGCCTAATTTCAGTTTATGTGACAAAACAAGCAGTCATTGTGTAGAGAATCATCGTACCATCTAAACCGCTGTGAAATATATTTTCCATAACCAAAAATATTGTATTTTCAGCTGTTTGAAGCTGGTGTACAAAACCGAAAGTAAAAGGCAAAACTTAAGAATGGGAAGCATAGAAATAGTGCATGTATAACAGATCTACCGCTTCTTAGACTTGCTTTCAATGAGAATGACAGATCTATAACTCATATTTCTATGTTAATTTGGTTGGGTTGCCCAAAAAGTGACATATTGCCACTTTAATGACCATGAAGAAGGGGAAATATTTAAATGTTTAAACATGAAACTATTTGTAAAAAGATTAAATGTCATTTTTGCCTCCTAATTAAGATCATTGTTTCACAGTAAAACGTAGGCCCAGTCAGTGGCCACACCCAAGTGAACCGACATTGGTTGAGAACTATGAAACACACCCTTCTCTCCCCCAGTACAAAAGCCCGTTGACAGAAGTCAACGTCAGTTCCCGATGACTGGTGTCCGTACATTTAAAAGGTCAAATTTCAACGTGGAGGTGACAATCACCATGCGGGAATGGTGAATTTCGACTAGACCAGCCAGAATACAGCATGAGCTGATTATGGCAACTTGTTATGAACTTTGATCTATTATTCACTAAAGAAGAAGTGATACCTCCTAGACGTCGAGTTATCAGCTGCAGCTGTAAACATACGCGGCCTAGGAAAGGACAGATATCTCCTAAGAACAACAGGGTACTTTAACGTATCCGCTCTACAACACTACAACCAGAAAGATTCTTCAAAGGACAATGGCGATTTCTGTCTTCCATCTTCGACCCATCTATTGAAGCACAGCTCAGCTCAGAGTAAATATATATCTTGCATTTTTCTTTTCCGAATGGGCGGATATTAGAATGCATATGATTCTGTATTTACGGTAGCAAAGCTTCTCAAGGTCCGATAGAGACCCAATCCCTTTGTCCCTCAGTCTTCCCGCTCTTTCATTCAAACCCAACCCCTTTCCTTTGTGTAACTAGCCGTCATTTCGGGATAGCCCACCAGGGGCTTTTCATGACATGATTAGTAATCGATGTGTGATCTATCCTGTGTCTATATATATATGTAATTCTGTGTGATTATTTGGGTATTTAGTAAATAAATAGTTAAGCCAATTTGTGTATTGCTGATTCAACTTGTTAGCTAGGGTTCGTGCAGATAACCAAGTACTTACGACAAACAGAACGAGACTGATCAAGGTGACGATTAATAATTGACTGCTATTTATATAAAAGATCTTCAGATCTTTAAGAAAGTGGATTCTATATAAATTAATGCTTCCGTGGTGCCCCAGGTTATTAATGGTTTAATTGTTGCATGGTTTAATTCAATCACGTAATCAATTTAACATTACGTAATCGATTTGATAAAATAGCATGTCATAGCATTTAATCATAGTCAGAGACAAGACAATACTTACTCTCCATTGGCCTCCAGCTCACAGATCTCGAAGAAGGCCATGAGGTCATATTTGGAGTGGCACGGGCCGGCCGTGGAACGGGTCAGGGTATTCAGCTTGGTGGCTGGTACTGTGAAAGAGAAGGTCAGAAATGTGTCTGAATATTTGTGACACGCAAGCACAATCAGGTGGATGAAGGTAGGGATGTTTAAAAATATATAAAATCAGCAAAAAAAATAATCGCCCCTTTTTTAGGACCTTGTCTTTCAAAGATAATTCGTAAAAATCCAAATAACTTCACAGATCTTCAATGTAAAGGGTTTGAACACTGTTTTCCATGCTTGTTCAATGAACCATAAACAATAAATGAACATGCACCTGTGGAACGGTCATTAAGACATTAACAGCTTACAGACGGTAGGCAATTAAGGTCACAATTATGATAACGTAGGACACTAATGAGGCCTTTCTACTGACTCTGAAAAACACCAAAAGAAAGATGCCCAGGGTCCCTGCTCATCTGCGTGAACGTGCCTTAGGCATGCTGCAAGGAGGCATGAGGACTGCAGATGTTTCCAGGGCAATAAATTGCAATGTCCGTATTGTGAGACGCCTAAGACAGCGTTGCAGGGAGACAGGACGGACAGCTGATCGTCCTCACAGTGGCAGACCACGTGTAACAACACCTGCACAGGATCGGTACATCCGAACATCACACCTGCGGGACAGGTACAGGATGGCAACAACAACTGCCCGAGTAACACCAGGAACGCACAATTTTTCTTAGAAGGAATGAGCGTTACACCGAGGCCTGTACTCTGGAGCGAGAATAATTTGGAGGTGGAGGGTCCATCATGGTCTGGGGTGGTGTGTCACAGCATCATCGGACTGAGCTTGTTGTCATTGCAGGCAATCTCAACGCTGTGCGTTACAGGGAAGACATCCTCCTCCCTCATGTGGTACCCTTCCTGCAGGCTCATCCTGACATGACCCTCCAGCAATGCCACCAGCCACACTGCTCGTTCTGTGCGTGATTTCCTGCAAGACAGGAATGTCAGTGTTCTGCCATGACCAGCGAAGAACCCGGATATCAATCCCATTGAGCATGTCTGGGACCTGTTGGATCGGAGGGTGAGGGCTAGGGCCATTCCCCCCAGAAATGTACGGGAACTTGTAGGTGCCTTGGTGGAAGAGTGGAGTAACATCTCACAGCAAGAACTGACAAATCTGGTGCAGTCCATCAGGAGAAGATGCACTGCAGTACTTAATGCAGCTGGTGGCATCACCAGATACTGACTGTTACTTTTGATTTTGACCCCCCCCCCCCCCCCTTTGTTCAGGGACACACTATTCCACTTCTGTTGGTCACATGTCTGTGGAACTTGTTCAGTTTATCTCTCAGTTGTTGAATCTTGTTATGTTCATAGAAATATTGACACGTTAAGTTTGCTGAAAATAAACGCAGTTGACAGTGAGAGGACGTTTATTTTTTGGCTGAATTTATATATAAAACATATATAAATATTTTACACATTTTTTTCTCCAGTAATGCCTTTATGAACATATGAACGACAGAAAGACAGGATCCTTTCTGGCTAGCCATGATTGGCTGAGATAATGGAGGGTTTGACCATGCTGAGGGTTGGCCATAAGCATTTTTCGTCATAAGCCCCATTTGGGAAGGGACGTCACATTTGTACTACTAACCAATATCTGTTTAACATTCTCGTACAAAATGGCTGCAGTGCCAACTTGCTCAGCTTGGTGGCTGGCACATTCACAAAGATGTAGAAAGAGACGCATACCAAATAAACCACTCACCTGGTTTAGACAAGGGCATGACCCTTGGGAACTGCCTCCTAGAAGGTCGAAGGGGACTGAAATAGAAGTGTGAACTTTTAAAATGGTCTACTTTAGCAAGACAGTAAAACGGGATCATTTGAAGAAGAAGAGGGCAAGTACAGTTCTCACCTGATGAGGTCTTTGCAGAGGGGTGGGAATGGATGTTTCTGGTAGTGGCCAAACACCTCAAAGACGATGGGCTGGGTCTTGATGTACTCCACAAACGACTTGGTAACCTCTACCGTGATCTAATAGACCATAAAAAAAACGAGGTAGGCTATCACGCAAGTCCCTTAACGAGGCCAGCGACAACAGGATGATTACAAGGCAACACAACAACAATCGGTAATTCATGATTCATTCATGGCAATATCAAAGAAATAACGCTTGTAGTAACCTATGAATAATAATAAGGAATAGCAATGTTATTTCCGGGCGGCGCTTACATTCTGTACATGGTAGAATCCCAGCGGAGGTCCTCTGCCAGTGTTCTTGAGTGGCTCAGTGGAGAAAGCCTCATCATGTCGGTGGATGAAGCTGGAAAGTAGGGAGACCACATTCAGTCAATATGCGTACCTATTCACTACACATATATATTAAAACGACGACACTGTTGCATTACTACTATGTACTGTTGACTACTCTCAATGTGGCGCACTGATTACGATCACATTTGGTGGGACACTTGTCTCGCACCATCAGACGAGTCTACTTCAGGAATAACACTAACCATGAGAATTTTGTTTGTTTAAACCAAGAGAGGATGGAGTCGTTTCTGGATGAAGAAAAGAGAGAAGTGAAAGGTCTTGAAAGACAAGGCTTTTTGCATTTACATTTGAGTCATTTAGCAGATGCTCTTATTTCAGAGACAATTACAGTAGAAATTACGGGAAGGTGCTTTGCTTATGGGGCACAGACAGAATTTTCACAGAGTCAGCTCAGGGATTTGAGACAGCAACCTTTCAGTTACTGGCACAACGCGGTAAACCACTAGGCTGCCTGCCGCCCTTTTCCATAGCATAGCTTTCAAATAGTTCACGTGTTAGATGTCATCTAAAATGTAGAATCCTGACTCAATAAAAATCGTTGTAAATTGCCGAGGAGACAAAACATAGTACATAGTCAAAATATGATGAAAATAGGAAATAAAGTTGAGGAACAGGCCTTGAAATGACTCATTTTGCTTTCGACACATAACAGTCCAATTATACATGACTAACTATTAGATTTCGGCTTCCTTACAACTGTCAAATGGATATGATCATGTTATGTGACAGTGCAAAATTGGCACCATTTCATAGACTCTGCCTCCCAGCACCTAAACAAGCCACCCTGGATTGTGTGCCCCACGTCCTCATTACTCTGGCAGTGACATGTGTTACTGTCATGTCTACAGCGCTATCACCCCTCTTGCTTTTGCTAGCCTTTTCGGGTCGGCATTAGCAGTGAGCGAGACTCTCGCATTTTTCCGTGACCTCTTCCGCGGTGTCCATCTGCGGCTTGCGGTGGCTGCTTGGTCGAGTGACCGCCGCAAGGATTTCTGCTCTAACAACTCTACGGATGTAACTGGCACATTCAACACTGGACGTGGCTCTAATTGGCTACTTCTCCATTGGACTGTATCAATTCCAATCGTGTCGCTATAAAGCAGCCCCCTTTTCCCCTCTGGCCTCACCGTTATTAAAGGATTGATCCCGTTTCATAGGTTGGCTATTCTCAGAGGGGCTGATCACAGAAGATGCAATTGATGTCATGTGTTTGACTGAAACCTGGCAACAACCCGTATGAATGTTTGGCCTTTTAACCTTGCGATCAGACCTCAAACGGGCTGTAACTCAGGTACAGAATCTGACCTAATTTGAATGCCTAGCGCTCACACTGTTTGGCCCAAAACCACTGCTCCTCATTTTGATATACAGGCCTCCCATAGTCTCCCTTGTCTTCCACTCAAGAGTTTAAGGCACTGACATCTTCCTGCTCCATGTGCTGCTTGGGGACTTAAACGTTCATGTACACTCCAGCATGTGACTTTTACAACCTATGTCAAAGGCTACAACCTGGATCTGGTGTGCTACACTGGCCATAGATCCCTCCGACACGTGTGGCCTGAACCTCACCATTTCTGACCACGTGGCCATCCTATTTAATCTTTCCATCTCCCTCCCCAAGCCCCGTACCAAATGCACCATGACCCTCAGAAATGCAAAAACTGTCAACCCCCCTGATTGAACTGATTCAGTCCCATGAGAACCCTGACGCTCCCTACAAGGCCAAGTCTACCCACTACTCTAACATCAGAAAAAGGTCATAGCCCGAGAGCTCCCTCCTCCCTGATCTATAAGCTACAACTGCCTCATGGTTGACATTGTCAATGTGTCCCTCTGCTCTGGCTCTGTACCCCCTGAACTCAAACCGGCTGTTACCACTCCTTGTCATCGTCTATATCGTACCATTCCGGCAAAATCCTCCGTCAACACAGTCTGGAATTCCACTGTTGCGCTGATGACACACAAATCTATGTTCACTCCAAACCCACCTCTGACAGCAGACACCCCCCCACCCCCCCACCCCCCATCATCAGTTGTCAACTGTCTAAAATACATAAAAACATGGATGAGCTTGACGTCCTGAAGTTCAACGGCGATAAGACAGAAGCTATGTTGGTGGCACCCAGATCTCTCCTGAAGAAGGTTGACCTTAACGTTGACGGCTGCTCTATCTGTACTACCTCTCAGGTGAATAATCTGGGGGTCATCCTCGATACCACACTCATCCTTTGATGCCCACATTAAACCCATCACAAAATCTGCCTTCTTCCATCTCAAGAACTTAGGCAGTCTCAGCCCCTCACTTACTGACTCAGTTGCTGAAAACCTTATTCATTGCCTTCATTACCTCACGCCTGGACTATTGCAATGGACTCCCTGCCAGCTCCCTCAACAAACTTCAGTATATCCAGAACTCAGCTATAAGACTCCTCACCAAACCCTGGGAGCACATCACACACACACACTTCTCCACCTCCACTGGCTTCCAATCAAACTCCTTACCTGCACATCATTGCATGACTTGGCTCCCTTCCCTCTTTCCAACATGCAACACATCTACACCCCCACCCGCAGCCTTCGATCCTCTGTCTCTGGCCTACCCCCCCCCCCCCAGCAATGCCACCCCCACTCTCTGGAACTTTCTCAGCCCTGAACTCCTAGTGCGTTTTAAACCTTGGCCTAGCTGTTTTTTTTGTTGTTGTTGTCTTTTTAATCTTCCTATCGTGTAAGGGATGCAGAGGTCGTTGAAGTTAGCTTCTCAATTTGAACTGCCTTGACGACTTTTGTCTCTGTTGTTGCTGTTATTATTACTTATTCTTTTTTTTTTCTAAATTCAGGGAGTTTACATTGTTAAAGTGCCAGAACCACTGGCACTTGCAGATGTTCCTATGGAGAGATTTTTAGAAACAAATGCCTCTGTATGCATCATCTTGTCATCGTCATCATTCAAAACACTTTCCCTCAATGACATCTTGTCAAGTCTCTCCCTGAAAAAAAACTCCAAACCGTCCTGGTCAAAGCTAAAATACCACAAAATGAAAGGGCTTGAATGAGTGGGGGGCACTTACTTGAACTGGCAGAAGATGTCAGCATACTCAGCGGAAATGCTGGAGGCCTGCAGCACTGTGACCCTGAAGGTGAAGGTGGAGCCTATGTGGAGGTGGGACAGGGCCTTCTCCAGGGGCAGCTCCAGACCCAGACCACCCTTCAGTGGGCTCCTGGGGACCTCTGGTGTGGCTGTGACGGGGGACAAGTCTGTGGTCATGGTAAGTACACATGATAAAGACAGGAAATGCCTGCACTCCTGCACACGGTATGACGGGGGAGACACTTTACTCCTGCACCATGACTTACACAAATTATAAGTACATGACCTTTTCAGTTAAGTCTTCCCCTACTAAACAAATGTGTGCTGTTTATATCTACCGCCACAATGATTTAATCGAAAAACAACATGATTGGGAGGATCTCCTTACCTGCACAGGTGTTGTTGTTGACCTCGTCAGGGTCAGCTCCTACATCAGAGTTCTGTCCCTCCCCTTCCACGAAGCGCAGCTCTTCGTGAGAGGTGTTAGAATGGGACATGCCGCCGGAACACGACTCTGTCTGGAACTGACCAGCCAAACACGTGGCCTTTTAAATAATGACACAGCATTTTCCCAATCTCGATACTGTATGCAGACAGCGATTTGGCAAGTAATTCAAGTTCTTGTATAATTTCTTACGGATTCTACCTTCTCAAACTGTTGGTCCTCAAAGGATATCTTGGCGGTTCCTGACTGCCTTACGCCAGAACCATAGTCAGGGGCTTCTTCATCAGCTGGGGAGAGACAATAAAAATGTTGGAACCTCATCCTATTTTGAAGGCCATTTTTATCAAACAGCAATTCACTACTCTCTCAGCACCCACGTGGGTGTCCTTCACAAAACACTAAACATTTGTGTCTAATACTGCATGTTAACACAAATGTATCGCACAGTAAAAGGATAGAGACATGACAATATGGCACAGTAGCTGGTACCTGAGATGGCCTGTACTGCCACCCTGAGGAAGCCCTTCACCTCTCCCTTCTCACTGACGATGGCCACGCGGTGCACGAGCGGCACGGGGTACAGCAGGTTACTCAGGTACACAAAGGCCCTGCGGACGGGGGAGGAATAGAAGGGGAGAACGGGATAGAGAGGAAAAGAGGGGGAGAGAGTGATAGAGGAGGAGAGAGGGAGAGAGAGGAATAGAGAGGGAGAGAGGAATAGAGGGGGAGAGAGGGATAAAGGGGGAGAGAGGAATAGAGGGGGAGAGAGGGATAGAGGGGGAGAGAGGGATAGATAGAGAGGAGGAGAGAGGGATAGAGGAATAGAGGGGGAGAGAAGAATAGAGGGGGAGAGAGGGGGAGAGAGGGATAGAGGAATAGAGGGGGAGAGAGGGTTAGAGAGGGAGAGAGGGATAGAGGAATAGAGGGGGAGAGAGGGATAGAGAGGGATAGAGGGGGAGAGAGGAATAGAGGGGGAGAGAGGAATAGAGAGGAATAGAGGGGGAGAGAGGAATAGAGGGGGAGAGAGGAATAGAGGGGGAGAGAGGAATAGAGGGGGAGAGAGGGATAGAGAGGGAGAGAGGAATATAGGGGGAGCTATCTCAGACACAGGGCAATCATTTCAGAGCAGAGGACTGTCGTAGAATGTTGAGGTAATCTCTAGTGGGGCAAGTCTACTGACCCTGGCCCTGTTCAAATATTTCTCATGTGCATCCTCCTATAAGTGTATTGTATTGTCTCTGTTTCCATCCTTTTGCTCTTATTAGGAAACCACTGGCTACTTAGTGATTACCTCAAGAAAGGAAGGGGATGACATTAGAAAAGACTATGACCTGGGACGGTGACTGACCTGCCCACCAGACGGAACCATGGGAAGCGGTCATAGAAGGGGTCTCCTCCAGTCAGAGCCTGGTCACAGTCCTCCACAGTGCTGCTAGGCACCTCCGCCGCACGGTCGTACATCTCCCTCATCAGGTCCAGCCTCTGTCTATAGGGGGCAGCAAAGACAAGGCACACGACCAGGACAGAGCACATCAGAGCAACATACACTGTAAAGTAGACGCAGACCGGGTAAGTCCATATAGGCCTACATACCAGGGCCTCGCGTGTACAGAGACACATATCATAACGTAAAACCGCAGAGAAATAACCGGGAACAAATGCTCAGAGCCACGAAAACACACTCACACAGTCTAATGTCAAGGTCCTCACAAGTATAGTGATACTGTACAAACTCACACACACACACAATTCCCCCCCACACACACATACCTGAGTTTCTCCAGGGTCCAGTAGTGTGTGGCCCCGTTCTTCTGGTCCTGGACCTCCACAGCTACGATGGTGCTGGGGAAGGGCCGTTTCTCCCGCTCCATGGCCACGCTGGGGGGCAGCAAGTCCGGGGGCAACGGGGAGTACAGTGTGTCTGTGAGCAGCACAAACTGGAACTGGACCTGTAAAGGAGAGGACCAGTTTAGCATGTCAGCAGGTTAGCGACAAAATCGTTGTTGTCAATTGAAATCTAATTTTGCGGACTCATCGAACCGATTCACAATAGAGCCGATCTGATTCAATGACTTTGCAGGGGCACTATTTCGCAATACCAGTCTTTGCTGACTCATCGAATCGATTCATTGTTTTCTAAGAATAGACTCATTCGATGTACACTCATTTGGTAGACTGACTGAACTGATTAATAACGCAGTTTCCTTTGACTGATACCTCACAGTTTCACCACTGAATCCTTGTTCTACTTTATAGATTGTATATAATGACAGTGTACCTTCTTCTTGAGCTCCACACTGATGGCGTTGGCTTCCTTGAGGAAGATGGCATTGCCCCACAGCAGGTCCCTGAGGGAGGTGAACTGGTAGAAATGCCACTTACGGAACGCCCAGGATGCAAGCTCCATCTCACGCTTTGTCCACGGAACTATGGGAAAGACTTAAAACATTCCATAATTCAGAAAATATTTCATTCTCTGACCTTACCTCAGAAATAGATATTTTATTTCAAAATCATTGTAAACATTTGATAAAGGTTGTTCAAGATGGGTAACTGTCAATCAATGTCTCACCTTCCTCCTCAGGCTCCTCTTCTTCGTCTGGGGACTCCAGGTAACGGGAGTTTCTGTCCACCTGTTTCTGCAGGGCTTCCAGTTTACTCTCATAGTCCTGGGAGAGACCCCGGTACAGACACATCAAATCACATGACAGAATAACGGCTATATACACTCACCGGCCAGTTGAAACATTGTCAAAGACTCCAGCCACCCTAGTCATAGACTGTTCTCTCTGCTACCGCACGGCAAGCGGTACCGGAGCACCAAGCCTAGGTCCAAGAGGCTTCTAAACAGCGTCTAACCCCAAGCCATAAGACTCCTGAACATCTCCTCAAATGGCTACCCAGACTATTTGCATTGCCCCATGAATCTGTACTGGTAACACCCTGTATATAGTTATTTTACTGCTGCTCTTTAATTGCTTATTACTTTTATTTCTAATTCATATTTTTTTAAATATACTATACATATATATTTTTTATTATTATTTTTGTCTTTATTTTGATTTGATTGTTTAATTTATTTAACTGCATTGTTGGTTAGGGGCTCGTAAGTAAGCATTTCCCTGTAAGGTCTACACATTTTGTATTCGGCGCATGTGACTAATACAATTCGATTTGATTTGATTAGGTACACCACCCCGTTTACGAAAAAGGTTCTCTCCCACAGACAGTGAGTCACGTGGCCATTGTTCGCAGGATAAAGCAGGCAGACCGGCATTGCGGTATTCGGTTACTCTTCGAATGAACGTTGGAATGGGCAAAACTAATGTCCTAAGCGACTTTGAGCGTGGTTTGATCGTCGGTGCCGGGCGCCACCGGTTCCAGTATCTCAGAAACGGCCTCCTGGGCTTTTCACACACGACAGTGTCTAGAGTTTACTGAGAATGGTGAGACAAAAAAAACATCCTGTCAGTGGCAGTCCTAACAACAGTGGTGTGTAGAACAGCATCTCGGAACGCACAACTCGTCTCGGTCCTTGTCACGGATGGACTATTGCAGACGACCACACCGGGTTCCACTCCTATCAGCTAAAAAAACAGATGAAGCGGCTCCAGTGGGCACGCCATCGCCAACACTGGACAACTGAGGAGTGGAACAACATTGCCTGGTCCGAGGAATCCCGGTTCTTGATACCAATTGAGCAACGTTTGAACGTTGTATAATCCATGCCCCGAAGAATTCAGGATGTTATGGAGGCAAAAGCAGGGGTCCGACCCGGTACTAGATGGGTGTACCTAATAAACTGGCCACTGAGTGTCTCCATATCCAAGTAACTGCCAAAATAAAGGAAACACCCAATAAAGTGTCTTAATAGGGCGCTGGGCCACCAGCGCAGCTAGAACAGCTTCAATGAGCCTTGGGCATAGATTCTACAAGTGTCTGGAACTCTATTGGAGGGATGTGACACCATTCTTCCATCATTTGGTGTTCTGTTGCTGGTGGTCGAAAACTCTGTCTCAGGCGCCAATCCAGGATCTCCCATTAGTGTTCAACTGGGTTGAGATCTGGTGACTGAGACACAAACACCCTTTAAACCCCCTCCTTATGCTCATTTGAGACCCCTCTTTCAAAGTCACTGAGATGTCTTCTTCTAGCCATGGTAGAGGAGAATAATGGGCAACTGCCTTCAATATACAGTACTTTGTGTCCCTTTGTGTTTCCTTTATTTACACAGTTACCTGTATTTATAAAAAACTAAAGATTTGCTTTCTCTTAGTGGCCTGTCTTACCAGTCTCTGTTGTTCCAGAAGGTTACTGGCCTCCTCTCGTTCTCGGCGGTATTGATCTTCTAACTCTTGAAGCCTGCAAAACAAAATAATTGCAAATCCTTTTCAAGCGAAGTCATACAAAGTCATACAAAAGGATGATGTGTTACTACAGCTGGTGCTTTGCCAAAGGCAGTCCATCTGTTATTGTACCTTGACTCCATCTCCTGCTTCATGTCGATGCCCTGTTTCTCCAGCAGCTCTCTCTGGGCGAAGGCCCAGTCCACGGGCTCCACGGGGGTCTCGGCGCAGGGGGTCCTCTCCCGCTCCTGCCGCGCCTGCTCCGGGTCATTGAAGCGGAACACATGGCTCTTCCCCATGATAATGCGATTTCCTGAGGTCAGGAGTCCGGTCAGTCGCATCACACCTCAGTAATTTCATCAATGCCATAAACCTATTACAGTTTGTTTTACAATCGCTTACACACTAAAAGTGGGACTCGAGGCACACTGTGAAACGGTTAACTCTAGTACCTAATCTCCAGACAAAGTCCGCAAAGTCCGCAAAACACACTTTGTGCAAAACACTAAACACAGTTCTCTGCATTAGACACATCATTCAAAACCAACAGGTCTTGTGTTTCTTTTGGAAAACACTTCCATTCAAAATGCCACACTCATTTACCGATTACCTAAACCCAGTTCACATAGAAATCAGAGCTTGAGCACTGTAAATAGGCTTCAGGTTGGCTTTCTTGGTTCGGACAAGAAAGGAGGCCAATTTTGGAGAGAGAGTTAGAGGGAGAGGAGTGGGAGGAAGACGATGACAAAGAGAAGGAGGATGAATACACAATGTTTTGAGAAAGAAATTCATTTTATTTTTTCCCCTCCTTGCATTTCTGTTCATAGTGTGAATATATACTGAATATGCATACATACTGTATATATTTGTGCACATACATGTACGTGTGAGTGCTATGACAAACTGCCGTGGACACCACTGAACATGCAAAAGACGCAAGGTAGTAGTGTTTTACATTTGTCACATCCGTGTGTAGTTGGCGTGTATAGGAGCTAATCATTTGATGGTTTGTGCGTAGAGTTGTGGTGCAAAAACACCACTTTGAGAAGAGTTAAATACCGTTTTGAATAAAGTGTTTGGTTTTGCAAGAGATCTGTGACGTTTTGCATGTTGTGCGTGTGTGTTTTTTTGGGTTTTGTGTGTAGAGTCGAGAGACGAGGAGCCATAGTTTCAGAAATCATGTGGAAGCAATTGTCAAAAACTGTAATGATTTTAAACTTGGACTGTTCAAGTGAGAATCACCAGTGTGAATCACCTATGGTGATTCTTTGTGTATTTATGATGTTGTATATGGAAGCAGATTCATGCCTAGACAAATACAAAATATTTAATTCAAATCAGTGTAGTGTTTTTCAGTATGTTTTGTGTCTGTTGTGTATCTTTTCCTGTACTTAGTGGAAGATGCTGAGGGGTTTAAGCCTTACCTGAACGAAGCAGAGTAGGCGTGGTCACCAGTTTCCCGTTGACGTAGATCTCAGCCCCCTCGCAGGGCTCCAGGCTGACGTTCCCTGTGTCATCATCATCAACAGACAAGAACCACCGGGGATGGTGAGCCTTTGGCCATTCTACAATGGCTCCCTTTCTAACTCAATTTCCAGTCCTGGAGGACCAAAACACTTCTAGTTTTCATCCTCTCCTTCTAAATCGGGGAGTAATTCACACCTGTCACACCAGGTGAGTGCAATTAACTACCGCGTAGAAACAAAAAAAAAGAAATGTTTTGGCCCTCCGGGACCGGGAATTGGGCAGCCCTGATGTACATGTACTGAATGGATCATTTGTTTGCCCTCAATGAGCTGTGATCTACAAAGCCTGCATAGGTAAAGGCAAGAGGGTAAAAGGCAACTACCGTCTTTTTCTGCCGTGATTACATAAGGGATAATCAACGAGGGGCTATGCGTTCTTTGGAAAATAATGAATGAGGTGGAAGGTGTGTTCCACGAAGCGTTAGCGGAGTGGAACTGACCTTCCACAGTGTTACACTATTGTCCAGAGAACGCATAGAGGCCCGAGTTGATTATCCCTTATGTAATCACGGCAGAAAAAGACGGTAGTTGATTATCCCTTTTGTTCCATGGTTATAATTGAACACATTTGCGCTAGAAATGTGTTGATTTGCCGGGAAAGAAACGTGTTCAACATTCACTGACGTAGCTAGCAAGTTTACTAGATAGCTACAGTAGTTGCTATGCTAACCATTTTACATTGGCATCCAGTTTATAAAAGCAACAAGGCACGAGGGGGTGTGTTATATGGCGTTGGCGTCGTGCCTAAGAACAGCCTTTAGCCGTGGTCATATTGGCCATATACCGCACCCCCCACAGGCCTTATTGCTTTTATAAACTGGTTACCAACGTAATTAGAGCAGTACAAAAATGTTTTTGTCATACCCATGGTATACGGTCTGATAAACCACGGCTGTCAGCCTATCAGCATTCAGGGCTCGAACCACCCAGTTTATAATTTACTATAACTATAGCCTCACTAGTCCAAGTCTCTTTAGTCCATAACCCAGTCTCAATAGTCCCAGCCTCTACGGACCCTATAACCTCTGGTGCACGCAAGCAAAATCTGCTAATGATTATTCTCATAGAACTAGAACTAATAGAAACTATCATGGTTCGTCCACAGTTGGTCAGTTCAGTCTCACCTTCTCCGCCGGAGCCTGCGGTGCTACTGAAGGTGCAGTGCTCGTCTTGGATAAAATGGCCACTGAGCACGATGTCCTGGCGACTTCTGGCGTCGTCACGTCCAACCCTGAGGGAAAGATGCATCGGATACGGAGTCGATTGATTAGCTTTTTACATAGATGTCTTTCTTGTAAGAGCACTGTTTCACTCTTCAAATTCCGAAGGGAACATCGTTGCCCACTTCACAGGGCCAGTCTGATCCTTGATATTCCAGGTAGTAAACATAAAACAGCTGACTCCCTACTCCAAATCCATCCGTACTGTGCCACGGGACTGGAGGTACACATTTCCTGCAGATGAAAGAGTCGTTCTTACTTGGTGGTCCCATCTTTGATGTAGTAGAGTAAGCACTCAGACATCAGTGGGTCCTCATTCAGGTTCACCAGGTGAGGGGTCTAAAAGAAAGACAAGAACATGGTGACTTTGCTTCCACATATGTTGACATTTTGTGTTGAAATACTGTTGACAGGGGTTGTTGTAGCATGATGGAAATGGATATCATGCACAGAGGATTGTGGGTAGCGTAGTACATCTCACTACAGTTGCCATAAAGGGTGTACTGGGGTTCTGACCTTCTTGGGGGAGAACACGCCCACGGTGCCTCCATCTTCTCTCATGGCCACACCCATCTCAGCCAGTAGGGCCTCCCTACATATAGCAGAGAACCACAGTTATTTGAGACAGGTGGACTCAGATAAGGATAGAGGTTAAAGGTTAAAGCCGTCTGACACACCTCTGCATCCGGATATCTTCAGTACGGCGCAGCTTCTCCTCCCATGTCTCATTGAGCTCAGCAATGATTTTCTCTGTTTCCTAGAGTGAAAAGAACGACAAATGTCTAAGTTGGCATGGTACATACATGCCATAACATTATGGTTAGCCTCCATGACCCTTACCATCTCTCTCTATCTCTAACCTCCTGGTTCCCCTCCCTGATCTCTTTCTCCATCTGTCCGCAGCTGTCTAACTATCCCTCTATCTCTCCACTGCCCTTCCTCTCCTCCTCTCTTTCTCCTTCCATCTCGCTCACTCACTCATTCATTCACTCACTCACTCACTCACTCACTCACCCACTCACCACCTCTAAGTTCACCCTCCCTCCCTTCCTCCTCCCTACCTTGAGTCTCTCTATGGCCTCCTCAGAGGCAGGGCTGAAGATGCGGTCATGCAGGTTTGCCATGGAGCCCGCACGGCTGGACAGGGCGGAGAGAGAGGGGGAAGGACTCATCCCAGTCATGGCATTGGTCACTGTGGATAGATCACCCGTTTGATTGACAGCCTGGCGATTATTGACAAAGTTCTTGTAATCGCACAAGTCTGCCAGAAGAAGAGCGGGAGTGTGTGGGGGAGAGAAGGAAAGAGAGGGGAGCAAACAGCAGGAAGGTGAGGAGGAGGAGACATTGGGGTTGGAGAGAAAGAAACGCAGAGAAGTGGGTATACGGAAGAAAGGGAAAACAAGGGAGGAGTAAAAACAGAAGAAGAGAGCTCAACAAAAAAAATGTATCGTAGAAGCAGAGACAGGTGCTCACCAAAGGCATTGCAGAGAGAGCGAGAAAAGAGCAACTTACACTGGTGGATATGCAAAGCATACGAGAAGTTAGAGAGCAAACGTTTTTCTCTGCCATTCATATGCAAAATACATACAGTAACAAGCTGAAAAACAAGCATATGTCATATGATATATAGGGCAGCCAATCTAGAATACATGTATTTTAGTTCTTACTTGCAGCATAATCTCCAGGCTGAAAGGCTGTGAAAGTATTATACAATTAAAATCAATGCAATTCCTAAAAACGGAATTTATCCCGCAAGCGACAGTTATGCAGGGCAAGCAGTGTGAATTAGAAGTAAGGCAGCAGAGCTCTAGAGCCCTAGCCAGAGCCCACATTAAGAACCTGGCATATCAAAGACCCTCTACAGAAGCAGAGCGTCCAATCAGATAGCTACACACCCAGAGAACCAGAGTATAACACAGGCTGCATTCCCAACAGTCTAAAATGGCTTCCTCCCCCCCATCTTCATCTGCACTGATCTGAAAGGACTGGAAAGGGGAAAGTCTATTCTCTTAGAGGAGTCCACCATCTTGCTTTCACCTATCCCATGTTTGCAGATCAGTGCAGAGGAAGAAAAAGGAGATGAGGAGAAGATGCCATGTTAAACTTTTGAGACGCATTCCAGTCCCAAAGAGGCGGACAGTAAAAATGTATTTTCTTCAGTGTGTACTGGATTTATGGATTTTAGATGGGTTTTTGGGTTGGAGTCCTTCCATATAGCTCTGGGGTGTTATAGGATTTTAGTATGGTAGAGGTTTAGCTTTATTTTCAGTTAGCTGCAAAGCGGGGGGGGGGGGGGGGGGTTGCTAGAATATACACACTTTTCAAACCAGCTATCACAGGATCGGGACATCGATACGCTGAGAGGAAAGAGGAGAGAGAAGAGTGTGTGAGACACTCACACACACATCTGTATGGCTCTCATCCAGTGTGTGTGTGTGTGTGTGTGTGTGTGTGTGTGTGTGTGTGTGTGTGTGTGTGTGTATGTGTGTGTGTGTGTGTGTGTGTGTGTGTGTGTGTAGGTAGGTACTCACTGTCTATGATATCTCCTAGGCCCTGGGCGTAGAGGAGGTCCTTGAGTCGGCACACCTCCTCCTTCAGCTCACGCACCAGACGGTTGTTGGGGTCCTCGTTGATGACGGCGTTACAGCGGATCTGTTTGGCGCGGTCAGCATACCTGGGAAGGATCAAAACCATTCAAAGGCAGGTTCACCCCAAAAATATGTCCACTGTTTATATGATGGGAGAAACATTGTCGTAGATAGGGACAACATAGGTTCAAGGTATCATTATTTGCAGTTCCTGGATCACTTCCTAGTTTAGTCTCTCAATGCATAAAAATTAGGGTTCCTCGAGGGTTCTTTGGGAAGGGTGATGGTTCTATGTGGACACATAATGACTCAAAGAACACTTTGAGCTCTTCAATTGTTCTTTGCAGTTCACAAAAGGGCCCTTTGCTCTTTTAGTGATAGTTAAAATGTAGGGGAGGAAGCTCGGCCTGGTTTGCTCACAGCTCTTTTTGTGTAACCATGAGTGAGAGTGTCATTCCAGTTTATCTAATGTGTTATGCTATTTTATGTAACTATGTGTTATGCTATTTTATGTAACTACGGCCAGTGACGGTGTCTTGTGAAAGACTCACATATGCCCTGGTGCCAGCTGGGGGTCCTCAGTGGTATTTGATACACTGCCGATTTTGCAGGTTTTCCTACTTACAAAGCATGTAGAGGTCTGTAATTTGTAACTGTATTTGTAACTTGTATTGTAATTTGTATTTGTAACTGTGAGAGACGGAATCTAAAACAACAATCCAGAAAATCACATTGTATGATTTTTAAGTAATTCATTTGCATTTTATTGCATGACATAAGTATTTGATCACCTACCAACCAGTAAGAATTCCGGCTCTCACAGACCTGTTAGTTTTTCTTTAAGAAGCCCTCCTGTTCTCCACTCATTACCTGTATTAGCTGCACCTGTTTGAACTTGTTACCTGTATAAAAGACACCTGTCCACACACTCAATCAAACAGACTCCAACCTCTCCACAATCGCCAAGACCAGAGAGCTGTGTAAGGACATCAGGGATAAATTGTAGACCTGCACAAGGCTGGGATGGGCTACAGGACAATAGGCAAGCAGCTTGGTGAGAAGGCAACAAATGTTGGCGCAATTATTAGAAAATGGTAGAAGTTCAAGATGACAGTCAATCACCCTCGGTCTGGGGCTCAATGCAAGATCTCACCTCGTGGGGCATCAATGATCATGAGGAAGGTGAGGGATCAGCCCAGAACTATATGGCAGGACCTGGTCAATGACCTGAAGAGAGCTGGGACCACAGTCTCAAAGAAAACCATTAGTAACACACTATGCCGTCATGGATTAAAATCCTGCAGCGCACCCAAGGTCCCCCTTCTCAAGCCAGCGCATGTCCAGGCCTGTCTGAAGTTTGCCAATGACCATCTGGATGATCCAGAGGAGGAATGGGAGAAGGTCATGTGGTCTGATGAGACAAAAATATAGCTTTTTGGTCTAAACTCCACTCGCCGTGTTTGGAGGAAGAAGAAGGATGAGTACAACCCCAAGAACACCATTCCAACCGTGAAGCATGGAGGTGGAAACATCATTCTTTGGGGATGCTTTTCTGCAAAGGGGACAGGATGACTGCACCGTATTGAGGGGAGGATGGATGGGGCCATGTATCGCGAGATCTTGGCCAACAACCTCCTTCCCTCAGTAAGAGCATTGAAGATGGGTTGTGACTGGGTCTTCCAGCATGACAATGACCTGAAACACACAGCCAGGGCAACTAAGGAGTGGCTCTGTAAGAAGCATCTCAAGGTCCTGGAGTGGCCTAGCCAGTCTCCAGACCTGAACCCAATAGAAAATCTTTGGAGGGAGCTGAAAATCCGTATTGCCCAGCGACAGCCCCGAAACCTGAAGGATCTGGAGAAGGTCTGTATGGAGGAGTGGGCCAAAATCCCTGCTGCAGTGTGTGCAAACCTGGTCAAGAACTACAGGAAACGTATGATCTCTGTAATTGCAAACAAAGGTTTCTGTACCAAATATTAAGTTCTGCTTTTCTGATGTATCAAATAGTTATGTCATGCAATAAAATGCTAATTAAGGCTCCGTTTTAGGACTACTATTGTTTTCACTATATATTTTTACCTCTTGGTGATGTCATTCGGAAACATAATGTTAACTTTCACTGCTATGCAGATGACACACAGCTGTACATTTCAATGAAAATTGCCTTGCCTGGAAGCCTGTGTTTCTGACATAAGGAAGTGGATGGCTGAAAATATTATACTTTTAAACTCGGACAAAACAGAGATGCTTGTTCTAGGTCCCAAGAAACAAAGAGATCTTCTGTTGAATCTGACAATTAATCTAGATGGTTGTCCAGTCGTCTCAAATAATACTGTGAAGAACCTCGGCGTTACTCTGCACCCTGATCTCTCTTTGGACGAACAAATCAAGACTGTTGCATTGTAACATTGCAAAAAATCAGAAACTTTCTGTCCAAAAAATGATGCAGAAAAATGTATCCATGCTTTTGTCACTCCTAGGTTAGACTACTGCAATGCTCTCCTTTCCGGCAACCGGAAAAATAAACTTATAAACTTCAGTTAGTGCTAAACACGGCTGCTAGAATCTTGACTAGAACCAAAAATTGGATCATATTACTCCAGTGCTAGCCTCTCTACACTAGCTTCCTGTTAAGGCAAGGGCTGATTTCAAGGTTTTACTGCTAACCTACAAAGCATTACATGGGCTTGCTCCTACCTATCTTTCCGATTTGGTCCTGCCGTACATACCTACACGTACGCTATGGTCACAAGACGCAGGATTCCTTACTGTCCCTAGAATTTCTAAGCAAACAGCTGGAGGCAGGGCTTTCTCCTATAGAGCTCAATTTTATGGAATGGTCTGCCTATCCATGTGAGAGACGCAGACTCGGTCTCAACCTTTAAGTCTTTATTGAAGACTCATCTCTTCAGTAGGTCCTATGATTGAGTGTAGTCTGGCCCAGGAGTGTGAAGGTGAACGGAAAGGCACTGGAGCAACGAACCGCACTTGCTGTCTCTGCCTGGCCGGTTCCCCTCTCTCCACTGGGATTCTCTGCCTCTAACCCTATTACAGGGGCTGAGTCACTGGTTTACTGGTTTACTGGTGCTCTTCCCTGCCGTCCCTAGGAAGGGTGCGTCACTTAAGTGGGTTGAGTCACTGACGTGATGTTCCTGTCCGGGTTGGCGCCCCACCCCTTTGGGTTGTGCCGTGGCGGAGATCTTTGTGGGCTATACTTGGCCTTGTCTCAGGATGGTAAGTTGGTGGTTGAAGATATCATAGTGGTCTGGGGGCTGTGCTTTGGCAAAGTGGGTGGGGTTATATCCTGCCTGTTTGGCCCTGTCCAGGGGTATCGTCGGACAGGCCCACAGTGTCTCCCAACCCCTCCTGTCTCAGCCTCCAGTATTATACTGCAGTAGTTTATGTGTCGGGGGGCTAGGGTCAGTCTGTTATAACTGGAGTATTTCTCCTGTTTTAAAGTAAGTATGCTCTCTCTAATTCTCTCTCTCTTTCTCTCTCTTTCATTCTCTTTCTTTCTTTCTTTCTTTCTTTCTCTCTCTTGGAGAACCTGAGCCCTAGGACCATGCCTCAGGACTACCTGGCCTGATGACTCCTTGCTGTCTCCATTCCACCTGGCCGTGCTGCTGCTCCAGTTTCAACTGTTCTGCCTGTGGCTATGGAACCCTGACCTGTTTACCGGACGTGCTACCTGTCCCAGACCTGCTGTTTTCAACTCTCTAGAGACAGCAGGAGTGGTAGAGATACTCTCAATGATCGGCTATGAAAAGCCAACTGACATTTATTCCTGAGTTGCTGACCTGTTGCAACCTCGACAACCACTGTGATTATTATTATTTGACCCTGCTGTTCATCTATAAACATTTGAACATCTTGTCCATGTTCTGTTATAATCTCCACCCGGCACAGCCAGAAGAGGACTGGCCACCCCTCATAGCCTGGTTCCTCTCTAGGTTTCTTCCTAGGCTCTGGCCTTTCTAGCCACCGTGCTTCTACACCTGCATTGCTTGCTGTTTGGGGTTTAAGGCTGGGTTTCTGTACTGCACTTTGTGACATCAGCTGATGTAAGAAGGGCTTTATAAATACATTTGATTGATTTATGGTTGAATCTGTGTTTGAAATTCACTGCTAGACTGAGGGAACTTAGAGATAATTGTATGTGTGGCGTACAGAGATGAGGTAGTCATTCAAAAATCATGTTAAACACTATAATTGCACACAGAGTGAGTCCATCGAAATTATTATGTGACTTGTTAAGCCTGGATTTATTTAGGCTTGCCATAACAAAGGGGTTGAATACTTACTGACTCAAGACATTTCAACTTTTGATTTTTAATTAAAAAAGAATAATAAATGGTGCTATATAGAACCATTGTTAACCCTTTAACTGGCACACCAAGAAAAACGTATATGTTTCTGTAAAATATGTGTATTAGCCTCAATATAGGCCATAATTGAGGTATTTTTCTTTGCATGATTTAAACTTTGATAGATAATGCATTGCAAACATCTCAACCAGCCGGTTGAGTTGCCCATTTAGAGTAAACTAGTTTTCTATCTGAATTTGCATAGACTTTTGAATGTGTTTACAGTTTATATGCTCAGAATACCAGTAAAATGACATGTATTGAATGATATTGTGAATCATATAGAAGATAACAGGCAGACATTGAATCATGATATGAATTTCAAAGGATTTTTGTATTTGCACAGACAAAGAAAGTCCCATAACAATATTTCTCCATTGTCCATTATCACTAGCTTTGACTTAATAGCACTCCTTTAATGGGCAACTCAACCACCTGGTAGAGCATAGACTTCAAGAGTTCCTAAATTAGTAACAACAACACATTTGTAATTGAATCATTCTTAAATGATGTTTTAGATGTCAACAACATTTTTCAACGTTGTATATGTCCATTTTATACCCAATGAGTTAATAATTAATAATAATGATTGGTAAATGACGTTCACTTGCTGGTTTTCAACCATTTTGGAATGCATGTTTCAAAAAATATGGGAGTCCAATAACAATGACCGCATGATCAATTTACTAAATTACATTGGATGAGATGATAAAATATGCCAAACAAAATGCATATGCTTAATTGAATTTAAAATTGGTTGTCAAAATTAGCTCAACTGCCCAGTTGAGCTGCCTGTTAAAGGGTTATTGGTTCTTTATAGAACCTTAGGAAATTGTTATTTTTAGCACCATACAGGTTCCATTTAGAACCTGATGAGCATGGCTCTTTATTGAACCTTCAAACAAGGGTTCTATAAAGCACCAAAAATAACCCCTGTCTTGTACTATTTAGAACCACTTTTGTGTGTAGCCATTACACTTGTGTACATTACATTATAAGGAGGCAGGTGGCTGGAACTAAAACTGATCCTCACAGAGAATGACAGTGATACTGAAGTACTGTAGGGTCACAGAATAACTATGGATTTGACGTTTTTTTTAACCTGAGCATTTGACCTCAGAGCTGGGTTGTTACCTGAGGGTGCTCAGGGTCTCGTCATAGTTGATGTCAGCAGGGCTGAGGGCTGCCACCATGGCGGTGCGAGAGTTACCTCCTAATGGACAGAAAGGGGCAAAGAGGTTCATTTGGGGATGAGGGCAAGAGGAGGAAAGATTATTTAAAGGGCATCTGCAGAGGAATTCAACAAAAGAGTAAACAGTGATAAGGATGCTACATTTGACGTAGTCGGCAGGATCTGGGCTAGTAGGTGGAAAGGGGGGCCGCGGCTGGTCAGGTAGGTGAGGGAGGACTAGAAGGTAGGTTGCCAGGTCTTGTGTGCTTTGGATGTCTTATGTTTATTGATGTTTTGTTTACTGCAGCCCCCTGCAAAATAATGGGGGGGGGGGGGGGGGGGCGTTGGTTGCCCATCTTTTCCCCTGGAAACAACCAAACAGGTATTTGAAAACCAGTGGGATTTGAGTTGTAAGCTGCTTGGATGGATATGGGCATCTAATATGTTTATAGACGTGTGAATTGTTCACCGTGGAAATTATGGAAAAGTTGAATAAAATCTTTGAATCATCATCTGCAGGGGAATTAAACAAAATAGCAAACAGTGCTAAGAATGTTACAATTGGCGTAGTCGGCAGGTTCTGGGCTAGTAAGTGGAAAGTACGTACCCAGGTTCTCTCTGAGAAGCCAGGTCAGCACTGAGTCTCTATAGGGGATGTGGCTCTCCACCTTCTTCTTCTTCTTGTTCTGTTAACAGTTCATTTTAACAATTAGGATAAGGATACTGTCTCAATAAAAGTGCATTTACCTGTTGGGAAATACAAGAAGAAACGCTCGTGAATCATCTACTTCCCAATCTCTTAATACCATTTCCCCAAATATTTTCGGAGAAAAAAAATGGAAGAAGTCATTGAAATTGTGTACCTTATTTGGTGCTGAGTCCTAGAAAGAAAAAGAAGTTGACCGAACTTAATTAATTGGCAGTCTTACCAAAATTCCTTCAATGACCATACAGACAAAGAGTTGTGTACTGAAAACTATAGACTCTCACCACTTCAGCTAATGCAGAGATGACTTTCCCCAGTGTGGTCAAAGATTTATTGATATTTGCTCCTTCCTGAAAAGGAACAGATGGGGCACACTTAATCAAACGAAAAGCCTTGCGTGCAACACAAACAACTACACAGTCCACAATCTTGAGAAACAGAACCTAGAGGCTTTGTAAAGTTCATAGACATGTCAACTTGAAATGTTAACTTGAAACGGAGGAATTCATACATTGATATCACTGGGGGGTCGGATTCAGCCCATAAAGTTGACCCAAAATACCCTCTCACCTTCAGCCTGGTTCCTTTGGCTCCTGTAGAGTCTGCTCTCTCACTCCCAGCCAGATCCACCAGGCTGATCTTGCTCACCTGCAACAAGAAACTCTCTGTTATCATTTGTTTTGGCATGAATCTGCTTTGATACTCTGTATCACAGTGGGAAATGCCCAGATTCCAAATGCACAGTGGTAGCCCCAAGAAACTCTCTTTGAGGACTTATCTGTAATGAGTAGTGTTATCATGAACGATAACACAGTGGATGTCCAGATAGCATGGCAATATAGACCTCAATCATAGAGTTATAAACCATGCATAGGTCAAAGTGTTACAAAACCCTGGTGTGAGGCATCTTGAGGGATCTTCATTTGAGACAGTTTGCTACAGCAGGAAAATAATCCCAGCAGCAAGAGGAAATGTGAGTTATTTTGTGGATTATAATTAATGGACATTTTTTGTAGAGGTCAATACATTTTTCTTTAGGGCGAATCATGTCTGATTTCTTTTGGTGTGGAAATTACAAACTTTAAAAGCCCTTTGAAACCTGGAACAAGAGGGATCAAATTAAGATCCTACATCTGTAGGGGTTTATAACTCTATGGCCTCAACCTATTGCAGTAGCTTGAATATGAGGTTGAACCTGGTTATTAAGTCTGCGCAGTACCTTCTCAGATGTGTTTTCTGAATCCATGTCGTGTTTCTTCTGCGTGAAGATGATGTTGAAGACAGCATGAGAGCGGCTGCTGGTCTCGTTCATGTTGGTGGCTGCCACCGTCCTGAAGGAAGAAATAATTTAACCTTATGACATCCATCCATTCATTAATCCATCCACCTATTTATCCATCTATCCAGTCCATCCACCCCCCACATCCACCGACCCACCCATCCATCCATTCTAAGTCCCATTTACCTGGCCTTGTTGCCAGACTCCATGAGGTCCTGGATGTCATTGTAGGAGGTAACGGCCAGCTTGGACAGGTCCTCCACGTAGGGCCCCATCAGGGGGTGCTCTCTCACACGCAGATTCCCCTTGTTCTTCGGGTTCAGTAGGTCACGCACACGCTCACAGTAGATCTCCATGTAGCTCACCTGTGGAGGTTGTCAATACTCTATAGAAGTGCCAATCAAGATAACTAAGTGCCAATCAAATGTCTATTGAGCAACACCACCTTGGGGCAGAGAAGACACTCTTATCTGAACTCTTAACATATGCAGAGCAAAATTAATGGAATGCATTTAACTCGGAAATGTACACTAAAACGACGTTGGAGGCGGCTTATGGTAGAGAAATTTACATACAATTATCTGGCAACAGCTCTGTTGGACATTCCTGCAGTCAGCATGCCAATTGAGACATCTGTGGCATTGTGTTGTGTGACAAAACTGCACATTTTAGAGAGTGGCCTTTTATTGTCCCCAGCACAAGGTGTACCTGTGTAATGATCATGCTGTTTAATCAGCTTCTTGATATGCCACACCTGTCAGGTGGATGGATTATCTTGTCAAAGGAGAAATGCTCACTAACAGGGATGTAAACAAATTTGTGCATACAGTATGGGATCTTGTCTGGGATCTTTGATTTGAGCTCATTAAAAATGGGACAAACACTTTAGATTTTTGTTCAGTATGTATCACCCAGGAAGTAAAAGCCCTACCCCACTGATAAGCAGTGGGCCTGTCCTGTATAGAAGCTCATTCTCAAACCACTAGAGGGAGCACTCACCTCCACGGAGTAGGACAAGCTGTTTTCCTTATTGCTGTCACTTATCTTGGTGAAGAGATCCTCACACAGCTGGCAGACAGAGAACATGGAGGAGCATTGTTAGACTCGGCTATGAACCAGGGTTGGGGTCAATTCCACTTCAATTCCATCCAATTAAGGAAGTACACTGAAATTCCAATGATCTTCAATGCTTTTCAATTAGGAAAATGTGGAATTGGAATTTGTTTTAGTGTCTGAATTGACTGGAATTTAAATGGAATTTACCCCAACCCTGATATGAACACAGCATATGCATTATCAATTAAAGGCTTTGATGTTTTTGGCATAAAGCTAAATGGGTTTCCAAATATCCCGTATCTGACATGATGAAGTAACTTTACATTATATGATGTTTAACTACATTTTGTCATTCATTCATTCATTCATTCATCCATCCACCCATATATCCATCCATCCATCCTTCCACCCATCCTTCACCCTTCCACCCACCCATCCATCAACCCACCCTTCCATCCACCCATTCACCCTTCCATCCATACATCCATCCACTCTTCCACCATTAACCCATCCACACTTCCACCCATCACACTTCCACTCACCCAATCATTCATCCATCCATCAACCCACCCTTCCATCCACCCACCCATCCATCATTCCACCATTACTCCATCCACACTTCCACCCATCACCCTTCCACCCACCCACCCATTCATCCATCCATCAACCCACCCACCCATCCATCATTCCATCCACCCAGCCATCCAACCATCCAGATTACCAGAGGGATGATGCCTTGCTGATCCTTCTGGTCCTGCTTGCCCATCATGGTGTAGCTCTTCCCAGATCCAGTCTGGCCATAGGCAAAGATACAAACATTGTATCCCTCAAAGGCATGCAGCAACATCTCCTCCCCAATGTCCTTGTACACCTGCTTCTGGGAATGATAGTTGATGTCCTCCGGCTGCAGAGAGAAAGACAGTGTTTGAGTATGAATACACCGTTAGTTAGCTATTACGGAGTGAATGCAGAGCTCATGGCTTGCATGGTCTTGAAACACATGATATTCAAGTCTTTCAGGTGTATGTGGTGAAACTCACTGTTGTGTGTGACCAGTAAGAGTAGTCGAAGTTATAGCTCTTGTTCTCCTTCGGCTGTTTGGGGTTTATGATTGCTAAAAGCACAGACAACAAGTAAACAAAGGTTAGAGAAGTGCCCAGACCAAGCCCATAAACTAGCAGAAAGTAAGCTATGGTGAAACACTGTGTAGTTCTTGGCTATGGCAGACCAAATGTAAATAGCAACTAGAAAGAGTCTTTGGCTGGCTACATAGATATAATTAGTGCAAAATGCATTGTCATCATTTTAGGGATAATTGTAGACCTGGTGGAATCTGAAATTAGGCCAGGCGTTTGGGGAAATCTGAGCAAGTGCCTCTCTGTGAAGGCTTGAATGGCCAAAGCACAAACGTTGATCATGCTCCTGTTAGCAGCCACTGTCTGTGGCCCATATACACTGAGTTAAGAAAACATTAGGAACACCTTCCTAATACTGAGTTGCACCCCCTTTTGCCCTCAGAACAGCCTCAATTAGTCGGGGCATGGACTCTACAAGGTGTAGCAAGCGTTCCACAGGGATGCATGTTGACTCCAATGCTTCCCAAAGTTGTGTTTTGGCTGGATGTCCTTTGCATGGTGGACCATTCTTGATACACACAGGAAACTGTTGATCGCGAAAAAAAAACAGCAGCGTTGCAGTTCTTGACACACTCAAACCTTTCCGCCTGACTCCTACTACCATACCCTGTTCAGAGGCACTTAAATCTTTTGTCTTGCCCATTCACCCTCTGAACGGCACACATACACAATCCATGTCTCAATTGTCGCAATGCTTAAAAAATCCATCTTTAACCAGTCTCCTCCACTTCCATCTACACTGATTGAAGAGGATGTAACAGGTGAAAATCAATAAGGGATCATAGCTTTCACTTGGATTCACCTGGTCAATCTATGTCTATGTACCTACACTGAGTGGTTTTGTGTACTCAGTGTAGGTACTGCAGTGATGCAATAGTGATGATGTTCCTCTGGTTAATACAGCAGCATCCTCAGTGGTGACTGACCTATGATGATGTCACTTATGCACTTCAATAGACTGGGTTTGTGGGTTATATATTGTGCATCAGGTATTCATAGGGATATGTGATCAGCCAAATTGGAAGTCTTTGTTGTGTGGAACAGAATAATGTGGTTCAGTCCTCCTGAGACAGTTGCATCCAAGAGAGAGGACAACTATTTCCTATCGTATTTTCTAGTTCCTCATCCTTGTTCGCTTGTATTGACTGGAAAGGTGAAATTGAAGAGGATGGTTGATATTGCTATTTGCCGTCCTCCCTATTACTTTCAACGGTCCAGTACTTTCACATCAGTCAGGAAGAGGAAAGGAAGCCATTTTTGAGTATTCCGAATCTGTGCCATGCTAAAGACTGTGGGAATGAGGTCATCATCAGACCGTTGACAGGCACAAAGAAGCAGAATATGACACACACACACACACACATATCATCTGACCTAGCGTCTCAGCTGAGACAGAAACAACGAGGCCTTTTGGACCCTCTGGGCCATGTGATGAGGGATGAGAAGCTCTAGAGGGGACCCCCACAAACACATACACACAGAGAGAGGCTCTCAGTTCTCATTGGAGCCTTTGTCTCATGTGTTGCACGCCTCACTACCCACCATCCTGTCGCTTTCAAGCATGTGTTCCGAGCACCAAGCAGAAAATGGCAGAAGCGCAATGTTTCAGTGATTCTCTACAGTAGAGATGATCGGAATCCACCATGAAGGGTCTATGTTGTGATGAATTTATTAAAATAAGCTTGAGATGGTGTTAGATGGAATGCATAATAGCACCTCCAAAACCATTTAAAATGCCATATGAGGCTGTCTCCTAAAAGCCCAATCTAAAGCAGACCACATTAGTAAATATTTCATCAAACTACATTCATTATTGATGAGAACATCTCTGCCTGGAGTTATCAGACTGGAAATGCTGTATATCCCAATGGAAGGCCTTTCGAGGATTCATCAATACATATTCCAGAGACATTACTAGTATAGAACATTACCTACATAGACTCTAATATTTCCCCTACCAGTACGTAGGCATGGCGGGCCCCAAATCACTTCCTCATCAGTTGACTTGGCCCAACTAAAATATTTTAGGTTTGAAATACTTCAATAGAAATGTTTTGTTTTGGTTGTGGTAGCCCAACCCTGGATAGGCCTTCTGATTTGGGGGCCAATTAACATCCATCCCAGGTTAATCAAGAAGTAACCTAGAAACGAAAGAGCAAAGCTCAGAGTGACCTCAGGTCCATGTGTTTTCTTACACCAATGACAATATAATAGACATTTCTTATCATGCAAATATGCAATACTCACTTGTGGTGTTCCCTGACATCTGGATGATGCACTTGCTGTCCTTCCCGATCTCTCGAGAGTTGAAGGGACGGACCCGGACGGCCACCTTCACTGAAGCCCCCGCCATGATGCCTGTCAGTGGGGGGATGCGCCCGCGACTATAGAGGGGCTCAGTCAGGAGGGGCTTGTCACCAGGTAGATGCTTAACACCTGTGGAGAGGGAAGCCATAGTGAGATGGTGATTTGATTGAAGATCTAATTTGAACGAATTTGTAATGCCATCATCTAAGAAAAGACTGCGCACGCACAAAAATATTGAGGTGTATAAACTTGGCGTACGCCATACGTATGCGCATGTTTCCCGTTATGAATCAGACATGTCGTGAAACTGTGAACGAGCATTATACACTCTTAGGGAAAAAGGTGCCAAGTAGAACCATACAGGGTTCTTCGGTTTGTCCCCACAGGGGAACACCTTTTGGTGCTGGGTAGAACCCTTTGCAGAGGGTTCTATCCAGAACCCTCTATGTAGGGTTTTTCAAGGAACCCCATGCATAAAATATGGTTCTGCCTAGAGTCGTCTATGAATGGTTCTACCATGAACCATTTTATCATCTAAAGGTTCTTCCTAAGCCATCTACGAAGGGTTCTAACGAAAACACTTTTTATGAATGTATAGAGCCCATCAGCCTTATTATGACAATACATAATATTTACTGTATCAGAAGACCTTTCTTTAAGGGCCAAGTTTTATCCTAACACAGTGATGTTAAGAATCTCCTGGTTTACAATGTTGGCTTATAAAGTGATGTGTAATTCTTACTGCAATCCAGCCAGAGTTAGGATATCCAACAAGTGGAATTGTTAATCACCCGCAACCTGCATTCTCGACTGCCAAGGTAGGGAATATGGAATATTGAGACTACCTCAAACATCTAAACTGTCTCAACCATCTCAGTAACGGGTGCCATAAATCCAATTACTAACAGAGTGGATTCGTTTAGAAAACTGTATGTTATTTATATTTGTGCAACATAAAATGTATCAACCAATCAATGTACATGCAAAAACACAGATATTACAGTAAAACAAACCATTCTGAAACACTACCTGTAATAGAGCATGCTGGGACAAATTATATATGGGTCTTTGTAGAACACTTCTTGCCTTCCAAGGAATCATCAAAGACTTCCAAAAACAGTTCATATGATGTTAATAAAGGTTCTAGGTAGTTTTCCAAAAAGGGTTCTTCTGATCAAAACGGTTCTTGGTAGAACCCTATCCCTCCGCAAATAACCCCTTTTATAGTGACAATAACACCCGTATTTTCTGTATACTGGGGAGGAATTGGAATTAGGCCAAGACTGTATCTAAGGAAATAGCATTGCATGGCGAACTTGATCAAATGTCTTTAGAGATGTTGGCAGAATGTTTTCTTTTGCAGTGACATTTGCTGTATCTGACCGTTTCTGAAAGACAACAACAAGTGCACATTGTTGTGAACCTGTAAACAGATTGTTTTAATTCAATAATGTTTTGTATTTACTTTTTCGTGAACCTAAATATGCTGCACTGTCTGCGAATTCTGAAACATTTTCTACTTTCTAATCTAAACTAGCCTACAGTAAGCCCACATACAGTGGTAGCCTACACACATCAATGCAAAAGATCAACTGTCTGTTCACCTGTGAAATTCTACTGTATGTAAACCGCACTCTCTTTCGGACATAAAAATGTGAAATTATAATATTGAATAGGCACAATGAGAGGTGCGCTCAATAATTTGTTGTATGGCTACTTGGGGAATATGAACTCATCGTGGCCATAAAAGTTGAGGAATTTATTTTGCAATGGTTATGATACATGTACTATGTTTATAAGTGAAATATTGTCTGCTCTGGAAATTTGACAGTACAGTATTCAGACGTAGCCTACAAAACGTCAATGGAAAAGGTGAACTGTCTCGGATCAAATAGAGCAAAATACTTTAAATAGCTTATCTATTTACTACTGTAATCTGGGTGCAATTAAATGAGAGATGGGACAAATGGTAACCTATCTTAACTTGTTGAAGGCCTATAGGCTATTTCGCGAATAGGAAAACATCACAGTCAGAAAAGGTGAGGAATTTATTCTGCAATGATCATGGAAATGAAATAAGTCATAGGAAATAAATGCCTATTTCCCACTCTCCCACCCCGGCGCACGACGTAGCCGGTTTACTAAGCGCCAGTCCTGGCAATCCAGAATTACACACACCTGGCAACCATCATTACGCACACCTGGCAACCATCATTACGCACACCTGGCAACCATCATTACGCACACCTGCGCCCCATCATTATACACACCTGGACTTCATCACTGCCTTGATTACTTCCCCTTTATCTAGCACTCTGTAGCCTCATTCAACAGACAGTATTGGTTCTGTTTTCTTGTCCAGACTGCTGCTCTTGTTTTGTATCTTGCCACATTAGTTATTATTAAACTCACCAACTGCACCTGCTTCATGACTCCCTATGTCTCTGTTACAATAGATTTTCACTTTTCTCACTAACAGCAAATTATTGCACCTTGCTATTATATTTATCTTCCTGTTTTTTTGTTAGGAAAACGAGTGTCATCATACTGTATATCGTTATTAATATACACCTAATGTGTGATAACTAGCAAATTAATTAGCAAACTAACGTCAGCCTGCCTAGCTGGAGTTTCTGAAGAAGGAAAATGTTTTATTTGTACAATTTCCAAAAGATAAACAAACAAAAACATTTATGAGACGTGTTTGTGCTGTCATTAGTAGCACAATTTCTAACTTATTTGCATTTATTTTTACTTACACTTGTATGTTGACTTCTCCATTTGTCACGTTCTGACCATAATTTGTGTGTTTTCCTTGTTTTAGTGTTGGTCAGGACGTGAGCTGGGTGGGCATTCTATGTTGTGTGTCTAGTTTGTCTGTTTCTGTGTTTGGCCTGATATGATTCTCAATCAGAGGCAAGTGTTAGTCATTGCCTCTGATTGGGAACCATATTTAGGTAGCCTGTTTTGTGTTGGGATTTGTGGGTGATTGTTTCTTGTCTTTGTTTCTATGCACCAGATAGGACTGTTTTCGGTTTTCACATGTATTGTTTTGTAGTTAGTTCATGTTAAGTGTCTCTTATTAAAGAACCATGAACTATAACCACGCTGCGTTTTGGTCCGCCTCTCCTTCCCAGGAAGACAACCGTTACAGAATCACCCACCACAACAGGACCAAGAGGCGTGGTGACAGGCAGCGGCAGCAGGAGCAGCGCAAGGAGGAATGGACATGGGAGGATGTTTTGGACGGCAAGGGTTGCTACACTTGGGAGGAGATCCTGGCGGGAAAGGATCGCCTTCCATGGGAACAGGTGGAGGCAGCTAGGAGAGCAGAGGCAGCCGGAGAGAGGAGCCGGCGATACGAGGGATCACGGCTGGCAAGGAAGCCTGAGAGTCAGCCCCAAAAATGTATTGGGGAGGGGCACACAGGAAGTATGGCGAAGCCAGGTAGGAGACCTGCGCCAACTTCCTGTGCTTACCGGAGGGCGAGAGAGACCGGGCAGGCACCGTGTTATGCTGTGGAGTGCACGGTGTCCCCAGTGCGGGTGCATAGCCCGGTGCGGTACATACCAGCTCCTCGTATCGGCCGGGCTAGAGTGGGCATCGAGCCAGGTGTCATGAAGCCAGCTCTACGCATCTGGTCTCCAGTGCGTCTCCTTGGGCCGGCGTACATGGCACCAGCCTTGCGCATGGTGTCCCCGGTTCGCCTGCACAGCCCAGTGTGGGCTAATCCATCACGCCGCACTGGCAGGGCGACCGGGAGCATTCAACCAGGTAAGGTTGGGCAGGCTCGGTGCTCAAGAGCTCCAGTGCGCCTGCACGGTCCGGTCTATCCAGTACCACCTCCACGCACCAGCCCTCCGGTGGCAGCTCCCCGCACTCGCCCTGAGGTGCGTGTCCTCGGCCCAGTACCACCAGTGTCGGCACCACGCACCAGGCCTACAGTGCGCCTCGTCTGTCCAGCGCTGCCAGAGCCTTCCTCCTCTCCAGCGCTAGCAGAGTCTCCCGTCTGTCCAGAGCCGCTAGAGTCTCCCGTCTGTCCAGAGCCGCTAGAGTCTCCCGACTGTCCAGAGCCGCTAGAGTCTCCCGTCTGTCCAGAGCCGCTAGAGTCTCCCGTCTGTCCAGAGCCGCTAGAGTCTCCCGTCTGTCCAGAGCCGCCAGAGCCGCCAGTCAGCATGGAGCCGCCTTAGCCGCCAGTCAGCATGGAGCCGCCAGAGCCGCCAGTCAGCATGGAGCCGCCAGAGCTGCCAGTCAGCATGGAGCCGCCAGAGCCGCCAGTCAGCATGGAGCCGCCAGAGCCGCCAGTCAGCATGGAGCCGCCAGAGCCGCAATTCAGCATGGAGCCGCCAGAGCCGCCAGTCAGCCAGGATCCTCCAGAGCCACCAGTCAGCCAGGATCCTCCAGAGCCGCCAGTCAGCCAGGATCCTCCAGAGCCGCCAGTCAGCCAGGATCCGCCAGAGCCGCCAGTCAGCCAGGATCCGCCAGAGCCGCCAGTCAGCCATGATCCGCCAGAGCCGACAGTCAGCCAGGATCCGCCAGAGCTGCCAGTCAGCATGGAGCCGCCAGAGCCGCCAGTCAGCATGGAGACGCCAGAGCCGCCAGTCAGCATGGAGCCGCCAGAGCCGCCAGTCAGCATGGAGCCGCCAGAGCCGCCAGTCAACCTAGGATCCTCCAGAGCCACCAGTCAGCCAGGATCCTCCAGAGCCGCCAGTCAGCCAGAATCCGCCAGAGCTGTCAGTCAGCCAGAAGCTGCCAGAGCCGTCAACCAGCCTGAGCTACCTCTCAGTCCTAAGCTACCCCTCAGGCCTGAGCTATCCTTCAGTCCTGAGCTACTGGGGGGGGGGGGTACTGTCACGTTCTGACCATAGTTCTTGTGTGTTTTCCTTGTTTTAGTGTTGGTCAGGACGTGAGCTGGGTGGGCATTCTATGTTGTATGTCTAGTTTGTCTGTTTCTGTGTTTGGCCTGATATGGTTCTCAATCAGAGGCAGGTGTTAGTCATTGTCTCTGATTGGGAACCATATCAGGTAGCCTGTTTTGTGTTGGGATTTGTGGGTGATTGTTTCTTGTCTTTGTGTCTATGCACCAGATAGGACTGTTTTCGGTTTTCACATGTATTGTTTTGTAGTTAGTTCATGTTAAGTGTCTCTTATTAAAGAACCATGAACTATAACCACGCTGCGTTTTGGTCCGCCTCTCCTTCCCAGGAAGACAACCGTTACACCATTGATGTTGTTTTCGGGGGCGTTTCAGGCCCCGGAGTGAACATAATTATACACTCGCAAACACGACTATAAACGAGGGCTGAGGGGCTTACGAAGATGTTCAGCGCCAGTAGCTAGTGCCAACAACAGGCAGTATTTAGCAGTCATAGCAAGTAAACCCTTTCTGTAACCGTTACTGGGAATGTTGTTGTAGTTAAGGATGCATTGGTCTTCAAATGAACCTGGATTTGTTACAAGATACCGTTCTGATGTATCTCTGCACATCTCTGGCTAGTGCATTGCTATGTTCACAGTAACTTGCCACTAGCTTCCTGTAAGTTACTGTAAAATTCTGAGCAATGACAGCGCAACACGGGTAAAAAAAGAAAGTAAATGCAACTGTAAGCATGTTAGCATTTGTGTAGCAATTGGACTTCTAGAGGCCTGAAAGTCTTCCAAACTGGCTGGGATTACAGTGCAAAACAGATCAAAATGACACAGATATATATTCAACCATTTGAAGTTTAAGACCTGCTGTCACTGATGTGTTCTTTATACACCTTAAACAGCTAGAAAACTACTCCAACATATCAATTGGTACACAGCATTCTCAATAACGGGTGCATGAAATAACTTACAAGGCACGCCTCAAAATAAGTTAATGAGCCAGTGATGCTTTCCCCTCCCACAACATTTTCCTACAATACACTATATTTTAGAGAATGCTGCAGTAAATATACAGCAGACAGTACTTTATTGTTAAATGTTACTGTAATAAAAGTACAGCAATTGCTAACATCAAATATGTAATTATATATATCAGCATACCAATTTGGCGTTTTATTTCACTTGAACTTGTTTCACTTGAACAATTCAATGGGGTTTATTGGCATGGGTAACATGTGTTTACATTGCCAAAGCAAGTGAACTAGACAATCAGAAATGAACAACAAACACTACACTCACAAACATGGCAAAGGGATAGAAACATTTGTCATATAGTGATTATATACAGTCTTGTAAAATTGAGCAAACACATCTCATTTACATTGGTACAGCACTCTCACTAACGGGTGAAACAAATATAGCCTCTTACAAGGTATACCTCCAAATTTGTGAGAAGGGTGCAAATTGTGGACTGCAATTTTAGGGAGTTCTGGCACGTGGGCATTCCTGCATCTTCAGGAACCTCTCTTTGTACTTACAGTGCATTCGGAAAGTATTCAGACCCCTTCCCTTTTTCCACATTTTGTTACTTTACAGTCTTGCTCTAAAATGGATTAAATATTTTTTTCCCTCATCAATCTACACACACAACCCCACAATAACTGAGCAAAAACTGGTTTTTAGATTATTTTTGCTCATTTATTTCTAAATAAAAACAGAAATACCTTATTTACATAAGTATTCAGACCCTTTGCTAGGAGACACGAAATTGAGCTCTGGTGCATCCTGCTTGCATTGATCGTTCTTGAGCTGTTTCTACAACTTGATTGGAGTCCACCTGTGGTAAATTAAATTGATTGGACATGATTTGCCTATATAAGGTTCCACAGTTGACAGTGCATGTCAGAGCAAAAACCAAGCCATGCGGTCGAAAGAATTGTCCGTAGAGACAGGATTGTGTCGAGGCACAGATCTGGGGAAGGGCAGGAAAAAAGGTCTGCAGAATTGAAGGTCCCCAACAACATAGTGGCCTCCACCAATCTTAAATGGAAGAAGTTTGGAACCACCAAGACTCTCCAGGGGCTGGCCGCCCGGCCAAACTGAGCAATTGGTGGAGAAGGACCTTGGTCAGGGAGGGTGACCAAGAACCTGATGGTTCCTATGTGGAGATGGGAGAACCTTCCAGAAGGACAACCATCTCTGCAGCACTCCACCAATCTGACCTTTACTGTAGAGTGGCGACACGGAAAACACTCCCAAGTAAACAGCACATGACAGCCCGCTTGGAGTTTGCCAAAAGGCACCTAAAGGACTCTTAGACCATGAGAAACAAGATTCTCTGGTCTCATGAAACCAAGATTGAGCTCTTTAGCCTTAATGCCAAGTGTCACGTCTGGAGGAAACCTGGCACCATCCCTACGGTGAAGCATGGTGGTGGCAGCATCATGCTGTGGGGATGTTTTTCAGCGGCAGGGACTGGGAAACTAGTCAGGATCGAGGGAATGATGAACTGAGCAAAGTACAGAAAGATCCTTGATGAATATCTGCTCTAGAGCGCTCAGGACCTCAAAATGGAAGGTTGGAAGGTTCACCTTCCAACAGGACAATGACCCTAAGCAAACAGCCAAGACAATGCTGGAGTGGCTTCGGGACAAGTCTCTGAATGTCCTTGAGTGGCCCAGCCAGAGCCCGGACTTGAACCCGATCGAACATCTCTGTGCAGCGACGCTCTCCATCCAACCTGACAGGACCTGCAGAGAAGAATGGGAGAAACTCCCCAAATACAGGTGTGCCAAGCTTGTAATGTCATACCCAAGAAGCTTGAGGCTGTAATCGCTACCAAGGTGCTACAACAAAGTACTGATTAAAGGGTATGAATACTTATGTAAATGTGATATTTCTTTTTTTATATAAATTAGAAGAATTCCTAAAAACCTGTTTTTGCTTTGTCATTATGGGATACTGTGTGTAGATTGATGAGGAGAAAAAACAATTGAATCCATTTTAGAATAAGGCTGTAAAGTAACAAAATGTAGAAACAGTCAAGCGGTCTGAATACTTTCCGAATGCACTGTAGAACGTTACATTTTTAAGCTAGGACAGGCGGGAGACTTTGGGCGCTCCAGTACAGTAGATGGCGTTAATGCACAATAACGTTGGATGCCGATAAACCCCAGAGAAGAAGGGGAGGGGGCGACAACGGTAGTTAGCTAAACATACACCAGTAGACAGTGTCCTTTGTCCTCGCCTGTCGGGCGCAGTTTTCTCGCAGTTCTGTTAATGACGGCAGGGGTAGGTGTTCAACAGGAGAGAGCGAAGGACACTGTGTGCTAGCTTAGCCAGCTAGTCTGGTAGTCCGGGAGGCGGTGGCGACATTGTGTGCTCGCTAGCTAACTAACTAGCTAGCTAGCACATGGTGTCCCTAACGAGCAAGTTAGCTTGTTAGCACACCGTGTCCCTAACGAGCAAGTTAGCTAGTTAGCTAGCTACACAGTGTCACCCCAGCCTACGGTGCTAGCGGGGGGCTGTTCATGAAGAATCAATGGAATGCTTGAGGGGGAATGCCCACATGCAGGAATGCCCCAAATTGCGGGCCCATTATTGAAATGTGTTAATGGAACACAACAATACCATGAACCCGAAAAATGCTTTTGGCACTCCAAAATTACAGTATGGTACAATATTATTGTACTGGGAGTACTGAATTACAGTATATTACTGTAGATTTACAGGGAAAGGTTTTTAAATTCACAAAACAGTTTCTCACTGTATTCTGTGGGTGGTACTGTGTTTCAGTACATATCTAACAGTACAGTAGCCAGTGTGTTACTGTAGATATACAGAACAAATACATACATATTTGTATATATTGGTATGTAGACTACTGTATTATGTAGGGTACAGCATTCTAACTAATGGGTGCAAGAAAATATAGCCTTTTACAAGGCGCACCTCAAAATATGTTAATGAGACAGAGATTATTTTGCAAACCACATTTTCCCACAATGCATCATAATTCACAGTATGCTGCTGTAGATATACAGCAACATAGGTAATACAGTATTTTAGTACAGTATTTTAATTTGTCAATTTAAAGCAATGTGTAGCACTACATAGCCTGCTTGCTAGCACCAACATGAGGGCAAACTAGCGTGGCTATCTGTACAATCGATCACTGCTCTTATTTATTTTCATTCTCGATGGGTATTTAAATATTTTAGTCTACAACGCAGCAGCTGACAATGCCAATATGTAGCCTAATTAGGGCCTGCGTCGGTAGGCCTATTGACCAAATAATGTCCCATCCATTACAAAATAGTTTGGCTTGTTACGTTTCATGATTTCCTTGATTCTACAGAAATCAATAGGCTATCAACCCAATGTGGTTGCGAAAAATCTCCCCAGTCATATCTTTCATGTGCACACCGTCAGAACACATATTTTTGCCAGCATCACAAAACATACAGCACGCAAAAAAAAAAATGTAATAAATACATAAATTACATAATTGACAAATATTATGCACCGACCTAGTTCGTGGTTTTCTGTTTACACTCGAAAAGACCGAAAATTCATAACGTAAATATTGTCTTCTCCAACATCTTGCGCTGCCGCACCTCAATGCAAACGCACTGTCAAAGCAAAAGGCCATCACTCCATTTGGTGCTATGCTATTCGCCCACTGTAAATATCGATGTCATTGAATTCATCCGCCCATAAATTCATCCCTGCGACACGTTAAGCAAATTCAGGATTATCAGATGTAGTTGTTTGTTTTGACTGTGAATCAGATTGAATTAAATAGGCTATTGACAAGGTTATTCTGTAAACCTGTAAAAACAATTGTTTCAACCCTGAGAAAGAGCGGAGCACCACCCTTGGTTCCCCACTGCGTCAACCCAAGGCCATGATCAAAAAACAACATCTCATCAGAAAATAACACATCTCAATCGTTTTACCTAACCACCTCGAATTCGACGACAGCAGTGGGTTCCTCCTTGATATGTTTTCCTCCCGTCGATATCAGCTAACAGCCTCCCTCGGTGTATCCATGCAGGGAGTATCCGCCCCGAGCAATAGAAAGAGACACAGAGCTAGACCACCCCAGTCAGGGCTATTGGTGAATGGGTTCTAACAGGGCCTGGTACACAGTAGCACGTCAGTCTGTCTGCCAGCAAGCCAGACATGGGTATGGTAGGGTAGGGGAATAGACAGGGAGGAGAGAGGAGAGGAATTAGGCTAGAGCTAGATGGATGCAGGAGGCGAGCTCAGAAGAGAACGACCTTTGGTTGGTCCACAGTAAAAATGACTCAGGTGCCTCAGCCAAGGCTGCTGGGAGTCAGTGATGACATCGGCATCATCATAGTGGGAGCAGGCAGTAGAGCAGTTATTTAAGAAGAAAAAAATGTATTGCAACAATAATAACAATATTACACATCAATACAGTGTAATATAATGGGGGGAATTAAATAATAGAACCCAGTGATGCAACACAGAGAAGGGAGGAGGGAGGGGGAAACTGAGGGAGAGAGCAAACAGGGAATGAAAAGGCTGGGATGGATAGGAAATGGCTAGGGATCCATGTGTTGCCGCCATGATACAAAGAACAGATACAGTACTTTGAGGTGGGGTAGATCTCATTGGTGTCTCACTAAGCTAAACAGTAGAGAGTAACGTTGTAATTCTATCCCGGGGTCAATGCATGTGCACATACAGTACCACACCAAACATGCATCCACTGGCTGTTCAGTGAATGAAGTCTTTGTTGTTCGAGATCAAGTATTCAGCTGTGTGGACACCAGTCAACAATTTGGGTCATTGTTTCTGGCAAATATGGTTTCTTTGTCTAGTGACACAAAGGATTTGTGTTATTACACTGGACTGCAACACGAATACAGAGTAGAGAGCAGAGATATGTTCGAAATGTTCTAAGAAGTCACCATGTAATTCCCTGTATTTGTATTTCCGTGAGTGATCTCTGTGAAGTAAATATATTCATGGGATCTTCCTCCTTTCAAGACACTGTAGTTCTCTTCCGAGATATTCTAATGAAGCTCTTTCTCAAATCAACTTAATACGTCATCATTTTGAAATAACAGTATCCTTGATCATATGCTCTATCAGAGCCCGGTATCACAACCGGCCATGATTGAGAGTCCCGTAGGGGCGGTGCACAATTGGCCCAGCGTCGTCCGGGTTTGGCCGGTGTAGGCTGTCATTGTAAATAAGAATTTGTTCTTAACTGACTTGCCTAGTTAAATGAAGGTTAACATTTAAAAATAATAATAATAAAAATAGAGGACGCTGAGGAGGGTAGTAGAAGCGCAATGTTTCATCGCCATCTGCTGGACAGCTGTTACTATTACATAAAGCCGGCGTAGATAATCAAATCAAATCAAAATAGCACAATAAAATAACAATACCGAGGCTATATACAGGGGGTACCAGTACCGAGTTAATGTGAGGGGGTACAGGTTAGTCAAAGTAATTTGTACATGTAGGTAGAGGTAAAGTGACTTTGCATAGATGATAAACAGCAAGTAGCAGCAGTGTAAAAACAAAGGGGGGTGTCAATGTAAATAGTCCAGGTGGCCATTTGATTAATTGTTCAGCAGTCATATGGCTTGGGGGTAGTAGCTGTTAAGGAGCCTTTTGGGCATAGACTTGGCACTCCGATAACGCTAGCCATGTGGAAGCAGAGACTGGGGTGGCCAGTCCTCTTCTGGCTGTGCCGGGTGGAGATTATAACAGAACATGGCCAAGATGTTCAAATGTTCATAAATGACCAGCATGGTCCAATAATAATAAGGCAAAACAGTTGAAACTGGAGCAGCAGCACGGCCAGGTGGACTGGGGACAGCAAGGAGTCATCATGTCAGGTAGTCCTGAGGCATGGTCCTAGGGCTCAGGTCCTCCGAGAGAGAGAAAGAAAGAGAGAAAGAGAGAATTAGAGAGAGCACACTTAAATTCACACAGGACACCGAATAGGACAGGAGAAGTACTCCAGATATAACAAACTGACCCTAGCCCCCCGACACATAAACAACTGCAGCAGAAATACTGGAGGCTGAGACAGGAGGGGATTGAGATTGTTGGGGCGGTATGCCAATTGGAGTGGGTCACTGTGGGGACGATGTCGTTGATGCACTTATTGATGAAGCTGGTGGCTGAGTTGGTATACTCCTCAATGCCATTGGATGAATCAGAGAACATATTCCAGTCTGTGCTAGCAAAACAGTCCTGTAGCGTAGCATCCACATCATCTGATGACTTCCATTTTGAGCGAGTCACTGGTACTTCCTGCTTTAGTTTTTGCATGTACGCAGGAATCAGGAGGATAGAATTATGGTCAGATTTTCCAAATGGAGGGCAAGCTTTTAAAATGTTTTTTTTTATATATATACTTAGTTTTTATTGTAGGAACACAAAGAAAGTACAAATAAAGTCAAATAAAATAACAACAAAAAAAGATCTGGCAGTTACAGTGCACTTCATACCTTCATCATCATATCATCATGTTAGTTACATTGACATCTTTGAATGAGACCTTTTCCAAGTACGAAACCCATTTTTTCCCAGTATTCTTGACCTCTCTCCTGTTGAGTTCTTAAAGGTCATACGCTCCATGTGGTGTATTTCTTCTACAATGTCTATCCATTGTGTCACTGTGGGAGGGTCTAATTGAAGCCATTTCCTAGTTATAGCCTTTTTCCTGGCTGCAAGTAGAACCTTCAAGAGGTACTTTTCTCTATTGTGTAAGTTATCAGGTATTTCACCCATGTACAAAGAAATGAATGTTTGTTCTATGTCAAATCCCATTATTTTTCCAATGTTAGATCTTATTTCTCCCCAGTAAGTTTCGATTGCGGGGCAAGTCCAAAAGATATGAGAGTGGTCCGGGAGGGCGAGCTCTGTATGCGTCTCTGTGTGTGGAGTAAATGTGGTCTAGAGTGATTTTTTTTCTCCGGTTGCACGTGACATGCTGGTAGAATTTAGCTAAAACAAATTAAAGTTTGCCTGCATTAAAGTCCCCGGCCACGAGGAGCGCCGCTTTTGGATGAGCATTTTCTTGTTTGCTTATGGCCTTATACAGCTCGTTGAGTGCGGTCTTAGTGCCAGTATCAGTTTGTGGTGCTAAATAGATGGCCACGAAAAATATAGATAAAAACTCTCTTGGGCAGATAGTGTGGTCTACAGCTTATGAGGTACTCTACCTCAGGCGAGCAATACCGAGACCTCCTTAATATTAGACAACGCGCACCAGCTGTTATTTATAAATAGACACACACCACCACCCATCCACCCATAATGTCCCGCTGGTAGGATAGTCTTGAGCGGAGATCATCCATTTTATTCTCCAGTGATTTCACGTTGGCCAATAGAACGGATAGTAGAGGCGGGTTACCCACACGCCGATGAATTCTCACAAGGCACCCCGCTCTCCGCCCCCTATATTTCCATCTTCTATTCACGCAAATGTTGGGGATTCGGGCCTGGTCTCTGAGAAGCAGTATATCCTTTGCGTCGGACTCATTAAAGAAAAGATCTTCGTCCAGTTTGAGGTGAGTAGTCGCTGTTCTGATATCCAGAAGCTCTTTTTGGTCATAAGAGACAGTAGCAGCAACATTATGTACAAAATAGGTTAAAAAACAATGAGAAAAAAACACACAAAATAGCATAGTTGGTTAGGAGACCGTCAAATGCTTTGTGATGTGGTTATAATGCATTAAAAGATCTGCCATAAGAACCTACCTTATCATGTCTCATTTTCCTCTCATAATATAGTAATGATTCTGACTACCTAACATCTTTAGTCATTTGAAAATGTAGAGACAAAAGATATTAAAGATATTAAAAAATATATATTAAAGACTAATACATGCTTATAAAAATAATCAAATGTTTGAAGGTCACTATTTTGTGAACCTGTTTTGCAGTATTGACTTGTGCAAGGGATCACAAAAATTGTATGCTCGGTTTGTGATGGACAACAGTGACAAACTGATAGCCTGACAGACGTCATGTCTGCTCTTCTGTTCATCAGATAAGGAAAGACATGATGTAGGCAGGACATACAGTGTTAAGCTGGCACGTTATTTGGACATGTGGGGCCAGTGCATATATATTCAGTACAGGGGTCCTAACAGTGCTCATGATCATGCCAGATTTGATTTCCCCTTTTTCGCTTTACCCAAACCAAATCAATATACCCTTTCTCTTCCCCTTTCTCTCCCTCTACGTCTCTTTCTCGCTTCCTCTTACCCCCTTCTCACCCCCCCCCCTCTCTCTTTCTCTCTCTCTCTCTCTCTTCCTCTCACCCCATTCTCTCGCTCTCTCTATCTCGTGCTCTCTCTCTCTCTCTAGCGCAAAGGCCACAGAGATAAACAGTCTGTCAAATGATTGATCACGTGACATCAGAGGGAGGCACAAGATCCTGCTGTAACATAATAGCTAAACCAGACTGGAAAAACTTGAAGCCAATTGAGCTGCCCACTACTTCGAGAAACTCACAACTTTGTTTCAACAAGCAAGGAAAATTCTAAATGATTCATCCTGTCCACTAGACATTCATTCACAATGGATGGTATATTCTTATACCCATTACATGTGTTTCTGCATGGATTTCTGAAAATAGAGTTCTGGCTATCACATTGTATTCTCATTCAATCGATCAATTGATGATGTGAATCAAATGTATATTATAGTACTCCTTCAAGTAACTCCTTTAATTTATCTTACCCCTTCCTTCCTTGAACTCTTTTAAGTCGACAAGTTGGTCAAAACTCCCACCCTGAATGACTTCACTGTACTCAAAGTCAATGAAAAGTCATTACTACTTTAAAATATTTATGTGATACTGACTCAAATCTATACTAAAAATGGATATAAACGCAACATGTAAAGTGTTGGTCCTAATGTGCATGAGCTGAAATCAAAGATCCCAGAAATGTTCCATACGCACATACTCTCAAAAAAAACCCAGGACCGTCCAATGTGCCGCCCCATGTTTTAGCCGCAGGTGGTAGGGCAATTATCGGCCATTTGCACCAAGAAAAGTACGAGGCAAACGTGTAACCCCATGGCTGCACCCCTGCCTAGTCATGTGAAATCCATAGATTAGGGCTTAATTTATTTCATTTGACTGATTTCCTTCTTTGAACTGTAACTCAGTTTAACTCTTTAAAATCTCAAAAAGTGTTACATTCTGTGTTTATATTTTTGTTTAGTGTAAATGAAAGTCACACCAACTCTATTTTTGTAAATTATGATAACAAATTAGCTTTTTTTCCCAGCATGCTCTATTTCAGATAGATTTTTTAAAATTGTTTTTCATGTGTTTTTGCATTGTACATTGATTGATTAATGTTATGCTATAAAAAATATATAATTTTTTCTAAACTAATCCAATCATTGAAGTTTTGCACCGGTTACTGAAATGGTTGTTCCAGTTGAAATGTCTTAGGTAGTTTCTGCCCACTCTTCTTAACTTTGGCAGTCATTATGAATGCAGGTGAATACAAATGTCAACTGTTGGACTAATGCTGGCTAGATTCCAATAGTAATTGCTCATCCCTTTGCAAGCCAATGTAATGTGAACAGTTAGGGTTGCAGAATTCTAGTAAGTTTTCCAGAAACCCTGGTTGGAAGATTACAGGAAAAATATTTGCAGAGTTTTGCAATCTTTCTTGCAGGCTTGATGTGGCCCGTAAAACAACGAGTTTCAGGCCAATGTATAAGGCCTTATGACATACAGTATGTAATGGTTCAAGTATGATTTTTTTTACTTTCGGAAAAGTTTTATTAACACATTTCCTTTAAAAACAGCTCATACATTTTTTACATCATTTATACACATACAAACGGCAACAAAGCATAAAACACAGCATTTGAAAGTTACATTTCAATTTGTTAAAAAGTATGTGTTGTTAAAATCAATGAAAACAACCATAAATAAAAGTACTTTCCTTGTAAACATCAAATCTGTAAAAGCCATTTAAAATGTGTACTAATGATCTAACAAAGGTAAAAAAATTGAAGACATGAAAAACATGTTAAAAAGTCACTTTGTTAAAAGGCTGTCTTCGGTCCCTTGTACAGGAGCGGGGTGAGTCCTTATCAAACGCACCTCATCCTGCTCCTCTGAATAAATTACCGTCCCCTCCGTCGGGGCCCAGAGGAGATCCCTCCCCTAGGCGCATCGCCCTAGGCGCCGCAGCGCTGTCAGGCCGTGGCCGCCGGGACCTAGGGTGTTGTGGGGGACCCTTCGCCTGGGGTCGAGGCCCCCTTCCTTCCATACCACCCCAGGGCTTCCGTGGCTACCATCGCCACTGCCTGGGGGGTGGTCTCTACGCTTTTCCCTACCAGCAGGTTGCGGGAGGACCACAGTGCTTCCTTCAAGCACAGGAGGGTGGGCCAGTACTTGGTGAAGGCCTTATTTATACCGTCGGCCCACTCCATACAGCACGAGCTGAGGTGTTAGGTCCTCCCCTGCTGGCAGACACAGGGTTATCAGGGGGCCTGCTTCCTTCCACAGGTCCATGGCAGCTCTGCACTCCCAGAGCATGTGCCTCACCGACTCTTCTTGGCCGCAGCCTGGTCGGGGGCACGCGGATGTCCTCGCCATGCCGCGTGAGTGCATAACGGCCATCACCAGGAGGATCTCGTGGGCGACCATCCAGGACAGGTCCCGATGCCGATTCAGGAGAGCAGGATGGGCCACGTTGCGCCAAACCGTTGTGGACACACTGGTTCCCGATCTTGCACAAGAGAGAGGAGAGAGCGGTGTTTAGTGAAGACCGTGACTGTTTCTTTTTCCAGTTTAAAATGTCTTAAAACTTCTGGAGCTGGACGTAGTGTGTGGGTAACAGGAAAGAGACTGGGGCTCGCAGGTCGACTGGGATCAGCCTCAGAGTCCTGAGGTAAGATCCCAGCCAGAACTGTGCGAGGGCCTGAGTCTTGTTGTTGACCGGGGAGGTGGCAAGAGTCAGAGGTAACGCTGTGTAGCGGCTGCCCAGGAACAAGCAAGCCTTTCCCCCCCTTGGACCTGGGCCTCTTTACCAGCTCCCTCCTGAGCCTCTCCCACAGGAACTAAAAAAGCATCCGCTCCAGGTCTAAAATACTCCTTTGAGGGGGAATAAAAACATAACTGATTAATAAAAGCACAGGTAAAATCACAGCTTTAATGATTAAAACCTTGCCCACAAAAGTCAGCTGTCGCAGTCCCCAAAAACCCAGTCTCTGTCTTACTGTCCCCAGGATCCCACTCCAGTTACCGATCCCTCATCCCCCCCGGTCAAACTTTACCCCCAGTACCTTTATGTCCGTCATTTTGACTGTCAGAGGTAGTCTGGTCAAGTCTGGGTCTGCCCACGGTCCGAGAAATTGGGCCTCTGTCTTGTCTCTGTTCAGTCTCGCCCCAGAGGCTCGTCCGTGCCAGTCAGTCTGTAACGGTTTTCTTCCTGGGAAGGAGAGGAGGACCAAAATGCAGCGTGGTTATTTATAAACATCTTTAATGAAAGATGAAAACATGTACACTATACAAAATAAGAAAACGTGGAAAAACCGAAACAGTCCTAACTGGTGCAAAACACAGAGACAGGAACAACCACCCACAAGATACCTAAAGAATATGGCTGCCTAAATATGGTTCCCAATCAGAGACAACGATAAATTGAGAACCACTCCAGGCAACCATATACTTACCTAGAATGGCGGCTCTGGCGGATCCTGGCAGACGGGAGACTCTGGCGGCTCTGGACAGACGGGAGACTCTGGCGGCCCTGGACAGACGGGAGACTCTGGCGGCCCTGGACAGACGGGAGACTCTGGCGGCCCTGGACAGACGGGAGACTCTGGCGGCCCTGGACAGACGGGAGACTCTGGCGGCCCTGGACAGACGGGAGACTCTGGCGGCCCTGGACAGACGGGAGACTCTGCTAGTGCTGGAGAGGAGGAAGGCTCTGGCAGAACTGGACAGACGAGGCGCACTGTAGGCCTGGTGCGTGGTGCCGGCACTGGTGGTACTGGGCCGAGGACACACACCTCAGGGCGATTGCGGGGAGCTGCCACTGGAGGGCTGATGCGTGGAGGTGGTACTGGATAGACCGGACCGTGCAGGCGCACTGGAGCTCTTGAGCACCGAGCCTGCCCAACCTTACCCGGTTGAATGCTCCTGGTCGCCCTGCCAGTGCGGCGAGGTGGAATAGACCGCACTGGGCTGTGCAGGCGAACCGGGGACACCATGCGTAAGGCTGGTGCCATGTACGCCAGCCCAAGGAGACGCACTGGAGACCAGATGCGTAGAGCCGGCTTCGTGACACCTGGCTCGATGCCCACTCTAGCACCGGCCGATACGAGGAGCTGGTATGTACCGCACCGGGCTATGCACCCGCACTGGGGACACTGTGCGCTCCACAGCATAACACGGTGCCTGCCCGGTCTCTCTCGCCCTCCGGTAAGCACAGGAGGTTGGCACAGGTCTCCTACCTGGCTTCGCCATACTCCCTGTGTGCCTCCCCCCCCAAGAAATGTTTGGGGCTGACTCTCGGGCTTCCTTGCCAGCCGTGTTCCCTCGTATCGCTCCTCTCTCTGGCTGCCTCTGCTCTCCTAGCTGCCTCCACCTGTTCCCATGGGAGGCGATCCTTTCCCGCCAGGATCTCCTCCCATGTGTAGCAACCCTTGCTGTCCAACACATCATCCCATGTTCATTCCTCCTTGTGCTGCTCCTGCTGCCGCTGCCTGTCACCATGCCGCTTGGTCCTGTTGTGGTGGGTGGTTCTGTAATGGTTTTCTTCCTGAGAAGGAGAGGACCAAAATGCAGCGTGGATATTTATAAACATCTTTAATGAAAGATGAAAACGTGAACATTATACAAAATAAGAAAACGTGGAAAAACCGACACAGTCCTAACTGGGGCAAAACACAGAGACAGGAACAACCACCCACAAGATACCTAAAGAATATGGCTGCCTAAATATGGTTCCCAATCAGAGACAACGATAAACACCTGCCTCTGATTGAGAACCACTCCAGGCAACCATAGACTTACCTAGAACACTCAACTGAACACAATAGACCATAGACTACAAAACCCCTAGACAAAAAAAGACACATATAATCACCCATGTCACACCCTGGCCTAAACAAAATAATAAAGAAAACACAGATAACTAAGGCCAGGGCGTGACACAGTTCTCCCCAGAGTCTTGTCGACGGATAAAAGGCCGGTACATAAAATGTTGACGTCGTCCATGTAAAAGACGCACTTGGCGGTCATCCCCCCACTCCCCGGGATACCCACCCCACTGATCCGTTGGTCCCTTCTCAAGACCTGTGCCAGTGGTTCAATACAGGCCACGAACAGAAGAGGAGATAACGGACAGTCCTGACGGACGCCGCAGTGTACTCCCACTGCTTTTGACAGATGCCCATTTACAAGGATTTTGCTGGTGATGTCCCCGTACAGCAGTCCCTGTCCGGGAAACCCATTTTTTGCAGTACCTTAAAGAGGTACTGGTGCGAGACCCGATCAAAGGCTTTTTCAAAATGTAGGACTACAAGCCGCATATTTCTGTCTCTCGCATAACAGATGGCATCTCGGATCAGTATCAGGCTGGCCGTGATCTTCCTTCCTTCCGGGAACGGCACAGGTTTGATCCGGGTGGATCACCTCCCCAAAAACAGAAGACATTCTGAGTGTTAAAACCTTGGTAAAAAGTACTAACTATCAAAGTTTAAAAGGGTTATCGGTCTCCAGTTCTTCAGGTCCATCCTGTCGTTTTTCTAAGGTAAAAGAGTCACGATCCCCACTCTAAAACTGTCAGGTAGTCTGTCAAGATGTTCAAAGTCAGTAAAAACAGTCAGAAGTTCGTCGGCTGAAACATCCCAAAAGGTAAAATAAAAACTCCAAAGGGAGGCCGTCCTCCCCAGGTGATTTTACCCCTCTTAAAATGTTTCAGTCTTTGGTCGATTTCTGTCCTCGTCGGGTCTTTTATCAGGTCGTCCGTGTTGTGTAGGGTCTTGTCAATGTATGTTAAAAGGTCCCCCATTGTTTCCTTGCACACATCTTTTACCCCAAACAGTTCCCCATAAAAATCCTTGACTACTTATTTTATTCCCCCTGTATCTGTTTTTAAAACCCCATCTTTATTTTTTAAACCAGTCATTAACCTACCCTTACTAACTATTTTCTTAAAAAAGTACCTAGTGCACTTCTCCCCCTCTTCTAATTCCCTTTCTTTACTTCTTAAAATAACCCCCCTTTACTTCTTAAAATAATTATCATATTGGTTCAAGTATGATAATTGTATTCAGCTAGGAACTCACTTAATGAAGGCCACAAGAATGACAACAATGGAATTCAACAACCATGTATCTGTCACTAACAAATACAGTCATGGGTGGTACCTCTACAACTCAATCAAAAAGACAAGGTACACTGGAAAATGATTTGAGGCGTGGCTTCCTGGGGACATTACATTTAAGTACAGTGTACTTAAAAAAAATGCATTTGTATTACTCATATAAAGGTAGCACTGCTGTAGTCAGCTATTTAAGTTTCTTAACTTTTAGGTAATCGGTTTCCTCAAACTGTTTGAGTAGACATAACTTCTTTGGTTTTACAGTATAGAATGCGTGCTTCTTGGGACCGAAGAAAGTTCTCTCTGTAACGTTGAGATTTGCTTCACTGAAAGAGCTGGTCACAGCTAGCAAGCCTCTGCTTTTATACAGTGAATGAATGAATGAATTAACGCATTTGATTTTGAGTATGAGCTGTATGAAGTTGTTCTATTGCTTTTTCTCGACACAGGAATCTGTGGGAAATGTTACGTTAGGTTGTTTTTCCAATTATGGCCAACTCAAATTCCATTTTAAACAATGATCCATTAACCACAAAAGCCGGTGTTAACTCACTTTTCGAGGAAAGGGCTCTAGACAGACGAGTGAAATATTGATTTAATTTGGTACACATGAAAAGTGAATGTGCGAATGTGTGTGTAGGCACATGCCTCTTTGTTTGTCCTCTGTTCAGCCAATCCTCTCACTTAAAAAGGGTAGACTCCTCTAAAATCCCGAGCGAGTGCAGCACAAGGGGTGGGAAAGATCAACAGAGCATACACCTCCTGCTACAAGTCCAAACCAAACTCAACTGGATCCAAGCACACCTATTTCCAAACTGTGCCAAGTGCAAGTCTTCACTTTTCTCATGATAGACATGCTAGTTATTTATACTATGCGTATTTGAAATACATGTAATTATGCTTCTTCATGGTTCAATTGATACATGGATATTTAGTGAACATTGTATGGCGAAAAGGAGTTCCCAAAATATTCCATATAACAGGTGTTTGAGAAAACGTTCAGTTAGGCCTAACTCATAATGTCATGCCCAAGGATAGCAAATATTGGTAATAGTATAAACCCCCTCTAAAACTTCACTCATTCAAACTAAGGAAACACATACCTTCAGATGAATATGGTCATGATAATCACATGCTCTCATTAATAATTGATCGATAATGTTAAAAAGTATGTTAAAGTGAACAATCTTTAACAGTTGATGGCTGACAATATAATATAGAACACTTGAGCCAATTCCACCTCTGTACAGTTTTGTCCATGACGTGACGCACAACGCTCGGTGGCCAAGAGGTCAAAGACCTGTTTGTATTAAATCTTCACTAAAACCCGAAGTCAACTCCAGTCCCTCTGTCTGTCAGTGCAAGTCACAGTCGTTGTAAACACCGGAGCGAGGAGCTAACGATGATGCAGCGGACTTTGTTTCGCAGGGGAGCGCTGCTGGCGCAAAAGGCGGCTGTGGAGGTATCACTGCTCCCGATGAGCGCGCCTCTACAGCCGCGCCTTGACCGTGCCATGTCCTCGGTGACCATCCCGCCCCCGGAGTGCATGCTCCGGCCGCTCGAAGTTCCTTTCCGCTACCTGTTCGGACCAGGACCGTCCAACGTGCCGCCCCGAGTTTTAGCCGCAGGTGGTAGGGGAATTATCGGCCATTTGCACCCAGAAATGTACGAGGTAAATGCGTAACCCCTATTGCTGATAAATTCATTGTTTGATAACTATTTTGTACTTTTTGGCACCGCCAGAGGGGGTTCATTGTCCAGAAGTTATGTTATTTATAGACTACTCAGTGCGCCTATAAATGCATGGTCAATATGAAGGAACACATTTAGGATATTATTTACTATTTCTAAATTGAGATGTGAATTAAAATAGTTTTTTTTTTTTTTTTTTTTTTTTTACAATTTATGGAATTATCAAAACAAGTCTCCTGCGTAATTGTGAATGCGTCAAATACGTATTTTGACACATTTTACCCTTCACAACTGACAAAGGTTATAATGAACCACTCATAATTAATCTATGTGGGCCTAGAACTACAACTGTTTTATTCAACAATTTCACGCGTTGCTTGTAGATCATGAACGACATCAAGAAGGGGATCCAGTACGCTTTTCAGACACAGAACAACATGACGATAGCAATGAGCGGCTCGGGACACGCAGCCATGGAGTGCGCCGTCTTCAACACGGTAGAACCCGGGGAGAGCGTGCTCGTGGCTGTCAATGGAATATGGGGAGAGCGAGTGGCTGAAATCGCCGAGAGAATGGGTATGTTTTACGCACGGTTTTACTCACGAGTTCAGCGGTCTCGAAACAAGACCAATGTTTGCGAGTTAATGTAATTTGAGAAAATTGTTTATGGTCTTGTATACATCTGTTTTGTCCGGATATTAGACTTTCATCTGGATTTATTCCAGGTGCCAATGTTCACATCATGGTAAAAGCACCGGGTGGAGTTTTCAGCAATGGAGAAATTGAAAAGGTAATTGTTTGTTAATGCATTAGGCCTACCAAAGTAGCATTCACATAGAAATTGTTCAATACAGGTTTCAATACAGGCTCATCGGCGACTTCAAGGTCACCAACCCTCACCTGTGACCAATTCTAGTTAAACAGTGAGCCCCAAAAATATTTGGACAGTGACAAAAATATTTGGACAGTGGGGGGAGGGGGGGGGGGGGGGGGGGGGGGGGCTTTGTACTCCAGCACTGAATTTGAAATGTTACAATGACTGGCAGCTTTAGGTATTTTCTTCAATATTGGATGAACCATTTAGAAATTCTGTGGTGTAAAGTACTTAAGAAAAAACACTTTAAAGTACTACTAAAGTGGTTTTGGGGTGGTATCTGTACTGTAATATTTTTATTTTTTTTGAAAACTTTTACTTTTACTCCAAAATAAAACAATGTACTTTTTACTCCATACATTTCCCCTGATACCCAAAAGTACTTAATGCTTAGCAGGACAGGAAAATGGTCCAATTCGTGCACTTATCAAGAGAAGTGGTCATCACTTCTGCCTCTGATCTGGCAGACTCACTAAACACAAATGCTTTTTTGTTGTATGTCTGAGTGTTGGAGCGTGGCCTTGGCTATCCACAAAAACATTTGTGCCATCTTGTTAGCTTAATATAAGGAATTTGATACAATTTATAATTTTACTTTTGATAATTAAGTATATTTTAGCAAATACATTTACATTTGATACTTACACTACTGTTCAAAAGTTTGGAGTCACTTAGAAATGTCCTTGTTTTCCATGAAAACATACATGAAATGAGTTGCAAAACGAATAGGAAATATAGTCAAGACATTGACAAAGTTATAAATAATGATTTTTAATTGAAATAATAATTGTGTCCTTCAAACTTTGCTTTTGTCAAAGAATCCTCCATTTGCAGCAATTACAGCCTTGCAGACCTTTGGCATTCTAGCTGACAATTTGTTGAGGTAATCTGAAGAGATTTCACCCCATGCTTCCTGAAGCACCTCCCACAAGTTCGATTGGCTTGATGGGCACTTCTTACGGTCAAGCTGCTCCCACAACAGATCAATAGGGTTGAGATCTGGTGACTGTGCAGGCCACTCAATTATAGACAGAATACCAGCTGACTGCTTCTTCCCTAAATAGTTCTTACATAGTTTGGAGCTGTGCTTTGGGTCATTGTCCTGTTGTAGGAGGCAATTGGCTCCAATTAAGCACCATCCACATGGTATGGCATGGCGTTGCAAAATGTGAGTGATAGCCTTCCTTCTTCAAGCCCCCTTTTACCCTGTACAAATCTCCCACTTACCACCACCAAAGCATCCCCAGACCATCCCATTGTCTCCACCATGCTTGACAGATGGCGTCAATCACTCCTCCAGCATCTTTTCAAACTTGGATTCGTCTGTCCATAGCACTTTTTTTACAATCTTCCTCTGTCCAGTGTCTGTGTTCTTTTGCCCATTTTAATATTTCATTTTTATTGGCCAATCTGAGAAATGGCTTTTTCTTTGCAACTCTGCCTAGAAAGCCAGCATCCCGGAGTTGCCTCTTCACTGTTGACGTTGAGACTGGTGTTTTGCGGGTACTATTAAATTAAACTGCCAGTTGAGTACTTGTGAGGCGTCTGTTTCTCAAACTAGACACTCTAAATGTACTTGTCCTCTTGCTCAGTTGTGCACCCACTCATCTTTCTATTCTGGTTAGAGCCAGTTTGCGCTGTTCTGGGAAGGGAGTAGTAGACAGCGTTGTACGAGATCTTCAGTTTCTTGGCAATTTCTCGCATGGAATAGCCTTCATTTCTCAGAACAAGAATAGACTGACGAGTTTCAGAAGAAAGGTCTTTGTTTCTGGCCATTTTGAGCCTGTAATCTGACCCACAAATGCTGATGGTCAAAATACTCAAGTACTCTAAAGAAGGCCAGTTTTTTTGCTTCTTTAATCAGAACAACAGTTTTCAGCTGTGCTAACATAATTGCAAAAGTGTTTTCTAATGATCTATTAGCCTTTTAAAATGCTAAACTTGGATTAGCTAACACAACGTGTCATTGGAACACAGGAGTGATGGTAATAATTCCACCACTGTAGAAATTAAACTTGTGTGTATTAAAGTAGTCAAAAGTTTAGTATTTGGTCCCATATTCCTAACACGCAATGATTACATCAAGCTTATAACTCTACAAACATGTTGGATGCAATTGCTGTTTGTTTTGGTTGTTTCAGATCATTTTGTACCCAATAGAAATTAATGGTAAATAATGTATTGTGTCATTTTGGAGTCACTGTTATTGTAAATAAGAATATAATATGATTCTAAATACTTCTACATTAATGTGGATGCTACCATGATTAGGGATAATACTGAAATGAATCTTGAAAAATGATGACTGAGAAAGTTACGGAGGCATAAATATCATACCCCCCCCCCAAAAAAAAACACTGTTATTGTAATGGTGAGAGGTGTCTTTGGGGTATGATATTTATGCATCTGTAACTTTCTCACTCATCATTACTCATGATTAATTCAGGACAATCCGTAATCATAGTAGCATCCACATGAATGTAGAAGTATTCAGAAACATATTCTATTCGTATATTGTCTCTCCGCCTTCAAGAGAGGGGGCCACAAAAAAATGTGTCCACTTGGTGGGTTGGCCCCCCAACCAAATCTCACGTATGGCCCCCAAAAGGTCAGAGCCTGCCCTGATTTCAGTCATATAGCGTATATATTAAATTCATATCGTCAACATGGCAAGGGCTTGGGTAACTATGGAGGGCATTTAGTGCCAAAAGTATTTTGTTTATCTGACTACTTATCTCCTGTCTATCGATAGGCCCTGGCCAAACACAAGCCCGTTCTGTTCTTCCTCACACATGGAGAGTCCTCTGCTGGCCTCGCCCACCCTGTCGACGGCATTGGAGACCTCTGCCGCAAGTGAGACTCCGCTCCATCTCAAAACATACTGCAGGATATCTCCACTGCATTTCTCTCAGTTCACACAATGATGACAGCGGCTTCGAATTCCAGGCCTACATTCCTCTCTCTTCTCTCTCCTCAGACACAATACCCTGTTTCTTGTAGATACTGTCGCGTCTCTTGGGGCGTCGCCTATTTTCATGGACCAGCAGAGTAAGAGAGCTTCAGACACCTATTTCATTTTCAGTCTGTCTGTCTTAGTGTATGGGGTGTATGATGTCATCGTTTTCTTGTCTTTGTAGATATTGACATCCTGTACACTGGCTCTCAAAAGGCATTGAATGCACCCCCTGGTACAGCACCCATCTCCTTCAATGAAAGAGCATGGTGAGGGTTTGTGTGTGTGTGAGAGAGAGAGAGGGAAGAAAGAGGGGGAATGATTTTGAATGGAGACCAAATGAATGCTTGAATTTTGAGAAATGTGGACTTTACACACTCCCTCTTGAACCCCCCCCCCCCCCCCCCCCCCCCACCATACAGCCAAAAGATGTTCAACAGGAAAACAAAACCAGTGTCCTACCTCTTTGACATGGCCCACTTGTCTAACTATTGGGGAAATGATGGTCAACCAGCCAGACTGTAAGTCTACAGTATTGTCAATGAACAGTACTTTGTTTTGAGAAAATCTCCCATCCTAACCAGGTGAAATAATAATAAATAAATAAATAACACTCTTTCATTTTGCCCCATTTCAGATACCACCACACAGGACCAGTGTCTGGGTTCTTTTCCCTGAGGGAAAGTCTTGCTATTCTTGCTGAGAAGGTGTAGTGGCTATTTGTAACCATTTTAAAACCCTATTTTATTTTTCTTATAGCCACAGTGGAGAATGAGCTGACTATTTGTTCCTGCCGTGTGTAGTCCATGAATCCAGAAATCGAATGTCCACAGGTTGTTTGCCGTAAAAAAATAAAGTTACATTTATTTCATATCTTGGCTACAAAATGTTGCAAAAAGTAAATCAAAAGACTATATTTAAGCTATAACTTAAGAATTCTTGGATCAAACAATCAAACAATATCACAAAGACAAAGGAAGCACGGTCAAAAGACTGTATGGGCTCCAGCCAGCTATTCCCAGCAGGCCTCTGCGCCCATGACTATTTAAGCCATCTCCAGCCTGCAGAGAGAGGCATAGACACCTGCACGTGATTAAGATCAGTCAAACAATATGACAAACAATCAGAATGGCATATAAACAAATAATATAATTCTAATTTATACAAATAACAAAACCTGCTATTTGGCCCTTACATACCGGCCCCTTATTGTATGTAACGTGAGGCAACAACAATTATCTAAACATGTTTAGAAAAGGGCCAAAATGTGCGGGTGTATGACATGGGGTATGACATCATTCCTCGCTTTAGCTGATGCACTCTGCTTCACCACCTCAGCTGGCAAACGTGCTGTGCTCTGACCTTTCAGACTTCTCCACCTTCTCACTGAAATCAGTGCCACAGTGGCTCGTCGGGTCCAGCAGGTTTATCAAGGAGACCCTATTGGCAGCGACCGGTACCTGTGTGTCACGTCGGTCACTGCATTCTCTAAGTGGACAGTCACCACCCAATCCTAGTAGGGTCTCGACAGCATACGGGCCTGCTACTTGACTATGGATCACCTGCATTACTTGTGATGCATTGTTCCTATTTAGCAATCCAATGTCAGCATGTGTGTGACAGCTTAACCTCTCCCAGATATGGCCACTTGGACAGCTCATCTTGTCTGGGAATGTTTTCCTTTGTCACTGGTAGGTTTTTGTGAGTGTAAACTTCCGATAGTTTCATGAACTTGTTGGTGTCAAGCCCACTCACCTTTGACAGGCCTTTCCTGGCCCATGGTACGCAGCAGGGCGTTCCTTCTTGTTCCTGTTACATTCAGCTGCTGAGCCAGCTTGTCGGTGCAGAATGTTGCCGAGCTACCTGTGTCTAAGAATGTATATGTTCGCAATACCTTGTTTCCTTTGCTGGATTTCACTTGAACCGGTATGATGGATAGAACAAACCTCTCTTCACCGACTCAATATTCCCGGTCCTCCTTTCTGTAGCTCCATATGAAGCACACGAGGGTGGACTTAGTTGCACACATATGAGACGCCTACTACAGTCTCTGCTCATGTGCCCCTTGGTGAGACGACAAAAGCAGATGCCTTTCTCCTTTAGAAAAGGTATCTTCTCCCTGCTCAACTTCTCCTTTAGTAATGGACACAGTTGCAGTGTGACCACCACTGCAGTACAGACAGACAGATTAACATGGGGTTTATGAGCTTCAATTCACCTGGGTCTGTTGTGGTTGTTCAGCCTCAGTCCGATGATGCCGTGACACGCCGCCCCAGACCATGACGGACCCTCCACCTCCAAATCGATCCCGCTCCAGAGTACAGGCCGCGGTGTAACGCTCATTCCTTCGAAGATAAACGCAAATCCGATCATCACACCCGGTGAGACAAAACCGTGACTCGTCAGTGAAGAGCACTTTTTGCCAGTCCTGTCTGGTCCAGCGATGGTGGGTTTGTGCCCATAGGCGACGTTGGTGCCGGTAATGTCTGGTGAGGACCTGCCTTTCAACAGGCCTACAAGCCCTCAGTCCAGCCTCTCTCAGCCTATTGCGGACAGTCTGAGCACTGAGGGAGGGATTGTGCGTTCCTGGTGTAACTCAGGCAGTTGTTGTTGCCATTCTGTACCTGTCCTGCAGGTGTGATGTTCGGATGTACCGATCCTGTGCAGGTGTTGTTACATGTGGTCTGTCACTGCGAGGACGATCAGCTGTCCGTCCTGTCTCCCTGTAGCGCTGTCTTAGGCGTCTCGCAGTACGGACATTGCAATTTATTGCCCTGACCACATCTGCAGTCCTCATGCCTCCTTGCAGCATGCCTAAGGCACGTTCACGCAGATGAGCAGGGACCCTGGGCGTCTTTCTTTTGGTGTTTTTCCAGAGTCAGTAGAAAGGCATCTTTAGTGTCCTAAGTTTTCATAACTGTGACCTTAATTGCCTACCGCCTGTACGCTGTTAGTGTCTTAACGACCATCCCACAGGTGCATGTTCATTAATTGTTTATGGTTCATTGAACAAGCACTGTTAAACAGTGTTTAAACCCTTTACAATGAAGATCTGTAGTTATATGGATGTTTACGAATTCTTTGAAAGACCGGGTCCTGAAAAAAGGGACGTTTCTTTTCTTGCTGAGTTAAAATGTGAAAGTGTGTGAATGATAACGCAGTGCAGGAAATTAAGAAATGTATTAAAATGTTGGAAGTGAATGCTGGGATTAAAAAATTAACTATGCAAATGAGCAAAAGCTGTGTGCATTAAGGAAATAGATACCTGGCTCAAATAGAAGCCTGTCTCTAGTAAGTGCCTGTTGTGTTCAGTGATTTAAGCAAATAAACGTCAGGCTATTAATAACATTTTTACGGTAAGCACATGTGATTCACTGAGCCCTCCGTTAGGTGCACTGAGCTCTCCATGATGGAATAATAACCTTAATGAATAAACCATGTTTATGTTCATTATGATGCAGTCCTATTAGCTGATTACTTTGAACGTTGCTTCTAATTCTCGAAATAAATCAGAAAAAAGTATTTACTAGCCGTTTTTGACCCGTTTCCGGTTTACTGGGCCTGTCCCATCAGTACCTAGTCTTTGTCTTCCCGTAGGGTCTGGAGGAGTCCTGGAGGCACCACAGGGAGGTGGCAGGGTACCTCTGGAAGGGCCTGGAAGACATGGGCCTCAAGCTATTCATCCAAAACAAGGTAAAAGACTTGCCACGCAACTGTAATCACACCCTATTCCCTATTCGGTGCACTACTTTTCTCCAGATGCTATTTTCATATGAAGTAGTGCAGTGTGGAATAGAGGTCCATTTCAGACAGATTGTAAAACAAACAATTTACGTTCTACAATAACAGTGTCACTTTTTTAACATCCTCCAATTTCAAGGCTGGTGCAATTCCTTGGTCTTGAATTTCACAGAAGTGTGTCTAAATGTGGCACCGTGATATTTTATTCATGCAGGACCTTAGGCTGCCCTCCGTCACCACCATTGCCATACCTGAGGGCTACAACTGGAGAGAGATGCTGCAGTACATCATGAAGCACCACAATATGGAGATGACTGGGGGCCTGGGGCCCTCCACTGGCATGGTGAGTGTAAGGGGAGTGTTAAAGTTCTAGCTAATTGCCTATGCATAACTACTAACATGAATAGGTTTATAAACCATTCCATTTGATATGGGAGTTGAAACCGCCTGTAGAACAAATGGGATGGTTAGACAATCAATGTAGGGAAGAAAGTACCTTGTTGTCGTCAAGGCTGTCCCACTAAGCATTTGACATCAGGCGACGTCTTTTGGACCTCCTGTTTTGGTCCTCCATCTTTTTTTGGTCCGGACTGGCCTTGATTTCAACGTCCACAGACATCCGGACAGGCCTTGATTAGCCCAAACATAGATATCTATAATTGGTTCAGATCTGAACGAATCATAGACATTTATGTATCACTAGTTTGGATAGCACAGTACAGAACAGCAGAGTACAGTATATTACAGTACAGTAAAGAAAAGTATAGTACAGTAGGGTGCAGTACAATACAGTAAAGTATAGTGTAATGTATTGTACCCTACTTTACTCTAATTAACTCTACTGAACTAAACTGTACTCTACTGAATACAACTTTACTGTCCTGTACCGTACCATACCATGTTCTACTGTGCTAAACTATGATGTTCAAACTTGTGAAACGTAGCCTAGACGTCTATGATTTGCAATGATTTGGATCAGGTCCGCACTGACGAAATGTGTACTTGTTTGGGGCCGGAGCTCATTAGAATAATAAGAGACAACAGGTAGCCTAGCGGTTAGAGCTTTGGGCCACTAACCGAAAGATTGCTGGTTTGAATACCCGAGCAGTCAAGGTGAAACATCTGTCAATGGGTCCTTAAGCAAGGCACTTAACTCCTGACGCTGTACTACTATGGCTGACCCTGTAAAAAACAACACATTTCACTGCACCGACAATAAACCAACTTTTTTTTATTTTATATACCCAGCATGCTTTGCAAGTGTTTTGTTTAACATTTAGGCCATTCAACAGACACTCTTATCCAGAGTAACTTACAGTCAGTGCATTCAACTAAGACAGATAAACAACAACATATCGCAGTCATAACAACCGTTACTCAGAATGTTATTGTGGTTGAAGTGGTCTGTTGGTTTATTCTGAACATTATCATTGCCCGTGTTAATGCTTTTGAAAAAGCTAACATAAGTGCATGCGATGGATAGGAGAAATAATACATATACTCTATAAACAAAAGTATGCGGACATCGCTTCAAATTAGTGGATTCGGCTATTTCAGCCACACCCGTTGCTGATAGGTGTATAAAATCAAGTATGCATCCATGAAATCTCCATAGACAAACATTAGTAGTAGAATGGCCTTACTGATGAGCACAGTGACTTTCAACATGGCACTGACATAGGACGCCACCTTTCCAACAAGTCACTTTGTCAAATTTCTGCCCTGCTTGAGCTGTCCCGGTCAACTGTAAAGAGCTGTTATTGTGAAGTGGAAATGTCTAGGAGCAACAACGGCTCAGCCGCGAAGTGGTAGGCCACACAAGCTCACAGAACGGGACCGCCGAGGGCTGAAGCGTGTAAAAATCGTCTGTCCTCGTTTGCAACACTCCCGACCGAGTTCCAAACTGCCTCTGGAAGCAACGTCAGCACAAGAACTGTCCGTCGGGAGCTTTCCATGGCCGAGCAGCCGCACACTAGCCTAAGATCGCCATGCGCAATGCTGAGCATTGGGTGGAGTGGTGTAAAGCTCGCTGCCATTGGACTCTGGAGCAGTGGAAACACGTTCTCTGGAGTGACGAATCACACTTCACCATCTGGCAGTTCCAATGAATGCCAGGAAAACACTACCTGCCCCAATGCATAGTGCCAACTGTAAAGTTTGGTGAAGAAGGAATAATGGTCAGGATATGTTTTTCATGGTTCAGGCTAGGCCCCTTAGTTCCAGTAAAGGGAAATCTTAACGCTACAGCATACAATGACATTCTAAACAATTCTGTGCTTCCAACTTTGTGGAAACAGTTTGGGGAAGGCCCTTTCCTGTTTCAGCATGATAATGCCCCAATGCACAAAGCAAGGTCCTTACAGAAATGGTTTATCGAGATCGGTGTGGAAGAACTTGACTGGCCGGCCTGCACAGAGCACTGATCTCAACTCCATCCAGCATCTTTTGGATGAATTGGACTGCGAGCCAGGCCTAATCCGGCCTCACTAACGCTCGTGGCTGAATGGAAGCAAGTCCCTGCAGAAATGTTCCAACATCTAGTGAATCTAGTAATCGGGTGTCTTGAGCAATTATTTGATGGTTGAATTTCTCATGTAAGCTCTGTCAGTGATGTGTCCACCATTTTGTTTCACCCCAGGTGATGCGTGTGGGTCTGATGGGATACAACTGCCAGAAGACCAATGCAGACATGGCACTGGCTGCCCTGGCCGACGCTTTGAAGAACTGCAAAAAGAGCAAAGCATAAAGAACGTTTATAATGCCTTTTAATACCCTAAACAAACATGCATTTGGCCATGCTGGAGGACACCTGGAATGAATGGGCAAAGGCGTCAATCTGTGAAAGTATTATCACGGGTGTTTGTGAGCCCAGAGATTTGAAGCACAAATGTAAAAAGACAGATTCCGACATACGTACAACTGCTTTCCTAATAGAGACTTTGTAATTGCTGTAGAAGGTAAATGCTCTACAGGGAAAGAATATAAAATATGTTTCAAGGAGTCAATAAAATATATACAATTCTGCATTGCGTCCATGTTACCTTGCATATTCAGGGAAATAAATGGCCTTCAAAAGACAAAATGATGGAAGTGCCAACACATTTGACTTACACCCCAAATAATTTTTCCAGACAGCATGATAAGAAAATGGTTGCTCATAGAAATAAACTTGAACAGATTCAACACTGCATAGCCTGTATTGTACACACACACACACACACAGGGAAATGTAGGTATAACAGGAGTGTAATCAGTCGCAAAACGGAAAAAAACAAGAATTTATATTGGACAAATTCAGGTAGGTCCCTCCCCGTTTGCTTCCATTTAAGAAACGTTTTGCAACAGAGTAGGCGTAATGAATACGCCCCAGCTCACCTGACGAGAGCTCATGGGTGCATAATTTTTTATTTTTAAAAATTAGTTTAGGAAAAGTTTTTGTTATTGCATTTCCTTTAAAAACAGCTCATATATGTTTTTGGACATCATGTTATACACATAAAAACGTCATAAAACCACTGACAAAAGGACCAACAGCACAGACAACGGGTAAAGTATGTTTAAATATCATTTTATTCAACATTCTGGCTTGTAGAGACTTTGCGTCTTTTTTACATTAACTTCTTTCAGACTGATATCCCATGGAGTAACCATGGTAACATTCTGATGTTTAGACAATTTTTTACATCTAAATTCCAACGGTGAAACATTGTATCACTACAATGTTGCAAATGAATGAACTGCGTCTGGATGTATCTTCAATGTCAACAGCAAACCAACTCGATACAACTTAACTTGTGGATATACCTTTCAATTGTTTTAACATACATTACTTCTGACATCGCTCTTCATGTAGGGTGGCTATAAGGTTAGATTCAAGATGTCAATAACAAACGTCCCAAGCAACAGTTGTCTTACACTACGAGTGTATTTATTCACTATGATTGTATTCATAGGCTACGTCATATACGTGCCATGGTTGACTGGTAGGATACGCAAATGACGCATACAGTGCATTCGGAAAGTATTCAGACCCCTTGAGTTTTTCCACAATTTGTTACGTTACAGCCTTATTCTAAAATTGATTAAATAGTTTTCCCCCCTCATCAATCTACACACAATACCCCACAATGACAAAGTGAAAAAGGTTTTTAGAAATGTTTGCAAATGTATAAAAATTCCATAACAGAAATACCTTATTTACATAAGTATTCAGACACTTTGCTATGAGGCTCGAAATTGAGCTCAGGTGCATCCTGTTTCCAATGTTTCGACAAATTGATTGGAGTCCACCTGTGGTAAATTCAATTGATTCGACATGATTTGGAAAGGAACACACCTGTCTATATAAGGCCCAGCAGTTGACAGTGCATGTCAGAGCAAAAATAAGCCATGAGGTCGAAGGAATTGTCCCTAGAGCTCTGAGACAGGATTGTGTCAAAGCACAAACTTTTGTCAGAGTACCAATGTCTATAGCATTGAAGGTCCCCAAGAACAAAGTTGGCTCCATCATTCTTAAATGGAAGAAGTTTGGAACCACCAAGACTCTTCCTAGAGCTGGCCACCTGGCCAAACTGAGCAATCGGGGGAGAAGGGCCTTGGTCAGGAAGGTGACCAGGAACCAGATGGTCACTCTGACAGAGCTCCAGAGTTCCTCTGTGGAGATGGGAGAACCTTCCAGTGAATGACCATCTCTGCAGCACTCCACCAATCAGGCCATTATGGTAGAGTGGCCAGACAGAAGCCACTCCTCAGTAAAAGGCACATGACAGTCCGCTTGGAGTTTGCCAAAAGACACCTAAAGGACTCAGACCATGAGAAACAAGATTCCCTGGTCTGATGAAACCAAGATTGAATTTGTCCTGAATGCCAAGCATCACTTCTGGAGAAAACCTGGCACCATCCCTACGGTGAAGCATGTTGATGGCAGCGTCATGCTGTGGGGATGTCTTTCAAAAGCAGGGAGGAAGCTAAGACAACACAGGAGTGGCTTCGGGACAAGTCTCTGAATGTCCTTGAGTGGCCCAGACAGAGCCCGGACTTGAACCCAATCGCACATCTCTGGAAAGACTTGAAAATAGCTGTACAGCCACGCTCCCCATCCAACCTGACAGAGCTTGAGAGGATCTGCAGAGAGCATCTGCAGAGAAGAATGGGAGCAACTCCCCAAATACAGGTGTGCCAAGCTTGTAGAGACATGCCCAAGAAGACTGTGTCTGAATACTTATGTAAATGTGATTTAAAAAAAATGTATTATAAATTAGCAAACATTTCTTTAAAACAGTTTTTGTTTTACCATTATGGGGTATTGTGTGTAGATTGATGAGGGGAAAAAATAATTGACTACATTTTAGAATATGACTAACGTAATTTTGGGGGGGGAAAGTCATACTGAATACTTTCCGAATGCACTGTATAGTGTCCTCATTGAAAGCCCTTGTATTCCCACATACCTGAAGTGAACCCCAAGCTGCTGGCGTTGAACTGGCTTCTCAGGGTCTGGGAGTCCGACAAGCCAGGAGAGGGCTCCTTCTCCTCAATTCCACCTTTCCGCTACACCGAGACTCTGCACTTATCACATGTGGGCCAACCAGTCATCAACTTTGTGAGTTTGACTGCCACTGACAGCTGAGTACTGTACAGCAGGCCTAACAAAAATAATTCTACACAAGGATAGGCTGCCTACTCACCTGTTAAGGTGGCTTAGCCTACTCTGATTTTTTGCCCTATTGAAAAGCGTTTGTTTGTATTCTGTCACAGTGCAATACTGCATGGACCTATAACTGTAATCACGTGTACATACATTTTCCCTGTTCTGCAGGTTCAATGCTGAGAATAAGAAATCAATACACGGGGAATGTGGCTTCCTCAGAATGCAACAGAGTAGCCTTCGTTATGGCACAAATCTCAGGTATTGGACTGTTCAAACTCCAAGCCTAGACCTAGCCTATACATGCATATCCTGCAGCAAATTCAGGGGGTAGACCAAGTGGGACTTGAACCTGCAACCTTTTCATGTCAGTTCAACACCTAAGCTGGTGTTATCTCCTCTAGAGGGCTGAAGGAGAAAGAGTAAGGAGACCTGACTGGACAGCAGTCAACTCCACATGCCCATGCCCTGGCCAGGACCCCATGTACAGCTTTTGTCCGGCCACTCTATCATAAAGGCCTGATTGGCTGCAGAGATGGCTGCCCTTCTGGAAGGTTTTCCCATCTCCACAGAGGAACTCTGGAGCTCTGTCAGAGTGACCATCGGGTTCTTGGTCACCTCCCTGACCAAGGCCCTTCTCCCCTGATTTCTCAGTTTGGCTGGGGTGGCCAGCTCTAAGAAGAGTCTTGGGGGTTCCAAACATCTTCCATTTAAGAATGATGAAGGCCACTGTGTTCTTGGGGACCTTCAATGCTGCAGAAATTGTTTTGTACCCTTCCCCAGGATTGTGTCGAGACACAGACCTGTCTCGGAGCTCTACGGACAATTCCTTCAACCTCATGGCTTGTTTTTGCTCTGACATGCACTGTCAACTGTGGGACCTTATATAGACAAATGTGTGCCTTTCCAACAAGTTCTCATTTACAACTGCGACCTGGCCAAGATAAAGCAAAGCAGTTTGACACATACAACGACACAAAGTTACACATGGAATAAACAAACATACAGTCAATAATACAGTATATACCACAGGTGGACTCCAATCAAGTTGTAGAAACATCTCAAGGATGATCAATGGAAACAGGATGCAACTGAGCTCAATTTCAAGTCTCATCACAATTGGTATTTTTATTATTAATTTTTTTAAATACTTTTGCCAATTATTCTAAAAACCTGTTTTCGCTTTGTCATTATGGGGTATTGTGTGTAGGTGAGGGACAAAAATGTGGAAAAAGTCAAGGGGTCTGAAAACTTTCTGAATGCAGTGTGTAGCCTTTTGTGTAATTCCTTGCTCTGATGAGTTTCTGATTTCCGCCATGGTATGCTTCCTGTGTTTTTATGCAATGAATTTTACGCACCTCTATACGCTGATGTGATACTGTTGCAGGTGTTTTTCATATAGTTTACTTGTCATGTGACATTTACCTGTCCCCACCTCTATTTCGAGAGACACGTCAGCTTCCGTCCACAACGCTGCCTGACGAAGACTCTAGTAGACAAAACGCGTTGCAGTTGTGCGTCCTGATACTCGGCTGACTGTTCCCATATTTATTATTTTGTAAATATATTATGTTAATAGTTCACGGCTGCCTACTCGTCTTCTTTCTACAAAATAATATGAAATGCTCTGAGACCAGGTTGGCTCGTGGTGTTAAATTGCAGGTTCAGATGCTCCGATCTCAATACAATTTGGAGAACAGTCGAGAAAATAACACACTGACTACACAATGGACTAATTAGAATTATGAAAGCAGTACTATTCAATGTGTGTGAGATAAGAGGATCAAATGCATGTGTCTCATGGGGAGTGCGTGAGAGTAACATTTGAAGAAAAAAAACTATGTATCACTGAAACGGGTGATGTTTTTTCTACAAATCATTTGTAATGTTTTGTATGAGTTCAGTATGAAGCACTTAATTTAATGCTACCATAAACCAGGTTGTGTCCTTCCCACAAAGGCTGTATTGAACCCAAATGGATCTGTTGAATAAAAACAAATGAAACTCCTTGATGGCGCCGACAGAGATGTTCGCTTCGCTTCAGGTCCTTAGAAAACTAGGCAGTTATTTGTTTTTATATGTATTATTTCGTACATTGTTTACAAGCATTTCGCTACACTCGCATTAACATCTGCTAACCATCTGTATGTGACCAATACAATTGGATTGATTTGAACAATTAAAATGATCTAATTGTGATGATTTTGCTCCGCTGTTTACAACACCATTATCTCGATAGTGTTACGTTTATTTTGCATATAAAAGCTCAATATTAAAGGCCCAGTGTAGTCACGAATTAGAGTTCACTGTGCGTTATATATATATATATTTTGACACGGAGGTTGGAATAACACTGTGAAATTGTGAAAATTATGATAATGCACTTTTTTTTAGTGTAAGAGCTGTTTGAAAAGACTGCCTGAAATGTCAGCCTGTTTTGGAGGGATGGAGTTTTGGCCTGCCTGGTAACGTCACCATAAATAAATAAAAGTTACAAACCTCTCTGCCAATAACAACTAGTTTTCCCCTCCCCACTCAGACCACTACCAGACAGCAACATTTTTTGCTTGAGGAATTGCTCTTTGCTAAGAAGCTGTTTCATTTGGACAATTTTAATTGAAAATAATCACAATAAGGTACTAAATTGTTATCCAGAAATGATTTGATATTGAGATAAAGGTCCAATGCAGCAATTTTTTAAGTAAATATTGCAAGTGACCACAGGAAAGATGCTGTAAAGAGATACAGATTCAATCATCATCACTACAGTTTCCCAATAAAATACATTAGTTAAAGATAGTATTTAAAAAGTCTCAAAGAAATAGAATAGGCATCATTCTGTCTTTTGTACTCAATGGTACATATTGAGGGGTACAACTGGGGCGTACTCCTTAGTGCACACTGTATCAAAACATTTTGCAACAAAAGTGTTTCTTATTGGACAAAATGCAAGGTAGATCCCTCCCCGTTTCTGCTCGTTTGCTTCCTAGTGAATGCACCCCTGAGATCAACAGCACTGTACAGTTTGGACAAAGCCTGGATAGACTGTTGCATCCCATCACAACAAAGTAGTTACTCATCATACATTTCATATGTCCTTCACAGGGGTGCAGCAAAAAGCATCACATTCTTGTCCATAGAGCAGATGCTATCACTTTGTCCATTTTTCAGTGTAAAGTCCCAGATGATATTCTTGAGTTATCATCAGACTGGATCTTACTTCAGAGATTTGAGCACCTACCACAGTACGCATACTCACTGCAACACGGTAGCGGAAACTATATTACAACACTGAAAGATACATGGTTTTGTACAAGTACTTTGAGCAAAAGTTGATCATCGGAACTGAAGATATGTGTATATGAAATTGACTGTGACTACACTTTGTATAATCTCTCATGGCCGGGAAGTGAAAACGTACGCGAGAATTTTACTTCCGGGTAACTGGGATTACTCTTCGGAAGAAGAGCAGTCATTGTTGATTAAATTGATGATGATTATACAAAATGTGATACTGTGACTTGCACTCTGCACGAAGGAGAGTCACTGTTTAGATGGCCATCACCAATCTTAACAAAATGTGTTCCATCAAAAAGATAGAGGGTGTCTGCTGTCTAGTTCATCTGAAGCACAGAGCCTTCAAATTCAAGGACTTGGAGCTCTTGGCCTTTCAACCACAGTTCCTCTCCCAATTCCTTCATGGCTCCTTCATAATGTAGATGTACAGTGTTGACAGAAAGTGCTTGCAGGATTCGGCAACGGGAGACAGCCAATGGGTCTGAGGAACGGCATCTAACTTCACCACACATTTCTTAATGTCGGTCTGGAAAAAGACAAAGAGGTCACATTGGAAAGGTCACAGTTGGAAACTTTCAGGACACACTTGTCCCACATATCATTATTTCCTAAATGCCTTGTGTCCTCTAGCCTTTCTTCCTTCTCAAAAACACATTAGAGGAGAAGGTCAGAGGGAAGGACAACATTTTTTTTGGAGAAGGAGGATGTAAGGAATCAATGTTCCTTCAATTGAGAAGAAAACAAAAAATTGTTGGTTATATGTTGCCCATGTGCTTCCCCTGGGAACCAGTAGAGGGCAACATAGGGAAACTACTCACATCAGTGTAATTCAAAAAACGACATGGAGGCAGAGAGGAAGAGGCGAAGCAAAAGGTTTCACTCTCTCCAAACTGTCCAAAATTAGCCCTATGGGCTTATGGGCTAATTTTGGATCTAAGCTTGTCCCCTGCCTTCCCGCATTTGGGACAACGACATCCCATTTTTAGGCGGAGACATGAGCATCTTGTCATTATATACAGATCTCTGATGGGGTGGAGGACACTAGCTGTTGCCATTGGTGTCGGCTAATGGGGATCCTAATAAGTCAAATCAAAATCCAGAATGCGGATTCAATAATCTTCCTTTTACTTAAGCCACAACTATGTGGTAGTTACAAAACAAAAAAAAACTGTCCCTTGGTCAGCAACAACAGTCCAGCAACAATAACAGTCCAGTCACTCACCCATCCTCCACGTTTCTTCAGCCAAGGGGCCAGGTTCTTACGGACAAACTGACCCAGACTGTCCACTATGGTTTGGACCGTAGCAGGCTGGTTCTGACGTACACAGTCCACCGCCAGAGCGCCGGCCACGGCATACATAGATACTACCTTACCCCATGTGATGCCTATGGACAGGAGAGAGAGAATCACAGATTAGTTGGCTGATTGTGGTGTAGGGGATCTTGATGCTTCATACTTTTTTATTGCAATACTAAAGCATTAATGAAAAGTACTTAGCTAATATCAAAACAGTAGACTCCAAATAAGTGTGCATTGTAGTTAACCAGTCCCAATTCAAAAATGTATTTGTGAATCGTTTCAGGAAACTAGGCATATGTGTCACTACTTCACAGGAGAGGCATGTGAACGTAAACATGTGTTTTTTCGGCAGAAATGCCTTCTGGAACATGTGAACTTTCATGTGACTTAATAACAAACTTGTGTCGCAACTGTAAATACAAATCAAATTGTTAAATTGCGAGTCTAGTTATAGTTTAGCTACGGAAAAATACAGGAACCTTCCCGCTAGCCATGATTGGCTTAGATAAGGGATTGGCTGGACATGCCGAGAGAGGAGTTCGGATTGGTCTGCCGTGTACATTGCATTCGGGAAAGTATTCAGACCCCTTAACTTTTTCCACATTTTGTTATGTTACAGCCATATTGAAAAATGTATTAAATAGTTTTAGAAATAGAGGTGGGGATCAGGTAAATGTCACATGACACGTAAATAAATGTGTAAACACATGTACAACATTATCACATCAGCGTATAGAGGCAACATGTGAAATAATATGAAAAATAAATGCAACATGAAAAATAGTGCACAGGAATGTATACAAAGACTGTGCGTAAAGGGATACTCTGTCAGAGTTGTATGCGTAAAAGACTAGATTATGTGCTGGTGCGTAAAATATCACACCCTGGCGGTAAGCAGAAACTCAGCAGGGCAAGGAATTACACAAAAGGCTATACAGTGCATTCGGAAAGTATTCACACCCATTGACTTCTTCCCACATTTTTGATTCTGGATCGGCACCTGGGACAGGGTTTGACACCACCATCAGCAAAATCACCAAATTATAGAATTTCTTGTGGAAGAATGGTGTTGCATTCCCCGAATAGAATTCCAGACACTAGTAGAATCTATGCCAAGGGGCATTGAAGCTGCTCTGGCAGCCAGACACCCAATTAAAGTAACTGCCCAGTGTTTCCAGATTTCTATGAAATACAAGTGAAATAGTTTTCCATCCAGAAAATGGTAACGAAGCATGTTAAAAAGCTGCTTTTCTGTGTTGGAATGGTGTGTACGTACCCCCAACAACAGAATGGTATGGGCGTATACCAGTCATTAAAAATAATCACGCAAGTAGACCATTGATTGGACAGCTCATCCTCCTCATGAAGTTGAAATCATGTTCTATGAGGAAAGAGCAAGCATTTTTGAAATGGCCGGTTTGAGAAACAAGTTTTGAGGTGTTTTTTTTTAAATGCCCCCCCCCCCCCCCCCATTTGTGCTTTGGCCACAAACACAAGTATAAAACGAGTCAACATCATTATTTGGTACGAGTTAACAGAATACGACGTTTAAAAAGTGAGACGTGCACTAGGCAGTTACTTTAAGATACTGTTTTGGGGTTCCTTTAGTTTGGCAGTTACCTATATCTACATGCTCCAGTTTAGTGCACATATGCAGTCCCAAGACACTACATAATTCAGAAGTCTACTGTACAGTATTAGCTAATAGAGAGAAAGAGCAAGTGATGGTTGCGACCGCATCAGAGCTTCACATCAAAGAGGTCACTTGTTTCCTATTAAAGCCGTTCGGGTGCCACCCTTGTTATGGCTGTGATGCAATAGCGAGGCTAATGGCATTAGCCTCCTTTAAGCCGTTTTGTTTGCCTGAACTGACTGACCTGTGGCTTGGCTCTACAGACTTCTGGGAAGGTTTAAATAAGGTAACTCCCTCTGGGACAGGACTGTACTCGCAATGTCTAACTCCCTACAGAGATCTGACCCTGATGTGAGACAACACAGCCCAGAATAGAGAGAAGATTGTCTAGGTATAAGAAGAAGATGGAGGGAAGGGAGAGGAGTGGAAGAGCGAGAACTGGGGCACATTTGGGGGAAGCAAGCTTGGTTGGTGCACTTGGCAGGAAGTGTACAAGAGAAAGCTGCTCTTTCAATGCATCAAATCAAATGTATTTGTCACACACACATGGTTAGCAAATGTTAATGCGAGTGTAGCGAAATGCTTGTGCTTCTAGTTCCGACAATGCAGTAGTAACCAACGAGTAATCTAACCTAACAATTCCAAAACTACTACCTTATACACACAAGTGTGAAGGGATAAAGAATATGTACATAAAGATATGAATGAGTGATGGTACAGAACGGCATAGGCAAGATGCAGTAGATGGTATCGAGTACAGTATATACATATGAGATGAGTATGTAAACAAAGTGGCATAGTTTAAAGTGGCTAGTGATACATGTATTACATAAAGATGCAGTAGATGATATAGAGTACAGTATATACATATACATATGAGATGAATAATGTATTCTATGTAAACATTATATTAAGTAGCATTGTTTAAAGTGGCTAGTGATATATTTCCATCAATTTCCATCAATTCCCATTATTAAAGTGGCTGGAGTTGAGTCAGTGTGTTGGCAGCAGCCACTCAATGTTAGTGGTGGCTGTTTAACAGTCTGATGGCCTTGAGATAGAAGCTGTTTTTCAGTCTCTCAGTCCCTGCTTTGATGCACCTGTACTGACCTCGCCTTCTGGATGATAGCGGGGTGAACAGGCAGTGGCTCGGGTGGTTGTTGTCCTTGATGATCTTTATGGCCTTCCTGTGACATCGGGTGGTGTAGGTGTCCTGGAGGGCAGGTAGTTTGCCCCCGGTGATGCGTTGTGCAGACCGCACTACCCTCTGGAGAGCCTTACGGTTGTGGGCGGAGCAGTTGCCGTACCAGGCGGTGATACAGCCCGACAGGATGCTCTTGATTGTGCATCTGTAGAAGTTTGTGAGTGCTTTTGGTGACAAGCCAAATTTCTTCAGCCTCCTGAGGTATGTCCATTAATATGTTATTAACATATTATATGGGTCATAAAAAATCGAGAATTGTCTCACTACACACATATGTTTCTGCGTCTCACCGGTAGAAAAACAGGCCATCTACATTTCCTGGTTGTAAGCAAACCACAATATCCAGAATTGATAGCGATTTCAGGATGCCTTCAAGGGTGGGAACACAATTGGACAAGGAAGCATGGCTCCCGTCAGGCTGTAGTCTTTACAAAGCCAGGGAAAACGAGTCACCCTAGATATCCTTCAATGTCCTGGCAGATAGGAGCGCCGTTAAGTTCAGTGGCTCTGTTGAACAAGGACAACCACATCTACTCATCCTAGTGAGACCGTGCAATTGGCTAAAACACAACGGCCACAACAATTGCGACAAAACATGACTCCATTCAATTTTTTGTAGATTAGACAGCTGGCTCAATCAAACGATTGGTTCAACTCTCCCGGCACAATTGTTTATAAATAACGCTCTAGGGCATAATTATGTCTGAAACACCTCTCATCAATCAGAATGATGTAGGGGGGACTGGAAAAAAACACCCCAAATAGTGTCTAGCGGCGAAAAGTGTCGCCAAAGTACTTCCTCATCAAATGTAGAAACCAATTATGTCACATAATGGTGTATTACTGGATGTCGGAACCCTTCATTTCAAGAGTTTTTGAACCACGAATCGTGATCAAACCTGCGACTATGATCCATTATGGTCCGTTTGCCTTAGTGCAGCATTTGATTGACATAACATCCTTATTCTCTATTGCAAATCATCGCATGTAAAGAATGTCGCTTATCTTTTCAGTCCGATAAATATACAGCTGTTGAACCCCACATCCCTTAAAGGCCAACGTTGCCTGGGTCAGTGGTTTGTTTTCCTCTCTGGAGGAATCCCACGGTGTTCCAAAAATGCCCCTGGTGACGTCAAAACAGTCACAGTTCAGCCAAAATGTTAGCTAGGAAAATGCTTGAAATTGAGGCTATTTTTATCTTTCCAGACATAGAGCCAAGTTTGAGAGACTTATTATTCATGCGGTCCAGGGAACTCATACTGTGCTGTAGCAGTAATTCATGTGTGACATTGAATAACTCTTTATCTTTAATCATGCCAGAGTGGCAAGTCCCGTAGCAGAAACTGTGTATACTAGTGATGTTTCTGTTAAAGTTTCAACTTGTCAAGTAAACAGACAAAGATGTACAGTGAGATGCATTCACACAGCAGAGACTGTATGTACCAGTGACGGAATAGAACAGTTGTTCCAGACACCCAATGTTCTCGTGTGTAGACGGACAAAGAGAAGACATGGGTACGTGTTTTTTGGTACATTTTCAGAACTCTGTCTTTAGGGAGTACATCCTCTCATATTTATGGTAAATGATGCTACTGGGTGAAAAATGTGTCACAAAAACAATGCTCAACAAAGTGTTGCAAGAAGCAATAGTTTCAAATAACCGGGCATCTTGTAGCCCTGTCTCAAAACACACATTCCTCAAAGCTCATGTAGGATTGCTTGGTCCCAAACACATAGGGTTTAAAAATCAACTTAAGATTTGTTCCCAAACCTTGGGACGAAAGAGTTAATCATGCATGTCAATGGGAAAACGTGGGAAAATACGTGTGCAGATTCTTAAAGGGCTTACGCGACATCAACCTCCTAAATCTATCCCCACAATTGCTGCCCCTTCCCTTGCAGCTGTTCACCTGCAGAAAATATATCTGTTGCCACGGCAACAAAGGCATCGGATACCGTGGTCTCCATGGCCACTGAGATGTTGAGCTGTCTCGCCACGTTCCGGTAGACACTCGGCCGCATGCACTCCAGCTCATCACCTAGGAAAACCAGGAAGGACCACAAGGGCTGAACAATTAGAGACAGGGTAGCACTGAGAAAGAACAACAGGTCTATCTACCCAATTAACAACTTCATGACAAACTGACTTCGTTGAAACAATCATTGAAGCACAGGGGCATTAGGAAAACCAGACTGGTCAGAGAAACTGTCATAGGTCAGTTGTTCCCAATCTTTTGGGCTCTGTGTCCAAGCTTTTATAGATTTGTTGTAATAATCTTAGCAAACAAATTCATCGTCTCGGCCATAACCCAACCCAAGCTGAACAAATCAGCCAAAGCCCATAAACCCACCAGTGTCCAGACAGGTCCTGCACCACCTTTTGGTAAATGTAGATGACCACATTACCTCACTATATTACATTGCTCTTCAAATCTTGCATTTAGGCCTGCCTCACCTGCCTTGGTTAGCCTACTAAACTGAACAATGTCGTAGCTTGAATGCCTTCACCTCGGATTGTCAGACATTTTTTGATACCTATCTCAGTCATGCATGTCAGTCCGCTGCCTGTCCTTAATCTCAAGAAAGAAGCAATATACATGTGGAGGACAAAACCAGTACAGTGTGTCCAATCTATTCAGGGAACATAGGGAATCTCAAGGGAAACACAGCTCCAAAGCACTGACCTATACTGTAAAATGCTAGATTTGAAGACAAGTGGTGCACATGCAGGATTTTTTTGGTACATTAAGTTTGTAACAGTTTGCAGCAGGTTCTTACCGAGACAGAGAAGCACGACAGACACCTCACAAAGAGTTGAGTCCACCTGAGTTTTGGACGAGCCCAGCCCATAGATGTTGAGCCTAGAGTGTATGTAGTCCCTACACAGTGCCTTGGACTGGGACACCAGTTCTTTGTCGGACGGGGAATGGTCAAAGGCTTCCATCACCCCGGCTGCAAACACAGAGGAGCGACGAATCACCTCCATCTCCAAAGCAGGATTCTGATCAGGGAAAACCTGATCACTTTGGTGTATCAGTGCCTGAGTGGTTCTTCTCAGCTGGAGCCACTACAATGAACTAAATCTCCAATCTGTTGAAAAAGTCAAATGTTTTGTATTTATCAAATTAAAGATTTGTGAATATATGAAACAATAAAAATGGGTAAAAATGCATGATTTAATATCATACACCACTTTCTTATGCATCTTCAAGTAGGTTGTATGATTCATAAACTTGCCATAGCCCAAATTTAGACACCTTTATTAATTATTTTATGAATAAGACGTGTTCTAAGGGCATTCCATAGCAACAACTTGCGAGATAAGTCATGGTCCAATGACTGTACCAGCTAGCCCGTATTGCGAGGCTGATTAGCTAGACAAACAGGTGTGAAACAGACAGGTGTGCACGCAAAGTGAGATCACAACATGGAATCCATGTTTAGTTTTCATTTGGGGATGGGGTTAGCATCTAAAACCTGGAATTAAAGTTACTGTCCAGTGAAAATCTCACTTAAAAGTTCATATTCTGTTAACTTATACCCAAATAATGTTGTTGACTCATCCTGTAGGCTACTCATATGTGGCCAAAGCATACTTAAAAAAAAAATTACTTCAAAAACCTCACCTCTAACATGTATCTGAAACATACATTCATACAGTTTCTTGACTGTGTCCAGCTCGCGAATAATCACCTAAATGAAATCTAGACATTCAGATAGCACAGATAATTCCAAAAACAATGGAGAGAGGACTACATTTTTTTTGCAAATTTAGACAGCAAGGAACTATAACCAATTTTCAGTGATGCTCGTTGAAGACCAAATGCAGCCCCCTTGGCAAAATTAGTTTGGAACCCCTGGCCTAGCCCATTATTGGAATAAAGGACTTTACTTGTTTTGTTTAAAGGGCGAATTACCTCGAAGCCAAAACAGCCACATTCTCCAACTAAACTAGAATCCATTCCCAATTGCAGTATGGTTCTAGAAACATAATCCCTCTACTTTCATATCACATCAAAATAATTTCACAAATGCAAAATACACAATTACTGTGTACACTGTTTAAACCGGTTTTAACACAGTTGCAGCTTACATTGTTTTTCAGTGACAAAACGTTTGTGGCATCCGTCTTCAGTTCACACATGTTTGGAGACAGATATCTAATTATCACAGGTAGTCCATTATGTCTTCCATAAACAAGCCCTGTAACGTGGGAATATGGCCATGTGGGAATCCTATCAAATGTATGTGTCAATTTAACCTTGTATTTTGAAAATAATTTATTGCTGTTATTCTTCCAAAACCGTACCACAAGCGATTCATGTTCATGTTCAGACCAAGCGTTGCAGCTCTTTAAACAAAACTCCCCCCTACAGAAGACGCTTTCATCCCAAAAATCTTATTTAAAGGAGAGTCATGATCAAGGTCTACCCCAGGGCATGAGACAATATTATTATTATAAGCCTACGATTATTTAATATCCCTACGTGTATTAGAAACGTATACATGTGTCACAAGCTATATTAACCGCACAATTAGCTTAGAGCATTTCCCATCATTTATTTTACTGCGAAAATATACCAATGTATTAAACATATATGCATCGCTTAGAATTACGGTGAAATAGCATTTTCTTCTTCGTTACTCATTCATTCTCAATCACACCTTTTAACCTGGGTATTTATTATAAGTAACGAGGATAGAGTGAACTCACCTGACACCTGCTGAAAGACACGCATCACAGGGAATTCAACGACGACTTTTTGATTGGATTCAAATCATTCCTCAGGTGCCAAGCTAAGACAAGTCCTCTCGGATACGATGTTCAAATTCTAATTCCTGTCTGCATTACCGTCGTCACAATCGAATCAAACAACCCCATCTCAACGGGGATATAATTTATGGAATTCCTTGTCTTGCACTCGCAACCTTCTACAATTAAAACCTAACGCTTTGGCAAACTGCAGATAAGCCCCGCGATTAATGTAGCTACTAGCCCGTAAAGACAAAATTCATTGAACAAGTTTAAGGTAAACCAGCTCTTCAATTTCCTTCTTTCCGTGGCAAACGATTTGATTTGTGCGGAGGAGACGGGAAGCGCAGAGTACGTATTTTGAACCACTCTCTGTGCAGCGCAGCGGTCCTTGGCCACAGTCATAACCTTTATAAACGGAGCATGTATTTGTGTCTGCTTTAACATAATAACCATGAAAATTCATTCATATTCATATAATTAGTTGTATCATATGTCTTGGTTATCTGAATGAATCGCATTCTAAATTGTATTTAAATAAAGACCTAACAAATAGGCTAGCCTGCAACTCAATAAAATAACGATCTCATAGGCCTACTGGGTATAATCCATTTATAAGGTTATTGATTGAACACCAATGCCACTGTTACCATTGTTTAGTCTACCTATACCGGACAAAACACCATGTATTATCTCTATATTTAACTCGTCCCAAAGACAAAGGGGCCAGGAGTGGCGCACCTTTAATCCCAATGGGTTAAAAGGATTAGAAATAGAAACCAGCTCCTTAGTCCTTACACGCAAACATTGCTCTCCACATTCCAAATGTAGGCCATAACAATAAACAGTGTTGGGGAAGCTACTCAGAAAATGTACTTTACGAAGATTATGCCAATTACTTATTACTGGAAGAAGTGAAGATACACTAAATCTACACTTAAGAAAAATATGGTTTCCTTAAAACTCAAGTTACTTTGTAAAAGTAGTTCATTGCATCAACACTACTTAGTGGGAAAAGTATCATATCTAAATATATAATGTCAGACTACAAATTGCAAGAACAGATCATTTTGAAGTCAGATGTTAACAGAATGTGTCATTTCGCCTATTAAACACAAAATCTATGTTTCAAGTGAGAATTAGGCAGGTCTGGTGCTAAAAAAAGGAAATAAGTTATTGCCTACTTCACCCATATTTAATTTTCTTTCTGCAAAAAAAGTTGTGTGTAGTTCCAGTAGTTAGCTACACCTCTACATGTCAAAAATTACATTGAGTTAAATTGAGTTCAACAACCACCAAGTTACTACAAAATGTAGGTAGATTACTAGTTGAAATACATGAAGTTCACTACTCCCCATCAATGACAATTAAACATGACTTTATTACTTAAGATTAATCAATTGATTTACATAAGGGTAATGATTTCATTTGGAAAGGTATGTGTGGTGGGGTTCAGTAATGTAATATGTAGTATTTCAAAGGTACTACATAAATACTAATCAAACATGAATCCAAACCACTTCCTTCAATGGAAATAGATGAAAAGCTCCTGTGTGTGTGTGTGTGTGTGTGTGTGTGTGTGTGTGTGTGTGTGTGTGTGTGTGTGTGTGTGTGTGTGTGTGTGTGTGTGTGTGTGTGTGTGTGTGTGTGACTACAGAGTCACTTCCACTTTTCACCACCCATCTCTGCTTTTCAGTCTCATAAAAAGCAGATTGTTGGAAATCCCTCCAGGTCATCTGTCATCATGCCCTGTGCATGGTACAGGGAAAACACTTTGGCTAGGCAGTAGATACATTTTCCTGACACTCCAGGAAAGCTGATATTTATGTCTGGGCTGTTGGGGCCTTGTTTCAGTGGCTGGTGGCAAAACCTGCTCAGACAGCCTGAGGGATGCTGCTCTGAGGATTTTCTCTTTCCTCTTTTCCTCTGTTTGCGGCTTCCTCACTGCCCCCTTTTAACTGCTGATCTCTTTCACCATCCTCTCGACTGCAACCTGTGGCAGAGGGGCATCCTGGGGAGGACACACCCCTGGTGAGTTTACTGGAGCAGGTGCCTGGGGTGTGACTGGAACAGTGACCGTTTCACTCTCTGCAGTAAGACGCTGCCACCGCTCCTGTGTGTCCAGGAGCTTCTCTGTGCTGGTGTTAAGAGCAGAGCTGATGTTCTTATGCTTGGCCAGATGTTTCACATGCCTGGAGATATGCTGCCTTGCGGTAGGGTGCAGGATGCTGTTTGGGTCATTGCATGTACTCTGCACTAGGGCAGCATCATCCCCATCCACCTGCTTCAGGATTCAGGCTGTCTTTCTCACCATGGTGCTTGGCCAGGACCCCATCAATGGCTGTTCTCATGGGCTCTTTCCATCGACCGTGGTCCAAGACAAAAACGTGACCTCCTGTCTTGATGGGCCTTGTGCTGGCAACACAGTAAGAAGCTGACTGGGGCAGTGCTAGTGTTGCTAGCAGAGGTGTGCATGGCAGATCTGAATGAGAGGCACAATACTCTTTTAATAACAAAGCGTTGACTATACACAAACCTAAACCGTGTGTGTTTGTGTGTGGAAATGAACCCTGATGACATTCCTGAATAGCGTACCATCTAAATCGCTGTGATATACAGTGCCTTGCGAAAGTATTCGGCCCCCTTGAACTTTGCGACCTTTTGCCACATTTCAGGCTTCAAACATAAAGATATAAAACTGTATTTTTTTGTGAAGAATCACCAACAAGTGGGACACAATCATGAAGTGGAACGTCATTTATTGGATATTTCAAACTTTTTTAACAAACAAAAAACTGAAAAATTGGGCGTGCAAAATTATTCAGCCCCTTTACTTTCAGTGCAGCAAACTCTCTCCAGAAGTTCAGTGAGGATCTCTGAATGATCCAATGTTGACCTAAATGACTAATGATGATAAATACAATCCACCTGTGTGTAATCAAGTCTTCGTATAAATGCACCTGCACTGGGATAGTCTCAGAGGTCCGTTAAAAGCGCAGAGAGCATCATGAAGAACAAGGAACACACCAGGCAGGTCCGAGATACTGTTGTGAAGAAGCTTAAAGCCGGATTTGGATACAAAAAGATTGTCCAAGCTTTAAACATCCCAAGGAGCACTGTGCAAGCGATAATATTGAAATGGAAGGAGTATCAGACCACTGCAAATCTACCAAGACCTGGCCGTCCCTCTAAACTTTCAGCTCATACAAGGAGAAGACTGATCAGAGATGCAGCCAAGAGGCCCATGATCACTCTGGATGAACTGCAGAGATCTACAGCTGAGGTGGGAGACTCTGTCCATAGGACAACAATCAGTCGTATATTGCACAAATCTGGCCTTTATGGAAGAGTGGCAAGAAGAAAGCCATTTCTTAAAGATATCCATAAAAAGTGTTGTTTAAAGTTTGCCACAAGCCACCTGGGAGACACACCAAACATGTGGAAGAAGGTGCTCTGGTCAGATGAAACCAAAATTGAACTTTTTGGCAACAATGCAAAACGTTATGTTTGGCGTAAAAGCAACAGGGTGATGAGCTGTGAACACACCATCCCCACTGTCAAACATGGTGGTGGCAGCATCATGGTTTGGGCCTGCTTTTCTTCAGCAGGGACAGGGAAGATGGTTAAAATTGATGGGAAGATGGATGGAGCCAAATACAGGACCATTCTGGAAGAAAACCTGATGGAGTCTGCAAAAGACCTGAGACTGGGACGGAGATTTGTCTTCCAACAAGACAATGATCCAAAACATAAAGCAAAATCTACAATGGAATGGTTCAAAAATAAACATATCCAGGTGTTAGAATGGCCAAGTCAAAGTCCAGACCTGAATCCAATCGAGAATCTGTGGAAAGAACTGAAAACTGCTGTTCACAAATGCTCTCCATCCAACCTCACTGAGCTCGAGCTGTTTTGCAAGGAGGAATGGGAAAAAATGTCAGTCTCTCGATGTGCAAAACTGATAGAGACATACCCCAAGCGACTTACAGCTGTAATCGCAGCAAAAGGTGGCGCTACAAAGTATTAACTTAAGGGGGCTGAATAATTTTGCACGCCCAATTTTTCAGTTTTTGATTTGTTTAAAAAGTTTGAAATATCCAATAAATGTCGTTCCACTTCATGATTGTGTCCCACTTGTTGTTGATTCTTCACAAAAAAATACAGTTTTATATCTTTATGTTTGAAGCCTGAAATGTGGCAAAAGGTCGCAAAGTTCAAGGGTCCGAATACTTTCGCAAGGCACTGTATCTTTTCAATAACAAAAAATATATTTTTTACAGCTGTGGACCAAAACTGGTTTTGGTCTACCAGCTTCAAACAGTGGTTTTGGTCCACCAGGTTCAAACAGTGGTTTTGGTCCACCAGGTTCAAACAGTGGTTTTGGTCCACCAGGTTGAAACAGTGGTTTTGGTCCACCAGGTTGAAACAGTGGTTTTGGTCCACCAGGTTCAAACAGTTGTTTTGGTCCACCAGGTTCAAACAGTGGTTTTGGTCCACCAGGTTCAAACAGTGGTTTTGGTCCACCAGGTTCAAACAGTGGTTTTGGTCCACCAGGTTCAAACAGTGGTTTTGGTCCACCAGGTTCAAACAGTGGTTTTGGTCCACCAGCTTCAAACAGTGGTTTTGGTCCACCAGGTTCAAACAGTGGTTTTGGTCCACCAGCTTCAAACAGCTGTACAAACAATATTTTTGGTTATTGAAAATCTATTTCACAGCATTTTAGATGGTACAATGATTCCACACACTATTCAGTGCTTGTCTTCTCACATAAACTGAAATTGAGCAAATCCTGTAGAATTTTTGCAACCATGAAATGACAGAGCGATTTCCACTAGATAACACAGATACTTTTATTATTACATGTTTTACATTTATATTATTTCTCAACAGTAGATTCCTTCACTGGTTTTCTTTGCATTTGTTTTTTTTCTCCCTTCACTTTGGTCTACTTTTATTATTATTCTATATTTTATTATTACTTTGCTATTGTTTCTCTATTTTCTTTCTCTCTGCATTGTTGGTAAGGGCCCGTGTGTAAGCGTTTCACTGTTAGTGTTGTTGTTGTTTACAAAGCATGTGATGAATACAATTGGATTTGATTCCCGAGACGGAACAAAGGAATGAGTAGTGTTGGTGGGGAGAAAAACAAATGGTTTCAATTGTGGGTGTGTCCATGTGGCTGGGGATCAGAAGTAACTGGTGCGAGAGAGACAGGTTGAGGTTGCCAAGGTCCGAGTAGAACAGAAGGTGAGTAGAGGATGATGGTTCAAGCGTGGTTACTAGGCCTAGGCCAATACAGAGTGGTAGGAATTTGTGCTTCAATAAGGTTGCCTTCTTAGCATACATTGTCAATCATAGAAAATATATGTTGTGATAGCAGCTGCGGATAAGTACTTGGGTGTTTGAGAGTTACAAGGTGTATTGAGTCCCTTCCTCCCAGGCCGTTGGCCTGGTGTAGGGTCAGTTAGGGTTAAAGTAGTGTAATGGGGTGTTTCATTTTTTTAAATTATGAAATAGTGGTATATAAGTGTAGGGTTAGTTGGTGGTATGTAATATGTAATAAGTAGTATGTAGTATGTAATAAGTCTAGGGTTAGTTGGTGGTATGTAATAGCGGTGTAGTGTAGGGTTAGTTGGTGGTGCAATTTTTTTCCTTTCCCCCTTCCTTTTTTTTTTGTGCATCACTAAATCTAATGTGATCGACCACACACTACTGCAGAGTAGATGACGTCATGCACAAACAAAATGTGCGAACGCCATGATACCAAAGAAGAAGACCTTATGGAGAAAGATGTCAGGTGCACAACCGCAGGTGAGTTCCAGAAAGGTATGATTACACCTCGTAGGATTGGGGGGTTTCAAATATAGAGGACGGGGACGGGAGGTTGATAGGTGTCAAGTACAAAAATTAAAAAACGTATTTCAGTAGCTAATGAGGAAGGACTTGTGGAAGAAAGTGGAAAAGTTGAAGAAACAAAGGGGGAAAAAACCTAGAAAAAGAGAGGAGTGCTACAGCAGTTCGAAAGGTGAAACTGACAAGGAAGAAGATGGGGGAAAGGTCGAGGGTACAAGTTAAACCTTTGGGAAAGAGAAGATTTTGGGTGTCAAGTAGAAAATCGAAAACCATACTTCAGTAGCTCAGAACGTGAAACTGATGAGAGTGACATGGAGTTTGAAAGAACTGAAGAGAGAAAGGATGACGTTTTAAAAAATGAAGGAGCGGATTCGGTGCTACAAGGAGCAGAGTTTGATGTGTGTCATGCCTGCTCCCGCTCTCCCTCTCTTGTGCTCGAGGTGCTAATTAAACGTTCACTCCCTGTACTTCCTTCTTGCAGAAGCATCATGGAGTTTTGGTTGGTGACGTGGAGTCTGGGTGCTATTGCCGAGGGAACCGGAGGTGCCTCAGCTAGCTCGTTGGGCATCCACGCCGTAGCTGGCTCGAGAGGTCGTCTTGCCTAGGTGGGCTCGGCATGCGCCGACCCCACGTCATGCTTCAGCCGGCCATCAGGCTCCCGCGCCTCAGCAGGTTCGTCGGATTCCCACACCTCAGCGGGATCACTGGGCTCTCACGCCTCAGCCACATTGTCAGGCTCCCACACCTGAGCCGTCTCGCTAGCCTCCCACGCCTCTGCCGGTTCATCGGCCTTCTACGCTCCAGCCGGCTTCTCCAGCGCCCATGCCGTGGCCGGTCTGTCAGGCTCACCCAGGTGGGACACCGGGTGGCACCCCTAGAGGGTGGGGGGAGGGGGTACTGTCAACCATGCTCCCACTCTCTACTTCGCCAGGCTGCCCTTCATTACGCACACCTGTCACCATCATTACGCACAACAATCTTTAGACAAGGTTTCAGGCAAGCTACTTTTCCTTTGCTAGCCAGCCAACTAAATCTATCACACAATCACATCAAGCAGCTGATATGACAGAAAAGGTATCTACATTTTTGTTGGTTTTACCTTGGATTAAATTGCCATTTCTTTGGATATATCCATTACAATGACCCTGATAAATGAATTTGCCTGGCTCAGAGAAGCTGTCAGTCTGGTCACATTCATAGAGATCGCACGGTGGAGGTCCCCAAAAAAACGGCAACATTGATCCACAGGTCGGAGAGGTAGACAGCAAGGTTTAGACAAACCTCAACTGTTTAAAACCAAATGCTAGCCTCTGGGCATTGGGAAATATTGAATATTACAAAATGTTTCCGCCCGGATTCAAACCGGGGACCTTTCGCGTGTGAGGCGAACCTGATAACCACTACACTACAGAAACCGAATGAGAAAAAAACTAAGGGTGTGACTAACTTTCGTGTGTGAGGTGAACGTGATAACCACTACACTACTGAAACTAAAGTCTGAATAGCAAATACTGAGAAGTGCGAAGGAACAATTTGTTAAAATGTGTTTCCACCCGGTCTCGAACAGGGGACCTTTCGAGTGTTAGGCGAACGTGATAACCACTACACTACTGAAACTAAAGTCTGAATAGCAAATACTGAGAAGTGCGAAGGACCAATTTGTTAAAATGTGTTTCCGCCCGGTCTCGAACCGGGGACCTTTTGCTTGTTAGGCGAACGTGAACCTCAGAACCTAATGAAATCAGAAATTACTTAGTCAATTAATTGAGCAATAAGGCTTGAGAAGCCGGGAATTATTGTGTGCAGCGGCTCTTGGAAGAGGCTTGGTAGTTCAAAACTTCTTCCATTTAAGAGTGATGGAAGCCACTGTGTTCTTGGGTACCTTCAATGCTGCAGAAATGACCAATCATTTGAATTTACCACAGGTGGAGGCGAACGTGATAACCACTACACTACTGAAACTAAAGTCTGAATAGCAAATACTGAGAAGTGCGAAGGACCAATTCGTTAAAATGTAGTTCTGCCCAGTCTCGAACCGGGGACCTTTTGCGTGTTTGGAGAACGTGATAACCACTACACTACGGAAACCGAATGAGAAAAAAACTAAGGGTGTGACTAACTTTCGCGTGTGAGGTGAACGTGATAACCACTACACTACTGAAACTAAAGTCTGAATAGCAAATACTGAGAAGTGCGAAGGAACAATTTGTTAAAATGTGTTTCCGCCCGGTCTCGAACAGGGGACCTTTCGAGTGTTAGGCGAACGTGATAACCACTACACTACTGAAACTAAAGTCTGAACAGCAAATACTGAGAAGTGCGAAGGACCAATTTGTTAAAATGTGTTTCCGCCCGGTCTCGAACCGGGGACCTTTTGCTTGTTAGGCGAACGTGAACCTCAGAACCTAATGAAATCAGAAATTACTTAGTCAATTAATTGAGCAATAAGGCTTGAGAAGCCGGGAATTATTGTGTGCAGCGGCTCTTGGAAGAGGCTTGGTGGTTCAAAACTTCTTCCATTTAAGAGTGATGGAAGCCACTGTGTTCTTGGGTACCTTCAATGCTGCAGAAATGACCAATAATTTGAATTTACCACAGGTGGACTCCAATCAAGTTGAAGAAACATCTCAAGGATGATCAATGGAAACAGGATGGACCTGAGCTCAATTTCCAGCCTCATAGCAAAGGGTCTGAACATTTAGGTAAATAAGGTATTTTTAAAATATTTTTTTCATTATAAAAACTATATGTTATCGCTTTGTCATTATGTGGTATTGTGTGTAGATAGATTTTATTTTATTTCATCCATTTTAGTATAAGGCTGTAACGTAACAAAATGTGGAAAAAAGTAAGGGGTCTGAAAACTTTCCGAATGCACTGTACCTATGCAGACTAGCTTCTTTTCCTTTGCTAGCCAGCCAACTAAATGTATCACACAATCACATCAAGCAGCTGAAATGACAGAAAACCATCTACGTTTTTGTTTGTTTTACCTTGGATTATATTGCCATTTCTTTGGATATATCCATTACAATGACCCTGATAAATGAATTTGCCTGGCTCAGAGAAGCTGTCAGTCTGTTCACATTCATACAGATCGCATGGTGGAGGTCCCCAAAAAGACGGCAACATTGATGCACAGGTCGGAGAGGTAGAGAGCAAGGTTTAGACAAACCTCAACTTTTTCCAAAAAAATGCTAGCCTCTGGGCATTGGGAAATATTGAATATTACAAAATGTTTCCGCCCGGTTTCGAACCGGGGACCTTTCGCGTGTGAGGCGAACGTGATAACCACTACACTACGAAAACAGAATGAGTGGAAAACTAAGGGTGTGACTGACTTTCGCGTGTGAGGCGAACGTGATAACCACTACACTACTGACACTAAAGTCTGAATAGCAAATACTGAGAAGTGCGAAGGACCAATTTGTTAAAATGTGTTTCCGCCCGGTCTCGAACCGGGGACCTTTCGCGTGTTAGGCGAACGTGATAACCACTACACTACAGAAACCTAATGAGTGGAATACTACGGGTGTGGCTGACTTTGGCTGGGTGGGACATTTATCGCTCTCAGAGCCTAATGAAATCAGAAATTACTTAGTCAATTAATTAAGCAATAAGCCTTGAGAAGCCGGGTATTATTGTGTGCAGCGGCTCTTGGAAGAGGCTTGGTGGTTCAAAACTTCTTCCATTTAAGAGTGATGGAATCCACTGTGTTCTTGGGTACCTTCAGTGCGGCAGAAATGACCAATCATTTGAATTTACCACAGGTGGATTCCAATCAAGTTGAAGAAACATCTCAAGGATGATCAATGGAAACAGGATGGACCTGAGCTCAATTTCCAGCCTCATAGCAAAGGGTCTGAAAACGTACGTAAATAAGGTATTTTTTAAATATTTAATGGGTATTATGGCTCTTTCTGTGGTACTCAATTTGGGATATTATGTGAGGTAGACATGAGAAGCCGGGAATTATCGTGTGCAGCCGAAACTTGGAAGAGGCTTGGTGGTTCCAAACTTCTTCTATTTAAGAGTGATGGAAGCCACTGTGTTCTTGGGTACCTTCAATGCTGCAGAAATGACCAATCATTTGAATTTACCACAGGTGGACTCCAATCAAGTTGAAGAAACATCTCAAGGATGATCAATGGAAACAGGATGGACCTGAGCTCAATTTCCAGCCTCATAGCAAAGGGTCTGAAAATGTATGTAAATAAGGTATTTTTAAAATATTTTTTTCATTAATAAAAACTATATGTTATCGCTTTGTCATTATGTGGTATTGTGTGTAGATAGATTTTATTTTATTTCATCCATTTTAGTATAAGGCTGTAACGTAACAAAATGTGGAAAAAAGTAAGGGGTCTGAAAACTCTCCGAATGCACTGTACCTATGCAAGCTAGCTTCTTTTCCTTTGCTAGCCAGCCAACTAAATCTATCACACAATCACATCAAGCAGCTGAAATGACAGAAAACGATCTACATTTTTGTTTGTTTTACCTTGGATTATATTGCCATTTCTTTGGATATATCCATTACAATGACCCTGATAAATGAATTTGCCTGGCTCAGAGAAGCTGTCAGTCTGGTCACATTCATACAGATCGCATGGTGGAGGTCCCCAAAAAAACAGCAACATTGATCCACAGGTCGGAGAGATAGACAGCAAGGTTTAGACAAACCTCAATTGTTTCAAACCAAATGCTAGCCTCTGGGCATTGGGAAATATTGAATATTACAAAATGTTTCCGCCCGGTTTCGAACCGGGGACCTTTCGCGTGTGAGGCGAATGTGATAACCACTACACTACGGAAACCGAATGATTAGAAAACCAAGGGTGTGACTGACTTTCGCGTGTGAGGCGAACGTGATAACCAATACACTACTGAAACTAAAGTCTGAATAGCAAATACTGAGAAGTGCGAAGGACCAATTTGTTAAAATGTGTTTCCGCCCGGTCTCGAACCGGGGACCTTTCGCGTGTTAGGCGAACGTGATAACCACTACACTACAGAAACCCAATGAGTGGAATACTAAGGGTGTGGCTGACTTTGGCTGGGTGGGACATTTATCGCTCTCAGAACCTAATGAAATCAGAAATTACTTAGTCAATTAATTAAACAATAAGGCTTGAGAAGCCGGGAATTATTGTGTGCAGCGGCTCTTGGAAGAGGCTTGGTGGTTCAAAACTTCTTCCATTTAAGAGTGATGGAAGCCACTGTGTTCTTGGGTACCTTCAATGCTGCAGAAATGACCAATCATTTGAATTTACCACAGGTGGACTCCAATCAAGTTGAAGAAACATCTCAAGGATGATCAATGGAAACAGGATGGACCTGAGCTCAATTTCCAGCCTCATAGCAAAGGGTCTGAAAACGTACGTAAATAAGGTATTTTTAAAATATTTAATGGGTATTATGGCTCTTTCTGTGGTACTCAATTTGGGATATTATGTGAGGTAGACATGAGAAGCCGGGAATTATCGTGTGCAGCCGAAACTTGGAAGAGGCTTGGTGGTTCCAAACTTCTTCTATTTAAGAGTGATGGAAGCCACTGTGTTCTTGGGTACCTTCAATGCTGCAGAAATGACCAATCATTTGAATTTACCACAGGTGGACTCCAATCAAGTTGAAGAAACATCTCAAGGATGATCAATGGAAACAGGATGGACCTGAGCTCAATTTCCAGCCTCATAGCAAAGGGTCTGAAAATGTATGTAAATAAGGTATTTTTAAAATATTTTTTTCATTAATAAAAACTATATGTTATCGCTTTGTCATTATGTGGTATTGTGTGTAGATAGATTTTATTTTATTTCATCCATTTTAGTATAAGGCTGTAACGTAACAAAATGTGGAAAAAAGTAAGGGGTCTGAAAACTTTCCGAATGCACTGTACCTATGCAAGCTAGCTTCTTTTCCTTTGCTATCCAGCCAACTAAATCTATCACACAATCACATCAAGCAGCTGAAATGACAGAAAACGATCTACATTTTTGTTTGTTTTACCTTGGATTATATTGCCATTTCTTTGGATATATCCATTACAATGACCCTGATAAATGAATTTGCCTGGCTCAGAGAAGCTGTCAGTCTGGTCACATTCATACAGATCGCATGGTGGAGGTCCCCAAAAAAACAGCAACATTGATCCACAGGTCGGAGAGGTAGACAGCAAGGTTTAGACAAACCTCAACTGTTTCAAACCAAATGCTAGCCTCTGGGCATTGGGAAATATTGAATATTACAAAATGTTTCCGCCCGGTTTCGAACCGGGGACCTTTCGCGTGTGAGGCGAATGTGATAACCACTACACTACGGAAACCGAATGATTGGAAAACTAAGGGTGTGACTGACTTTCGCGTGTGAGGCGAACGTGATAACCAATACACTACTGAAACTAAAGTCTGAATAGCAAATACTGAGAAGTGCAAAGGACCAATTTGTTAAAATGTGTTTCCACCCGGTCTCGAACCGGGGACCTTTCCCGTGTTAGGCAAACGTGATAACCACTACACTACGGAAACCCAATGAGTGGAATACTAAGGGTGTGGCTGACTTTGGCTGGGTGGGACATTTATCGCTCTCAGAACCTAATGAAATCAGAAATTACTTAGTCAATTAATTAAACAATAAGGCTTGAGAAGCCGGGAATTATTGTGTGCAGCGGCTCTTGGAAGAGGCTTGGTGGTTCAAAACTTCTTCCATTTAAGAGTGATGGAAGCCACTGTGTTCTTGGGTACCTTCAATGCTGCAGAAATGACCAATCATTTGAATTTACCACAGGTGGACCCCAACCAAGTTGAAGAAACATCTCAAGGATGATCAATGGAAACAGGATGGACCTGAGCTCAATTTCCAGCCTCATAGCAAAGGGTCTGAAAACGTACGTAAATAAGGTATTTTTAAAATATTTAATGGGTATTATGGCTCTTTCTGTGGTACTCAATTTGGGATATTATGTGAGGTAGACATGAGAAGCCGGGAATTATCGTGTGCAGCCGAAACTTGGAAGAGGCTTGGTGGTTCCAAACTTCTTCTATTTAAGAGTGATGGAAGCCACTGTGTTCTTGGGTACCTTCAATGCTGCAGAAATGACCAATCATTTGAATTTACCACAGGTGGACTCCAATCAAGTTGAAGAAACATCTCAAGGATGATCAATGGAAACAGGATGGACCTGAGCTCAATTTCCAGCCTCATAGCAAAGGGTCTGAAAATGTATGTAAATAAGGTATTTTTAAAATATTTTTTTTCATTAATAAAAACTATATGTTATCGCTTTGTCATTATGTGGTATTGTGTGTAGATAGATTTTATTTTATTTCATCCATTTTAGTATAAGGCTGTAACGTAACAAAATGTGGAAAAAAGTAAGGGGTCTGAAAACTTTCCGAATGCACTGTACCTATGCAAGCTAGCTTCTTTTCCTTTGCTAGCCAGCCAACTAAATCTATCACACAATCACATCAAGCAGCTGAAATGACAGAAAACGATCTACATTTTTGTTTGTTTTACCTTGGATTATATTGCCATTTCTTTGGATATATCCATTACAATGACCCTGATAAATGAATTTGCCTGGCTCAGAGAAGCTGTCAGTCTGGTCACATTCATACAGATCGCATGGTGGAGGTCCCCAAAAAAACAGCAACATTGATCCACAGGTCGGAGAGGTAGACAGCAAGGTTTAGACAAACCTCAACTGTTTCAAACCAAATGCTAGCCTCTGGGCATTGGGAAATATTGAATATTACAAAATGTTTCCGCCCGGTTTCGAACCGGGGACCTTTCGCGTGTGAGGCAAATGTGATAACCACTACACTACGGAAACCGAATGATTGGAAAACTAAGGGTGTGACTGACTTTCGCGTGTGAGGCGAACGTGATAACCAATACACTACTGAAACTAAAGTCTGAATAGCAAATACTGAGAAGTGCAAAGGACCAATTTGTTAAAATGTGTTTCCACCCGGTCTCGAACCGGGGACCTTTCCCGTGTTAGGCAAACGTGATAACCACTACACTACGGAAACCCAATGAGTGGAATACTAAGGGTGTGGCTGACTTTGGCTGGGTGGGACATTTATCGCTCTCAGAACCTAATGAAATCAGAAATTACTTAGTCAATTAATTAAACAATAAGGCTTGAGAAGCCCGGGAATTATTGTGTGCAGCGGCTCTTGGAAGAGGCTTGGTGGTTCAAAACTTCTTCCATTTAAGAGTGATGGAAGCCACTGTGTTCTTGGGTACCTTCAATGCTGCAGAAATGACCAATCATTTGAATTTACCACAGGTGGACTCCAACCAAGTTGAAGAAACATCTCAAGGATGATCAATGGAAACAGGATGGACCTGAGCTCAATTTCCAGCCTCATAGCAAAGGGTCTGAAAACGTACGTAAATAAGGTATTTTTAAAATATTTAATGGGTATTATGGCTCTTTCTGTGGTACTCAATTTGGGATATTATGTGAGGTAGACATGAGAAGCCGGGAATTATCGTGTGCAGCCGAAACTTGGAAGAGGCTTGGTGGTTCCAAACTTCTTCTATTTAAGAGTGATGGAAGCCACTGTGTTCTTGGGTACCTTCAATGCTGCAGAAATGACCAATCATTTGAATTTACCACAGGTGGACTCCAATCAAGTTGAAGAAACATCTCAAGGATGATCAATGGAAACAGGATGGACCTGAGCTCAATTTCCAGCCTCATAGCAAAGGGTCTGAAAATGTATGTAAATAAGGTATTTTTAAAATATTTTTTTCATTAATAAAAACTATATGTTATCGCTTTGTCATTATGTGGTATTGTGTGTAGATAGATTTTATTTTATTTCATCCATTTTAGTATAAGGCTGTAACGTAACAAAATGTGGAAAAAAGTAAGGGGTCTGAAAACTTTCCGAATGCACTGTACCTATGCAAGCTAGCTTCTTTTCCTTTGCTAGCCAGCCAACTAAATCTATCACACAATCACATCAAGCAGCTGAAATGACAGAAAACGATCTACATTTTTGTTTGTTTTACCTTGGATTATATTGCCATTTCTTTGGATATATCCATTACAATGACCCTGATAAATGAATTTGCCTGGCTCAGAGAAGCTGTCAGTCTGGTCACATTCATACAGATCGCATGGTGGAGGTCCCCAAAAAAACAGCAACATTGATCCACAGGTCGGAGAGGTAGACAGCAAGGTTTAGACAAACCTCAACTGTTTCAAACCAAATGCTAGCCTCTGGGCATTGGGAAATATTGAATATTACAAAATGTTTCCGCCCGGTTTCGAACCGGGGACCTTTCGCGTGTGAGGCGAATGTGATAACCACTACACTACGGAAACCGAATGATTGAAAAACTACGGGTGTGACTGACTTTCGCGTGTGAGGCGAACGTGATAACCAATACACTACTGAAACTAAAGTCTGAATAGCAAATACTGAGAAGTGCGAAGGACCAATTTGTTAAAATGTGTTTCCGCCCGGTCTCGAACCGGGGACCTTTCGCGTGTTAGGCGAACGTGATAACCACTACACTACAGAAACCCAATGAGTGGAATACTAAGGGTGTGGCTGACTTTGGCTGGGTGGGACATTTATCGCTCTCAGAACCTAATGAAATCAGAAATTACTTAGTCAATTAATTAAACAATAAGGCTTGAGAAGCCGGGAATTATTGTGTGCAGCGGCTCTTGGAAGAGGCTTGGTGGTTCAAAACTTCTTCCATTTAAGAGTGATGGAAGCCACTGTGTTCTTGGGTACCTTCAATGCTGCAGAAATGACCAATCATTTGAATTTACCACAGGTGGACTCCAATCAAGTTGAAGAAACATCTCAAGGATGATCAATGGAAACAGGATGGACCTGAGCTCAATTTCCAGCCTCATAGCAAAGGGTCTGAAAACGTACGTAAATAAGGTATTTTTAAAATATTTAATGGGTATTATGGCTCTTTCTGTGGTACTCAATTTGGGATATTATGTGAGGTAGACATGAGAAGCCGGGAATTATCGTGTGCAGCCGAAACTTGGAAGAGGCTTGGTGGTTCCAAACTTCTTCTATTTAAGAGTGATGGAAGCCACTGTGTTCTTGGGTACCTTCAATGCTGCAGAAATGACCAATCATTTGAATTTACCACAGGTGGACTCCAATCAAGTTGAAGAAACATCTCAAGGATGATCAATGGAAACAGGATGGACCTGAGCTCAATTTCCAGCCTCATAGCAAAGGGTCTGAAAATGTATGTAAATAAGGTATTTTTTAAATATTTTTTTCATTAATAAAAACTATATGTTATCGCTTTGTCATTATGTGGTATTGTGTGTAGATAGATTTTATTTTATTTCATCCATTTTAGTATAAGGCTGTAACGTAACAAAATGTGGAAAAAAGTAAGGGGTCTGAAAACTTTCCGAATGCACTGTACCTATGCAAGCTAGCTTCTTTTCCTTTGCTAGCCAGCCAACTAAATCTATCACACAATCACATCAAGCAGCTGAAATGACAGAAAACGATCTACATTTTTGTTTGTTTTACCTTGGATTATATTGCCATTTCTTTGGATATATCCATTACAATGACCCTGATAAATGAATTTGCCTGGCTCAGAGAAGCTGTCAGTCTGGTCACATTCATACAGATCGCATGGTGGAGGTCCCCAAAAAAACAGCAACATTGATCCACAGGTCGGAGAGGTAGACAGCAAGGTTTAGACAAACCTCAACTGTTTCAAACCAAATGCTAGCCTCTGGGCATTGGGAAATATTGAATATTACAAAATGTTTCCGCCCGGTTTCGAACCGGGGACCTTTCGCGTGTGAGGCGAATGTGATAACCACTACACTACGGAAACCGAATGATTGGAAAACTAAGGGTGTGACTGACTTTCGCGTGTGAGGCGAACGTGATAACCAATAAACTACTGAAACTAAAGTCTGAATAGCAAATACTGAGAAGTGCGAAGGACCAATTTGTTAAAATGTGTTTCCGCCCGGTCTCGAACCGGGGACCTTTCGCGTGTTAGGCGAACGTGATAACCACTACACTACAGAAACCCAATGAGTGGAATACTAAGGGTGTGGCTGACTTTGGCTGGGTGGGACATTTATCGCTCTCAGAACCTAATGAAATCAGAAATTACTTAGTCAATTAATTAAACAATAAGGCTTGAGAAGCCGGGAATTATTGTGTGCAGCGGCTCTTGGAAGAGGCTTGGTGGTTCAAAACTTCTTCCATTTAAGAGTGATGGAAGCCACTGTGTTCTTGGGTACCTTCAATGCTGCAGAAATGACCAATCATTTGAATTTACCACAGGTGGACTCCAATCAAGTTGAAGAAACATCTCAAGGATGATCAATGGAAACAGGATGGACCTGAGCTCAATTTCCAGCCTCATAGCAAAGGGTCTGAAAACGTACGTAAATAAGGTATTTTTAAAATATTTAATGGGTATTATGGCTCTTTCTGTGGTACTCAATTTGGGATATTATGTGAGGTAGACATGAGAAGCCGGGAATTATCGTGTGCAGCCGAAACTTGGAAGAGGCTTGGTGGTTCCAAACTTCTTCTATTTAAGAGTGATGGAAGCCACTGTGTTCTTGGGTACCTTCAATGCTGCAGAAATGACCAATCATTTGAATTTACCACAGGTGGACTCCAATCAAGTTGAAGAAACATCTCAAGGATGATCAATGGAAACAGGATGGACCTGAGCTCAATTTCCAGCCTCATAGCAAAGGGTCTGAAAATGTATGTAAATAAGGTATTTTTTAAATATTTTTTTCATTAATAAAAACTATATGTTATCGCTTTGTCATTATGTGGTATTGTGTGTAGATAGATTTTATTTTATTTCATCCATTTTAGTATAAGGCTGTAACGTAACAAAATGTGGAAAAAAGTAAGGGGTCTGAAAACTTTCCGAATGCACTGTACCTATGCAAGCTAGCTTCTTTTCCTTTGCTAGCCAGCCAACTAAATCTATCACACAATCACATCAAGCAGCTGAAATGACAGAAAACGATCTACATTTTTGTTTGTTTTACCTTGGATTATATTGCCATTTCTTTGGATATATCCATTACAATGACCCTGATAAATGAATTTGCCTGGCTCAGAGAAGCTGTCAGTCTGGTCACATTCATACAGATCGCATGGTGGAGGTCCCCAAAAAAACAGCAACATTGATCCACAGGTCGGAGAGGTAGACAGCAAGGTTTAGACAAACCTCAACTGTTTCAAACCAAATGCTAGCCTCTGGGCATTGGGAAATATTGAATATTACAAAATGTTTCCGCGCGGTTTCGAACCGGGGACCTTTCGCGTGTGAGGCAAATGTGATAACCACTACACTACGGAAACCGAATGATTGGAAAACTAAGGGTGTGACTGACTTTCGCGTGTGAGGCGAACGTGATAACCAATACACTACTGAAACTAAAGTCTGAATAGCAAATACTGAGAAGTGCAAAGGACCAATTTGTTAAAATGTGTTTCCACCCGGTCTCGAACCAGGGACCTTTCCCGTGTTAGGCAAACGTGATAACCACTACACTACGGAAACCCAATGAGTGGAATACTAAGGGTGTGGCTGACTTTGGCTGGGTGGGACATTTATCGCTCTCAGAACCTAATGAAATCAGAAATTACTTAGTCAATTAATTAAACAATAAGGCTTGAGAAGCCCGGGAATTATTGTGTGCAGCGGCTCTTGGAAGAGGCTTGGTGGTTCAAAACTTCTTCCATTTAAGAGTGATGGAAGCCACTGTGTTCTTGGGTACCTTCAATGCTGCAGAAATGACCAATCATTTGAATTTACCACAGGTGGACTCCAACCAAGTTGAAGAAACATCTCAAGGATGATCAATGGAAACAGGATGGACCTGAGCTCAATTTCCAGCCTCATAGCAAAGGGTCTGAAAACGTACGTAAATAAGGTATTTTTAAAATATTTAATGGGTATTATGGCTCTTTCTGTGGTACTCAATTTGGGATATTATGTGAGGTAGACATGAGAAGCCGGGAATTATCGTGTGCAGCCGAAACTTGGAAGAGGCTTGGTGGTTCCAAACTTCTTCTATTTAAGAGTGATGGAAGCCACTGTGTTCTTGGGTACCTTCAATGCTGCAGAAATGACCAATCATTTGAATTTACCACAGGTGGACTCCAATCAAGTTGAAGAAACATCTCAAGGATGATCAATGGAAACAGGATGGACCTGAGCTCAATTTCCAGCCTCATAGCAAAGGGTCTGAAAATGTATGTAAATAAGGTATTTTTAAAATGTTTTTTTCATTAATAAAAACTATATGTTATCGCTTTGTCATTATGTGGTATTGTGTGTAGATAGATTTTATTTTATTTCATCCATTTTAGTATAAGGCTGTAACGTAACAAAATGTGGAAAAAAGTAAGGGGTCTGAAAACTTTCCGAATGCACTGTACCTATGCAAGCTAGCTTCTTTTCCTTTGCTAGCCAGCCAACTAAATCTATCACACAATCACATCAAGCAGCTGAAATGACAGAAAACGATCTACATTTTTGTTTGTTTTACCTTGGATTATATTGCCATTTCTTTGGATATATCCATTACAATGACCCTGATAAATGAATTTGCCTGGCTCAGAGAAGCTGTCAGTCTGGTCACATTCATACAGATCGCATGGTGGAGGTCCCCAAAAAAACAGCAACATTGATCCACAGGTCGGAGAGGTAGACAGCAAGGTTTAGACAAACCTCAACTGTTTCAAACCAAATGCTAGCCTCTGGGCATTGGGAAATATTGAATATTACAAAATGTTTCCGCCCGGTTTCGAACCGGGGACCTTTCGCGTGTGAGGCGAATGTGATAACCACTACACTACGGAAACCGAATGATTGGAAAACTAAGGGTGTGACTGACTTTCGCGTGTGAGGCGAACGTGATAACCAATAAACTACTGAAACTAAAGTCTGAATAGCAAATACTGAGAAGTGCGAAGGACCAATTTGTTAAAATGTGTTTCCGCCCGGTCTCGAACCGGGGACCTTTCGCGTGTTAGGCGAACGTGATAACCACTACACTACAGAAACCCAATGAGTGGAATACTAAGGGTGTGGCTGACTTTGGCTGGGTGGGACATTTATCGCTCTCAGAACCTAATGAAATCAGAAATTACTTAGTCAATTAATTAAACAATAAGGCTTGAGAAGCCGGGAATTATTGTGTGCAGCGGCTCTTGGAAGAGGCTTGGTGGTTCAAAACTTCTTCCATTTAAGAGTGATGGAAGCCACTGTGTTCTTGGGTACCTTCAATGCTGCAGAAATGACCAATCATTTGAATTTACCACAGGTGGACTCCAACCAAGTTGAAGAAACATCTCAAGGATGATCAATGGAAACAGGATGGACCTGAGCTCAATTTCCAGCCTCATAGCAAAGGGTCTGAAAACGTACGTAAATAAGGTATTTTTAAAATATTTAATGGGTATTATGGCTCTTTCTGTGGTACTCAATTTGGGATATTATGTGAGGTAGACATGAGAAGCCGGGAATTATCGTGTGCAGCCGAAACTTGGAAGAGGCTTGGTGGTTCCAAACTTCTTCTATTTAAGAGTGATGGAAGCCACTGTGTTCTTGGGTACCTTCAATGCTGCAGAAATGACCAATCATTTGAATTTACCACAGGTGGACTCCAATCAAGTTGAAGAAACATCTCAAGGATGATCAATGGAAACAGGATGGACCTGAGCTCAATTTCCAGCCTCATAGCAAAGGGTCTGAAAATGTATGTAAATAAGGTATTTTTTAAATATTTTTTTCATTAATAAAAACTATATGTTATCGCTTTGTCATTATGTGGTATTGTGTGTAGATAGATTTTATTTTATTTCATCCATTTTAGTATAAGGCTGTAACGTAACAAAATGTGGAAAAAAGTAAGGGGTCTGAAAACTTTCCGAATGCACTGTACCTATGCAAGCTAGCTTCTTTTCCTTTGCTAGCCAGCCAACTAAATCTATCACACAATCACATCAAGCAGCTGAAATGACAGAAAACGATCTACATTTTTGTTTGTTTTACCTTGGATTATATTGCCATTTCTTTGGATATATCCATTACAATGACCCTGATAAATGAATTTGCCTGGCTCAGAGAAGCTGTCAGTCTGGTCACATTCATACAGATCGCATGGTGGAGGTCCCCAAAAAAACAGCAACATTGATCCACAGGTCGGAGAGGTAGACAGCAAGGTTTAGACAAACCTCAACTGTTTCAAACCAAATGCTAGCCTCTGGGCATTGGGAAATATTGAATATTACAAAATGTTTCCGCCCGGTTTCGAACCGGGGACCTTTCGCGTGTGAGGCAAATGTGATAACCACTACACTACGGAAACCGAATGATTGGAAAACTAAGGGTGTGACTGACTTTCGCGTGTGAGGCGAACGTGATAACCAATACACTACTGAAACTAAAGTCTGAATAGCAAATACTGAGAAGTGCAAAGGACCAATTTGTTAAAATGTGTTTCCACCCGGTCTCGAACCGGGGACCTTTCCCGTGTTAGGCAAACGTGATAACCACTACACTACGGAAACCCAATGAGTGGAATACTAAGGGTGTGGCTGACTTTGGCTGGGTGGGACATTTATCGCTCTCAGAACCTAATGAAATCAGAAATTACTTAGTCAATTAATTAAACAATAAGGCTTGAGAAGCCGGGAATTATTGTGTGCAGCGGCTCTTGGAAGAGGCTTGGTGGTTCAAAACTTCTTCCATTTAAGAGTGATGGAAGCCACTGTGTTCTTGGGTACCTTCAATGCTGCAGAAATGACCAATCATTTGAATTTACCACAGGTGGACTCCAACCAAGTTGAAGAAACATCTCAAGGATGATCAATGGAAACAGGATGGACCTGAGCTCAATTTCCAGCCTCATAGCAAAGGGTCTGAAAACGTACGTAAATAAGGTATTTTTAAAATATTTAATGGGTATTATGGCTCTTTCTGTGGTACTCAATTTGGGATATTATGTGAGGTAGACATGAGAAGCCGGGAATTATCGTGTGCAGCCGAAACTTGGAAGAGGCTTGGTGGTTCCAAACTTCTTCTATTTAAGAGTGATGGAAGCCACTGTGTTCTTGGGTACCTTCAATGCTGCAGAAATGACCAATCATTTGAATTTACCACAGGTGGACTCCAATCAAGTTGAAGAAACATCTCAAGGATGATCAATGGAAACAGGATGGACCTGAGCTCAATTTCCAGCCTCATAGCAAAGGGTCTGAAAATGTATGTAAATAAGGTATTTTTAAAATATTTTTTTCATTAATAAAAACTATATGTTATCGCTTTGTCATTATGTGGTATTGTGTGTAGATAGATTTTATTTTATTTCATCCATTTTAGTATAAGGCTGTAACGTAACAAAATGTGGAAAAAAGTAAGGGGTCTGAAAACTTTCCGAATGCACTGTACCTATGCAAGCTAGCTTCTTTTCCTTTGCTAGCCAGCCAACTCAATCTATCACACAATCACATCAAGCAGCTGAAATGACAGAAAACGATCTACATTTTTGTTTGTTTTACCTTGGATTATATTGCCATTTCTTTGGATATATCCATTACAATGACCCTGATAAATGAATTTGCCTGGCTCAGAGAAGCTGTCAGTCTGGTCACATTCATACAGATCGCATGGTGGAGGTCCCCAAAAAAACAGCAACATTGATCCACAGGTCGGAGAGGTAGACAGCAAGGTTTAGACAAACCTCAACTGTTTCAAACCAAATGCTAGCCTCTGGGCATTGGGAAACATTGAATATTACAAAATGTTTCCGCCCGGTTTCGAACCGGGGACCTTTCGCGTGTGAGGCGAATGTGATAACCACTACACTACGGAAACCGAATGATTGGAAAACTAAGGGTGTGACTGACTTTCGCGTGTGAGGCGAACGTGATAACCAATACACTACTGAAACTAAAGTCTGAATAGCAAATACTGAGAAGTGCGAAGGACAAATTTGTTAAAATGTGTTTCCACCCGGTCTCGAACCGGGGACCTTTCCCGTGTTAGGCGAACGTGATAACCACTACACTACTGAAACCCAATGAGTGGAATACTAAGGGTGTGGCTGACTTTGGCTGGGTGGGACATTTATCGCTCTCAGAACCTAATGAAATCAGAAATTACTTAGTCAATTAATTAAACAATAAGGCTTGAGAAGCCGGGAATTATTGTGTGCAGCGGCTCTTGGAAGAGGCTTGGTGGTTCAAAACTTCTTCCATTTAAGAGTGATGGAAGCCACTGTGTTCTTGGGTACCTTCAATGCTGCAGAAATGACCAATCATTTGAATTTACCACAGGTGGACTCCAATCAAGTTGAAGAAACTTCTCAAGGATGATCAATGGAAACAGGATGGACCTGAGCTCAATTTCCAGCCTCATAGCAAAGGGTCTGAAAACGTACGTAAATAAGGTATTTTAAAAATATTTAATGGGTATTATGGCTCTTTCTGTGGTACTCAATTTGGGATATTATGTGAGGTAGACATGAGAAGCCGGGAATTATCGTGTGCAGCCGAAACTTGGAAGAGGCTTGGTGGTTCCAAACTTCTTCTATTTAAGAGTGATGGAAGCCACTGTGTTCTTGGGTACCTTCAATGCTGCAGAAATGACCAATCATTTGAATTTACCACAGGTGGACTCCAATCAAGTTGAAGAAACATCTCAAGGATGATCAATGGAAACAGGATGGACCTGAGCTCAATTTCCAGCCTCATAGCAAAGGGTCTGAAAATGTATGTAAATAAGGTATTTTTAAAATATTTTTTTCATTAATAAAAACTATATGTTATCGCTTTGTCATTATGTGGTATTGTGTGTAGATAGATTTTATTTTATTTCATCCATTTTAGTATAAGGCTGTAACGTAACAAAATGTGGAAAAAAGTAAGGGGTCTGAAAACTTTCCGAATGCACTGTACCTATGCAAGCTAGCTTCTTTTCCTTTGCTAGCCAGCCAACTAAATCTATCACACAATCACATCAAGCAGCTGAAATGACAGAAAACGATCTACATTTTTGTTTGTTTTACCTTGGATTATATTGCCATTTCTTTGGATATATCCATTACAATGACCCTGATAAATGAATTTGCCTGGCTCAGAGAAGCTGTCAGTCTGGTCACATTCATACAGATCGCATGGTGGAGGTCCCCAAAAAAACAGCAACATTGATCCACAGGTCGGAGAGGTAGACAGCAAGGTTTAGACAAACCTCAACTGTTTCAAACCAAATGCTAGCCTCTGGGCATTGGGAAATATTGAATATTACAAAATGTTTCCGCCCGGTTTCGAACCAGGGACCTTTCGCGTGTGAGGCGAATGTGATAACCACTACACTACGGAAACCGAATGATTGGAAAACTAAGGGTGTGACTGACTTTCGCGTGTGAGGCGAACGTGATAACCAATACACTACTGAAACTAAAGTCTGAATAGCAAATACTGAGAAGTGCGAAGGACCAATTTGTTAAAATGTGTTTCCGCCCGGTCTCGAACCCGGGACCTTTCGCGTGTTAGGCGAACATGATAACCACTACACTACGGAAACCCAATGAGTGGAATACTAAGGGTGTGGCTGACTTTGGCTGGGTGGGACATTTATCGCTCTCAGAACCTAATGAAATCAGAAATTACTTAGTCAATTAATTAAACAATAAGGCTTGAGAAGCCGGGAATTATTGTGTGCAGCGGCTCTTGGAAGAGGCTTGGTGGTTCAAAACTTCTTCCATTTAAGAGTGATGGAAGCCACTGTGTTCTTGGGTACCTTCAATGCTGCGGAAATGACCAATCATTTGAATTTACCACAGGTGGACTCCAATCAAGTTGAAGAAACATCTCAAGGATGATCAATGGAAACAGGATGGACCTGAGCTCAATTTCCAGCTTCATAGCAAAGGGTCTGAAAACGTACGTAAATAAGGTATTTTTAAAATATTTAATGGGTATTATGGCTCTTTCTGTGGTACTCAATTTGGGATATTATGTGAGGTAGACATGAGAAGCCGGGAATTATCGTGTGCAGCCGAAACTTGGAAGAGGCTTGGTGGTTCCAAACTTCTTCTATTTAAGAGTGATGGAAGCCACTGTGTTCTTGGGTACCTTCAATGCTGCAGAAATGACCAATCATTTGAATTTACCACAGGTGGACTCCAATCAAGTTGAAGAAACATCTCAAGGATGATCAATGGAAACAGGATGGACCTGAGCTCAATTTCCAGCCTCATAGCAAAGGGTCTGAAAATGTATGTAAATAAGGTATTTTTAAAATATTTTTTTCATTAATAAAAACTATATGTTATCGCTTTGTCATTATGTGGTATTGTGTGTAGATAGATTTTATTTTATTTCATCCATTTTAGTATAAGGCTGTAACGTAACAAAATGTGGAAAAAAGTAAGGGGTCTGAAAACTTTCCGAATGCACTGTACCTATGCAAGCTAGCTTCTTTTCCTTTGCTAGCCAGCCAACTAAATCTATCACACAATCACATCAAGCAGCTGAAATGACAGAAAACGATCTACATTTTTGTTTGTTTTACCTTGGATTATATTGCCATTTCTTTGGATATATCCATTACAATGACCCTGATAAATGAATTTGCCTGGCTCAGAGAAGCTGTCAGTCTGGTCACATTCATACAGATCGCATGGTGGAGGTCCCCAAAAAAACAGCAACATTGATCCACAGGTCGGAGAGGTAGACAGCAAGGTTTAGACAAACCTCAACTGTTTCAAACCAAATGCTAGCCTCTGGGCATTGGGAAATATTGAATATTACAAAATGTTTCCGCCCGGTTTCGAACCGGGGACCTTTCGCGTGTGAGGCGAATGTGATAACCACTACACTACGGAAACCGAATGATTGGAAAACTAAGGGTGTGACTGACTTTCGCGTGTGAGGCGAACGTGATAACCAATACACTACTGAAACTAAAGTCTGAATAGCAAATACTGAGAAGTGCGAAGGACCAATTTGTTAAAATGTGTTTCCGCCCGGTCTCGAACCCGGGACCTTTCGCGTGTTAGGCGAACGTGATAACCACTACACTACGGAAACCCAATGAGTGGAATACTAAGGGTGTGGCTGACTTTGGCTGGGTGGGACATTTATCGCTCTCAGAACCTAATGAAATCAGAAATTACTTAGTCAATTAATTAAACAATAAGGCTTGAGAAGCCGGGAATTATTGTGTGCAGCGGCTCTTGGAAGAGGCTTGGTGGTTCAAAACTTCTTCCATTTAAGAGTGATGGAAGCCACTGTGTTCTTGGGTACCTTCAATGCTGCAGAAATGACCAATCATTTGAATTTACCACAGGTGGACTCCAATCAAGTTGAAGAAACATCTCAAGGATGATCAATGGAAACAGGATGGACCTGAGCTCAATTTCCAGCTTCATAGCAAAGGGTCTGAAAACGTACGTAAATAAGGTATTTTTAAAATATTTAATGGGTATTATGGCTCTTTCTGTGGTACTCAATTTGGGATATTATGTGAGGTAGACATGAGAAGCCGGGAATTATCGTGTGCAGCCGAAACTTGGAAGAGGCTTGGTGGTTCCAAACTTCTTCTATTTAAGAGTGATGGAAGCCACTGTGTTCTTGGGTACCTTCAATGCTGCAGAAATGACCAATCATTTGAATTTACCACAGGTGGACTCCAATCAAGTTGAAGAAACATCTCAAGGATGATCAATGGAAACAGGATGGACCTGAGCTCAATTTCCAGCCTCATAGCAAAGGGTCTGAAAATGTATGTAAATAAGGTATTTTTAAAATATTTTTTTCATTAATAAAAACTATATGTTATCGCTTTGTCATTATGTGGTATTGTGTGTAGATAGATTTTATTTTATTTCATCCATTTTAGTATAAGGCTGTAACGTAACAAAATGTGGAAAAAAGTAAGGGGTCTGAAAACTTTCCGAATGCACTGTACCTATGCAAGCTAGCTTCTTTTCCTTTGCTAGCCAGCCAACTAAATCTATCACACAATCACATCAAGCAGCTGAAATGACAGAAAACGATCTACATTTTTGTTTGTTTTACCTTGGATTATATTGCCATTTCTTTGGATATATCCATTACAATGACCCTGATAAATGAATTTGCCTGGCTCAGAGAAGCTGTCAGTCTGGTCACATTCATACAGATCGCATGGTGGAGGTCCCCAAAAAAACAGCAACATTGATCCACAGGTCGGAGAGGTAGACAGCAAGGTTTAGACAAACCTCAACTGTTTCAAACCAAATGCTAGCCTCTGGGCATTGGGAAATATTGAATATTACAAAATGTTTCCGCCCGGTTTCGAACCGGGGACCTTTCGCGTGTGAGGCGAATGTGATAACCACTACACTACGGAAACCGAATGATTGGAAAACTAAGGGTGTGACTGACTTTCGCGTGTGAGGCGAACGTGATAACCAATACACTACTGAAACTAAAGTCTGAATAGCAAATACTGAGAAGTGCGAAGGACCAATTTGTTAAAATGTGTTTCCGCCCGGTCTCGAACCCGGGACCTTTCGCGTGTTAGGCGAACGTGATAACCACTACACTACGGAAACCCAATGAGTGGAATACTAAGGGTGTGGCTGACTTTGGCTGGGTGGGACATTTATCGCTCTCAGAACCTAATGAAATCAGAAATTACTTAGTCAATTAATTAAACAATAAGGCTTGAGAAGCCGGGAATTATTGTGTGCAGCGGCTCTTGGAAGAGGCTTGGTGGTTCAAAACTTCTTCCATTTAAGAGTGATGGAAGCCACTGTGTTCTTGGGTACCTTCAATGCTGCAGAAATGACCAATCATTTGAATTTACCACAGGTGGACTCCAATCAAGTTGAAGAAACATCTCAAGGATGATCAATGGAAACAGGATGGACCTGAGCTCAATTTCCAGCTTCATAGCAAAGGGTCTGAAAACGTACGTAAATAAGGTATTTTTAAAATATTTAATGGGTATTATGGCTCTTTCTGTGGTACTCAATTTGGGATATTATATGAGGTAGACATGAGAAGCCGGGAATTATCGTGTGCAGCCGAAACTTGGAAGAGGCTTGGTGGTTCCAAACTTCTTCTATTTAAGAGTGATGGAAGCCACTGTGTTCTTGGGTACCTTCAATGCTGCAGAAATGACCAATCATTTGAATTTACCACAGGTGGACTCCAATCAAGTTGAAGAAACATCTCAAGGATGATCAATGGAAACAGGATGGACCTGAGCTCAATTTCCAGCCTCATAGCAAAGGGTCTGAAAATGTATGTAAATAAGGTATTTTTAAAATATTTTTTTCATTAATAAAAACTATATGTTATCGCTTTGTCATTATGTGGTATTGTGTGTAGATAGATTTTATTTTATTTCATCCATTTTAGTATAAGGCTGTAACGTAACAAAATGTGGAAAAAAGTAAGGGGTCTGAAAACTTTCCGAATGCACTGTACCTATGCAAGCTAGCTTCTTTTCCTTTGCTAGCCAGCCAACTAAATCTATCACACAATCACATCAAGCAGCTGAAATGACAGAAAACGATCTACATTTTTGTTTGTTTTACCTTGGATTATATTGCCATTTCTTTGGATATATCCATTACAATGACCCTGATAAATGAATTTGCCTGGCTCAGAGAAGCTGTCAGTCTGGTCACATTCATACAGATCGCATGGTGGAGGTCCCCAAAAAAACAGCAACATTGATCCACAGGTCGGAGAGGTAGACAGCAAGGTTTAGACAAACCTCAACTGTTTCAAACCAAATGCTAGCCTCTGGGCATTGGGAAATATTGAATATTACAAAATGTTTCAGCCCGGTTTCGAACCGGGGACCTTTCGCGTGTGAGGCGAATGTGATAACCACTACACTACGGAAACCGAATGATTGGAAAACTAAGGGTGTGACTGACTTTCGCGTGTGAGGCGAACGTGATAACCAATACACTACTGAAACTAAAGTCTGAATAGCAAATACTGAGAAGTGCGAAGGACCAATTTGTTAAAATGTGTTTCCGCCCGGTCTCGAACCGGGGACCTTTCGCGTGTTAGGCGAACGTGATAACCACTACACTACGGAAACCCAATGAGTGGAATACTAAGGGTGTGGCTGACTTTGGCTGGGTGGGACATTTATCGCTCTCAGAACCTAATGAAATCAGAAATTACTTAGTCAATTAATTAAACAATAAGGCTTGAGAAGCCGGGAATTATTGTGTGCAGCGGCTCTTGGAAGAGGCTTGGTGGTTCAAAACTTCTTCCATTTAAGAGTGATGGAAGCCACTGTGTTCTTGGGTACCTTCAATGCTGCAGAAATGACCAATCATTTGAATTTACCACAGGTGGACTCCAATCAAGTTGAAGAAACATCTCAAGGATGATCAATGGAAACAGGATGGACCTGAGCTGAATTTCCAGCCTCATAGCAAAGGGTCTGAAAATGTATGTAAATAAGGTATTTTTAAAATATTTTTTTCATTAATAAAAACTATATGTTATCGCTTTGTCATTATGTGGTATTGTGTGTAGATAGATTTTATTTTATTTCATCCATTTTAGTATAAGGCTGTAACGTAACAAAATGTGGAAAAAAGTAAGGGGTCTGAAAACTTTCCGAATGCACTGTACCTATGCAAGCTAGCTTCTTTTCCTTTGCTAGCCAGCCAACTAAATCTATCACACAATCACATCAAGCAGCTGAAATGACAGAAAACGATCTACATTTTTGTTTGTTTTACCTTGGATTATATTGCCATTTCTTTGGATATATCCATTACAAACACCCTGATAAATGAATTTGCCTGGCTCAGAGAAGCTGTCAGTCTGGTCACATTCATACAGATCGCATGGTGGAGGTCCCCAAAAAAACAGCAACATTGATCCACAGGTCGGAGAGGTAGACAGCAAGGTTTAGACAAACCTCAACTGTTTCAGACCAAATGCTAGCCTCTGGGCATTGGGAAATATTGAATATTACAAAATGTTTCCGCCCGGTTTCGAACCGGGGACCTTTCACGTGTGAGGCGAATGTGATAACCAATACACTACTGGAACTAAAGTCTGAATAGCAAATACTGAGAAGTGCGAAGGACCAATTTGTTAAAATGTGTTTCCGCCCGGTCTCGAACCGGGGACCTTTCCCGTGTTAGGCAAACGTGATAACCACTACACTACGGAAACCCAATGAGTGGAATACTAAGGGTGTGGCTGACTTTGGCTGGGTGGGACATTTATCGCTCTCAGAACCTAATGAAATCAGAAATTACTTAGTCAATTAATTAAACAATAAGGCTTGAGAAGCCGGGAATTATTGTGTGCAGCGGCTCTTGGAAGAGGCTTGGTGGTTCAAAACTTCTTCCATTTAAGAGTGATGGAAGCCACTGTGTTCTTGGGTACCTTCAATGCTGCAGAAATGACCAATCATTTGAATTTACCACAGGTGGACTCCAATCAAGTTGAAGAAACATCTCAAGGATGATCAATGGAAACAGGATGGACCTGAGCTCAATTTCCAACCTCATAGCAAAGGGTCTGAAAACGTACGTAAATAAGGTATTTTTAAAATATTTAATGGGTATTATGGCTCTTTCTGTGGTACTCAATTTGGGATATTATGTGAGGTAGACATGAGAAGCCGGGAATTATCGTGTGCAGCCGGAACTTGGAAGAGGCTTGGTGGTTCCAAACTTCTTCTATTTAAGAGTGATGGAAGCCACTGTGTTCTTGGGTACCTTCAATGCTGCAGAAATGACCAATCATTTGAATTTACCACAGGTGGACTCCAATCAAGTTGAAGAAACATCTCAAGGATGATCAATGGAAACAGGATGGACCTGAGCTCAATTTCCAGCCTCATAGCAAAGGGTCTGAAAATGTATGTAAATAAGGTATTTTTAAAATATTTTTTTCATTAATAAAAACTATATATTCTTTTCCTTTGCTAGCCAGCCAACTAAATCTATCACACAATCACATCAAGCAGCTGAAATGACAGAAAACGATCTACATTTTTGTTTGTTTTACCTTGGATTATATTGCCATTTCTTTGGATATATCCATTACAATGACCCTGATAAATGAATTTGCCTGGCTCAGAGAAGCTGTCAGTCTGGTCACATTCATACAGATCGCATGGTGGAGGTCCCCAAAAAAACGGCAACATTGATCCACAGGTCGGAGAGGTGGACAGCAAGGTTTAGACAAACCTCAACTGTTTCAAACCAAATGCTAGCCTCTGGGCATTGGGAAATATTGAATATTACAAAATGTTTCCGCCCGGTTTCGAACCGGGGACCTTTCGCGTGTGAGGCGAACAGGATAACCACTACACTACGGAAACCGAATGTTTGGAAAACTAAGGGTGTGACTGACTTTCGCGTGTGAGGCGAACGTGATAACCAATATACTACTGAAACTAAAGTCTGAATAGCAAATACTGAAAAGTGCGAAGGACCAATTTGTTAAAATGTGTTTCCGCCCGGTCTCGAACCGGGGACCTTTCGCGTGTTAGGCGAACGTGATAACCACTACACTACGGAAACCCAATGAGTGGAGTACTAAGGGTGTGGCTGACTTTGGCTGGGTGGGACATTTATCGCTCTCAGAACCTAATGAAATCAGAAATTACTTAGTCAATTAATTAAACAATAAGGCTTGAGAAGCCGGGAATTATTGTGTGCAGCGGCTCTTGGAAGAGGCTTGGTGGTTCAAAACTTCTTCCATTTAAGAGTGATGGAAGCCACTGTGTTCTTGGGTACCTTCAATGCTGCAGAAATGACCAATCATTTGAATTTACCACAGGTGGACTCTAATCAAGTTGAAGAAACATCTCAAGGATGATCAATGGAAACAGGATGGACCTGAGCTCAATTTCCAGCCTCATAGCAAAGGGTCTGAAAATGTATGTAAATAAGGTATTTTTAAAATATTTTTTTCATTAATAAAAACTATATGTTATCGCTTTGTCATTTTGTGGTATTGTGTGTAGATTGATTTTATTTTATTTCATCCATTTTAGTATAAGGCTGTAACGTAACAAAATGTGGAAAAATGTAAGGGGTCTGAAAACTTTCCGAATGCACTGTACCTATGCAGGCTAGCTTCTTTTCCTTTGCTAGCCAGCCAACTAAATCTATCACACAATCACATCAAGCAGCTGAAATGACAGAAAACGATCTACATTTTTGTTTGTTTTACCTTGGATTATATTGCCATTTCTTTGGATATATCCATTACAATGACCCTGATAAATGAATTTGCCTGGCTCAGAGAAGCTGTCAGTCTGGTCACATTCATACAGATCGCATGGTGGAGGTCCCCAAAAAAACGGCAACATTGATCCACAGGTCGGAGAGGTGGACAGCAAGGTTTAGACAAACCTCAACTGTTTCAAACCAAATGCTAGCCTCTGGGCATTGGGAAATATTGAATATTACAAAATGTTTCCGCCCGGTTTCGAACCGGGGACCTTTCGCGTGTGAGGCGAACGTGATAACCACTACACTACGGAAACCGAATGTTTGGAAAACTAAGGGTGTGACTGACTTTCGCGTGTGAGGCGAACGTGATAACCAATATACTACTGAAACTAAAGTCTGAATAGCAAATACTGAAAAGTGCGAAGGACCAATTTGTTAAAATGTGTTTCCGCCCGGTCTCGAACCGGGGACCTTTCGCGTGTTAGGCGAACGTGATAACCACTACACTACGGAAACCCAATGAGTGGAGTACTAAGGGTGTGGCTGACTTTGGCTGGGTGGGACATTTATCGCTCTCAGAACCTAATGAAATCAGAAATTACTTAGTCAATTAATTAAACAATAAGGCTTGAGAAGCCGGGAATTATTGTGTGCAGCGGCTCTTGGAAGAGGCTTGGTGGTTCAAAACTTCTTCCATTTAAGAGTGATGGAAGCCACTGTGTTCTTGGGTACCTTCAATGCTGCAGAAATGACCAATCATTTGAATTTACCACAGGTGGACTCTAATCAAGTTGAAGAAACATCTCAAGGATGATCAATGGAAACAGGATGGACCTGAGCTCAATTTCCAGCCTCATAGCAAAGGGTCTGAAAATGTATGTAAATAAGGTATTTTTAAAATATTTTTTTCATTAATAAAAACTATATGTTATCGCTTTGTCATTTTGTGGTATTGTGTGTAGATTGATTTTATTTTATTTCATCCATTTTAGTATAAGGCTGTAACGTAACAAAATGTGGAAAAATGTAAGGGGTCTGAAAACTTTCCGAATGCACTGTACCTATGCAGGCTAGCTTCTTTTCCTTTGCTAGCCAGCCAACTAAATCTATCACACAATCACATCAAGCAGCTGAAATGACAGAAAACGATCTACATTTTTGTTTGTTTTACCTTGGATTATATTGCCATTTCTTTGGATATATCCATTACAATGACCCTGATAAATGAATTTGCCTGGCTCAGAGAAGCTGTCAGTCTGGTCACATTCATACAGATCGCATGGTGGAGGTCCCCAAAAAAACGGCAACATTGATCCACAGGTCGGAGAGGTGGACAGCAAGGTTTAGACAAACCTCAACTGTTTCAAACCAAATGCTAGCCTCTGGGCATTGGGAAATATTGAATATTACAAAATGTTTCCGCCCGGTTTCGAACCGGGGACCTTTCGCGTGTGAGGCGAACGTGATAACCACTACACTACGGAAACCGAATGTTTGGAAAACTAAGGGTGTGACTGACTTTCGCGTGTGAGGCGAACGTGATAACCAATATACTACTGAAACTAAAGTCTGAATAGCAAATACTGAAAAGTGCGAAGGACCAATTTGTTAAAATGTGTTTCCGCCCGGTCTCGAACCGGGGACCTTTCGCGTGTTAGGCGAACGTGATAACCACTACACTACGGAAACCCAATGAGTGGAGTACTAAGGGTGTGGCTGACTTTGGCTGGGTGGGACATTTATCGCTCTCAGAACCTAATGAAATCAGAAATTACTTAGTCAATTAATTAAACAATAAGGCTTGAGAAGCCGGGAATTATTGTGTGCAGCGGCTCTTGGAAGAGGCTTGGTGGTTCAAAACTTCTTCCATTTAAGAGTGATGGAAGCCACTGTGTTCTTGGGTACCTTCAATGCTGCAGAAATGACCAATCATTTGAATTTACCACAGGTGGACTCTAATCAAGTTGAAGAAACATCTCAAGGATGATCAATGGAAACAGGATGGACCTGAGCTCAATTTCCAGCCTCATAGCAAAGGGTCTGAAAATGTATGTAAATAAGGTATTTTTAAAATATTTTTTTCATTAATAAAAACTATATGTTATCGCTTTGTCATTTTGTGGTATTGTGTGTAGATTGATTTTATTTTATTTCATCCATTTTAGTATAAGGCTGTAACGTAACAAAATGTGGAAAAATGTAAGGGGTCTGAAAACTTTCCGAATGCACTGTACCTATGCAGGCTAGCTTCTTTTCCTTTGCTAGCCAGCCAACTAAATCTATCACACAATCACATCAAGCAGCTGAAATGACAGAAAACGATCTACATTTTTGTTTGTTTTACCTTGGATTATATTGCCATTTCTTTGGATATATCCATTACAATGACCCTGATAAATGAATTTGCCTGGCTCAGAGAAGCTGTCAGTCTGGTCACATTCATACAGATCTCATGGTGGAGGTCCCCAAAAAAACGGCAACATTGATCCACAGGTCGGAGAGGTAGACAGTAAGGTTTAGACAAACCTCAACTGTTTCAAACCAAATGCTAGCCTCTGGGCATTGGGAAATATTGAAAATTACAAAATGTTTCCGCCCGGTTTCGAACCGGGGACCTTTCGCGTGTGAGGCGAACGTGATAACCACTACACTACGGAAACCCAATGAGTGGAGTACTAAGGGTGTGGCTGACTTTGGCTGGGTGGGACATTTATCGCTCTCAGAACCTAATGAAATCAGAAATTACTTAGTCAATTAATTAAACAATAAGGCTTGAGAAGCCGGGAATTATTGTGTGCAGCGGCTCTTGGAAGAGGCTTGGTGGTTCAAAACTTCTTCCATTTAAGAGTGATGGAAGCCACTGTGTTCTTGGGTACCTTCAATGCTGCAGAAATGACCAATCATTTGAATTTACCACAGGTGGACTCTAATCAAGTTGAAGAAACATCTCAAGGATGATCAATGGAAACAGGATGGACCTGAGCTCAATTTCCAGCCTCATAGCAAAGGGTCTGAAAATGTATGTAAATAAGGTATTTTTAAAATATTTTTTTCATTAATAAAAACTATATGTTATCGCTTTGTCATTTTGTGGTATTGTGTGTAGATTGATTTTATTTTATTTCATCCATTTTAGTATAAGGCTGTAACGTAACAAAATGTGGAAAAATGTAAGGGGTCTGAAAACTTTCCGAATGCACTGTACCTATGCAGGCTAGCTTCTTTTCCTTTGCTAGCCAGCCAACTAAATCTATCACACAATCACATCAAGCAGCTGAAATGACAGAAAACGATCTACATTTTTGTTTGTTTTACCTTGGATTATATTGCCATTTCTTTGGATATATCCATTACAATGACCCTGATAAATGAATTTGCCTGGCTCAGAGAAGCTGTCAGTCTGGTCACATTCATACAGATCTCATGGTGGAGGTCCCCAAAAAAACGGCAACATTGATCCACAGGTCGGAGAGGTAGACAGTAAGGTTTAGACAAACCTCAACTGTTTCAAACCAAATGCTAGCCTCTGGGCATTGGGAAATATTGAAAATTACAAAATGTTTCCGCCCGGTTTCGAACCGGGGACCTTTCGCGTGTTAGGCGAACGTGATAACCACTACACTACGGAAACCCAATGAGTGGAGTACTAAGGGTGTGGCTGACTTTGGCTGGGTGGGACATTTATCGCTCTCAGAACCTAATGAAATCAGAAATTACTTAGTCAATTAATTAAACAATAAGGCTTGAGAAGCCGGGAATTATTGTGTGCAGCGGCTCTTGGAAGAGGCTTGGTGGTTCAAAACTTCTTCCATTTAAGAGTGATGGAAGCCACTGTGTTCTTGGGTACCTTCAATGCTGCAGAAATGACCAATCATTTGAATTTACCACAGGTGGACTCTAATCAAGTTGAAGAAACATCTCAAGGATGATCAATGGAAACAGGATGGACCTGAGCTCAATTTCCAGCCTCATAGCAAAGGGTCTGAAAATGTATGTAAATAAGGTATTTTTAAAATATTTTTTTCATTAATAAAAACTATATGTTATCGCTTTGTCATTTTGTGGTATTGTGTGTAGATTGATTTTATTTTATTTCATCCATTTTAGTATAAGGCTGTAACGTAACAAAATGTGGAAAAATGTAAGGGGTCTGAAAACTTTCCGAATGCACTGTACCTATGCAGGCTAGCTTCTTTTCCTTTGCTAGCCAGCCAACTAAATCTATCACACAATCACATCAAGCAGCTGAAATGACAGAAAACGATCTACATTTTTGTTTGTTTTACCTTGGATTATATTGCCATTTCTTTGGATATATCCATTACAATGACCCTGATAAATGAATTTGCCTGGCTCAGAGAAGCTGTCAGTCTGGTCACATTCATACAGATCTCATGGTGGAGGTCCCCAAAAAAACGGCAACATTGATCCACAGGTCGGAGAGGTAGACAGTAAGGTTTAGACAAACCTCAACTGTTTCAAACCAAATGCTAGCCTCTGGGCATTGGGAAATATTGAAAATTACAAAATGTTTCCGCCCGGTTTCGAACCGGGGACCTTTCGCGTGTGAGGCGAACGTGATAACCACTACACTACGGAAACCGAATGATTGGAAAACTAAGGGTGTGACTGACTTTCGCGTGTGAGGCGAACGTGATAACCAATACACTACTGAAACTAAAGTCTGAATAGCAAATACTGAAAAGTGCGAAGGACCAATTTGTTAAAATGTGTTTCCGCCCGGTCTCGAACCGGGGACCTTTCGCGTGTTAGGCGAACGTGATAACCACTACACTACGGAAACCCAATGAGTGGAGTACTAAGGGTGTGGCTGACTTTGGCTGGGTGGGACATTTATCGCTCTCAGAACCTAATGAAATCAGAAATTACTTAGTCAATTAATTAAACAATAAGGCTTGAGAAGCCGGGAATTATTGTGTGCAGCGGCTCTTGGAAGAGGCTTGGTGGTTCAAAACTTCTTCCATTTAAGAGTGATGGAAGCCACTGTGTTCTTGGGTACCTTCAATGCTGCAGAAATGACCAATCATTTGAATTTACCACAGGTGGACTCTAATCAAGTTGAAGAAACATCTCAAGGATGATCAATGGAAACAGGATGGACCTGAGCTCAATTTCCAGCCTCATAGCAAAGGGTCTGAAAATGTATGTAAATAAGGTATTTTTAAAATATTTTTTTCATTAATAAAAACTATATGTTATCGCTTTGTCATTTTGTGGTATTGTGTGTAGATTGATTTTATTTTATTTCATCCATTTTAGTATAAGGCTGTAACGTAACAAAATGTGGAAAAATGTAAGGGGTCTGAAAACTTTCCGAATGCACTGTACCTATGCAGGCTAGCTTCTTTTCCTTTGCTAGCCAGCCAACTAAATCTATCACACAATCACATCAAGCAGCTGAAATGACAGAAAACGATCTACATTTTTGTTTGTTTTACCTTGGATTATATTGCCATTTCTTTGGATATATCCATTACAATGACCCTGATAAATGAATTTGCCTGGCTCAGAGAAGCTGTCAGTCTGGTCACATTCATACAGATCTCATGGTGGAGGTCCCCAAAAAAACGGCAACATTGATCCACAGGTCGGAGAGGTAGACAGTAAGGTTTAGACAAACCTCAACTGTTTCAAACCAAATGCTAGCCTCTGGGCATTGGGAAATATTGAAAATTACAAAATGTTTCCGCCCGGTTTCGAACCGGGGACCTTTCGCGTGTGAGGCGAACGTGATAACCACTACACTACGGAAACCGAATGATTGGAAAACTAAGGGTGTGACTGACTTTCGCGTGTGAGGCGAACGTGATAACCAATACACTACTGAAACTAAAGTCTGAATAGCAAATACTGAAAAGTGCGAAGGACCAATTTGTTAAAATGTGTTTCCGCCCGGTCTCGAACCGGGGACCTTTCGCGTGTTAGGCGAACGTGATAACCACTACACTACGGAAACCCAATGAGTGGAGTACTAAGGGTGTGGCTGACTTTGGCTGGGTGGGACATTTATCGCTCTCAGAACCTAATGAAATCAGAAATTACTTAGTCAATTAATTAAACAATAAGGCTTGAGAAGCCGGGAATTATTGTGTGCAGCGGCTCTTGGAAGAGGCTTGGTGGTTCAAAACTTCTTCCATTTAAGAGTGATGGAAGCCACTGTGTTCTTGGGTACCTTCAATGCTGCAGAAATGACCAATCATTTGAATTTACCACAGGTGGACTCTAATCAAGTTGAAGAAACATCTCAAGGATGATCAATGGAAACAGGATGGACCTGAGCTCAATTTCCAGCCTCATAGCAAAGGGTCTGAAAATGTATGTAAATAAGGTATTTTTAAAATATTTTTTTCATTAATAAAAACTATATGTTATCGCTTTGTCATTTTGTGGTATTGTGTGTAGATTGATTTTATTTTATTTCATCCATTTTAGTATAAGGCTGTAACGTAACAAAATGTGGAAAAATGTAAGGGGTCTGAAAACTTTCCGAATGCACTGTACCTATGCAGGCTAGCTTCTTTTCCTTTGCTAGCCAGCCAACTAAATCTATCACACAATCACATCAAGCAGCTGAAATGACAGAAAACGATCTACATTTTTGTTTGTTTTACCTTGGATTATATTGCCATTTCTTTGGATATATCCATTACAATGACCCTGATAAATGAATTTGCCTGGCTCAGAGAAGCTGTCAGTCTGGTCACATTCATACAGATCTCATGGTGGAGGTCCCCAAAAAAACGGCAACATTGATCCACAGGTCGGAGAGGTAGACAGTAAGGTTTAGACAAACCTCAACTGTTTCAAACCAAATGCTAGCCTCTGGGCATTGGGAAATATTGAAAATTACAAAATGTTTCCGCCCGGTTTCGAACCGGGGACCTTTCGCGTGTGAGGCGAACGTGATAACCACTACACTACGGAAACCGAATGATTGGAAAACTAAGGGTGTGACTGACTTTCGCGTGTGAGGCGAACGTGATAACCAATACACTACTGAAACTAAAGTCTGAATAGCAAATACTGAAAAGTGCGAAGGACCAATTTGTTAAAATGTGTTTCCGCCCGGTCTCGAACCGGGGACCTTTCGCGTGTTAGGCGAACGTGATAACCACTACACTACGGAAACCCAATGAGTGGAGTACTAAGGGTGTGGCTGACTTTGGCTGGGTGGGACATTTATCGCTCTCAGAACCTAATGAAATCAGAAATTACTTAGTCAATTAATTAAACAATAAGGCTTGAGAAGCCGGGAATTATTGTGTGCAGCGGCTCTTGGAAGAGGCTTGGTGGTTCAAAACTTCTTCCATTTAAGAGTGATGGAAGCCACTGTGTTCTTGGGTACCTTCAATGCTGCAGAAATGACCAATCATTTGAATTTACCACAGGTGGACTCTAATCAAGTTGAAGAAACATCTCAAGGATGATCAATGGAAACAGGATGGACCTGAGCTCAATTTCCAGCCTCATAGCAAAGGGTCTGAAAATGTATGTAAATAAGGTATTTTTAAAATATTTTTTTCATTAATAAAAACTATATGTTATCGCTTTGTCATTTTGTGGTATTGTGTGTAGATTGATTTTATTTTATTTCATCCATTTTAGTATAAGGCTGTAACGTAACAAAATGTGGAAAAATGTAAGGGGTCTGAAAAGGCGAACGTAATAACCACTACACTACTGAAACCGAATGATTGGAGAACTAAGGGTGTGACTGACTTTCGCGTGTGAGGCGAACGTGATAACCAATACACTACTGAAACTAAAGTCTTACTAGCAAATACTAATTTGTTAAAATGTGTTTCCGCCCGGTCTCGAACTGGGGACCTTTCGCGTGTTAGGCGAACGTGATAACCACTACACTACGGAAACCCAATGAGTGGAATACTAAGGGTGTGGCTGACTTTCGCGTGTGAGGCGAACGTGATAACCAATACACTACTGAAACTAAAGTCTGAATAGCAAATACTAATTTGTTAAAATGTGTTTCCGCCCGGTCTCGAACTGGGGACCTTTCGCGTGTAAGGCGAACGTGATAACCACTACACTACGGAAACCCAATGAGTGGAATCCTAAGGGTGTGGCTGACTTTCGCGTGTGAGGCGAACGTGATAACCAATACACTACTGAAACTAAAGTCTGAATAGCAAATACTGAGAAGTGCGAAGGACCAATTTGTTAAAATGTGTTTCCGCCCGGTCTCAAACCGGGGACCTTTCGCGTGTTAGGGGAACGTGATAACCACTACACTACGGAAACCCAAATGAGTGGAATACTAAGGGTGTGGCTGACTTTGGCTGGGTGGGACATTTATCGCTCTCGGAACCTAATGAAATCAGAAATTACTTAGTCAATTAATTAAACAATAAGGCTTGAGAAGCCGGGAATTATTGTGTGCAGCGGCTCTTGGAAGAGGCTTGGTGGTTCAAAACTTCTTCCATTTAAGAGTGATGGAAGCCACTGTGTTCTTGGGTACCTTCAATGCTGCAGAAATGACCAATCATTTGAATTTACCACAGGTGGACTCCAATCAAGTTGAAGAAACATCTCAAGGATGATCAATGGAAACAGGATGGACCTGAGCTCAATTTCCAGCCTCATAGCAAAGGGTCTGAAAATGTATGTAAATAAGGTATTTTTAAAATATTTTTTTCATTAATGAAAACTATATGTTATCGCTTTGTCATTATGTGGTATTTTGTGTAGATAGATTTTATTTTATTTCATCCATTTTAGTATAAGGCTGTAACGTAACAAAATGTGGAAAAAAGTAAGGGGTCTGAAAATATTCCGAATGCACTGTACCTATGCAGGCTAGCTTATTTTCCTTTGCTAGCCAGCCAACTAAATCTATCACACAATCACATCAAGCAGCTGAAATGACAGAAAACGATCTACATTTTTGTTTGTTTTACCTTGGATTATATTACCATTTCTTTGGATATATCCATTACAATGACCCTGATAAATGAATTTGCCTGGCTCAGAGAAGCTGTCAGTCTGGTCACATTCATACAGATCGCATGGTGGAGGTCCCCCAAAAAACGGCAACATTGATCCACAGGACGGAGAGGTAGACAGCAAGGTTTAGACAAACCTCAACTGTTTCAAACCAAATGCTAGCCTCTGGGCATTGGGAAATATTGAATATTACAAAATGTTTCCGCCCGGTTTCGAACCGGGGACCTTTCGCGTGTGAGGCGAACGTAATAACCACTACACTACGGAAACCGAATGATTGGAGAACTAAGGGTGTGACTGACTTTCGCGTGTGAGGCGAACGTGATAACCAATACACTACTGAAACTAAAGTCTTACTAGCAAATACTAATTTGTTAAAATGTGTTTCCGCCCGGTCTCGAACTGGGGACCTTTCGCGTGTTAGGCGAACGTGATAACCACTACACTACGGAAACCCAATGAGTGGAATACTAAGGGTGTGGCTGACTTTCGCGTGTGAGGCGAACGTGATAACCAATACACTACTGAAACTAAAGTCTGAATAGCAAATACTGAGAAGTGCGAAGAACCAATTTGTTAAAATGTGTTTCCGCCCGGTCTCGAACTGGGGACCTTTCGCGTGTAAGGCGAACGTGATAACCACTACACTACGGAAACCCAATGAGTGGAATACTAAGGGTGTGGCTGACTTTGGCTGGGTGGGACATTTATCGCTCTCGGAACCTAATGAAATCAGAAATTACTTAGTCAATTAATTAAACAATAAGGCTTGAGAAGCCGGGAATTATTGTGTGCAGCGGCTCTTGGAAGAGGCTTGGTGGTTCAAAACTTCTTCCATTTAAGAGTGATGGAAGCCACTGTGTTCTTGGGTACCTTCAATGCTGCAGAAATGACCAATCATTTGAATTTACCACAGGTGGACTCCAATCAAGTTGAAGAAACATCTCAAGGATGATCAATGGAAACAGGATGGACCTGAGCTCAATTTCCAGCCTCATAGCAAAGGGTCTGAAAACGTACGTAAATAAGGTATTTTTAAAATATTTAATGGGTATTATGGCTCTTTCTGTGGTACTAAATTTGGGATATTATGTGTGGTAGACATGAGAAGCCGGGAATTATCGTGTGCCGCCGGAACTTGGAAGAGGCTTGGTGGTTCCAAACTTCTTCTATTTAAGAGTGATGGAAGCCACTCTGTTCTTGGGTACCTTCAATGCTGCAGAAATGACCAATCATTTGAATTTACCACAGGTGGACTCCAATCAAGTTGAAGAAACATCTCAAGGATGATCAATGGAAACAGGATGGACCTGAGCTCAATTTCCAACCTCATAGCAAAGGGTCTGAAAATGTATGTAAATAAGGTATTTTTAAAATATTTTTTCATTAATAAAAACTATATGTTATCGCTTTGTCATTATGTGGGATTGTGTGTAGATAGATTTGATTTTATTTCATCCATTTTAGTATAAGGCTGTAACGTAACAAAATGTGGAAAAAAGTAAGGGGTCTGAAAACTTTCCGAATGCACTGTACCTATGCAGGCTAGCTTCTTTTCCTTTGCTAGCCAGCCAACTAAATCTATCACACAATCACATCAAGCAGCTGAAATGACAGAAAACAATCTACATTTTTGTTTGTTTTACCTTGGATTATATTGCCATTTCTTTGGATATATCCATTACAATGACCCTGATAAATGAATTTGCCTTGCTCAGAGAAGCTGTCAGTCTGGTCACATTCATACAGATCGCATGGTGGAGGTCCCCAAAAAAAACGGCAACATTGATCCACAGGTCGGAGAGGTAGACAGCAAGGTTTAGACAAACCTCAACTGTTTCAAACCAAATGCTAGCCTCTGGGCATTGGGAAATATTGAATATTACAAAATGTTTCCGCCCGGTTTCGAACAGGGGACCTTTCGCGTGCGAAGCGAACGTGACAACCACTACACTACTGAAACTAAAGTCTGAATAGCAAATACTGAGAAGTGCGAAGGACCAATTTGTTAAAATGTGTTTCTGCCCGGTCTCGAACCAGGGACCTTTCGCGTGTTAGGCGAACGTGATAACCACTACACTACGGAAACCCAATGAGTGGAGTGCTAAGGGTGTGGCTGACTTTGGCTGGGTGGGACATTTATCGCTCTCAGAACCTAATGAAATCAGAAATTGCTTAGTCAATTAATTAAACAATAAGGCTTGAGAAGCCGGGAATTATTGTGTGCAGCGGCTCTTGGAAGAGGCTTGGTGGTTCAAAACTTCTTCCATTTAAGAGTGATGGAAGCCACTGTGTTCTTGGGTACCTTCAATGCTGCAGAAATGACCAATCATTTGAATTTACCACAGGTGGACTCCAATCAAGTTGAAGAAACATCTCAAGGATGATCAATGGAAACAGGATGGACCTGAGCTCAATTTCCAGCCTCATAGCAAAGGGTCTGAAAACGTACGTAAATAAGGTATTTTTAAAATATTTAATGGGTATTATGGCTCTTTCTGTGGTACTCAATTTGGGATATTATGTGAGGTAGACATGAGAAGCCGGGAATTATCGTGTGCAGCCGGAACTTGGAAGAGGCTTGGTGGTTCCAAACTTCTTCTATTTAAGAGTGATGGAAGCCACTGTGTTCTTGGGTACCTTCAATGCTGCAGAAATGACCAATCATTTGAATTTACCACAGGTGGACTCGAATGAAGTTGAAGAAACATCTCAAGGATGATCAATGGAAACAGGATGGACCTGAGCTCAATTTCCAGCCTCATAGCAAAGGGTCTGAAAACGTACGTAAATAAGGTATTTTTAAAATATTTAATGGGTATTATGGCTCTTTCTGTGGTACTCAATTTGGGATATTATGTGAGGTAGACATGAGAAGCCGGGAATTTATCGTGTGCAGCCGGAACTTGGAAGAGGCTTGGTGGTTCCAAACTTCTTCTATTTAAGAGTGATGGAAGCCACTGTGTTCTTGGGTACCTTCAATGCTGCAGAAATGACCAATCATTTGAATTTACCACAGGTGGACTCCAATCAAGTTGAAGAAACATCTCAAGGATGATCAATGGAAACAGGATGGACCTGAGCTCAATTTCCAGCCTCATAGCAAAGGGTCTGAAAATGTATGTAAATAAGGTATTTTTAAAATTTTTTTTTCATTAATAAAAACTATATGTTATCGCTTTGTCATTATGTGGTATTGTGTGTAGATAGATTTGATTTTATTTCATCCATTTTAGTATAAGGCTGTAACGAAACAAAATGTGGAAAAAAGTAAGGGGTCTGAAAACTTTCCGAATGCACTGTACCTATGCAGGCTAGCTTATTTTCCTTTGCTAGCCAGCCAACTAAATCTATCACACAATCACATCAAGCAGCTGAAATGACAGAAAACGATCTACATTTTTGTTTGTTTTACCTTGGATTATATTGCCATTTCTTTGGATATATCCATTACAATGACCCTGATAAATGAATTTGCCTGGCTCAGAGAAGCTGTCAGTCTGGTCACATTCATACAGATCGCATGGTGGAGGTCCCCAAAAAAACGGCAACACTGATCCACAGGTCGGAGAGGTAGATAGCAAGGTTTAGACAAACCTCAACTGTTTCAAACCAAATGCTAGCCTCTGGGCATTGGGAAATATTGAATATTACCAAATGTTTCCACCCAGTTTCGAACCGGGGACCTTTCGCGTGTGAGGCGAACATGATAACCACTACACTACGGAAACCGAATGATTGGAAAACTAAGGGTGTGACTGACTTTCGCGTGTGAGGCGAACGTGATAACCAATACACTACTGAAACTAAAGTCTGAATAGCAAATACTGAGAAGTGCGAAGGTCCAATTTGTTAAAATGTGTTTCCGCCCGGTCTCGAACCAGGGTCCTTTCGCGTGTTAGGCGAACGTGATAACCACTACACTACGGAAACCCAATGAGTGGAATACTAAGGGTGTGGCTGACTTTGGCTGGGTGGGACATTTATCGCTCTCAGAACCTAATGAAATCAGAAATTACTTAGTCAATTAATTAAACAATAAGGCTTGAGAAGCCGGGAATTATTGTGTGCAGCGGCTCTTGGAAGAGGCTTGGTGGTTCAAAACTTCTTCCATTTAAGAGTGATGGAAGCCACTGTGTTCTTGGGTACCTTCAATGCTGCAGAAATGACCAATCATTTGAATTTACCACAGGTGGACTCCAATCAAGTTGAAGAAACATCTCAAGGATGATCAATGGAAACAGGATGGACCTGAGCTCAATTTCCAGCCTCATAGCAAAGGGTCTGAAAATGTATGTAAATAAGCTATTTTTAAAATATTTTTTCATTAATAAAAACTATATGTTATCGCTTTGTCATTATGTGGGATTGTGTGTAGATAGATTTGATTTTATTTCATCCATTTTAGTATAAGGCTGTAACGTAACAAAATGTGGAAAAAAGTAAGGGGTCTGAAAACTTTCCGAATGCACTGTACCTATGCAGGCTAGCTTCTTTTCCTTTGCTAGCCAGCCAACTAAATCTATCACACAATCACATCAAGCAGCTGAAATGACAGAAAACAATCTACATTTTTGTTTGTTTTACCTTGGATTATATTGCCATTTCTTTGGATATATCCATTACAATGACCCTGATAAATGAATTTGCCTTGCTCAGAGAAGCTGTCAGTCTGGTCACATTCATACAGATCGCATGGTGGAGGTCCCCAAAAAAAACGGCAACATTGATCCACAGGTCGGAGAGGTAGACAGCAAGGTTTAGACAAACCTCAACTGTTTCAAACCAAATGCTAGCCTCTGGGCATTGGGAAATATTGAATATTACAAAATGTTTCCGCCCGGTTTCGAACAGGGGACCTTTCGCGTGCGAAGCGAACGTGACAACCACTACACTACTGAAACTAAAGTCTGAATAGCAAATACTGAGAAGTGCGAAGGACCAATTTGTTAAAATGTGTTTCTGCCCGGTCTCGAACCAGGGACCTTTCGCGTGTTAGGCGAACGTGATAACCACTACACTACGGAAACCCAATGAGTGGAGTGCTAAGGGTGTGGCTGACTTTGGCTGGGTGGGACATTTATCGCTCTCAGAACCTAATGAAATCAGAAATTGCTTAGTCAATTAATTAAACAATAAGGCTTGAGAAGCCGGGAATTATTGTGTGCAGCGGCTCTTGGAAGAGGCTTGGTGGTTCAAAACTACTTCCATTTAAGAGTGATGGAAGCCACTGTGTTCTTGGGTACCTTCAATACTGCAGAAATGACCAATCATTTGAATTTACCACAGGTGGACTCCAATCAAGTTGAAGAAACATCTCAAGGATGATCAATGGAAACAGGATGGACCTGAGCTCAATTTCCAGCCTCATAGCAAAGGGTCTGAAAACGTACGTAAATAAGGTATTTTTAAAATATTTAATGGGTATTATGGCTCTTTCTGTGGTACTCAATTTGGGATATTATGTGAGGTAGACATGAGAAGCCGGGAATTATCTTGTGCAGCCGGAACTTGGAAGAGGCTTGGTGGTTCCAAACTTCTTCTATTTAAGAGTGATGGAAGCCACTGTGTTCTTGGGTACCTTCAATGCTGCAGAAATGACCAATCATTTGAATTTACCACAGGTGGACTCGAATGAAGTTGAAGAAACATCTCAAGGATGATCAATGGAAACAGGATGGACCTGAGCTCAATTTCCAGCCTCATAGCAAAGGGTCTGAAAACGTACGTAAATAAGGTATTTTTAAAATATTTAATGGGTATTATGGCTCTTTCTGTGGTACTCAATTTGGGATATTATGTGAGGTAGACATGAGAAGCCGGGAATTTATCGTGTGCAGCCGGAACTTGGAAGAGGCTTGGTGGTTCCAAACTTCTTCTATTTAAGAGTGATGGAAGCCACTGTGTTCTTGGGTACCTTCAATGCTGCAGAAATGACCAATCATTTGAATTTACCACAGGTGGACTCCAATCAAGTTGAAGAAACATCTCAAGGATGATCAATGGAAACAGGATGGACCTGAGCTCAATTTCCAGCCTCATAGCAAAGGGTCTGAAAATGTATGTAAATAAGGTATTTTTAAAAATTTTTTTTCATTAATAAAAACTATATGTTATCGCTTTGTCATTATGTGGTATTGTGTGTAGATAGATTTGATTTTATTTCATCCATTTTAGTATAAGGCTGTAACGAAACAAAATGTGGAAAAAAGTAAGGGGTCTGAAAACTTTCCGAATGCACTGTACCTCTGCAAGCTAGCTTATTTTCCTTTGCTAGCCAGCCAACTAAATCTATCACACAATCACATCAAGCAGCTGAAATGACAGAAAACGATCTACATTTTTGTTTGTTTTACCTTGGATTATATTGCCATTTCTTTGGATATATCCATTACAATGACCCTGATAAATGAATTTGCCTGGCTCAGAGAAGCTGTCAGTCTGGTCACATTCATACAGATCGCATGGTGGAGGTCCCCAAAAAAACGGCAACACTGATCCACAGGTCGGAGAGGTAGATAGCAAGGTTTAGACAAACCTCAACTGTTTCAAACCAAATGCTAGCCTCTGGGCATTGGGAAATATTGAATATTACCAAATGTTTCCACCCAGTTTCGAACCGGGGACCTTTCGCGTGTGAGGCGAACATGATAACCACTACACTACGGAAACCGAATGATTGGAAAACTAAGGGTGTGACTGACTTTCGCGTGTGAGGCGAACGTGATAACCAATACACTACTGAAACTAAAGTCTGAATAGCAAATACTGAGAAGTGCGAAGGTCCAATTTGTTAAAATGTGTTTCCGCCCGGTCTCGAACCAGGGTCCTTTCGCGTGTTAGGCGAACGTGATAACCACTACACTACGGAAACCCAATGAGTGGAATACTAAGGGTGTGGCTGACTTTGGCTGGGTGGGACATTTATCGCTCTCAGAACCTAATGAAATCAGAAATTACTTAGTCAATTAATTAAACAATAAGGCTTGAGAAGCCGGGAATTATTGTGTGCAGCGGCTCTTGGAAGAGGCTTGGTGGTTCAAAACTTCTTCCATTTAAGAGTGATGGAAGCCACTGTGTTCTTGGGTACCTTCAATGCTGCAGAAATGACCAATCATTTGAATTTACCACAGGTGGACTCCAATCAAGTTGAAGAAACATCTCAAGGATGATCAATGGAAACAGGATGGACCTGAGCTCAATTTCCAGCCTCATAGCAAAGGGTCTGAAAATGTATGTAAATAAGCTATTTTTAAAATATTTTTTCATTAATAAAAACTATATGTTATCGCTTTGTCATTATGTGGGATTGTGTGTAGATAGATTTGATTTTATTTCATCCATTTTAGTATAAGGCTGTAACGTAACAAAATGTGGAAAAAAGTAAGGGGTCTGAAAACTTTCCGAATGCACTGTACCTATGCAGGCTAGCTTCTTTTCCTTTGCTAGCCAGCCAACTAAATCTATCACACAATCACATCAAGCAGCTGAAATGACAGAAAACAATCTACATTTTTGTTTGTTTTACCTTGGATTATATTGCCATTTCTTTGGATATATCCATTACAATGACCCTGATAAATGAATTTGCCTTGCTCAGAGAAGCTGTCAGTCTGGTCACATTCATACAGATCGCATGGTGGAGGTCCCCAAAAAAAACGGCAACATTGATCCACAGGTCGGAGAGGTAGACAGCAAGGTTTAGACAAACCTCAACTGTTTCAAACCAAATGCTAGCCTCTGGGCATTGGGAAATATTGAATATTACAAAATGTTTCCGCCCGGTTTCGAACAGGGGACCTTTCGCGTGCGAAGCGAACGTGACAACCACTACACTACTGAAACTAAAGTCTGAATAGCAAATACTGAGAAGTGCGAAGGACCAATTTGTTAAAATGTGTTTCTGCCCGGTCTCGAACCAGGGACCTTTCGCGTGTTAGGCGAACGTGATAACCACTACACTACGGAAACCCAATGAGTGGAGTGCTAAGGGTGTGGCTGACTTTGGCTGGGTGGGACATTTATCGCTCTCAGAACCTAATGAAATCAGAAATTGCTTAGTCAATTAATTAAACAATAAGGCTTGAGAAGCCGGGAATTATTGTGTGCAGCGGCTCTTGGAAGAGGCTTGGTGGTTCAAAACTACTTCCATTTAAGAGTGATGGAAGCCACTGTGTTCTTGGGTACCTTCAATACTGCAGAAATGACCAATCATTTGAATTTACCACAGGTGGACTCCAATCAAGTTGAAGAAACATCTCAAGGATGATCAATGGAAACAGGATGGACCTGAGCTCAATTTCCAGCCTCATAGCAAAGGGTCTGAAAACGTACGTAAATAAGGTATTTTTAAAATATTTAATGGGTATTATGGCTCTTTCTGTGGTACTCAATTTGGGATATTATGTGAGGTAGACATGAGAAGCCGGGAATTATCTTGTGCAGCCGGAACTTGGAAGAGGCTTGGTGGTTCCAAACTTCTTCTATTTAAGAGTGATGGAAGCCACTGTGTTCTTGGGTACCTTCAATGCTGCAGAAATGACCAATCATTTGAATTTACCACAGGTGGACTCGAATGAAGTTGAAGAAACATCTCAAGGATGATCAATGGAAACAGGATGGACCTGAGCTCAATTTCCAGCCTCATAGCAAAGGGTCTGAAAACGTACGTAAATAAGGTATTTTTAAAATATTTAATGGGTATTATGGCTCTTTCTGTGGTACTCAATTTGGGATATTATGTGAGGTAGACATGAGAAGCCGGGAATTTATCGTGTGCAGCCGGAACTTGGAAGAGGCTTGGTGGTTCCAAACTTCTTCTATTTAAGAGTGATGGAAGCCACTGTGTTCTTGGGTACCTTCAATGCTGCAGAAATGACCAATCATTTGAATTTACCACAGGTGGACTCCAATCAAGTTGAAGAAACATCTCAAGGATGATCAATGGAAACAGGATGGACCTGAGCTCAATTTCCAGCCTCATAGCAAAGGGTCTGAAAATGTATGTAAATAAGGTATTTTTAAAATATTTTTTTCATTAATAAAAACTATATGTTATCGCTTTGTCATTATGTGGTATTGTGTGTAGATAGATTTGATTTTATTTCATCCATTTTAGTATAAGGCTGTAACGAAACAAAATGTGGAAAAAAGTAAGGGGTCTGAAAACTTTCCGAATGCACTGTACCTCTGCAAGCTAGCTTATTTTCCTTTGCTAGCCAGCCAACTAAATCTATCACACAATCACATCAAGCAGCTGAAATGACAGAAAACGATCTACATTTTTGTTTGTTTTACCTTGGATTATATTGCCATTTCTTTGGATATATCCATTACAATGACCCTGATAAATGAATTTGCCTGGCTCAGAGAAGCTGTCAGTCTGGTCACATTCATACAGATCGCATGGTGGAGGTCCCCAAAAAAACGGCAACACTGATCCACAGGTCGGAGAGGTAGATAGCAAGGTTTAGACAAACCTCAACTGTTTCACACCAAATGCTAGCCTCTGGGCATTGGGAAATATTGAATATTACCAAATGTTTCCACCCAGTTTCGAACCGGGGACCTTTCGCGTGTGAGGCGAACCTGATAACCACTACACTACTGAAACCGAATGATTGGAAAACTAAGGGTGTGACTGACTTTCGCGTGTGAGGCGAACGTGATAACCAATACACTACTGAAACTAAAGTCTGAATAGCAAATACTGAGAAGTGCGAAGGTCCAATTTGTTAAAATGTGTTTCCGCCCGGTCTCGAACCAGGGTCCTTTCGCGTGTTAGGCGAACGTGATAACCACTACACTACAGAAACCCAATGAGTGGAATACTAAGGGTGTGGCTGACTTTGGCTGGGTGGGACATTTATCGCTCTCAGAACCTAATGAAATCAGAAATTACTTAGTCAATTAATTAAACAATAAGGCTTGAGAAGCCGGGAATTATTGTGTGCAGCGGCTCTTGGAAGAGGCTTGGTGGTTCAAAACTTCTTCCATTTAAGAGTGATGGAAGCCACTGTGTTCTTGGGTACCTTCAATGCTGCAGAAATGACCAATCATTTGAATTTACCACAGGTGGACTCCAATCAAGTTGAAGAAACATCTCAAGGATGATCAATGGAAACAGGATGGACCTGAGCTCAATTTCCAGCCTCATAGCAAAGGGTCTGAAAATGTATGTAAATAAGCTATTTTTAAAATATTTTTTTCATTAATAAAGACTATATGTTATCGCTTTGTCATTATGTGGTATTGTGTGTAGATAGATTTGATTTTATTTCATCCATTTTAGTATAAGGCTGTAACGTAACAAAATGTGGAAAAAAGTAAGGGGTCTGAAAACTTTCCGAATGCACTGTACCTATGCAGGCTAGCTTATTTTCCTTTGCTAGCCAGCCAACTAAATCTATCACACAATCACATCAAGCAGCTGAAATGACAGAAAACGATCTACATTTTTGTTTGTTTTACCTTGGATTATATTGCCATTTCTTTGGATATATCCATATTCTTTGGATATATATTCAACTCACGGAAACCCAATGAGTTGAATACTAAGGGTGTGGCTGACTTTGGCTGGGTGGGACATTTATCGCTCTCAGAACCTAATGATATCAGAAATTACTTAGTCAATTAATTAAACAATAAGGCTTGAGAAGCCGGGAATTATTGTGTGCAGCGGCTCTTGGAAGAGGCTTGGTGGTTCAAAACTTCTTCCATTTAAGAGTGATGGAAGCCACTGTGTTCTTGGGTACCTTCAATGCTGCAGAAATGACCAATCATTTGAATTTACCACAGGTGGACTCCAATCAAGTTGAAGAAACATCTCAAGGATGATCAATGGAAACAGGATGGACCTGAGCTCAATTTCCAGCCTCATAGCAAAGGGTCTGAAAACGTACGTAAATAAGGTATTTTTAAAATATTTAATGGGTATTATGGCTCTTTCTGTGGTACTAAATTTGGGATATTATGTGTGGTAGGCATGAGAAGCCGGGAATTATCGTGTGCCGCCGGAACTTGGAAGAGGCTTGGTGGTTCCAAACTTCTTCTATTTAAGAGTGATGGAAGCCACTCTGTTCTTGGGTACCTTCAATGCTGCAGAAATGACCAATCATTTGAATTTACCACAGGTGGACTCCAATCAAGTTGAAGAAACATCTCAAGGATGATCAATGGAAACAGGATGGACCTGAGCTCAATTTCCAACCTCATAGCAAAGGGTCTGAAAATGTATGTAAATAAGGTATTTTTAAAATATTTTTTCATTAATAAAAACTATATGTTATCGCTTTGTCATTATGTGGGATTGTGTGTAGATAGATTTGATTTTATTTCATCCATTTTAGTATAAGGCTGTAACGTAACAAAATGTGGAAAAAAGTAAGGGGTCTGAAAACTTTCCGAATGCACTGTACCTATGCAGGCTAGCTTATTTTCCTTTGCTAGCCAGCCAACTAAATCTATCACACAATCACATCAAGCAGCTGAAATGACAGAAAACAATCTACATTTTTGTTTGTTTTACCTTGGATTATATTGCCATTTCTTTGGATATATCCATTACAATGACCCTGATAAATGAATTTGCCTTGCTCAGAGAAGCTGTCAGTCTGGTCACATTCATACAGATCGCATGGTGGAGGTCCCCAAAAAAAACGGCAACATTGATCCACAGGTCGGAGAGGTAGACAGCAAGGTTTAGACAAACCTCAACTGTTTCAAACCAAATGCTAGCCTCTGGGCATTGGGAAATATTGAATATTACAAAATGTTTCCGCCCGGTTTCGAACAGGGGACCTTTCGCGTGCGAAGCGAATGTGACAACCACTACACTACTGAAACTAAAGTCTGAATAGCAAATACTGAGAAGTGCGAAGGACCAATTTGTTAAAATATTTTTCCGCCCGGTCTCGAACCGGGGACCTTTCGCGTGTTAGGCGAACGTGATAACCACTACACTACGGAAACCGAATGATTGGAAAACTAAGGGTGTGACTGACTTTCGCGTGTGAGGCGAACGTGATAACCAATACACTACTGAAACTAAAGTCTGAATAGCAAATACGAAGTGCGAAGAACCAATTTGTTAAAATGTGTTTCCGCCCGGTCTCGAACCGGGGTCCTTTCGCGTGTTAGGCGAACGTGATAACCACTACACTACGGAAACCCAATGAGTGGAATACTAAGGGTGTGGCTGACTTTGGCTGGGTGGGACATTTATCGCTCTCAGAACCTAATGAAATCAGAAATTACTTAGTCAATTAATTAAACAATAAGGCTTGAGAAGCCGGGAATTATTGTGTGCAGCGGCTCTTGGAAGAGGCTTGGTGGTTCAAAACTTCTTCCATTTAAGAGTGATGGAAGCCACTGTGTTCTTGGGTACCTTCAATGCTGCAGAAATGACCAATCATTTGAATTTACCACAGGTGGACTCCAATCAAGTTGAAGAAACATCTCAAGGATGATCAATGGAAACAGGATGGACCTGAGCTCAATTTCCAGCCTCATAGCAAAGGGTCTGAAAACGTACGTAAATAAGGTATTTTTAAAATATTTAATGGGTATTATGGCTCTTTCTGTGGTACTCAATTTGGGATATTATGTGAGGTAGACATGAGAAGCCGGGAATTATCGTGTGCAGCCGGAACTTGGAAGAGGCTTGGTGGTTCCAAACTTCTTCTATTTAAGAGTGATGGAAGCCACTGTGTTCTTGGGTACCTTCAATGCTGCAGAAATGACCAATCATTTGAATTTACCACAGGTGGACTCCAATCAAGTTGAAGAAACATCTCAAGGATGATCAATGGAAACAGGATGGACCTGAGCTCAATTTCCAGCCTCATAGCAAAGGGTCTGAAAATGTATGTAAATAAGGTATTTTTAAAATATTTTTTTCATTAATAAAAACTATATGTTATCGCTTTGTCATTATGTGGTATTGTGTGTAGATAGATTTGATTTTATTTCATCCATTTTAGTATAAGGCTGTAACGAAACAAAATGTGGAAAAAAGTAAGGGGTCTGAAAACTTTCCGAATGCACTGTACCTATGCAGGCTAGCTTCTTTTCCTTTGCTAGCCAGCCAACTAAATCTATCACACAATCACATCAAGCAGCTGAAATGACAGAAAACGATCTACATTTTTGTTTGTTTTACCTTGGATTATATTGCCATTTCTTTGGATATATCCATTACAATGACCCTGATAAATGAATTTGCCTGGCTCAGAGAAGCTGTCAGTCTGGTCACATTCATACAGATCGCATGGTGGAGGTCCCCAAAAAAACGGCAACACTGATCCACAGGTCGGAGAGGTAGATAGCAAGGTTTAGACAAACCTCAACTGTTTCACACCAAATGCTAGCCTCTGGGCATTGGGAAATATTGAATATTACCAAATGTTTCCACCCAGTTTCGAACCGGGGACCTTTCGCGTGTGAGGCGAACCTGATAACCACTACACTACTGAAACCGAATGATTGGAAAACTAAGGGTGTGACTGACTTTCGCGTGTGAGGCGAACGTGATAACCAATACACTACTGAAACTAAAGTCTGAATAGCAAATACTGAGAAGTGCGAAGGTCCAATTTGTTAAAATGTGTTTCCGCCCGGTCTCGAACCAGGGTCCTTTCGCGTGTTAGGCGAACGTGATAACCACTACACTACAGAAACCCAATGAGTGGAATACTAAGGGTGTGGCTGACTTTGGCTGGGTGGGACATTTATCGCTCTCAGAACCTAATGAAATCAGAAATTACTTAGTCAATTAATTAAACAATAAGGCTTGAGAAGCCGGGAATTATTGTGTGCAGCGGCTCTTGGAAGAGGCTTGGTGGTTCAAAACTTCTTCCATTTAAGAGTGATGGAAGCCACTGTGTTCTTGGGTACCTTCAATGCTGCAGAAATGACCAATCATTTGAATTTACCACAGGTGGACTCCAATCAAGTTGAAGAAACATCTCAAGGATGATCAATGGAAACAGGATGGACCTGAGCTCAATTTCCAGCCTCATAGCAAAGGGTCTGAAAATGTATGTAAATAAGCTATTTTTAAAATATTTTTTTCATTAATAAAGACTATATGTTATCGCTTTGTCATTATGTGGTATTGTGTGTAGATAGATTTGATTTTATTTCATCCATTTTAGTATAAGGCTGTAACGTAACAAAATGTGGAAAAAAGTAAGGGGTCTGAAAACTTTCCGAATGCACTGTACCTATGCAGGCTAGCTTATTTTCCTTTGCTAGCCAGCCAACTAAATCTATCACACAATCACATCAAGCAGCTGAAATGACAGAAAACGATCTACATTTTTGTTTGTTTTACCTTGGATTATATTGCCATTTCTTTGGATATATCCATATTCTTTGGATATATATTCAACTCACGGAAACCCAATGAGTTGAATACTAAGGGTGTGGCTGACTTTGGCTGGGTGGGACATTTATCGCTCTCAGAACCTAATGATATCAGAAATTACTTAGTCAATTAATTAAACAATAAGGCTTGAGAAGCCGGGAATTATTGTGTGCAGCGGCTCTTGGAAGAGGCTTGGTGGTTCAAAACTTCTTCCATTTAAGAGTGATGGAAGCCACTGTGTTCTTGGGTACCTTCAATGCTGCAGAAATGACCAATCATTTGAATTTACCACAGGTGGACTCCAATCAAGTTGAAGAAACATCTCAAGGATGATCAATGGAAACAGGATGGACCTGAGCTCAATTTCCAGCCTCATAGCAAAGGGTCTGAAAACGTACGTAAATAAGGTATTTTTAAAATATTTAATGGGTATTATGGCTCTTTCTGTGGTACTAAATTTGGGATATTATGTGTGGTAGGCATGAGAAGCCGGGAATTATCGTGTGCCGCCGGAACTTGGAAGAGGCTTGGTGGTTCCAAACTTCTTCTATTTAAGAGTGATGGAAGCCACTCTGTTCTTGGGTACCTTCAATGCTGCAGAAATGACCAATCATTTGAATTTACCACAGGTGGACTCCAATCAAGTTGAAGAAACATCTCAAGGATGATCAATGGAAACAGGATGGACCTGAGCTCAATTTCCAACCTCATAGCAAAGGGTCTGAAAATGTATGTAAATAAGGTATTTTTAAAATATTTTTTCATTAATAAAAACTATATGTTATCGCTTTGTCATTATGTGGGATTGTGTGTAGATAGATTTGATTTTATTTCATCCATTTTAGTATAAGGCTGTAACGTAACAAAATGTGGAAAAAAGTAAGGGGTCTGAAAACTTTCCGAATGCACTGTACCTATGCAGGCTAGCTTATTTTCCTTTGCTAGCCAGCCAACTAAATCTATCACACAATCACATCAAGCAGCTGAAATGACAGAAAACAATCTACATTTTTGTTTGTTTTACCTTGGATTATATTGCCATTTCTTTGGATATATCCATTACAATGACCCTGATAAATGAATTTGCCTTGCTCAGAGAAGCTGTCAGTCTGGTCACATTCATACAGATCGCATGGTGGAGGTCCCCAAAAAAAACGGCAACATTGATCCACAGGTCGGAGAGGTAGACAGCAAGGTTTAGACAAACCTCAACTGTTTCAAACCAAATGCTAGCCTCTGGGCATTGGGAAATATTGAATATTACAAAATGTTTCCGCCCGGTTTCGAACAGGGGACCTTTCGCGTGCGAAGCGAATGTGACAACCACTACACTACTGAAACTAAAGTCTGAATAGCAAATACTGAGAAGTGCGAAGGACCAATTTGTTAAAATATTTTTCCGCCCGGTCTCGAACCGGGGACCTTTCGCGTGTTAGGCGAACGTGATAACCACTACACTACGGAAACCGAATGATTGGAAAACTAAGGGTGTGACTGACTTTCGCGTGTGAGGCGAACGTGATAACCAATACACTACTGAAACTAAAGTCTGAATAGCAAATACGAAGTGCGAAGAACCAATTTGTTAAAATGTGTTTCCGCCCGGTCTCGAACCGGGGTCCTTTCGCGTGTTAGGCGAACGTGATAACCACTACACTACGGAAACCCAATGAGTGGAATACTAAGGGTGTGGCTGACTTTGGCTGGGTGGGACATTTATCGCTCTCAGAACCTAATGAAATCAGAAATTACTTAGTCAATTAATTAAACAATAAGGCTTGAGAAGCCGGGAATTATTGTGTGCAGCGGCTCTTGGAAGAGGCTTGGTGGTTCAAAACTTCTTCCATTTAAGAGTGATGGAAGCCACTGTGTTCTTGGGTACCTTCAATGCTGCAGAAATGACCAATCATTTGAATTTACCACAGGTGGACTCCAATCAAGTTGAAGAAACATCTCAAGGATGATCAATGGAAACAGGATGGACCTGAGCTCAATTTCCAGCCTCATAGCAAAGGGTCTGAAAACGTACGTAAATAAGGTATTTTTAAAATATTTAATGGGTATTATGGCTCTTTCTGTGGTACTCAATTTGGGATATTATGTGAGGTAGACATGAGAAGCCGGGAATTATCGTGTGCAGCCGGAACTTGGAAGAGGCTTGGTGGTTCCAAACTTCTTCTATTTAAGAGTGATGGAAGCCACTGTGTTCTTGGGTACCTTCAATGCTGCAGAAATGACCAATCATTTGAATTTACCACAGGTGGACTCCAATCAAGTTGAAGAAACATCTCAAGGATGATCAATGGAAACAGGATGGACCTGAGCTCAATTTCCAGCCTCATAGCAAAGGGTCTGAAAATGTATGTAAATAAGGTATTTTTAAAATATTTTTTTCATTAATAAAAACTATATGTTATCGCTTTGTCATTATGTGGTATTGTGTGTAGATAGATTTGATTTTATTTCATCCATTTTAGTATAAGGCTGTAACGAAACAAAATGTGGAAAAAAGTAAGGGGTCTGAAAACTTTCCGAATGCACTGTACCTATGCAGGCTAGCTTCTTTTCCTTTGCTAGCCAGCCAACTAAATCTATCACACAATCACATCAAGCAGCTGAAATGACAGAAAACGATCTACATTTTTGTTTGTTTTACCTTGGATTATATTGCCATTTCTTTGGATATATCCATTACAATGACCCTGATAAATGAATTTGCCTGGCTCAGAGAAGCTGTCAGTCTGGTCACATTCATACAGATCGCATGGTGGAGGTCCCCAAAAAAACGGCAACACTGATCCACAGGTCGGAGAGGTAGATAGCAAGGTTTAGACAAACCTCAACTGTTTCAAACCAAATGCTAGCCTCTGGGCATTGGGAAATATTGAATATTACCAAACATTTCCGCCCAGTTTCGAACCGGGGACCTTTCGCGTGTGAGGCGAACGTGATAACCACTACACTACGGAAACCGAATGATTGGAAAACTAAGGGTGTGACTGACTTTCGCGTGTGAGGCGAACGTGATAACCAATACACTACTGAAACTAAAGTCTGAATAGCAACTACGAAGTGCGAAGGACCAATTTGTTAAAATGTGTTTCCGCCCGGTCTCGAACCGGGGTCCTTTCGCGTGTTAGGCGAACGTGATAACCACTACACTACGGAAACCCAATGAGTGGAATACTAAGGGTGTGGCTGACTTTGGCTGGGTGGGACATTTATCGCTCTCAGAACCTAATGAAACCAGAAATTACTTAGTCAATTAATTAAACAATAAGGCTTGAGAAGCCGGGAATTATTGTTTGCAGCGGCTCTTGGAAGAGGCTTGGTGGTTCAAAACTTCTTCCATTTAAGAGTGATGGAAGCCACTGTGTTCTTGGGTACCTTCAATGCTGCAGAAATGACCAATCATTTGAATTTACCACAGGTGGACTCCAATCAAGTTGAAGAAACATCTCAAGGATGATCAATGGAAACAGGATGGACCTGAGCTCAATTTCCAGCCTCATAGCAAAGGGTCTGAAAATGTATGTAAATAAGCTATTTTTAAAATATTTTTTTCATTAATAAAAACTATATGTTATCGCTTTGTCAGTATGTGGTATTGTGTGTAGATAGATTTTATTTTATTTCATCCATTTTAGTATAAGGCTGTAACGTAACAAAATGTGGAAAAAAGTAAGGGGTCTGAAAACTTTCCGAATGCACTGTACCTATGCAGGCTAGCTTATTTTCCTTTGCTAGCCAGCCAACTAAATCTATCACACAATCACATCAAGCAGCTGAAATGACAGAAAACGATCTACATTTTTGTTTGTTTTACCTTGGATTATATTGCCATTTCTTTGGATATATCCATATTCTTTGGATATATATTCAACTCACGGAAACCCAATGAGTTGAATACTAAGGCTGTGGCTGACTTTGGCTGGGTGGGACATTTATCGCTCTCAGAACCTAATGATATCAGAAATTACTTAGTCAATTAATTAAACAATAAGGCTTGAGAAGCCGGGAATTATTGTGTGCAGCGGCTCTTGGAAGAGGCTTGGTGGTTCAAAACTTCTTCCATTTAAGAGTGATGGAAGCCACTGTGTTCTTGGGTACCTTCAATGCTGCAGAAATGACCAATCATTTGAATTTACCACAGGTGGACTCCAATCAAGTTGAAGAAACATCTCAAGGATGATCAATGGAAACAGGATGGACCTGAGCTCAATTTCCAGCCTCATAGCAAAGGGTCTGAAAACGTACGTAAATAAGGTATTTTTAAAATATTTAATGGGTATTATGGCTCTTTCTGTGGTACTAAATTTGGGATATTATGTGTGGTAGGCATGAGAAGCCGGGAATTATCGTGTGCCGCCGGAACTTGGAAGAGGCTTGGTGGTTCCAAACTTCTTCTATTTAAGAGTGATGGAAGCCACTCTGTTCTTGGGTACCTTCAATGCTGCAGAAATGACCAATCATTTGAATTTACCACAGGTGGACTCCAATCAAGTTGAAGAAACATCTCAAGGATGATCAATGGAAACAGGATGGACCTGAGCTCAATTTCCAACCTCATAGCAAAGGGTCTGAAAATGTATGTAAATAAGGTATTTTTAAAATATTTTTTCATTAATAAAAACTATATGTTATCGCTTTGTCATTATGTGGGATTGTGTGTAGATAGATTTTATTTTATTTCATCCATTTTAGTATAAGGCTGTAACGTAACAAAATGTGGAAAAAAGTAAGGGGTCTGAAAACTTTCCGAATGCACTGTACCTATGCAGGCTAGCTTCTTTTCCTTTGCTAGCCAGCCAACTAAATCTATCACACAATCACATCAAGCAGCTGAAATGACAGAAAACAATCTACATTTTTGTTTGTTTTACCTTGGATTATATTGCCATTTCTTTGGATATATCCATTACAATGACCCTGATAAATGAATTTGCCTTGCTCAGAGAAGCTGTCAGTCTGGTCACATTCATACAGATCGCATGGTGGAGGTCCCCAAAAAAAACGGCAACATTGATCCACAGGTCGGAGAGGTAGACAGCAAGGTTTAGACAAACCTCAACTGTTTCAAACCAAATGCTAGCCTCTGGGCATTGGGAAATATTGAATATTACAAAATGTTTCCGCCCGGTTTCGAACAGGGGACCTTTCGCGTGCGAAGCGAATGTGACAACCACTACACTACTGAAACTAAAGTCTGAATAGCAAATACTGAGAAGTGCGAAGGACCAATTTGTTAAAATATTTTTCCGCCCGGTCTCGAACCGGGGACCTTTCGCGTGTTAGGCGAACGTGATAACCACTACACTACGGAAACCCAATGAGTTGAGTACTAAGGGTGTGGCTGACTTTGGCTGGGTGGGACATTTATCGCTCTCAGAACCTAATGAAATCAGAAATTGCTTAGTCAATTAATTAAACAATAAGGCTTGAGAAGCCGGGAATTATTGTGTGCAGCGGCTCTTGGAAGAGGCTTGGTGGTTCAAAACTTCTTCCATTTAAGAGTGATGGAAGCCACTGTGTTCTTGGGTACCTTCAATGCTGCAGAAATGACCAATCATTTGAATTTACCACAGGTGGACTCCAATCAAGTTGAAGAAACATCTCAAGGATGATCAATGGAAACAGGATGGACCTGAGCTCAATTTCCAGCCTCATAGCAAAGGGTCTGAAAACGTACGTAAATAAGGTATTTTTAAAATATTTAATGGGTATTATGGCTCTTTCTGTGGTACTCAATTTGGGATATTATGTGAGGTAGACATGAGAAGCCGGGAATTATCGTGTGCAGCCGGAACTTGGAAGAGGCTTGGTGGTTCCAAACTTCTTCTATTTAAGAGTGATGGAAGCCACTCTGTTCTTGGGTACCTTCAATGCTGCAGAAATGACCAATCATTTGAATTTACCACAGGTGGACTCCAATCAAGTTGAAGAAACATCTCAAGGATGATCAATGGAAACAGGATGGACCTGAGCTCAATTTCCAACCTCATAGCAAAGGGTCTGAAAATGTATGTAAATAAGGTATTTTTAAAATATTTTTTCATTAATAAAAACTATATGTTATCGCTTTGTCATTATGTGGGATTGTGTGTAGATAGATTTTATTTTATTTAATCAATTTTAGTATAAGGCTGTAACGTAACAAAATGTGGAAAAAAGTAAGGGGTCTGAAAACTTTCCGAATGCACTGTACCTTTGCAGGCTAGCTTCTTTTCCTTTGCTAGCCAGCCAACTAAATCTATCACACAATCACATCAAGCAGCTGAAATGACAGAAAACAATCTACATTTTTGTTTGTTTTACCTTGGATTATATTGCCATTTCTTTGGATATATCCATTACAATGACCCTGATAAATGAATTTGCCTGGCTCAGAGAAGCTGTCAGTCTGGTCACATTCATACAGATCGCATGGTGGAGGTCCCCCAAAAAACGGCAACATTGATCCACAGGTCGGAGAGGTAGACAGCAAGGTTTAGACAAACCTCAACTGTTTCAAACCAAATGCTAGCCTCTGGGGATTGGGAAATATTGAATATTACAAAATGTTTCCGCCCGGTTTCAAACTTGGGACCTTTCGCGTGTGAGGCGAACGTGATAACCACTACACTACGGAAACCAAATGATTGGAAAACTAAGGGTGTGACTGACTTTCGCGTGTGAGGCGAACGTGATAACCAATACACTACTGAAACTAAAGTCTGAATAGCAAATACTGAGAAGTGCGAAGGACCAATTTGTTAAAATGTGTTTCCGCCCGGTCTCGAACCGGGGTCCTTTCGCGTGTTAGGCGAACGTGATAACCACTACACTACGGAAACCCAATGAGTGGAATACTAAGGGTGTGGCTGACTTTGGCTGGGTGGGACATTTATCGCTCTCAGAACCTAATGAAACCAGAAATTACTTAGTCAATTAATTAAACAATAAGGCTTGAGAAGCCGGGAATTATTGTTTGCAGCGGCTCTTGGAAGAGGCTTGGTGGTTCAAAACTTCTTCCATTTAAGAGTGATGGAAGCCACTGTGTTCTTGGGTACCTTCAATGCTGCAGAAATGACCAATCATTTGAATTTACCACAGGTGGACTCCAATCAAGTTGAAGAAACATCTCAAGGATGATCAATGGAAACAGGATGGACCTGAGCTCAATTTCCAGCCTCATAGCAAAGGGTCTGAAAATGTATGTAAATAAGCTATTTTTAAAATATTTTTTTCATTAATAAAAACTATATGTTATCGCTTTGTCAGTATGTGGTATTGTGTGTAGATAGATTTTATTTTATTTCATCCATTTTAGTATAAGGCTGTAACGTAACAAAATGTGGAAAAAAGTAAGGGGTCTGAAAACTTTCCGAATGCACTGTACCTATGCAGGCTAGCTTATTTTCCTTTGCTAGCCAGCCAACTAAATCTATCACACAATCACATCAAGCAGCTGAAATGACAGAAAACGATCTACATTTTTGTTTGTTTTACCTTGGATTATATTGCCATTTCTTTGGATATATCCATATTCTTTGGATATATATTCAACTCACGGAAACCCAATGAGTTGAATACTAAGGCTGTGGCTGACTTTGGCTGGGTGGGACATTTATCGCTCTCAGAACCTAATGATATCAGAAATTACTTAGTCAATTAATTAAACAATAAGGCTTGAGAAGCCGGGAATTATTGTGTGCAGCGGCTCTTGGAAGAGGCTTGGTGGTTCAAAACTTCTTCCATTTAAGAGTGATGGAAGCCACTGTGTTCTTGGGTACCTTCAATGCTGCAGAAATGACCAATCATTTGAATTTACCACAGGTGGACTCCAATCAAGTTGAAGAAACATCTCAAGGATGATCAATGGAAACAGGATGGACCTGAGCTCAATTTCCAGCCTCATAGCAAAGGGTCTGAAAACGTACGTAAATAAGGTATTTTTAAAATATTTAATGGGTATTATGGCTCTTTCTGTGGTACTAAATTTGGGATATTATGTGTGGTAGGCATGAGAAGCCGGGAATTATCGTGTGCCGCCGGAACTTGGAAGAGGCTTGGTGGTTCCAAACTTCTTCTATTTAAGAGTGATGGAAGCCACTCTGTTCTTGGGTACCTTCAATGCTGCAGAAATGACCAATCATTTGAATTTACCACAGGTGGACTCCAATCAAGTTGAAGAAACATCTCAAGGATGATCAATGGAAACAGGATGGACCTGAGCTCAATTTCCAACCTCATAGCAAAGGGTCTGAAAATGTATGTAAATAAGGTATTTTTAAAATATTTTTTCATTAATAAAAACTATATGTTATCGCTTTGTCATTATGTGGGATTGTGTGTAGATAGATTTTATTTTATTTAATCAATTTTAGTATAAGGCTGTAACGTAACAAAATGTGGAAAAAAGTAAGGGGTCTGAAAACTTTCCGAATGCACTGTACCTTTGCAGGCTAGCTTCTTTTCCTTTGCTAGCCAGCCAACTAAATCTATCACACAATCACATCAAGCAGCTGAAATGACAGAAAACAATCTACATTTTTGTTTGTTTTACCTTGGATTATATTGCCATTTCTTTGGATATATCCATTACAATGACCCTGATAAATGAATTTGCCTGGTTCAGAGAAGCTGTCAGTCTGGTCACATTCATACAGATCGCATGGTGGAGGTCCCCAAAAAAAACGGCAACATTGATCCACAGGTCGGAGAGGTAGACAGCAAGGTTTAGACAAACCTCAACTGTTTCAAACCAAATGCTAGCCTCTGGGCATTGGGAAATATTGAATATTACAAAATGTTTCCGCCCGGTTTCAAACTTGGGACCTTTCGCGTGTGAGGCGAACGTGATAACCACTACACTACGGAAACCAAATGATTGGAAAACTAAGGGTGTGACTGACTTTCGCGTGTGAGGCGAACGTGATAACCAATACACTACTGAAACTAAAGTCTGAATAGCAAATACTGAGAAGTGCGAAGGACCAATTTGTTAAAATGTGTTTCCGCCCGGTCTCGAACCGGGGACCTTTCGCGTGGTAGGCGAACGTGATAACCACTACACTACGGAAACCCAATGAGTGGAGTACTAAGGGTGTGGCTGACTTTGGCTGGGTGGGACATTTATCGCTCTCAGAACCTAATGAAATCAGAAATTGCTTAGTCAATTAATTAAACAATAAGGCTTGAGAAGCCGGGAATTATTGTGTGCAGCGGCTCTTGGAAGAGGCTTGGTGGTTCAAAACTTCTTCCATTTAAGAGTGATGGAAGCCACTGTGTTCTTGGGTACGTTCAATGCTGCAGAAATGACCAATCATTTGAATTTACCACAGGTGGACTCCAATCAAGTTGAAGAAACATCTCAAGGATGATCAATGGAAACAGGATGGACCTGAGCTCAATTTCCAGCCTCATAGCAAAGGGTCTGAAAACGTACGTAAATAAGGTATTTTTAAAATATTTAATGGGTATTATGGCTCTTTCTGTGGTACTCAATTTGGGATATTATGTGAGGTAGACATGAGAAGCCGGGAATTATCGTGTGCAGCCGGAACTTGGAAGAGGCTTGGTGGTTCCAAACTTCTTCTATTTAAGAGTGATGGAAGCCACTCTGTTCTTGGGTACCTTCAATGCTGCAGAAATGACCAATCATTTGAATTTACCACAGGTGGACTCCAATCAAGTTGAAGAAACATCTCAAGGATGATCAATGGAAACAGGATGGACCTGAGCTCAATTTCCAACCTCATAGCAAAGGGTCTGAAAATGTATGTAAATAAGGTATTTTTAAAATATTTTTTTCATTAATAAAAACTATATGTTATCGCTTTGTCATTATGTGGTATTGTGTGTAGATAGATTTTATTTTATTTCATCCATTTTAGTATAAGGCTGTAACGTAACAAAATGTGGAAAAAAGTAAGGGGTCTGAAAACTTTCCGAATGCACTGTACCTATGCAGGCTAGCTTATTTTCCTTTGCTAGCCAGCCAACTAAATCTATCACACAATCACATCAAGCAGCTGAAATGACAGAAAACGATCTACATTTTTGTTTGTTTTACCTTGGATTATATTGCCATTTCTTTGGATATATCCATTACAATGACCCTGATAAATGAATTTGCCTGGCTCAGAGAAGCTGTCAGTCTGGTCACATTCATACAGATCGCATGGTGGAGGTCCCCAAAAAAACGACAACATTGATCCACAGGTCGGAGAGGTAGACAGCAAGGTTTAGACAAACCTCAACTGTTTCAAACCAAATGCTAGCCTCTGGGGATTGGGAAATATTGAATATTACAAAATGTTTCCGCCCGGTTTCAAACCTGGGACCTTTCGCGTGTGAGGCGAACGTGATAACCACTACACTACGGAAACCGAATGATTGGAAAACTAAGGGTGTGACTGACTTTCGCGTGTGAGGCGAACGTGATAACCAATACACTACTGAAACTAAAGTCTGAATAGCAAATACTGAGAAGTGCGAATGATCAATTTGTTAAAATGTGTTTCCGCCCGGTCTCGAACCGGGGACCTTTCGCGTGTTAGGCGAACGTGATAACCACTACACTACGGAAACCAAATTTTGGGAAAACTAAGGGTGTGACTGACTTTCGCGTGTGAGGCGAACGTGATAACCAATACACTACTGAAACTAAAGTCTGAATAGCAAATACTGAGAAGTGCGAAGGACCAATTTGTTAAAATGTGTTTCCGCCCGGTCTCGAACCGGGGACCTTTCGCGTGTTAGGCGAACATGATAACCACTACACTACGGAAACCCAATGAGTGGAGTACTAAGGGTTTGGCTGACTTTGGCTGGGTGGGACATTTATCGCTCTCAGAATCTAATGAAATCAGAAATTACTTAGTCAATTAATTAAACAATAAGGCTTGAGAAGCCGGGAATTATTGTGTGCAGCGGCTCTTGGAAGAGGCTTGGTGGTTCAAAACTTCTTCCATTTAAGAGTGATGGAAGCCACTGTGTTCTTGGGTACCTTCAATGCTGCAGAAATGACCAATCATTTGAATTTACCACAGGTGGACTCCAATCAAGTTGAAGAAACATCTCAAGGATGATCAATGGAAACAGGATGGACCTGAGCTCAATTTCCAGCCTCGTAGCAAAGGGTCTGAAAACGTACGTAAATAAGGTATTTTTAAAATATTTAATGGGTATTATGGCTCTTTCTGTGGTACTCAATTTGTGATATTATGTGAGGTAGACATGAGAAGCCGGGAATTATCGTGTGCAGCCGGAACTTGGAAGAGGCTTGGTGGTTCCAAACTTCTTCTATTTAAGAGTGATGGAAGCCACTGTGTTCTTGGGTACCTTCAATGCTGCAGAAATGACCAATCATTTGAATTTACCACAGGTGGACTCCAATCAAGTTGAAGAAACATCTCAAGGATGATCAATGGAAACAGGATGGACCTGAGCTCAATTTCCAGTCTCATAGCAAAGGGTCTGAAAATGTATGTAAATAAGGTATTTTTAAAATATTTTTTTCATTAATAAAAACTATATGTTATCGCTTTGTCATTATGTGGTATTGTGTGTAGATAGATTTTATTTTATTTAATCCATTTTAGTATAAGGCTGTAACATAACAAAATGTGGAAAAAAGTAAGGGGTCTGAAAACTTTCCGAATGCACTGTACCTATGCAGGCTAGCTTCTTTTCCTTTGCTAGCCAGCCAACTAAATCTATCACACAATCACATCAAGCAGCTGAAATGACAGAAAACGATCTACATTTTTGTTTGTTTTACCTTGGATTATATTGCCATTTCTTTGGATATATCCATTACAATGACCCGGATAAATGAATTTGCCTGGCTCAGAGAAGCTGTCAGTCTGGTCACATTCATACAGATCGCATGGTGGAGGTCCCCAAAAAAACGGCAACATTGATCCACAGGTCGGAGAGGTAGACAGCAAGGTTTAGACAAACCTCAACTGTTTCAAACCAAATGCTAGCCTCTGGGCATTGGGAAATATTGAATATTACAAAATGTTTCCGCCCGGTTTCGAACCTGGGACCTTTCGCGTGTGAGGCGAACGTGATAACCACTACACTACGGAAACCGAATGACTGGAAGACTAAGGGTGTGACTGACTTTCGCGTGTGAGGCGAACGTGATAACCAATACACTACTGAAACTAAAGTCTGAATAGCAAATTCTGAGAAGTGCGAAGGACCAATTTGTTAAAATGTGTTTCCGCCCGGTCTCGAACCGGGGACCTTTCGCGTGTTAGGCAAACGTGATAACCACTACACTACGGAAACCCAATGAGTGGAGTACTAAGGGTGTGGCTGACTTTGGCTGGGTAGGACATTTATCGCTCTCAGAACCTAATGAAATCAGAAATTACTTAGTCAATTAATTAAACAATAAGGATTGAGAAGCCGGGAATTATTGTGTGCAGCGGCTCTTGGAAGAGGCTTGGTGGTTCAAAACTTCTTCCATTTAAGAGTGATGGAAGCCACTGTGTTCTTGGGTACCTTCAATGCTGCAGAAATGACCAATCATTTGAATTTACCACAGGTGGACTCCAATCAAGTTGAAGAAACATCTCAAGGATGATCAATGGAAACAGGATGGACCTGAGCTCAATTTCCAGCCTCATAGCAAAGGGTCTGAAAATGTATGTCAATAAGGTATTTTAAAAATATTTAATGGGTATTATGGCTCTTTCTGTGGTACTCAATTTGGGATATTATGTGAGGTAGACATGAGAAGCCGGGAATTATCGTGTGCAGCCGGAACTTGGAAGAGGCTTGGTGGTTCCAAACTTCTTCTATTTAAGAGTGATGGAAGCCACTGTGTTCTTGGGTACCTTCAATGCTGCAGAAATGACCAATCATTTGAATTTACCACAGGTGGACTCCAATCAAGTTGAAGAAACATCTCAAGGATGATCAATGGAAACAGGATGGACCTGAGCTCAATTTCCAGCCTCATAGCAAAGGGTCTGAAAATGTATGTAAATAAGGTATTTTTTTAAATATTTTTTTCATTAATAAAAACTATATGTTATCGCTTTGTCATTATGTGGTATTGTGTGTAGATAGATTTTATTTTATTTCATCCATTTTAGTATAAGGCTGTAACGTAACAAAATGTGGAAAAAAGTAAGGGGTCTGAAAACTTTCCGAATGCACTGTACCTATGCAGGCTAGCTTCTTTTCCTTTGCTAGCCAGCCAACTAAATCTATCACACAATCACATCAAGCAGCTGAAATGACAGAAAACGATCTACATTTTTGTTTGTTTTACCTTGGATTATATTGCCATTTCTTTGGATATATCCATTACAATGACCCTGATAAATGATTTTGCCTGGCTCAGAGAAGCTGTCAGTCTGGTCACATTCATACAGATCGCATGGTGGAGGTCCCCAAAAAAACAGCAACATTGATCCAGAGGTCAGAGAGGTAGACAGCAAGGTTTAGACAAACCTCAACTGTTTCAAACCAAATGCTAGCCTCTGGGCATTGGGAAATATTGAATATTACAAAATGTTTCCGCCCGGTTTCGAACCAGGGACCTTTCGCGTGTGAGGCGAACGTGATAACCAATACACTCCTGAAACTAAAGTCTGAATAGCAAATACTGAGAAGTGCGAAGGACCAATTTGTTAAAATGTGTTTCCGCCCGGTCTCGAACCAGGGACCTTTGGCGTGTGAGGCGAATGTGATAACCACTACACTACGGAAACTGAATGATTGGAAAACTAAGGGTGTCTGAAAACGTACGTAAATAAGGTATTTTTAAAATATTTAATGGGTATTATGGCTCTTTATGTGGTACTCAATTTGGGATATTATGTGAGGTAGACATGAGAAGCCGGGAATTATCGTGTGCAGCCTGAACTTGGAAGAGGCTTGGTGGTTCAAAACTTCTTCCATTTAAGAGTGATGGAAGCCACTGTGTTCTTGGGTACCTTCAATGCTGCAGAAATGACCAATCATTTGAATTTACCACAGGTGGACTCCAATCAAGTTGAAGAAACATCTCAAGGATGATCAATGGAAACAGGATGGACCTGAGCTCAATTTCCAGCCTCATAGCAAAGGGTCTGAAAACGTACGTAAATAAGGTATTTTTAAAATATTTTATGGGTATTATGGCTCTTTATGTGGTACTCAATTTGGGATATTATGTGAGGTAGACATGAGAAGCCGGGAATTATCGTGTGCAGCCGGAACTTGGAAGAGGCTTGGTGGTTCCAAACTTCTTCTATTTAAGAGTGATGGAAGCCACTGTGTTCTTGGGTACCTTCAATGCTGCAGAAATGACCAATCATTTGAATTTACCACAGGTGGACTCCAATCAAGTTGAAGAAACATCTCAAGGATGATCAATGGAAACAGGATGGACCTGAGCTCAATTTCCAGCCTCATAGCAAAGGGTCTGAAAATGTATGTAAATAAGGTATTTTTAAAATATTTTTTTCATTAATAAAAACTATATGTTATCGCTTTGTCATTATATGGTATTGTGTGTAGATAGATTTTATTTTATTTCATCCATTTTAGTATAAGGCTGTAACGTAACAAAATGTGGAAAAAAGTAAGGGGTCTGAAAACTTTCCGAATGCACTGTACCTATGCAAGCTAGCTTCTTTTCCTTTGCTAGCCAGCCAACTAAATCTATCACACAATCACATCAAGCAGCTGAAATGACAGAAAACGATCTACATTTTTGTTTGTTTTACCTTGGATTATATTGCCATTTCTTTGGAAATATCCATTACAATGACCCTGATAAATGAATTTGCCTGGCTCAGAGAAGCTGTCAGTCTGGTCACATTCATACAGATCGCATGGTGGAGGTCCCCCAAAAAACGGCAACATTGATCCACAGGTCGGAGAGGTAGACAGCAAGGTTTAGACAAACCTCAACTGTTTCAAACCAAATGCTAGACTCTGGGCATTGGGAAATATTGAATATTACAAAATGTTTCCGCCCGGTTTCGAACCGGGGACCTTTCGCGTGTGAGGCGAACGTAATAACCACTACACTACGGAAACCGAATGATTGGAAAACTAAGGGTGTGACTGACTTTCGCGTGTGAGGCGAACGTGATAACCAATACACTACTGAAACTAAAGTCTGAATAGCAAATACTGAGAAGTGCGAAGGACCAATTTGTTAAAATGTGTTTCCGCCCGGTCTCGAACCGGGGACCTTTCGCGTGTTAGGCGAACGTGATAACCACTACACTACGGAAACCCAATGAGTGGAGTACTAAGGGTGTGGCTGACTTTGGCTGGGTGGGACATGTATCGCTCTCAGAACCTAATGAAATCAGAAATTGCTTAGTCAATTAATTAAACAATAAGGCTTGAGAAGCCGGGAATTATTGTGTGCAGCGGCTCTTGGAAGAGGCTTGGTGGTTCAAAACTTCTTCCATTTAAGAGTGATGGAAGCCACTGTGTTCTTGGGTACCTTCAATGCTGCAGAAATGACCAATCATTTGAATTTACCACAGGTGGACTCCAATCAAGTTGAAGAAACATCTCAAGGATGATCAATGGAAACAGGATGGACCTGAGCTCAATTTCCAGCCTCATAGCAAAGGGTCTGAAAATGTATGTAAATAAGGTATTTTTAAAATATTATTTTCATTAATAAAAACTATATGTTATCGCTTTGTCATTATGTGGTATTGTGTGTAGATAGATTTTATTTTATTTCATCCATTTTAGTATAAGGCTGTAACGTAACAAAATGTGGAAAAAAGTAAGGGGTTTGAAAACTTTCCGAATGCACTGTACCTATGCAGGCTAGCTTATTTTCCTTTGCTAGCCAGCCAACTAAATCTATCACACAATCACATCAAGCAGCTGAAATTACAGAAAACGATCTACATTTTTGTTTGTTTTACCTTGGATTATATTGCCATTTCTTTGGATATATCCATTACAATGACCCTGATAAATGAATTTGCCTGGCTCAGAGAAGCTGTCAGTCTGGTCACATTCATACAGATCGCATGGTGGAGGTCCCCCAAAAAACGGCAACATTGATCCACAGGTCGGAGAGGTAGACAGCAAGGTTTAGACAAACCTCAACTGTTTCAAACCAAATGCTAGCCTCTGGGCATTGGGAAATACTGAATATTACCAAATGTTTCCGCCCGGTTTCGAATCGGGGACCTTTTGCGTGTGAGGCGAACGTGATAACCACTACACTACGGAAACCGAATGATTGGAAAACTAAGGGTGTGACTGACTTTCGCGTGTGAGGCGAACGTGATAACCAATACACTACTGAAACTAAAGTCTGAATAGCAAATACTGAGAAGTGCGAAGGACCAATTTGTTAAAATGTGTTTCCGCCCGGTCTCGATCCGGGGACCTTTCGCGTGTTAGGTGAACGTGATAACCACTACACTACGGAAACCCAATGAGTGGAATACTAAGGGTGTGGCTGACTTTGGCTGGGTGGGACATTTATCGCTCTCAGAACCTAATGAAATCAGAAATTACTTAGTCAATTAATTAAACAATAAGGCTTGAGAAGCCGGGAATTATTGTGTGCAGCGGCTCTTGGAAGAGGCTTGGTGGTTCAAAACTTCTTCCATTTAAGAGTGATGGAAGCCACTGTGTTCTTGGGTACCTTCAATGCTGCAGAAATGACCAATCATTTGAATTTACCACAGGTGGACTCCAATCAAGTTGAAGAAACATCTCAAGGATGATCAATGGAAACAGGATGGACCTGAGCTCAATTTCCAGCCTCATAGCAAAGGGTCTGAAAATGTATGTAAATAAGGTATTTTTAAAATATTTTTTTCATTAATAAAAACTATATGTTATCGCTTTGTCATTATGTGGTATTGTGTGTAGATAGATTTTATTTTATTTCATCCATTTTAGTATAAGGCTGTAACGTAACAAAATGTGGAAAAAAGTAAGGGGTCTGAAAACTTTCCGAATGCACTGTACCTATGCAGGCTAGCTTATTTTCCTTTGCTAGCCAGCCAACTAAATCTATCACACAATCACATCAAGCAGCTGAAATTACAGAAAACGATCTACATTTTTGTTTGTTTTACCTTGGATTATATTGCCATTTCTTTGGATATATCCATTACAATGACCCTGATAAATGAATTTGCCTGGCTCAGAGAAGCTGTCAGTCTGGTCACATTCATACAGATCGCATGGTGGAGGTCCCCCAAAAAACGGCAAAATTGATCCACAGGTCGGAGAGGTAGACAGCAAGGTTTAGACAAACCTCAACTGTTTCAAACCAAATGCTAGCCTCTGGGCATTGGGAAATACTGAATATTACCAAATGTTTCCGCCCGGTTTTGAATCGGGGACCTTTCGCGTGTGAGGCAAACGTGATAACCACTACACTACGGAAACCGAATGATTGGAAAACTAAGGGTGTGACTGACTTTCGCGTGTGAGGCGAACGTGATAACCAATACACTACTGAAACTAAAGTCTGAATAGCAAATACTGAGAAGTGCGAAGGACCAATTTGTTCAAATGTGCTTCCGCCCGGTCTCGAACCGGGGACCTTTCGCGTGTTAGGCGAACGTGATAACCACTACACTACGGAAACCCAATGAGTGGAATACTAAGGGTGTGGCTGACTTTGGCTGGGTGGGACATTTATCGCTCTCAGAACCTAATGAAATCAGAAATTACTTAGTCAATTAATTAAACAATAAGGCTTGAGAAGCCGGGAATTATTGTGTGCAGCGGCTCTTGGAAGAGGCTTGGTGGTTCAAAACTTCTTCCATTTAAGAGTGATGGAAGCCACTGTGTTCTTGGGTACCTTCAATGCTGCAGAAATGACCAATCATTTGAATTTACCACAGGTGGACTCCAATCAAGTTGAAGAAACATCTCAAGGATGATCAATGGAAACAGGATGGACCTGAGCTCAATTTCCAGCCTCATAGCAAAGGGTCTGAAAACGTACATAAATAAGGTATTTTTAAAATATTTAATGGGTATTATGGCTCTTTCTGTGGTACTCAATTTGGGATATTATGTGAGGTAGACATGAGAAGCCGGGAATTATCGTGTGCAGCCGGAACTTGGAAGAGGCTTGGTGGTTCCAAACTTCTTCTATTTAAGAGTGATGGAAGCCACTGTGTTCTTGGGTACCTTCAATGCTGCAGAAATGACCAATCATTTGAATTTACCACAGGTGGACTCCAATCAAGTTGAAGAAACATCTCAAGGATGATCAATGGAAACAGGATGGACCTGAGCTCAATTTCCAGCCTCATAGCAAAGGGTCTGAAAATGTATGTAAATAAGGTATTTTTAAAATATTTTTTTCGTTAATAAAAACTATATGTTATCGCTTTGTCATTATGTGGTATTGTGTGTAGATAGATTTTATTTTATTTCATCCATTTTAGTATAAGGCTGTAACGTAACAAAATGTGGAAAAAAGTAAGAGGTCTGAAAACATTCCGAATGCACTGTACCTATGCAGGCTAGCTTCTTTTCCTTTGCTAGCCAGCCAACTAAATCTATCACACAATCACATCAAGCAGCTGAAATGACAGAAAACGATCTACATTTTTGTTTGTTTTACCTTGGATTATATTGCCATTTCTTTGGATATATCCATTACAATGACCCTGATAAATGAATTTGCCTGGCTCAGAGAAGCTGTCAGTCTGGTCACATTCATACAGATCGCATGGTGGAGGTCCCCAAAAAAACGGCAACATTGATCCACAGGTCGGAGAGGTAGACAGCAAGGTTTAGACAAACCTCAACTGTTTCAAACCAAATGCTAGCCTCTGGGCATTGGGAAATATTGAATATTACAAGATGTTTCCGCCCAGTTTCAAACCGGGGACCTTTTGCGTGTGAGGCGAATGTGATAACCACTACACTACGGAAACTGAATGATTGGAAAACTAAGGGTGTCTGAAAACGTACGTAAATAAGGTATTTTTAAAATATTTAATGGGTATTATGGCTCTTTATGTGGTACTCAATTTGGGATATTATGTGAGGTAGACATGAGAAGCCGGGAATTATCGTGTGCAGCCGGAACTTGGAAGAGGCTTGGTGGTTCCAAACTTCTTCTATTTAAGAGTGATGGAAGCCACTGTGTTCTTGGGTACCTTCAATGCTGCAGAAATGACCAATCATTTGAATTTACCACAGGTGGACTCCAATCAAGTTGAAGAAACATCTCAAGGATGATCAATGGAAACAGGATGGACCTGAGCTCAATTTCCAGCCTCATAGCAAAGAGTCTGAAAACGTACATAAATAAGGTATTTTTAAAATATTTAATGGGTATTATGGCTCTTTCTGTGGTACTCAATTTGGGATATTATGTGAGGTAGACATGAGAAGCCGGGAATTATCGTGTGCAGCCGGAACTTGGAAGAGGCTTGGTGGTTCCAAACTTCTTCTATTTAAGAGTGATGGAAGCCACTGTGTTCTTGGGTACCTTCAATGCTGCAGAAATGACCAATCATTTGAATTTACCACAGGTGGACTCCAATCAAGTTGAAGAAACATCTCAAGGATGATCAATGGAAACAGGATGGACCTGAGCTCAATTTCCAGCCTCATAGCAAAGGGTCTGAAAATATATGTAATTAAGGTATTTTTAAAATATTTTTTTCATTAATAAAAACTATATGTTATCGCTTTGTCATTATGTGGTATTGTGTGTAGATAGATTTTATTTTATTTCATCCATTTTAGTATAAGGCTGTAACGTAACAAAATGTGTAAAAAAGTAAGGGGTCTGAAAACTTTCCGAATGCACTGTACCTATGCAAGCTAGCTTCTTTTCCTTTGCTAGCCAGCCAACTAAATCTATCACACAATCACATCAAGCAGCTGAAATGACAGAAAACGATCTACATTTTTGTTTGTTTTACCTTGGATTATATTGCCATTTCTTTGGAAATATCCATTACAATGACCCTGATAAATGAATTTGCCTGGCTCAGAGAAGCTGTCAGTCTGGTCACATTCATACAGATCGCATGGTGGAGGTCCCCAAAAAAACGGCAACATTGATCCACAGGTCGGAGAGGTAGACAGCAAGGTTTAGACAAACCTCAACTGTTTCAAACCAAATGCTAGCCTCTGGGCATTGGGAAATATTGAATATTACAAAATGTTTCCGCCCGGTTTCGAACCGGGGACCTTTCGCGTGTGAGGCGAACGTGATAACCACTACACTACAGAAACCGAATGATTGGAAAACTAAGGGTGTGACTGACTTTCGCGTGTGAGGCGAACGTGATAACCAATACACTACTGAAACTAAAGTCTGAATAGCAAATACTGAGAAGTGCGAAGGACCAATTTGTTAAAATGTGTTTCCGCCCGGTCTCGAACCGGGGACCTTTCGCGTGTTAGGCGAACGTGATAACCACTACACTACAGAAACCCAATGAGTGGAGTACTAAGGGTGTGGCTGACTTTGGCTGGGTGGGACATTTATCGCTCTCAGAACCTAATGAAATCAGAAATTACTTAGTCAATTAATTAAACAATAAGGCTTGAGAAGCCGGGAATTATTGTGTGCAGCGGCTCTTGGAAGAGGCTTGGTGGTTCAAAACTTCTTCCATTTAAGAGTGATGGAAGCCACTGTGTTCTTGGGTACCTTCAATGCTGCAGAAATGACCAATCATTTGAATTTACCACAGGTGGACTCCAATCAAGTTGAAGAAACATCTCAAGGATGATCAATGGAAACAGGATGGACCTGAGCTCAATTTCCAGCCTCATAGCAAAGGGTCTGAAAACGTACATAAATAAGGTATTTTTAAAATATTTAATGGGTATTATGGCTCTTTCTGTGGTACTCAATTTGGGATATTATGTGAGTTAGACATGAGAAGCCGGGAATTATCGTGTGCAGCCGGAACTTGGAAGAGGCTTGGTGGTTCCAAACTTCTTCTATTTAAGAGTGATGGAAGCCACTGTGTTCTTGGGTACCTTCAATGCTGCAGAAATGACCAATCATTTGAATTTACCACAGGTGGACTCCAATCAAGTTGAAGAAACATCTCAAGGATGATCAATGGAAACAGGATGGACCTGAGCTCAATTTCCAGCCTCATAGCAAAGGGTCTGAAAATATATGTAAATAAGGTATTTTTAAAATATTTTTTTCATTAATAAAAACTATATGTTATCGCTTTGTCATTATGTGGGATTGTGTGTAGATAGATTTTATTTTATTTCATCCATTTTAGTATAAGGCTGTAACGTAACAAAATGTGGAAAAAAGTAAGGGGTCTGAAAACTTTCCGAATGCACTGTACCTATGCAAGCTAGCTTCTTTTCCTTTGCTAGCCAGCCAACTAAATCTATCACACAATCACATCAAGCAGCTGAAATGACAGAAAACGATCTACATTTTTGTTTGTTTTACCTTGGATTATATTGCCATTTCTTTGGAAATATCCATTACAATGACCCTGATAAATGAATTTGCCTGGCTCAGAGAAGCTGTCAGTCTGGTCACATTCATACAGATCGCATGGTGGAGGTCCCCCAAAAAACGGCAAAATTGATCCACAGGTCGGAGAGGTAGACAGCAAGGTTTAGACAAACCTCAACTGTTTCAAACCAAATGCTAGCCTCTGGGCATTGGGAAATATTGAATATTACAAAATGTTTCCGCCCGGTTTCGAACCGGGGACCTTTCGTGTGTTAGGCGAACGTGATAACCACTACACTACGGAAACCCAATGAGTGGAATACTAAGGGTGTGGCTGACTTTGGCTGGGAGGGACATTTATCGCTCTCAGAACCTAATGAAATCAGAAATTACTTAGTCAATTAATTAAACAATAAGGCTTGAGAAGCCGGGAATTATTGTGTGCAGCGGCTCTTGGAAGAGGCTTGGTGGTTCAAAACTTCTTCCATTTAAGAGTGATGGAAGCCACTGTGTTCTTGGGTACCTTCAATGCTGCAGAAATGACCAATCATTTGAATTTACCACAGGTGGACTCCAATCAAGTTGAAGAAACATCTCAAGGATGATCAATGGAAACAGGATGGACCTGAGCTCAATTTCCAGCCTCATAGCAAAGGGTCTGAAAATGTATGTAAATAAGGTATTTTTAAAATATATTTTTCATTAATAAAAACTATATGTTATCGCTTTGTCATTATGTGGTATTGTGTGTAGATAGATTTTATTTTATTTCATCCATTTTAGTATAAGGCTGTAACGTAACAAAATGTGGAAAAAAGTAAGGGGTCTGAAAACTTTCCGAATGCACTGTACCTATGCAGGCTAGCTTATTTTCCTTTGCTAGCCAGCCAACTAAATCTATCACACAATCACATCAAGCAGCTGAAATGACAGAAAACGATCTACATTTTTGTTTGTTTTACCTTGGATTATATTGCCATTTCTTTGGATATATCCATTACAATGACCCTGATAAATGAATTTGCCTGGCTCAGAGAAGCTGTCAGTCTGGTCACATTCATACAGATCGCATGGTGGAGGTCCCCCAAAAAACGGCTAAATTGATCCACAGGTCGGAGAGGTAGACAGCAAGGTTTAGACAAACCTCAACTGTTTCAAACCAAATGCTAGCCTCTGGGCATTGGGAAATATTGAATATTACAAAATGCTTCCGCCCGGTTTCGAACCGGGGACCTTTCGCATGTGAGGCGAATGTGATAACCACTACACTACGGAAACCGAATGTTTGGAAAACTAAGGGTGTGACTCACTTTCGCGTGTGAGGCGAACGTGATAACCAATACACTACTGAAACTAAAGTCTGAATAGCAAATACTGAGAAGTGCGAAGGACCAATTTGTTAAAATGTGTTTCCGCCCGGTCTCGAACCGGGGACCTTTCGCGTGTTATGCGAACGTGATAACCACTACACTACGGAAACCCAATGAGTGGCATACTAAGGGTGTGGCTGACTTTGGCTGGGTGGGACATTTATCGCTCTCAGAACCTAATGAAATCAGAAATTACTTAGTCAATTAATTAAACAATAAGGCTTGAGAAGCCGGGAATTATTGTGTGCAGCGGCTCTTGGAAGAGGCTTGGTGGTTCAAAACTTCTTCCATTTAAGAGTGATGGAAGCCACTGTGTTCTTGGGTACCTTCAATGCTGCAGAAATGACCAATCATTTGAATTTACCACAGGTGGACTCCAATCAAGTTGAAGAAACATCTCAAGGATGATCAATGGAAACAGGCTGGACCTGAGCTCAATTTCCAGTCTCATAGCAAAGGGTCTGAAAATGTATGTAAATAAGGTATTTTTAAAATATTTTTTTCATTAAAAAAACTATATGCTATCACTTTGTCATTATGTGGTATTCTGTGTAGATAGATTTTATTTTATTTCATCCATTTTAGTATAAGGCTGTAACGTAACAAAATGTGGAAAAAAGTAAGGGGTCTGAAAACTTTCTGAATGCACTGTACCTATGCAGGCTAGCTTCTTTTCCTTTGCTAGCCAGCCAACTAAATCTATCACACAATCACATCAAGCAGCTGAAATGACAGAAAACGATCTACATTTTTGTTTGTTTTACCTTGGATTATATTGCCATTTCTTTGGATATATCCATTACAATGACCCTGATAAATTAATTTGCCTGGCTCAGAGAAGCTGTCAGTCTGGTCACATTCATACAGATCGCATGGTGGAGGTCCCCAAAAAAACGGCAACATTGATCCACAGGCCGGAGAGGTAGACAGGAAGGTTTAGACAAACCTCAACTGTTTCAAACCAAATGCTAGCCTCTGGGCATTGGGAAATATTGAATATTACAAAATGTTTCCGCCCGGTTTCGAACCGGGGACCTTTCGCGTGTGAGGCGAACGTGATAACCACTACACTACGGAAGCCAAACGATTGGAAAACTAAGGGTGTGACTGACTTTCGCGTGTGAGGCGAACGTGATAACCAATACACTACTGAAACTAAAGTCTGAATAGCAAATACTGAGAAGTGCGAAGGACCAATTTGTTAAAATGTGTTTCCACCCAGTCTCGAACCGGGGACCTTTCTGGTGTTAGGCGAACGTGAAAACCACTACACTACGGAAACCCAATGAGTGGAATACTAAGGGTGTGGCTGACTTTGGCTGGGTGGGACATTTATCGCTCTCAGAACCTAATGAAATCAGAAATGACTTAGTCAATTAATTTAACAATAAGGCTTGAGAAGCCGGGAATTATTGTGTGCAGCGGCTCTTGGAAGAGGCTTGGTGGTTCAAAACTTCTTCCATTTAAGAGTGATGGAAGCCACTGTGTTCTTGGGTACCTTCAATGCTGCAGAAATGACCAATCATTTGAATTTACCACAGGTGGACTCCAATCAAGTTGAAGAAACATCTCAAGGATGATCAATGGAAACAGGATGGACCTGAGCTCAATTTCCAGCCTCATAGCAAAGGGTCTGAAAATGTATGTCAATAAGGTATTTTAAAAATATTTAATGGGTATTATGGCTCTTTCTGTGGTACTCAATTTGGGATATTATGTGAGGTAGACATGAGAAGCCGGGAATTATCGTGTGCAGCCGGAACTTGGAAGAGGCTTGGTGGTTCCAAACTTCTTCTATTTAAGAGTGATGGAAGCCACTGTGTTCTTGGGTACCTTCAATGCTGCAGAAATGACCAATCATTTGAATTTACCACAGGTGGACTCCAATCAAGTTGAAGAAACATCTCAAGGATGATCAATGGAAACAGGATGGACCTGAGCTCAATTTCCAGCCTCATAGCAAAGGGTCTGAAAATGTATGTAAATAAGGTATTTTTTTAAATATTTTTTTCATTAATAAAAACTATATGTTATCGCTTTGTCATTATGTGGTATTGTGTGTAGATAGATTTTATTTTATTTCATCCATTTTAGTATAAGGCTGTAACGTAACAAAATGTGGAAAAAAGTAAGGGGTCTGAAAACTTTCCGAATGCACTGTACCTATGCAGGCTAGCTTCTTTTCCTTTGCTAGCCAGCCAACTAAATCTATCACACAATCACATCAAGCAGCTGAAATGACAGAAAACGATCTACATTTTTGTTTGTTTTACCTTGGATTATATTGCCATTTCTTTGGATATATCCATTACAATGACCCTGATAAATGATTTTGCCTGTCTCAGAGAAGCTGTCAGTCTGGTCACATTCATACAGATCGCATGGTGGAGGTCCCCAAAAAAACAGCAACATTGATCCAGAGGTCAGAGAGGTAGACAGCAAGGTTTAGACAAACCTCAACTGTTTCAAACCAAATGCTAGCCTCTGGGCATTGGGAAATATTGAATATTACAAAATGTTTCCGCCCGGTTTCGAACCAGGGACCTTTCGCGTGTGAGGCGAACGTGATAACCAATACACTCCTGAAACTAAAGTCTGAATAGCAAATACTGAGAAGTGCGAAGGACCAATTTGTTAAAATGTGTTTCCGCCCGGTCTCGAACCAGGGACCTTTGGCGTGTGAGGCGAATGTGATAACCACTACACTACGGAAACTGAATGATTGGAAAACTAAGGGTGTCTGAAAACGTACGTAAATAAGGTATTTTTAAAATATTTAATGGGTATTATGGCTCTTTATGTGGTACTCAATTTGGGATATTATGTGAGGTAGACATGAGAAGCCGGGAATTATCGTGTGCAGCCTGAACTTGGAAGAGGCTTGGTGGTTCAAAACTTCTTCCATTTAAGAGTGATGGAAGCCACTGTGTTCTTGGGTACCTTCAATGCTGCAGAAATGACCAATCATTTGAATTTACCACAGGTGGACTCCAATCAAGTTGAAGAAACATCTCAAGGATGATCAATGGAAACAGGATGGACCTGAGCTCAATTTCCAGCCTCATAGCAAAGGGTCTGAAAACGTACGTAAATAAGGTATTTTTAAAATATTTTATGGGTATTATGGCTCTTTATGTGGTACTCAATTTGGGATATTATGTGAGGTAGACATGAGAAGCCGGGAATTATCGTGTGCAGCCGGAACTTGGAAGAGGCTTGGTGGTTCCAAACTTCTTCTATTTAAGAGTGATGGAAGCCACTGTGTTCTTGGGTACCTTCAATGCTGCAGAAATGACCAATCATTTGAATTTACCACAGGTGGACTCCAATCAAGTTGAAGAAACATCTCAAGGATGATCAATGGAAACAGGATGGACCTGAGCTCAATTTCCAGCCTCATAGCAAAGGGTCTGAAAATGTATGTAAATAAGGTATTTTTAAAATATTTTTTTCATTAATAAAAACTATATGTTATCGCTTTGTCATTATATGGTATTGTGTGTAGATAGATTTTATTTTATTTCATCCATTTTAGTATAAGGCTGTAACGTAACAAAATGTGGAAAAAAGTAAGGGGTCTGAAAACTTTCCGAATGCACTGTACCTATGCAAGCTAGCTTCTTTTCCTTTGCTAGCCAGCCAACTAAATCTATCACACAATCACATCAAGCAGCTGAAATGACAGAAAACGATCTACATTTTTGTTTGTTTTACCTTGGATTATATTGCCATTTCTTTGGAAATATCCATTACAATGACCCTGATAAATGAATTTGCCTGGCTCAGAGAAGCTGTCAGTCTGGTCACATTCATACAGATCGCATGGTGGAGGTCCCCCAAAAAACGGCAACATTGATCCACAGGTCGGAGAGGTAGACAGCAAGGTTTAGACAAACCTCAACTGTTTCAAACCAAATGCTAGACTCTGGGCATTGGGAAATATTGAATATTACAAAATGTTTCCGCCCGGTTTCGAACCGGGGACCTTTCGCGTGTGAGGCGAACGTAATAACCACTACACTACGGAAACCGAATGATTGGAAAACTAAGGGTGTGACTGACTTTCGCGTGTGAGGCGAACGTGATAACCAATACACTACTGAAACTAAAGTCTGAATAGCAAATACTGAGAAGTGCGAAGGACCAATTTGTTAAAATGTGTTTCCGCCCGGTCTCGAACCGGGGACCTTTCGCGTGTTAGGCGAACGTGATAACCACTACACTACGGAAACCCAATGAGTGGAGTACTAAGGGTGTGGCTGACTTTGGCTGGGTGGGACATGTATCGCTCTCAGAACCTAATGAAATCAGAAATTGCTTAGTCAATTAATTAAACAATAAGGCTTGAGAAGCCGGGAATTATTGTGTGCAGCGGCTCTTGGAAGAGGCTTGGTGGTTCAAAACTTCTTCCATTTAAGAGTGATGGAAGCCACTGTGTTCTTGGGTACCTTCAATGCTGCAGAAATGACCAATCATTTGAATTTACCACAGGTGGACTCCAATCAAGTTGAAGAAACATCTCAAGGATGATCAATGGAAACAGGATGGACCTGAGCTCAATTTCCAGCCTCATAGCAAAGGGTCTGAAAATGTATGTAAATAAGGTATTTTTAAAATATTATTTTCATTAATAAAAACTATATGTTATCGCTTTGTCATTATGTGGTATTGTGTGTAGATAGATTTTATTTTATTTCATCCATTTTAGTATAAGGCTGTAACGTAACAAAATGTGGAAAAAAGTAAGGGGTTTGAAAACTTTCCGAATGCACTGTACCTATGCAGGCTAGCTTATTTTCCTTTGCTAGCCAGCCAACTAAATCTATCACACAATCACATCAAGCAGCTGAAATTACAGAAAACGATCTACATTTTTGTTTGTTTTACCTTGGATTATATTGCCATTTCTTTGGATATATCCATTACAATGACCCTGATAAATGAATTTGCCTGGCTCAGAGAAGCTGTCAGTCTGGTCACATTCATACAGATCGCATGGTGGAGGTCCCCCAAAAAACGGCAACATTGATCCACAGGTCGGAGAGGTAGACAGCAAGGTTTAGACAAACCTCAACTGTTTCAAACCAAATGCTAGCCTCTGGGCATTGGGAAATACTGAATATTACCAAATGTTTCCGCCCGGTTTCGAATCGGGGACCTTTTGCGTGTGAGGCGAACGTGATAACCACTACACTACGGAAACCGAATGATTGGAAAACTAAGGGTGTGACTGACTTTCGCGTGTGAGGCGAACGTGATAACCAATACACTACTGAAACTAAAGTCTGAATAGCAAATACTGAGAAGTGCGAAGGACCAATTTGTTAAAATGTGTTTCCGCCCGGTCTCGATCCGGGGACCTTTCGCGTGTTAGGTGAACGTGATAACCACTACACTACGGAAACCCAATGAGTGGAATACTAAGGGTGTGGCTGACTTTGGCTGGGTGGGACATTTATCGCTCTCAGAACCTAATGAAATCAGAAATTACTTAGTCAATTAATTAAACAATAAGGCTTGAGAAGCCGGGAATTATTGTGTGCAGCGGCTCTTGGAAGAGGCTTGGTGGTTCAAAACTTCTTCCATTTAAGAGTGATGGAAGCCACTGTGTTCTTGGGTACCTTCAATGCTGCAGAAATGACCAATCATTTGAATTTACCACAGGTGGACTCCAATCAAGTTGAAGAAACATCTCAAGGATGATCAATGGAAACAGGATGGACCTGAGCTCAATTTCCAGCCTCATAGCAAAGGGTCTGAAAATGTATGTAAATAAGGTATTTTTAAAATGTTTTTTTCATTAATAAAAACTATATGTTATCGCTTTGTCATTATGTGGTATTGTGTGTAGATAGATTTTATTTTATTTCATCCATTTTAGTATAAGGCTGTAACGTAACAAAATGTGGAAAAAAGTAAGGGGTCTGAAAACTTTCCGAATGCACTGTACCTATGCAGGCTAGCTTATTTTCCTTTGCTAGCCAGCCAACTAAATCTATCACACAATCACATCAAGCAGCTGAAATTACAGAAAACGATCTACATTTTTGTTTGTTTTACCTTGGATTATATTGCCATTTCTTTGGATATATCCATTACAATGACCCTGATAAATGAATTTGCCTGGCTCAGAGAAGCTGTCAGTCTGGTCACATTCATACAGATCGCATGGTGGAGGTCCCCCAAAAAACGGCAACATTGATCCACAGGTCGGAGAGGTAGACAGCAAGGTTTAGACAAACCTCAACTGTTTCAAACCAAATGCTAGCCTCTGGGCATTGGGAAATACTGAATATTACCAAATGTTTCCGCCCGGTTTTGAATCGGGGACCTTTCGCGTGTGAGGCAAACGTGATAACCACTACACTACGGAAACCGAATGATTGGAAAACTAAGGGTGTGACTGACTTTCGCGTGTGAGGCGAACGTGATAACCAATACACTACTGAAACTAAAGTCTGAATAGCAAATACTGAGAAGTGCGAAGGACCAATTTGTTCAAATGTGCTTCCGCCCCGGTCTCGAACCGGGGACCTTTCGCGTGTTAGGCGAACGTGATAACCACTACACTACGGAAACCCAATGAGTGGAATACTAAGGGTGTGGCTGACTTTGGCTGGGTGGGACATTTATCGCTCTCAGAACCTAATGAAATCAGAAATTACTTAGTCAATTAATTAAACAATAAGGCTTGAGAAGCCGGGAATTATTGTGTGCAGCGGCTCTTGGAAGAGGCTTGGTGGTTCAAAACTTCTTCCATTTAAGAGTGATGGAAGCCACTGTGTTCTTGGGTACCTTCAATGCTGCAGAAATGACCAATCATTTGAATTTACCACAGGTGGACTCCAATCAAGTTGAAGAAACATCTCAAGGATGATCAATGGAAACAGGATGGACCTGAGCTCAATTTCCAGCCTCATAGCAAAGGGTCTGAAAATGTATGTAAATAAGGTATTTTTAAAATATTTTTTTCATTAATAAAAACTATATGTTATCGCTTTGTCATTATGTGGTATTGTGTGTAGATAGATTTTATTTTATTTCATCCATTTTAGTATAAGGCTGTAACGTAACAAAATGTGGAAAAAAGTAAGGGGTCTGAAAACTTTCCGAATGCACTGTACCTATGCAGGCTAGCTTATTTTCCTTTGCTAGCCAGCCAACTAAATCTATCACACAATCACATCAAGCAGCTGAAATTACAGAAAACGATCTACATTTTTGTTTGTTTTACCTTGGATTATATTGCCATTTCTTTGGATATATCCATTACAATGACCCTGATAAATGAATTTGCCTGGCTCAGAGAAGCTGTCAGTCTGGTCACATTCATACAGATCGCATGGTGGAGGTCCCCCAAAAAACGGCAACATTGATCCACAGGTCGGAGAGGTAGACAGCAAGGTTTAGACAAACCTCAACTGTTTCAAACCAAATGCTAGCCTCTGGGCATTGGGAAATACTGAATATTACCAAATGTTTCCGCCCGGTTTTGAATCGGGGACCTTTCGCGTGTGAGGCAAACGTGATAACCACTACACTACGGAAACCGAATGATTGGAAAACTAAGGGTGTGACTGACTTTCGCGTGTGAGGCGAACGTGATAACCAATACACTACTGAAACTAAAGTCTGAATAGCAAATACTGAGAAGTGCGAAGGACCAATTTGTTCAAATGTGCTTCCGCCCGGTCTCGAACCGGGGACCTTTCGCGTGTTAGGCGAACGTGATAACCACTACACTACGGAAACCCAATGAGTGGAATACTAAGGGTGTGGCTGACTTTGGCTGGGTGGGACATTTATCGCTCTCAGAACCTAATGAAATCAGAAATTACTTAGTCAATTAATTAAACAATAAGGCTTGAGAAGCCGGGAATTATTGTGTGCAGCGGCTCTTGGAAGAGGCTTGGTGGTTCAAAACTTCTTCCATTTAAGAGTGATGGAAGCCACTGTGTTCTTGGGTACCTTCAATGCTGCAGAAATGACCAATCATTTGAATTTACCACAGGTGGACTCCAATCAAGTTGAAGAAACATCTCAAGGATGATCAATGGAAACAGGATGGACCTGAGCTCAATTTCCAGCCTCATAGCAAAGGGTCTGAAAACGTACATAAATAAGGTATTTTTAAAATATTTAATGGGTATTATGGCTCTTTCTGTGGTACTCAATTTGGGATATTATGTGAGGTAGACATGAGAAGCCGGGAATTATCGTGTGCAGCCGGAACTTGGAAGAGGCTTGGTGGTTCCAAACTTCTTCTATTTAAGAGTGATGGAAGCCACTGTGTTCTTGGGTACCTTCAATGCTGCAGAAATGACCAATCATTTGAATTTACCACAGGTGGACTCCAATCAAGTTGAAGAAACATCTCAAGGATGATCAATGGAAACAGGATGGACCTGAGCTCAATTTCCAGCCTCATAGCAAAGGGTCTGAAAATGTATGTAAATAAGGTATTTTTAAAATATTATTTTCATTAATAAAAACTATATGTTATCGCTTTGTCATTATGTGGTATTGTGTGTAGATAGATTTTATTTTATTTCATCCATTTTAGTATAAGGCTGTAACGTAACAAAATGTGGAAAAAAGTAAGGGGTTTGAAAACTTTCCGAATGCACTGTACCTATGCAGGCTAGCTTATTTTCCTTTGCTAGCCAGCCAACTAAATCTATCACACAATCACATCAAGCAGCTGAAATTACAGAAAACGATCTACATTTTTGTTTGTTTTACCTTGGATTATATTGCCATTTCTTTGGATATATCCATTACAATGACCCTGATAAATGAATTTGCCTGGCTCAGAGAAGCTGTCAGTCTGGTCACATTCATACAGATCGCATGGTGGAGGTCCCCCAAAAAACGGCAACATTGATCCACAGGTCGGAGAGGTAGACAGCAAGGTTTAGACAAACCTCAACTGTTTCAAACCAAATGCTAGCCTCTGGGCATTGGGAAATACTGAATATTACCAAATGTTTCCGCCCGGTTTCGAATCGGGGACCTTTTGCGTGTGAGGCGAACGTGATAACCACTACACTACGGAAACCGAATGATTGGAAAACTAAGGGTGTGACTGACTTTCGCGTGTGAGGCGAACGTGATAACCAATACACTACTGAAACTAAAGTCTGAATAGCAAATACTGAGAAGTGCGAAGGACCAATTTGTTAAAATGTGTTTCCGCCCGGTCTCGATCCGGGGACCTTTCGCGTGTTAGGTGAACGTGATAACCACTACACTACGGAAACCCAATGAGTGGAATACTAAGGGTGTGGCTGACTTTGGCTGGGTGGGACATTTATCGCTCTCAGAACCTAATGAAATCAGAAATTACTTAGTCAATTAATTAAACAATAAGGCTTGAGAAGCCGGGAATTATTGTGTGCAGCGGCTCTTGGAAGAGGCTTGGTGGTTCAAAACTTCTTCCATTTAAGAGTGATGGAAGCCACTGTGTTCTTGGGTACCTTCAATGCTGCAGAAATGACCAATCATTTGAATTTACCACAGGTGGACTCCAATCAAGTTGAAGAAACATCTCAAGGATGATCAATGGAAACAGGATGGACCTGAGCTCAATTTCCAGCCTCATAGCAAAGGGTCTGAAAATGTATGTAAATAAGGTATTTTTAAAATATTTTTTTCATTAATAAAAACTATATGTTATCGCTTTGTCATTATGTGGTATTGTGTGTAGATAGATTTTATTTTATTTCATCCATTTTAGTATAAGGCTGTAACGTAACAAAATGTGGAAAAAAGTAAGGGGTCTGAAAACTTTCCGAATGCACTGTACCTATGCAGGCTAGCTTATTTTCCTTTGCTAGCCAGCCAACTAAATCTATCACACAATCACATCAAGCAGCTGAAATTACAGAAAACGATCTACATTTTTGTTTGTTTTACCTTGGATTATATTGCCATTTCTTTGGATATATCCATTACAATGACCCTGATAAATGAATTTGCCTGGCTCAGAGAAGCTGTCAGTCTGGTCACA